>NC_053156.1:67307290-68007290 GCF_016835505.1 Polypterus senegalus
CTAATAGTAATAGCAATGTTTTTGATAGGACATAACTAGTGGGAAGCAAAATGTGTGATCAGGAGAGCAGGCTGTGCAACTTAAACATCACGTTTGCTCTAAAGAGCATAAAAATGCTTTAAAGGAGGTGAAGTCATCTGCAGAAGTGACAGAGTACTCAGCAATGCTAGCTTTATTATATTTCAAAAAATATTTCAATCTCCAAAAATTGAACAATGCAAACTTCTAGGTTAGAATGTATGTGGCGATCTTCATTTCTACTTCAGATGTATGCTAAAAGCAACTTTTAACCTTTTAAGGGCTCTGCAAGTCCTTCAGTGGTTTACTAAGTAATTATACTTACTAAATAAATGTTTAAAATTATTTAATTTTTTGATTAGAAACATTTATAAAGATCTATTGTATATGAAGGCGTATGTCAAGTTTTGATTATATACATGCCACTTTTAAAAACAAAATTGGCCACCCTTTTATAGATAAATACTGCTCTGGTGTGCGTAGTATTTAAATATTCAAAACAAGAATTTAAGTATGCACAATTAATTTCCACATCACCAAGATGCAAAGAAATCTCAGTACAGCAGATCACATCAATAACCCTGAACTAGGAAGGTAACTCAGTACAGATATGAAGTAAAGGGTAAAAGCAGCAGCTCTCTAACCAGTAATCGTAATTTTGCACATTTTCTACAAGCTAGTATGCATGTGTACCATTGTGCCTGGAATGATTCTTTATAAAACTCAGATTAAAAAAAAAACTTTACAGTGAAGCCATATTGATTATATTAACAAAATTTTATATATAAACTTATTTTTCAAGAATTTTCTCAAACAAAACTTTATATATAAACTTATTTTTCAATAATTTTCTCAGACTTTCATCAATGTTCTTACCATTTGCTCAGCACTATAGGACTAAAACCAACTTGCCAGCATCAGCTCACTACTATTACATTTTTTAATCCAGTGCTACAAAAAAAAAAAAAAAAAAGTGAGTTAGGTCCCACAGGAATACAGACCTATATTCTACAGCACCAATACAGTCCATTGAAGAGCAGAAGAACGAAGAGCTGAAAATAAGGGCTTTCAAAACTACTCTTTACTTCAGGTACCAAAAGTGTAAAACCTCTAGTGCCATACTGCTTTAAAAATTGATTTTTTTGGTACTTTTTCAGTACCAGAATACCACAAAACCCTAATTTTGTGGTAAGTGAAGTTCATCCTTTGGTTGCTGTTTTTAAAAATGGGGCATCACTCTGCTCTGACATTCTCAAGGAACTGCCCCGATCTTCCATGTAATGCTGAAGTACAGTATGTGTTCACCAGGATTCATCACAATATGTTGTAATTTCAACCTTTATGGTGGGATCTTACAGCTGCCTCACACCTGATCTCTTAAACTGATTCGACTCTGACTGCATGTCCCTTACCTCTTGCAAGGCACAGGAAAAGCTTTTAGGATGTCATAGTTGAACTCATCCCACATCTCTATTGCTTCTGTTAGTCATTCCCAGTACAAAGTGATCGGTCTGCAACAATGAAAGGTTCTCCTGAAAGATATAGGTCTTTACATTTAAAATTTAACAGCGAAGAACTGCTTGAACAGCATGCTCAAGTTGACTTAATTATAGTATATACTAAGTACAGAAATAGAAATCAATCAAAAAGAGAATGACTTTTAAAATCAGAGAATATTATTGGCCAGGTTTGTCACTAAATTAGCTACACTCTCCCCCTATCTCATCTAGTCACTTTTTAAACAACAATGCAATATCTGATTCATATTGTAAGGTTTCTAAACTCTTTTGGGACTCCCCCAATGGGATGACACGCTGAAGTGCGTCCCGAATTGTAACATAGTTTATCATTTGTCGGGGTAACCACGAGCTTCCAATGCTGTGGCAGCTTGCAGCTAAAGCAGTTCCAAGTCTATTGCCAACTCGCTATAAGCGCTTGCCATCGATGGATGATGGAAGAAACATTATAAATGCAGGGAACAGGATTATTTGGCCAATAACCTGGCCACGACCCTGCCTGATTGATATGTCTCTGTATAGGAGAGCGGTAGATCCCATTACAATAAATAACCGTGCTGTTCCTGTTTCAAGCTGAATAAAGTTGCTTTTGCTAAAGTACTTAGACTCAGCCTCTTGTTTTGGGGTGCAAGACAGGGACTCGCACATCACAATATGTATAATTTTAAATGTTGTTTGTATCCCAGTACCCATTTCATTATGTTTATTCATGCTTTGGGAAGTTTTGTTACCTTTCATCAAGTCTATACCTTGTCTTTTTTGTTCAAGATTGACATTAAGCATCTTTGCTTTCTGTAGAGTATATTAGGCTCTTTAGATCAGCATCTTCATTCTCTTCATGGAGAGATAAATAGTGTAAAATACTGTCTCTTGGCCACATATTTTTTAAATACTTGAGTCATCATATGTAGACATAAAAACACTGGCATAGAATGAATAAAAAATATCTAAGCATAGTTCAAAACAAGCAAACCCCAGTAGAATAAGTACGTACGACACATAGACAAATGCAGGTTAAATTATGAAAATCTAAATGCTGATGTGATCTAATAGATGAGCTCATTATCCAGTCTTTTTGCATTTGCACCCCCTCGTGACTAATCATTCACTTTTTTTGTACTGCAGCCAAGACCCACTTTGACTTTGTCACAAGGTGGTCAGCCTTCCAGTACTTCAAGGACTCCTAGCATCATCAAAATGCCAAACTCCATCACTCTACCCATGCAGACACTTGTCTCTGCTCGACCGTCAACTTCTACCCAGCCATCTCCCCCACCCACCAAGTTTATTGTGATGTCATCAAGTTCGGGTAGTTCATCCACCCAGCAGGTAAGGATAATGCTGCGCACTGAAGGGGTTAAAGTAGGTGTCTTGACTCACTAGCTCTTTGAGAGAAGAATCAATCATTACCATGCTAACCATTGACTCACCCATATTTGTCTCTTTGCAGGTTATCACGTTAAGCAGTGCGCAGTCTGCACCAACCAGCACATCCCCTGTAACCACAACTGTGCCCAGTCTACAGCCGCTAGTCAAACTGGAGCCTGGAGGGTCACAAGGAACTGGAAATGCTGTGACAGTAGGGAGTGGGGTCTCCCGCACAGTACAAAAATACATTGTTGTTTCTTTGCCATCTGCTGCTGATGGCAAATCTCAGAACACAATGGGTCAACACCAGCTGTCACCATCATCCAGTGCTGCACTGGAGGCAAATGCTGTGGGATCTTTGAACAATGCAGTCACAGTCAAGCTGGAAAGACCAGAAAGCCCAAGCAATGGAAACCAGTCTCCACAGCCTTCTCATTGACAGGCGGACATTGATTTTGAGTAGAGGGCTAACGTGACTTCCTTAAAGCATCAAAGCTTTGCATTCTATTTCTCGCTTTTTTTTTTTTTATTAAAGTATGCTGTGTTTTTATTTGCCTTGCATCTTTCTACCTCCTGCATGAATATGACAAATGTCTTAACATGATGTTTTAAAGTATAAAGGCTCCAGCTCCCAGTTACAATAGAACAGAAAATGCTTATTGAAAAGGGTGGTTGATATGTTGAGCACCAGTAACTAAATTAATCCAAGACCATCACCGTCAACGATATGTTTTTTTTGGAAGTGGGCATGTGCTGTATGTGAGTTAAAGCGTTTAAATACTATGATATCTATTTATTAACTTCCCAGATTTCAGTGAGTTGAAAATTTTAATCAAGTGCAAAAGTATAGGCACTTGCTTCAATAATTTAGTTCAAGTTCAGTCTAATCTGGAGGTTGTGTTGCTTGAACAAACAACTTAACTAATATATGCCTTCAGGTTGGATATAACATTCTGAAAAATCAAAGGAAATAATTTGACCACAAGAAAAGGTAAGGATGACAAAACTGTTTCATTCCTGGTAAAAAAAAAAATGAAAAATCGTAACTACACTTCTTAATACTAGACAAAACTAGAATACTAGAACTAGAATTGTCCTCATATACAGTGTTATGCTGCAGGTTTACGGGGGTACCTTGCATTGAAGTGTTGTTAGAATCTGAGACTAGGAAGTTAAATGTGAATGACTGTCTTAATTTGGAATTACAAGGTAGAAATACTTATTGTGACATTTCATAATTGGCTTCTTGAATTACTTCAGTGCAGCATAGGTGCTAATGATATAATGGTCTATTTTAAAGGGAATCAAACATTTACTGTATTAATGTGGCTTATTTCCTCTTTATTATCACATGTAAAGTGATAGAAACCTAGTGAAATACCCTTTTGAAGCATAAAGAAGAAAAAATATATATTTTTTGATTCCTTATTTATATGTATAGTAATTCTGAGCACAAAGATGCCATTCTAACAAACACAAAAACACTGTAGTAGTCTCCTCTCTAAATTAGTATAGTATAAAAATTAGGTTCCTCAGCTTAGCCAAAGCAGATTTCACAATAAAGTAAAAAATTACCAATAATCATGCAGTGTTACAATGTAAAAGGCCAAGTAACACTGTTTTTTCCTTCAGTATTTTGTGCAAATTATAGCTGTGTCTTAGCATATACAGTATTGTGTTGTTTAGAAGTTCAATAATAAATACCTGATTGTACTATAAAGACCGTTTTTGACAAAGGTGTTGTCCAGAAAAGCCTTTCAAAAAGATACTAAGGGAGTTTGGTGAGCCAGAAACACGATGGGAGAGTATTTATTTATTTTTAAGTACATGTAAAAACAAATCTTTTAAAATGACTGCATCTCCTCATCAAGCAGAGTGGAATGTTGACAACCACAAAACTTGTAGGATCAGCTTGTTGTCATTTTAAAATGTCTGTAGACTCTTTGAAACACAATCCCTCTAAACTGGGACAGAAAAAAAATCAGAATTGACTATTTGGGTTGTAGAACTATGGGGACGTGGGGCTTCTGACTACGGTCAGGTAGTCCTAGGACATACTGCTTCCTAGGTAAAAGCAGCTCCATCAGTATGTCCGCATTAATAACTGCACTTTGTAATGGCAGTCCACTACAGTGGGTTTCATACAACTTGGAGGACGCTGCCGCCATTTTACTAGTTTCCTGTGGGGGTTTGGTAGGTTTTAGGTGGTTCCACAGAGTGGATTGGATTTCCACTTCACAAATATTCATAGTGTCAGCCAGGCCAGTATGCATCTTGCATAATCTCTGCGCACTTTCCCGATCAGACCTTTGAATTGTGTGCTTGTTTGGCTTCTTACCTGGCATCAGCTGGGTCATGGTGCTTTTTTTCTGTATGGGATAGGCTGACAGTGTCCTTTGTCTTTAGCTCTCCAGTTGTTGTCACCATCTTGCTTAAACCTCTTGGTTTGTAAACGCATAAAAGATAACTGATTTTTGTACAGTACAGATGTTCTACTGTTAACTCATTCATTTCATGTAATATAATATTACATAACACCCCTCACTTAACCTATTACCATTTTACAAAAGCATACCAATAATCAAGCCTGGTGTTTGTACAGTGCATGTTATACCATCATTGGCTCAGAACATTTTATGTAGCAGTACTGTATATGACACAAAACATATTGTTTACTATCACAAAGAGCTTTTCAAATGAACAGAAATGGTCTATAGTGCCTTTTACACAACATGTGTGTAATAAACAAATGAGGAATGAAACACAATTTACCGTTCATCCTGAGCCCTTCAGCAAAGCACAAAGTGTGTGATAAAGTTTTATAACAGAATAAGAAATGTCATTCACAGTAGTCTTCCTGTTTCATATACACGTAAAGTGCTCTGACTCTTTGAGCACCCCGACACTGACTGTGCTGGTGCCTTTTACATTCTTGTAAACATTCTTGTTGTTGTTGTAATGTAAATTTGGATTTCATGGAGACTGCTTGAGCTTCATTTGATCAGAAAATCGTATTTTCTAGGAGTAGCAGCTCTTCATACAATAGTTCTTGAACTCTCTCTGTTTGTATGGTATCCATTACAATACAGAATGATTGATTTTAAAACACATGGGCAGTGGGCTTGTTTGGCATAACACACTACTACTCATCTTTTTATTTCTGGGTCAAACTAATACAAATTTGGGCTAATAACACTGGATGATATTTTTTTTTCCCCCCAAAGGTTTTGCTTCCTGAAAAATTGTTGATTATAATAGACCCGAACCACCCAAACACGGTCCAGGGGACCCACTGTGGCTGCAGGTTTTTGTTCCAACCAGCTTCTGTTATTAATTGGACTCCTGGGCTAATTAAGTCATGTGTTATTTCCCAAGTTCTGTGTTTTGGGAACGTTTTGGGAACAATACAGAAATTAGAAAAAAGTTTGGTAAAATAAAATATTAAAATGTACTAACCAGTTATATGGGAATAATGGGGTTTTTTTTCTTTTTAACAATAGTATTTTCATCTTAATTTTCATTTTATTTTTGTTTAATCCAATTTTTTTCTAATAAGTGAGCCTAATGCTGAAGTAGCTGCAGCCTTTGATTATTCAGTGTTGTTTGCCTGGGTGTCTGCTCTGCTCTGCTCGTTTTTAATTGTCATTATTAAGATACAATGAAGGGTGCAAACTGCACAGAGAAAGGGTAAAATATAATGAAATTAACAAAAGAGTTGAGCATTTAAATCTATAGCGAAAGCAGGAATATTTCTTAATGTCTTATAAATGTAAAAATCACGCTGCTGTGCTTTTCTGAATGTAGAATAAGAGAAAAAAAATCCCAGCTAATTAACTGAGATCCGTGTTATCAGGTGTTGTCACTGATTAGGAATCTGGTTGGAACAAAAACCTGCAGTCACGGGGGTCCCCAGGACCACGTTTGGGAGGCACGGTGATAGACTGTATCATGTAAGAATTTTGAGAAAAATGAAGTTAACTTTTATTGAATTTAGTGTTTTTAACCACTTAATGATGCTGGCACATTGTATTGTTTTAGCTGAGTTAAGAATGTGGCGCAGGCCACCACCACAAAGAAACCGGAAAAAGAAACAGAAAAGAGAGTAGGGGTCAGTACAGATTTTAGAGCCACCATGAATAGTTATTATGATGAATTGAACATACAGAGTATCAGGATTAAGTTAAATTAAGTTAAAGTGAAGTTATAAAAAGGCCATGTTAAAGTAATGTGTTTTCAGCAGTGTTTTAAAGTGCTCCACTGTATCAGCCTGGCGAATTCCAATTGGCAGGCTATTCCAGATTTTAGGTGTATAGCAGCTAAACCATATAGCACACACAACCATATAGCAAGACAGGAAGCACCAGGATGCTAAAGACTTGGACCTTCGTTCTTTTTTATAGATATCCGGAGCACCACACACCCCTTTCCAGCGACCTCATGACCCCCCATGCTCTCCTAATCTATCTACTGACTTCATAGGGAGAGTCACCAGAGACATGAATGTCACTGCCAAGGTAAGTAAACCTCTCAACAAGGTCGACACTGACTCCGCAGACAGACACACTGCTGATGGCTGTGCCCAAGATGTCATTAAAGCCCGTGATCTTGGTTTTTAGTCAGGACACACGCAAGCCCAGACACTCAGACTCCTCACTCAGTCTCTCGAGTGCCCTGATCAGAGCCTCCATTGACTCCGCGAAGATCACAGCATCGTCAGCAAAGTCAAGATCCGTGAATCTTTCTTCACCAACAGATGCCCCACAGATGTTGGTGGGGTCGAGATACTGGAAAAAAAAATGTGCAGGGGCTCCAAGGCTTAAAGACCTCCAGCCCCCACTGGGAATTCTACCTAACATCAATGTACTTAGTTTGTTCCTTATGGTTTTTTAGGCTCCGTCTTAGAGGATTTGATGCAGTGGGTCTCATCGACAGTTGGATTATCTGCTGTCATTCAAGCAGCACAGGCAGCTGCACGGTGCTTTGATCAGTCGGCGTCGTCACCACAGAAAAACTGCAAAAGAAAGCAAAGAAAAGTAGAGGAGATTAATAATGAAGATTATATTGAGTATATGCATGTATATTCTACTAGAAGTAGAATTAAAATGTAGCTACAAAAATAAAAAATAAATAAAAAGTGGATTTTTAGGAGTTTTTGAAAAAGTTCCCCTGTGTTAGCCTGGCATATGTCAGATTTTTGGTGCATAACAGCAAAAGGCCGTCTCAACACTTACTCTATGCTTAACTCGTGGAATAACAAGCAACACAACTGTTAGACACTCCATAATATAGGAAGGAGTTAGATTATTTAAGGCTTTTAGACCATTAGAAGTATTTTAAAATCAATTCAAAAGGCCATGGCTAACCAATATAATGATACTAAAATGGATGGATGGATGAAAACTGGTGAGAGGTGCTCAATTTTTTTTTCTGGTTAAGTTTCTGAACACACTGCAAACGGTTCATTTCTTTAATAGTAGTTCTGTTAGGAGTGCGTTATAGTATCTAGCTGACTAAAAACAAAACAGAATTGTATAGTTTCTCAGACAAGTTAAAAATAAGAGATCTTAGAAAAACCTTCTGCACCTTCAAAGATGCTTTCATGAGAGTTTGTCTCCAGTAGCGAAGGGGCTGCACTGCTCCTCCATGATGATCTAAAAGACAAAAGGATCCCAGCCAGGAAAGACTTCTTGTATTAGATACGCAAGCAGTTCTAGAGATTTTTATTAATTTGTGCTGACATGATTTGAATATTGCTGCATCTGATCCAGCATTACTTTGATTTATTTTAATGAGAAAACATCCCTTGAAATGAAACTGCTGCCTCGCTCATCACACTCTTTATCCGTGTGCTGCAAACACAAAGTTATTCACTGAGCTTTCAAAGAAAGTGTTCTGGTAACAGGTTTGTGTTGAGACATGGCGTTCATTGTACATTAGCACATTATCTCATTATTCATCAGTGAGATTCAATCAAGTAGATCATTCTTCTTCCTCATCACACCCTTTCAGGTGTCTGCGTCTTTGTTTGAGAGTTAAAGTCTTCCAACAGGATGACAGAGTCAGTAGGCGGCGTCCATTAGAGCACCACACCCACGGCTTCTAAGAATGCCTTGATGAGTTGCTGGGCACGTACATATAGACAACAAAGTTTTCCTGTTTGTAAATTACTTTTGTGGTGAGGCAGTCCTTTCACCTGCTAGAACAAACTGACTCTGTACAACACCCAAGCGGGCACTTCAGAGGATCCTTGGACACCTGCCTAGGACTTTCATTTTGGGAAATAACACCAGATTAAAAGGATGACAATCTCACTATAAAGTAGCCTGCTTCTGGAGTCAAAGCTGTACTTTGAGGTGAGTCCAACTAAATTTGGCCTGTACCTTCAGCCTGACATTCACAGTCTGGTTATTATTTCCTTGTCAATAAGGCATCATCTAATGGTTCCAGATCTGTTCTACCGTCTCTGCTAACTGGAAAGTATAAGATGATGCTTTTCTGATCCCTCTCATGGTCAGCCACCATTACAGCTTTATTTGGCTTTATCTATCTATCTATCTATCTATCTATCTATCTATCTATCTATCTATCTATCTATCTATCTATCTGCCTGCCTGCCTGCCTGCCTGCCTGCCTGCCTGCCTGCCTGCCTGCCTGCCTGCCTGCCTGCCTGCCTGCCTGCCTGCCTGCCTGCCTGCCTGCCTGCCTGCCTGCCTGCCTGCCTGCCTGCCTGCCTGCCTGCCTGCCTGCCTGCCTGCCTGCCTGCCCTGCCTGCCTGCCTGCCTGCCTGCCTGCCTGCTTCTTAAGAATGGAGATATATCTAGCAAGGGAAGTATTCTATTGTGCAATGTGTCCTTTTAAAATTGTAGCCATGCTCAAGGCAACATATCCCTGTCATTAATAACCATCATGGCAGAGATATTAAGACAAGGAAATTATGTTACAAAAGAAATGATGTTTAATTTGCTTTTAAATGCTGCATTTAGTACTATTAAGAAAACAAGCCTTTACGACTATACAATTGTTTTACAGAGTTTCAAATTTTGTACCTTAATTTCCATTTCTTGATATGTTTGCAGTGGTTACTGAGGAGGATATACTGTATTGTCTTGAGTACGAGTATAATTTTAAATGAACAAATTCCAAGGGAACTATGTGCTTCTTGCTGGATATAATTTTCATGGTTGTCGAATTGTAGCCACATATTGAGACACTGGCTAAATGTTAACAAAGGAGGGTCCAGCCAAAGTACATGGTGGTTTCACACTAGTCTATGGACCAATGGCTAAATGATTTAGTAAACGTGACACGTCTACATCCTGGTGACAGCTAGAAGAGGAAAGTTACTCCTCTGAAATTTCAAATCAGCGCTATTGAGGCTAGGTGGGAAATGTCGGGAGAAAAGAGCAGAAAACAGCAGGATAACTGGGATGTTCCTGTTGACTACATTACGTGTGTTGGATATAAAAGGTCCAATGGATTTGTAAATCATGGGAAATTAAAGTGAGTTAAAGGGAAAAAAAGTTGCCACTTGAAGAAATTATGTAAAAATGTTTTCTAAAGAATTTGTTAAATTTTAAATGCATTTTAGCATTTGATATCCATAATATAGTGCTGAGCGCACAATCTATCTATTATATAGTGCCTTCTCTAAATATCTATTGTGGAAGACAGCCCGGACACAGACAGGTAGACATCGTGAAATGCACCACAACACGTTTATTTACAAATATATACGATGATGAAACGCACAAACCCAGTGCCACAGCACCAATCACCCCAAAGTCCAGGCCCTCTCACACCCAATGCCTCTTTTCTGGTCCGCCTCCACTCCTCTTCTCCAAGCTCTGTCCTCTTCCACCCGACTCCAGCCATCGAATGGAAAGAGGCAGCCCCTTTTATGCTCACCCAGACATGCTCCACGTGCCTCCCAATAACCTTCCACCAGCTCTCCCCAGTGTGGCAGAAGTACCAGCTGCGCCTCCGGATGCATTCCGGGTGTCCCTGGTCTTCTTCCCCCCAGCACTTCCGGGTGTGGCGGAAGTGCTGAGGACCAGGGCTCCTCAGGCATTTGGGCGCCCCCTGGCGGTGACTACGGACCCCTATAGGGTTGAGCTTCTAAGCTCCGTTCCCATGGTCCCCAAAGCCAGCAGGGCGGTCACCCCCACATGGTCTGGAGGAGATGTAAGTCCTCCTCTGGTCCTCCTGGGTGTCCCGGCTGGGTACAACTCCCAGACACTATCTACTGTGTAATGCTTTTCCTATGTGTAATTCTATTGGTCTACCTCCTGATCTATTATACAGTGCCTTTCATATCTATCTATCTATCTATCTATCTATCTATCTATCTATCTATCTATCTATCTATCATTAAAAGATTTTTCCAAATACATGCAAAGAGTCCGGTATGACTTTATGCAGGGTCTTTAGGATAATTAAACATCATATTATAGGATAAGATTAAAGTATACACTTCATAAATATGATTGTTGTGAGAGGCAGGAGACGGTTCCATCACTGTCAAGCCCAAGGCAAGAATCCATCCTGGTTGGGGTGTCAGTCCATCACAGGATATTTTCACACTCATACCACCACACCATGCACTCACCCATGGAAGGCAGTTAATGTAGCATACAGCTCACTTTATTATTATTATTATCCATCCATTTTCCAACCCGCTGAATCTTAACACAGGGTCACGGGGGTCTGCTGGAGCCAATCCCACTCAACACAGGGTGCAAGGCAGGAACCAATCCCGGGCAGGGCACCAACCCACCGCAGATTATTATTACTATTATTATTATTATTATTATTACTTAGCTGTGTAAGCCTCTGCTGTAAAAGGCCCAGGGTCCTAGAAACTATTGAAATTGTCAGAAAAAAAACTGAAATGTAGAGATATCAGGTAATTGTAAGGAACTACTCTGGGCATCTCTCCCTTTGGAGGATTAATTTTTCCGACGTACTCACTTCGCTTCTGTATTAGCGGCAGGAGGAAAAGTAAAAGGTATACCGTTTTGCTGATGTTAGCGGCTAAGAGACTTTGTCTTTCTTCTGAGGTTTCGTTTTGCCGATGCGCTCGCCTCACTTGTGTTATTAGCGGCTAAGCGAGTTTTCTGTTTCCTCGTAGGTGGAGCCCTTACCCCGACTCCACCTCTCACTTCCGAGCCTGACAGACACACACACTTCCACGTGTAGACGTTTACATATAAGATTATTATTATTATTATGTAACTGATGCCTTTATCCAAGGTGACCTGAAACATTTAAAATACAATCGGTTACATTTCTTTTGGTTTTCCAGGGAAGTGGTTTGCTCATGGTCACACAGTGTCAGTACCAAGATTTGAACTCACAACCTCTTGAAGCACAAACCCTTAACCGTTTCACCACACTGCCTGCATAATTAAGTTGAAAAACCAGAAAAGCCCCTGTACTCTCAGGATGAATGTACAAAATGCTCAGAGGCAGTGACCTGAACTTGGGGGTCAGTAAAGCAGCAATACTAACCGCTACACCACCAGGCCACTGCAACGCCAGCTTAGTTTTATGGGGTACCTTTTTATATGAGTGTCATTAAAAGCAGTATAGTGAAAACAGAGCGTTTCATACTGAAAACCTGCACAGTGCACTCCATAAAAAAAACCCAAAAACATAACAAAGACTCACATTTGTTTTATATCGCACCTTTACACTGAAAAATTTTAAAAAACATTTTTGTAAAACACTGTAAAAATAAACATTTGTGAAAGGACAATTTAGCTTTCTATTCTAATTTAACAAGCATGAAAATGACTTTTCCAAAGGCACACAAAGAATCAGTGCTGACTTCTTGCAGTGTCTTTATGCTGATTAATCATTAAATTACAGTATAAGATGAAACAGGGCACTTCATAAACATACGTATGAGGCTGAGTCAGTAGTCTGCTTCAGGAAATCCATAAGAGTGTAAGTAAGATTAGGCTAACTTAAGCTGAGGGGCTTGAGTCTTTAAGGTTTGTGAGGTTAGTGTGCGTTATAGAAGTGAGGTAACTTCACTTTTCTCGTGAAACTGCTTCTCATTATATTCAGTGACTTCTGGCAAGAAACTGCAATGGCATATGGCTCTGCAGCTCTGCAGCTGGATTCTTCTCAAGGTACTTGCTGTCATGTACAGTACAGCATGTTGTACACTGGCACCCTCTGTAATTAGAAGTGTGTCCAAACAGGTAGTGCAGACATCTTTGGCACAGTGAGATACCTTCTGTATGAACAGGTCAGTGGCTATTGGAATGGCCAAGCTGATATGGCGTTACAATGGGGCTTGTCATCATCATCATCATATCTTATCATGATAATAAGAGTGGCATCATTAACATCCTTAAGATCTTCATTGGTGCATGTAGGGCCTTGGGAACATTCACAGAGAATGTGGTCCATTGTTTGGGTGGGCTCACCACAGGGTGAGGCCCCATCTAAATAGGTTGTCCCTTGTTTTGGCCACCTTTGACCTAGCTCAGTTAAGTGCGACCCAGTCGTTCCTAGAGAGGGTTTCTCCATTCAGTAGGCACTCTTGATGCATTGAAATGACTCGTGTGTTTCTCACGTAACCTGACGCACATGAATGTGGATATTTATGCAGATATACTAGATCTACCTAAGGTGTGACATGAGCTTCAAGTTACAAAGGGTCAGAAACGTCATGGTCCTGTCTAGTTAATTTGAGAAAACCAATGTTAAACTTCTTTCTCTTACACAGTGCCTCCCATACAAGAAGCATCACACTGAAAATCGCGTCATTACACTTGTTTATTAAAGCCAAGTTTTATATTCCAGTTGCTTTAAAATAACTTCTGATGTCAGTATGGTTTTCGGATAAAACAAGCAGTTAAAATATGTGTGCCACAGAATGAAAGGGTTAACATGAAGCCCTGGCATTCAGCAACAAGGTAAACAGTTCTCAGTGCCCTCCGCATCAGGTGTCATTGACACCGAGAGCTGAGCCCTGCCTTCGGCTGCCACAGGAGGCCAGGCTGCAGGCCGCACTTGCAACTGGTGAGCAGAAATGGAGTGCAGAACCAGAGACATCAGGCCCGGCCTAGTCCAGTTTCACAGGCTCTAGCAGTCAGAGGGAAGAGGTAAAGGACAAGGAAAGGAAGATTAAAGATAACAGAGTGACCGGAGAAGCAAACAAACGTGTCTGAAACGTCTCCATGACAGAGACACAGGAGTTGGAAGACAATCCAGAGAAAAGCCATGATCTCCGACAGCCTGACTTGCCTTCTCTCTGCTGTAGGCTGAGACTGTCAGCAGGTGTAATCGCGCACTTTTTATATATAAATGAAAGGTGAAACTGGAGGAAGTGTCACACTAGCCCCCCTCCCATCCCCCACAGGGCTGTGAATAGAGCGTATACTTCAGCTGGGAGGTACAATCAGGAATGACCAGCACCCAAGGTATGCTTCCTAGGTGTGAACAGTATGTGGGTGGGACAAACAGCGAGAGATCCCAGCGAAGCTCTGTGCTGACTGCAAGCCAGTCCTCTCCCAGGGTTCTCTACCATAACAGCCTACATCCCCTCATCCCAAACATTCTCCTGTTTCTCCTGGTAGAATGCGAATCCTGAGACGTGTGGGATCAGGTGAGCTTCTTGAATACATCTTCTCATGGTGGGGAGGGCAGGGATTAGCTGATTTTCATAGTTATGCCTGATGTTCCTGTCCAACCAGTCAGGCAGCAGGTGAGGCTTTGCTGCAAATGAGACTAGTTGAATGCTTTTGCCCATGAACAAGGTACTCTCTTGGAAGCCCCAGTGGATGCTGCCAGTTTGCAAATAAGGGCTTGGCCAGCTCGGGTGACAGCCAGCCAGCAGAGCTGAGGAGCCCAATAATAAATCCTGCAGCGGGGGATGGTAATTATAGTGATAAGATCTGGTGTCAGGCGGCGCGTGGCCGGCCCCACTGCTAAATTAGCCCCTGCATGCCACTGCCCTACTGTGTTTTCTAACTGGTTTAGCATACATTTCACTGATTCCCATCCTGCCCTCCAACAAGTGGCCTACGAGTCCAGAACATCACACTTCAGAATCGCAGTGCCACTCTGAGGCTTGAGGCAATGAACTACAAAAGGTCATGCGGCTGGAAGGTAAGTACATAGACTGAAATGGTTTGGCTAAGGAGTTACAAGGACACAGGAGCTATGGGTATATAGCATAAGTAACCAATAGCATTAATTGGGATGAAACATGAATCCCATCTACATGTTGGAAAGGCCTTAGACGGTAAGAGTTTGTCAAAACTGGTTAAGGTGGGCAAGTGGATAATTGTACTTTTCTTGCACAGCGGTGAGAAAATGCAAGAGCGTGTAAGGCCGTTCAGAAAGCAGAGCTACTACAAGCTAAAGCGCAACTGCCTGAAACATGGGGAGCTGTTTGAAGATCCTCTTTTTCCACCCACTTTGGAGTCCCTGTACTACAAAAGAACTCCACCTAGTGATATCGAGTGGAAACGGCCTTCGGTAAGTCTCTCTGGCTTCTCCCAAAGCTGATTGGTTCTGTCAGCCTAGCAAGGGTCTGTATCGGTCAAGGTAGGCAATGCTGTCTCTTCTATAAGTGGAAGGTCCCTCTGTGATATGGATAACGTGGTTAAGGTGGACATCTGGTTCAGTGGCTTTTTGTTAAAATTAGTGGACAGAAGAAACCTGATCGTGTGAAATCCGGCTGTTTATTTCAGTCCATTGAGTACAAAAACAAATGGGAGTTTTCATTATAATCAGTCTCTTAATCGGGACACACTCGGCATTTCTACTTGTGCACTCTAATTTGTGAATTCTCAATTAGGTGTATGGAACTTAGAAAAGCTCTGCATGAATGTTGTAACAAGCTGCTCTGCACAGATGTGCTTACTCTTAGGGAGGTTAATTTAGTATTTTACTATTCTTATTCTTAACAGCTAGTAGTTTTGTTGAATATGTAGTTCATTTGAAGGGCTCGTTACCTATAAAATTAAATTACGCAGAAAGAGAAAATGACAAGTGCATCAAAATAAAAAAAGAATATATAATTTTGTGAATTTAAAACTCTCTAATAGAACTCAGGTTTTCTAAATGTATAAAATCAAAGCCCAAAGTGTGAACTCTATTAGAGTTTTTAGTCTGAAATCAGAACAAGAAGAACAATTAATCAACAAATTCAGTAAGACTTATTGTGATGCCACAGACTTGGCATCAGCTGTTCCCGGGACATCAATAGTCATGAAGTTGAGACGGACTGATCAGTGTAATGAGGATACACAACAACAAGACAGTGCAGAAGTGCATAGTGCAGTTTATTTAACAAAGTAATGTTCAAGCAAATGCAATGGATATTCTTCTTCAATAAATAAATAATCCATAAAACAAGTGCTCAGTGTGAGTCTAAATCAATTAATAAATAATCCAGAAAAAATGTTAAAATCAAGGTTAAAAACACAGAGATATAAATTGGGATACTTTTCTTTGATTCTCCTGTGAGCTTCAGTACACTCCTCTTGGTTGCCTCCCTGCTTAACCATCAAGTCTTCTCAGTGGGTCGGAGACACGGGCAAGTGCCATCATCCATTGTCCATCTTTTCTCCCAGCCACCTTAGCTGGTCACCCCTGGGCCATCTGAAGTTTGACCCACAAAGCCAATTAGCCTCTGTGATCAACAGGAGCGACCCACCCCTGGAGCTCCATACACCTTGCTCTCCACAGGGCCTCCCAACCACCAAGCCTCCTATTCTCCTGAATCATTCGTTGTTTCTACACAGCCATTTCTCTCTCTCTCTCTCTCGATTTATCCCTGTTTTGATCCCTTTTCATTTTCAGTCCTTCCTCCAATCTTTTCTTATTCTCCTTAAGTTTTTTCTTTTCTTTCTCATTCACTCGTCAGACCTACTCACACTTTTCATATAATGTGTGGGTACAGGTGCTTTGCTTAACAACCTGTGGAGCATCAATGAGGAAGCAGGCTGAGATGACCACATGAACACACAATCAGCCAGTTTCCCCATTGCTCACGCCATGGCCACACAGCCTTGCAGTAGCATTAATTCACACTCAGTAAGTCATAGCCACACTGTTTTTATTTTAAAAATCCTGCACCACCACCGTCCCCTAACATGCTTAACCATGCTCAAGGGTTCTGATGGATTAGTGTTTTGATTAAAAAAAAGAATGATTGCAAGGCTAAGCAGCATCAATGCTTACTTCCTTGGACTTAGTGTAGGGCCCAGGTTCTTAACCCTAATTTGAGGTGTGCACCCAGCTTATGATTTATATTAAATTATATCATCCATTCATTCTTCAGTGATTCATCATGGATATGGCACTCTGGGTTCAAATTCTGTTTGTGCATGTTGCCCATGTAGAGCTTGCATGTTTTCCCCATGTCTATTTGTGCTCTACTTCATGTATTCTTGTTTTCCTCCCACATCCTTAAAAACATGAAGGTTAGGGTTAACTGCTGATTCCAAACTGAGCCTTGCATGAACGTGGGTGTGTGCCCTACAATGGACTGGCACCTCATACAGGGCTGCTTACTGCCTTACATCCAGTGATCTAGCCCTCATGGCGCAGAATTGACTGATGGTATCTGACTAACTTTGATCAACTCCGTGAATTAAAACCAGACAGTTCACAGAGAATATCACCAAATAAGTAAAACTGCAGAGGCATTTTAAGAATTATTAGGAGAGTGGTGAGCAACTACCCAACTTGGACATTGCAAGCATCAAGTGTGATGTCAGAATTTAACCCTGGAAATGCGTCTTCTGTGTAGCCCTGGTTATTTTGTACTTGATCAGTGGAAATTTGGTCCACAAAGTGTTTTTCACTGCATCATTTTAAGAGCACAGATAATGTTTTACACCCGTCTGCTAGAAAGCACTATATAGTGTTAGAAATACATAACATTTCATAGTCCAGAGGTTTTCAAGCTAAGGTCCACTGCCATATTGTACTTAAGGGGTTGATAGTTAAAACTAAAACAAGTTTGTAAATATTGTCTTTAAATGATCGTATATAGTTTTTAAATAAGTATAACTGTAAATGTTCTTAAAGTAGTCCTATATTGATGTAGTTAGAGCTACGGGTTTGCAACCAGTGCAATATACAAGCAGCTCTCAGATGACACACCTACACAAAAAATGAAAACCCTGGTGCAAAATGGCCCTAAGAACACACAGCGGCTAAAGTCATGTCTTGGTGTTTGGCTTTGATTCAGTTCCACCGCTCTGCATCATCTCACAGTGCATCTTCTGCAAGACATCTCGTCCAAGAAACCTCCTCTTCTGTGGTGGGCTATTTCAGGCAAAATTAAATAAATATATATGAGAATAAATAAATGTACTGTGAAGTGTAACAATAAATAAATAATAATGACATAAAATGTGTGTATAATCCATCCATCCTCTTCCGCTTATCCGGGGTCGGGTCGCAGGGGTAGCAGCTTAAGCAGAGAGGCCCAGACTTCCCTCTCCCCGGCCACTTCTTCCAGCTCTTCCGGGAGAATCCCAAGGCGTTCCCAGGCCAGCCGGGAGACATAGTCCCTCCAGCGTGTCCTGGGTCTTCCCCGGGGCCTCCTCCCGGTTGGACGTGCCCAGAACACCTCACCAGGGAGGCGTCCAGGAGACATCCTGATCAGATGCCCGAGCCACCTCATCTACCACTCCTCTCGATGCGGAGGAGCAGCGGCTCTACTCTGAGCCCCTCCCGGATGACTGAGCTTCTCACCCTATCTTTAAGGGAAAGCCCAGACACCCTGCGAAGGAAACTCATTTCAGCAGCTTGTATTCGCAATCTCGTTCTTTCGCTCATTACCCATAGCTCATGACCATAGGTGAGGGTAGGAGCGTAGATCGACTGGTAAATTGAGAGCTTTGCCTTACGGCTCAGCTCCTTTTTCACCACGACAGACCGATGCAGAGCCCGCATCACTGCGGATGCCGCACCAATCCGCCTGTCAATCTCACATGTGTGAGTGTGTATAATTACGCCTCAAAATATATTTTGTGTTGCTTATTTCTTTATGCATTTATAGAATTATTTCTTCACTTATTTATTTATTTCAGTGACTCACATGCTACATAAAGTAAGCCCTGAAATGAAAACTGCCACTTTTACTCATCAAAGTTGGGTCCCCGAAACTACTGCCTTTTAATTGGTGAATCGTTGGTAGTGTGGATGTAGACCATCAAGTGCCATATTTACGGCCAACGCTGAAAATGCAAACTTCAAAAGATACATTTGGAGTTTCTTGAATTAAAGTAGCATCATCTCACAGTAATTCTGGACAACATTCCCTATACTTGCATCCGAAGCGCACAGTCACAACTTTGAGGATGGGCGTGAGCCACAGGATTCCCAAATAAAGTGAAGAACTTGGGTCCACTCTGTCAATGATTCCAATTAAAAAGCCCACCATCTCACCTTTGACAAGTAAAAACGACCATTTTCATTACAGAGTTATTTCACGTTTTGTGCAATATCATTAAAATAAATAAATAAATGTGAAATTTATTTAATAAAGACATAAAGAAATAAGCAAACAATATATATATTTCTTAACACGCAATTATTTAAACTCATATTTCATGTTAGGGCAGTATGGTGGCGCAGTGGTAGCGCTGCTGCCTCAAAGTTAGGAGACCCGGGTTTGCTTCCCGGGTCCTCCCTGTGTGGAGTTTGCATGTTCTCCCCGTGTCTGTGTGGGTTTCCTCCCACAGTCCAAAGACATGCAGGTTAGGTGGTTTGGCGATTCTAAATTGGCCCTAGTGTGTGCTTGGTATGTGGGTGTGTTTAGTGTGTGTCCTGCGGTGGGTTGGCACCCTGCCCAGGATTGGTTCCTGCCCTGTGTTGGCTGGAATTGGCTACAGCAGACCCCCTGTGTTTGGATTCAGCGGGTTGGAAAATGGATGGATATTTCATGTTATTGTTTATTTCTGTGTTGCATTTCACTGTACTTTTATTTATTTGAATATTTATTTCATCTTGTCCAAAATATTCCTCTATCTGGAGTACTTGAGGTGTGACTTAACCCCATACTGTTTGAGTTGATTCATGCTAGGAATGAGACTGGGCTGAAACCATCCATCAAAACCAAGGGATTTTTGTGAAAAAGATCTAGTGCTGTCTTTTTCACCCTCTTCACTCCCCAACAAGAAGTCTGTGCAGTGTGTTCATGTCTCTCTCTCTCTGTCTGATCAGTTCATCAAATATTACAATATTTTTAGTTCTGGACTTTTTTTTAGTATACCTTCAGTTTTGATAAGAGTTGTAGAAATTTTCAGACTAATATATAAGAATATACAATGAGGAATAAAGAGGAATGTTGGCATTTATTAGTAATAAATGTATCTAACAGTTCATTGTACTGTTTCCTAATTTTAATCAACAGTACTAAGACATAGTTGCCAATGTTCAGAAATTTTTTGCCTTTAAAAGTAAATATATGAGCAGGGATAACCCCAAAGTAGAGTTGTTTTTTTCACCTGAAGTAGTGTGTTACTTGTGAATATGTCTGTTGATCTTAATTAATGAAAATTTTAGGCTTTCAGTTTTTTATTGCCATATCCAAACTTTTGTCTTATGTAGGAAAAATTAAAAGACACACACCCACACAAACAAAAAAAATCAGTTTGTTAAAATCTCAAAATACAATATTAGGGATGGGGAATTGTAGAAAGATTGTAGGTGTTTGTGCTTAATACGAGTTCAGAACTTGATCACATTTGTGTTAAAAGTCTTCAGTGGTTACTTTGATCAAGAGGTCTGCTATTACCCAAAGTCATGCAGTCTGAGTCCTATTAGCAGTAACCAAGAATCCAAGACTGTGCACTACAGCAGAGCATTGGCTTTATATTAGTGGTGGTCCTTAACAGATGGTACAACATGTTGGGGGCCTCAGCTTAAAATGCTTGTGAGCAATGACTTAGTCAATTAGGCCTTGTCTCATTTATGGCTTAATCAGTGTAATGTACCTGACAAGACCTTGGTAATATTAAAAATGGTAACTTTTTATTTTGGTCAGTAAAAATCTTGCCCTTTGGGCCTCGCTAATAATTGCTAATATTTGAAATGATGAGATTTGTTCTGATCTTTAAGGCCTTGGTTTGTGTAACCCTTATTATTTTAAACTTGCTCTGTAATACTTTTATTGACTATGCAATGTGAAATTTAGACTTGTAAGTTTTAACTTTGGTCAAAGAGGCCTGGTTATTTGAACACAGTCCACGAGTGAGAAGCTTTGGTTAATGTAAGCCTTATCCACTGTGCCCTGGTAAGTGCCTGTGTTGGTCATTTTAGGCTTGGTCAGAGTTGTGACACGGTAGATTTGTTCATGAAATGGCTAATGTAAAGTCTCCTGCATTTAATAAAGTAAGGGGTGCTGAGTAATGGCTTTTCCTGGACAATATACAGGTGCTTTATTACACATTGCATAAGGCTAACCTTACTGGTTTAGGGTATGACTAGTCTAAAAAAACATTACTCAAATAATTGGTACGTTATTATAGAAATAAAAACAAAAACATTGCATCATTCAATGTAATTAAAAATTATTACAACTATATACAGTATTAAACAATTATTTCTTCATTGGCTCAGATACGTTTTCAGATTGTCATCGATTCATCTGTTCTTAAAAAAAAGAATTATAAGCATCCTATAATAAAATCTCAAATATGATTTTCAGTCCTTCATTAATGGATTGGAGTCCGCCAAAAGGCAAACAGGAACAATCCATAAAAATGAACATCTTCACCACCACAGTTTTATAGAAATATTGTTTAAAGTAATTCTTCACATGCTGAGTTTGATATAAAAGCAACTGGAATGCATTTCAGAATTCCTCAATCCCTTCTTCAGGGCCTAACATTTAGAACTTTATAAATACTTATTAATACTAACAGTCAAATACATTAAGGAAATAACTTTCAAGAGCACAAAGTTAGATGATCCAACCCCTTTAATCCTACAGATCTCACTGTCTTTAATTTGATCGAGAGCTCTTTTTATAGAAAACTGGCTACTTAGATAACCACATTAAGACTGAACTGGGCATGAATTGTTTTATTACTTTGGTGGTCTTAACTGTCCTGAGATGTTTCAGGGAAGGAAGACAGATATTTAAAGTTAAAGTCGTTATACTTGCTAATCTCGTGTTGTGTGTTGATCAACACATGCAAGTTAGAATTTCACTTATCTCTGTAAACCTGACAATAATGTCCCTATCAACCTTTGTATCCTTAAAGTTTCTCTTATATGAAAAAGAGGAAACTCTTCCAACATTGGAGAAAGTGGAGTACTTTTCTTCTAATATAATGTGTTCAATTATGGTTAAACAAGTGGAATATATGAGAGTGAACAGAGTGAGGGACTATTCTGTTCAACTTCCTACTTTTGTGTTTTCTATAAAATATCCCCATGTGATTGTAACACTATTCTTTGCTCTTGTTTTTGTCTAATTTTGTTCATCCACTTTCCAGAAATTACATTTGCATCTTATATGTGTGTATGAAATAGAATGAAATAGAAGAGTGAAAGAACAAACTACCGAACTAATAAACCTAAGTATCATTACAGCAAACAGCAACATTGCAACTCAAATACACACAAGAAATACAAAAAAGAAGAAAGCCTCTGATTTGGCTAAACAGAAGAGAGCAGTCGCAGTGAGGCGATA
Organism: Polypterus senegalus; assembly: GCF_016835505.1. Taxonomy (NCBI): domain Eukaryota; kingdom Metazoa; phylum Chordata; class Cladistia; order Polypteriformes; family Polypteridae; genus Polypterus; species Polypterus senegalus. Next base: position 67,329,869 of record NC_053156.1, read on the forward strand.
TAAAGGCATAGCACTGTGGGAATGAAGGAACCCCAGTAGTGTTTCTTGACATGCTTCTGTTGAATAATATGTTGCTTCAAAGTACTTAATGATAGTGCGTCAGAGAGAGGACATGCAGCATTGGTCTTCATTGTCTCCTCTCTTACTATCTGCAGCAGGTCCAGAATGCATCCCATATCTGAGTCTGCCTTTATAATCAGCTTGTTGATTTGGGGTGCTTATCTTGAAGTAACATTACAAGCCCAGCACAACATAGTATAAAAAATAAAAAATATCGCCCTTACCCTCACAAAGGTGTAGAATACGTTTAGATGTCACTACCCACATTAGAGGAATGCAGTCCCATAAGATAGGAGGCCCTGCTCTGCCCTTTCCGGCATGTCCCTGATGTGGACTCCCATTATCTGGTGCAGTGAACTACCTCCACACCCACTCTGTGAATAGTGACCAGAAACAGCAGCTCTTTGGTGCAGCGAAATTCAACAATCAGTTCCTTGGTTTTGCTAATGCTAAGCTGCAGATGGGTTTTTTGCACCAAGAAACCAAGTTCCCTATGTGAGTCCTATATTTTGTCTCATCCGAAATATCAATAAACCTCATAAGTTCAGAATCATCAGAGAATTTCTGCAAGTGCCATGACCTGGTGTTATATTTATAATTTGAAGTATTTAAGCTAAACAGAAAACAACCCTCCCTCTTTGAACCTTCTGACATGTATGGACACATTGCAGTACAGTGAGATTATTAACAAGATATTAAGAATGGAAGTTGACGGCATATAATAAAATATTGTTATTTAGTTTCGAAAAGAGTTTAAAATGAAAACCTTAAAATGACGTACCATTACATGTAGGAATTTAACCTGGTCAGGAGAATAATTCAATGCAATTTTTAAATGAACATCCTAGTACAGGGGTCCTCAAACCCAGTCCTGGAGAGCCGCAGTGGCTGCAGGTTTTTGTTCTGACCTGGTTGCTTAATTAGAAAGCAATTCTTGCCAATAAAGCACTAACAAACTATGAAATGAAATTAACTCTGCTATGTCAGGTCATTCTCATATCCTAGATTTTCTTTCCCTTTCTGTCATGCAAATGATTTGAAGACTAAAATGGACGAGTAATTCTCAGTCCTTCACTTTTTTCTCTTCATTTTTCTTCCAAGTATTTAATTAAACCCAATAGTGCAGATAAATACACACAGGTGTAAATGTAAATAAGCTAAATGGAGAAATGCTGCTCTCTCTTGTCATTTGCATGTTATTGATAATAAGGAGCAATTAAAATAGCTGTTTAAGACAAAATTAAGCAATAAGGGCTCAAAATCACTAAAGTGAAGCAGAAGTGTTACTTTAGCAATAAGTGCTTTTTATTAAGCAACTGGGTTGGAGCAAAAACCTGCAGCCACTGCGGCTCTCCAGGACCGTGATTGAGGACCCCTGTCCTAGTAAAATCTGTTGACTGTCCATTTCTTCTTCTTTCGGCTGCCCCCATTTAGTGGTTACCACAGCAGATTATCCGTCTCCATCTAACCCTGTCTTTTATATCATTTTCTGCCACACCATATCCATAGGCCTCCTCTTTGGCTTTACTCTTTCCCTCTGGCCTGGTGGTTCCATCCTCACCATTCTTTTCCTGATGTACCCCCTCACCTCTCCTCTGCATGTGCCCAAAGCATCTCAAGCAAGCCTCTCTCATTTGGTCACCAAACCGTCATGCATGTGTTGCCCCCTAATATCCTCATGTCTAATCCTGCCTACCCTCGTTATTCTGAGTGAAAAATCCCAGCATCTTCAACTCTCCCACTCCAGCTCGGCCTGTCTTTTCATTAGTGCCTCCATCTCCATACCACACAACAGTACCTTTATATAGACCCTCCCTTTCACTCTGGCAGTTTCCCTTCTATCACAAATCACTCCTGTCACTCTTCTTCACCCTGTCCAACCTGTCTGCACCCTCTTCTTCACCTCTCTGCTGCACTCTCCGTTGCTTTGGACTGTTGACAATTCATCTACCTTGCAGTTAATTATTCCTTTGTTCCTTGCCAAATGGAAAAAAAATCACATACAGATTTCACCAAAAAAGGAAATATTTTATTTCAGAAAAAATAAAGTGTTCCATTTATACAGTTACGTAATTTGCAATGCTAAGGATTAGAGCTGCCACTTTCATAACTCACTTTCATTGTTGATAAAATTATTTCTCAAACATAAAGAAGTTTCATTTCAGGGCTAACTCTGATTTTATTCAGTGTGATAGAAATCCAGACCTCAACAAAATATTTGCAATATTTAAAACCACCTCATTTTGAGGAATATCATCATTCAAGGATTCAATATTCATAACAGTAAAAATACAGTATATTGTCATAATTCATAGATTCTAACTTTAAAATCTGCAGTTTCCTTTGACACTGCCTATGCTCATACAGATGCCAACACATGTTTAATGTTAAAATCAATAAACAGTGTTAGCAGCTGCAACATCGTGTCAATCACTGATACATTAGGTCATCACAGGGGATTAATAAAGTTCTTATCTGCATTCAGTAATCAACTAATCACTGGGAAATTTGAAAATCTTACTTTAAGGAAATCTAAAATACTTTTGCCTCTTATATTGGACTGATAAGCATGTTGAACCGTGGATTTTAATTATTTAGAGATGTCGCCATTGTGGTTATTTTTCAATAGCTCATAGCAACTGGAGTCAGAAAGTTGATGGAGATCTTCTTGGACATATTGGTGATGTTAGAACGTGTTGGACACTGAATTTAGGCTTAGCCTTATTCCCAAGAATTTGACATTGAATTTATCATAAGACGTATTTCTTCAAGAATGCTTTTATGTAACTGTTATAATGAAGGTGTTTATTCTTAGGGACTGTCTGGTTCATTATTTTCTTTTGGAGGACTTTAGCCCATGAATGAGTGACCAAATTAAAAGCTGTTTATATTTTAAGATGTTTATAGAAAGGCTTGCTGTTATGATATGCTTATGATACTTGTTTACATGCAGTTGATGATGAGCCAGATTGGTCATCCCAAAAGACCCAGTAGCTTATCCAAGTTAATAAAGGAATGTTGTTTAATATATACTGGTGTAATGAATTTGGCTGCCTTAGCGTTTTTGTTTTAGCTAAAAATACTAACTTAGGTACTGGAAAGTGTGAAATAGATCCTTGGAGCTTACTTTAATCAGTTGGGGATTATTAATGGGACTGGTCTGCTGCACTACTGAAACCACAGTTATTTTAAGAGTGCATATGTTGAGAGTTAAATTATAGTGCGACATGTGTCACCTCTGTATTGACACTGGACCTTAACCAGGGCATTCCATGGCAGCAATGTCAGCTGACTGGGGCAACCCATACAGTATGTACAGACGCTGGTGTAGACTCTCACTCCGCAGTGGTCTGTCTGAATTCTTCCCTTCATTAGATAATTTGGACAATCCCTGTTAGCATACCTGTCTTTTAATATCCAAACTGTCCAAGCGTTTTGAGGATTTCAGGAATCCCTTAGGTCAGGGGTCCTCAATCACGGTCCTGGAGAGCCGCAGTGGCTGCAGGTTTTTGCTCCAACCCAGTTGCTTAATAAAAAGCACTTATTGCTAAAGTAACACTTCTGCTTCACTTTAGTGATTTTGAGCCCTTATTGCTTAATTTTGTTTTAAACAGCTACTTTAATTGCTCCTTATTATCAATAACATGCACATGACAAGAGAGAGCAGCATTTCTCCATTTAGCTTATTTACATTTACACCTGTGTGTATTTATCTGCACTATTGGGTTTAATTAAATACTTGAAAGAAAAATGAAGAGAAAAAAGTGAAGGACTGAGAATTACTCGTCCATTTTAGCCTTCAAATCATTTGCATGATAGAAAGGGAAAGAAAATCTAGGATATGAGAATGACCTGACATAGCAGAGTTAATTTAATTTCATAGCTTGTTAGTGCTTTATTGGCAAGAATTGCTTTCTAATTAAGCAACCAGGTCAGAACAAAAACCTGCAGCCACTGCAGCTCTCCAGGAATGGGATTGAGGACCCCTGCCTTAGGGCAGTTTAAGAGTTCATCTAGAGCAGAAAAAGCTCCTAACAGTAGATTTTTGTTACAATCCAAATTCCACAATAAAATTATCTAAATATCAGCTAAAAAGGGTTTAATACGGTATCTTCCTCTTTTTTCAGCTGCTCCCATTTGTGCAAATCTTAGCATCTTTAACTCTGCTACCTCCAGCTCTGTCTCCTGCTTTCTGGTCAGTGCCACCATCTCCAACCCATATAACTACCGTCTGGTAGATCTTCCATTTCACTTTTGCTGATACCCGTCTGTCAGAAATTACTCCTGACACTCTTCTCCACCCATTCCACTCTGCCTGCACTCTTTTTCACCGCTCTTCCACAATCCTTGTTACTTTGAATTGTTGATCCCAAGTATTTAAATCCATCCCCTTCACCAACTCTACTCTCTGCATCCTCACCATTCCACTGACCTTCCTCTCATTTACACACATGTATTCTATCTTGTTCCTACTGACCTTCATTCCTCTCTTCTCTAGAGCATATCTCCACCTCTCCAGGGTCTCCTCAACCTGCTCCCTACTATCGCTACAGATCACAATGTCATCACCACCTCCATGTCGAATGCATCTGTCACTCCCACCGCAGACCTCACCACTGTCACACTTCCCTCGTACATATCCTATACAACTCTTACATGCTTCTCTGCCACTTCATACAATACCACAGCTCCTCTCGAGGCATCCTGTCATATGCTTTCTCCAGGTCCACAAAGACGCAATGCAACTCCTGCTGGCCTTCTCTATACTTCTCAATCAACACCCTCAGAGTAAACATTGCATCTGTGGTGCTCTTTCTTGGCATGAAACCATACTGCTGCTCACTAATCATCACTTCACTTCTCAACCTAGCTTCCACTACTCTTTCCTATAACTTCATGCTGTGGCTCATCAATTTTATCCTCCCAGTAGTTACTACAGTCCTGCACATCCCCCTTATTCTTAAATATCAACACTTCTTCTCCACTCCTCAGACATCCTCTCACTTTCCATTAAACAATCCGGTTAAAAACTCCACTGCCATCTCTCCTAAACACCTCCATGCTTCCACAGGTATGTCATCTGGACCAACGGCCTTTCCATTCTTCATCCTCTTCATAGCTGTCTTTACGTCCTCCTTGCTAGTCCTTAGCACTTCCTGATTCACTATCTCCACATCATCCAACCTCCTTTCTCTCTCTCTCTCATTCTCTTCATTTGTCAGCCTCTGAAAGTATTCTTTCCATCTGCTAAACACACCCTCCTCACTTGTGAGTATGTTTCCATCTTCATACTTTATCACCCTAACCTGCTGCACATTTTTCCCAGCTCAGTCGCTCTGTCTAGCCAATCGGTACAGATCCTTTACTCCCTCCTTAGTGTCCAACCTCTCATACAACTCATCATATGCCTTTTCTTTAGCCTTCGTCACCTCTCTCTTCACCTTGTGCCTTATCTCCTTGTAGTCTTCTCTACTTTCTGCATCTCTCTGACTATCCCACTTCTTCTTTGCCATTCTCTTCCTCTGTATACTCTCCTGTACTTCCCCATTCCACCACCAGGTTTCATTTTCCTCCATCCTCTCTCAAGATGTCACGCCAAGCACCCTCTTGCTGTCACTTCTGCTGTAGTTGCCCAGCTGTCTGGTAACTCTTCACTCTTCACAGGCCACCCAGTGCCTGTTGTATCTCCTCCCTAAACTCAACCTTGCAGCCTTCCTTTTTCAACATCCATCATGTGTTCCTTTGCTCTGCCCTCCCTCTCCTCCTCTTCTTCTTGATCTCCAATGTCATCCTACAGACCACCAAACTATGCTGTCTAACTACACTTTCCCCCGCCACCACTTTGTAGTCTTTAATCTCCTTCTACATGTGTGCAACTTCCTCCACTCTTGTATGTTACCCTGTGTTCCTCCCTCTTCTTAAAATATGTATTCACCACAGCCATGTCCATCCTTTTGGCAAAATCCACTATCCTCTGACCTTCTTCATTCCTCTCCTTGACACCATACCTACTCTTCACCTCCTCGTCTCCTCTGTTCCCTTCACCAACATTTCCATTGAAACCCGTTCCAATCAACACTTTCTGTCCCTTGGGTACACTGTCCATCACTTTATGCAACTCACTCCAGAAATCTTCTTTCTCATCCATCGAACACCCAACTTATGGGGCATATGCACTAACAACATTCATCATCACCCCTTCAATTTCCAGCTTCATAATCATTACTCTGTCTGACACTCTTTTCACCTCCAAAACGCTCTTGACACACTGCTCCTTTAGAATAATCCCTAACCCATTTCTCCTTCCATCCACACCATGACTGAACAATCAGAATCCACCTCCGATCTACCTGGCCTTACTCCCCTTCCATTTAGTCTCTTGTACGCACAATATATCAACCTTTCTTTTTTCCATCATATTGGCTAACTCTCTACCCTTACCAGTCACACTGCTAACATTCAAAATTCCTACCCTCAGTTCCACTGTCTTAACCTTCCTCCTGTCCTTCTGCCTCCGGACACATCTCCCTCCCTCTCCCTTCTTCTCCTTCCTCGGCCAACAGTAGCCCAATTTCAGCCAGCACCCTGTTGGCTAACAGTACTGGTGGTGGCTGTTAACCCAGGCCTCGACCGATCCAGTATGGAAATTTGTATCATTGTCCACATATTGATCTGGCAAAATTTTACACCCGTTGCCCTTCCTGATATAATCCCTCCCCATTTTTCCAGGGCTTGGGACCAATGCAAAGAAACACACTGGTTTGTGCATCCCCTGTTGGTTGGTTGTTTGAGTACAGTATAATAGTTTAAAATTAACAGCAAGTAAAATAGTTTGATAATTATGCTTTTCTTCCAGGAGATCTGCAGGGATCCAAGGCTTTTTGTGGATGGCATCAGCTCCCGAGATCTACATCAGGGCAGCCTTGGAAACTGTTGGATGGTTGCTGCCACCTCCTGTCTTGCCACAGAACCCGCTGTCTGGAAAAAGGTGAGTGATTGATGTAGACTTACATGAATGGTTCATTTGCTGGAGAGCAATTTGAAGGTTCCAGGGTTGAGCAGGTAATTGTGCTGCTCCAGTGTGTCCAGTAGTCCTGGAGATTGTCAAGTGTCAGGGACAGGTATTACTTTTTTTAGCTTTAAGACAATATTGCTTTGTTACAAAAAGATACAATCAGTGTTTAACTAGGACCTTCGCCCCTTTTTGCAAGAAATGTCTGGAAACAAAGGACTTTCTCCTTCTGATCAGGGACGCGCGGTCAGGGGAGGCAGAGCCTCACCTGTTTACAAGAAAAGTAAAAAAAACTAATAATGATAATATAAAATAAATATGTCCACTGGCCTGTACTATAAATTTGTTTTCTGTATGATTCCAATAATTTTGATAATTTTTATAGTCAAAATCGCTGAATTTGCATATTTTCTGTTGAAATACTTGGGAGAAATGTGAGGTGCAGCAGCAAAGAGCCTCACCTCACCTCGGTCTGCACTCTCCCTCACACATGGGGTTTGATGCATGAAATTGGCGTGTGCCTGTTGCTGCCTCTCTGTATGTCACTAATCTAATGTTTGCAGACACATTTATTATTCACCCTGACTTTCTAATATCTTTAATGAATGTCTGTGACATATTCATTCTTGCTGATCGGACATAAAACCCCAGTGAAAAGGCACAAGGTGAGACAGACAGTACCGTGCCGCTCCGAAGGGGGTGCAAGTGAGCCCAACAGGTGCTTGTTGCTGCTGTTCTTCTACACAGAGGCTCTAAGTGCCAATACGCCAATACTGCAGAGGCCCACTTATTTTTATTTCTTTGTTCTGACTGACTGCCAAAATGGAAGATTAAGACAAAACTAAAGGAAAATAAGGAGGACTTTTACAAGAAAGTGACAGAGATTTTCATGGAGAAGGATAGGCGCATGGACTTTATTGATAAATAAAGGTAAGACCATGAACAGTTCTCAATATTATAAAAAATGGGATCAGACTAAGAAAAAAAATCCAATATTTAAAACAAAATTTTGACCTTAAAATATTTTTGTTTAACTTGCTTTCCTTTTGTCAAACTAAAAATTTCAATTAAGGTCAAAATTGAAATCCGTTTTTCTCGTACACTTCTCTATACTTTCATTTGTATTGAATTAGTATAAATTGTGAAATTGCAACGGCAAACTTAGGACACATGGATGGTGCTGAGCAAATGCGCTTGCTCCGCTCTATCTTACCTCTATAAATGTAATGTTCTTTCTTATCCAAATATGTGCCTTACCGATGTGTGTGTAAAGAATGCTGATGAGATATGAAACATACAGTAGTTAATGTGCATGCTGCCAATTGAATAGTGAATAAGCTAGTCTTTTGGGTTCATATATTTGTAAATTTCACTCTAAAGGAGTCAGTGCCTCCCCAGCCATGAACTTCACCGCACATCACTGCTTCTGTCAGACCCCAAGGAATGCTTTTTCTAAGACTGATACAGACTAATAGTGAAAAAAAAGCAAGAATTATAATAAAAGGAAAACATGGGCATTGTAGTAGTAGTAGTAGTAATACGAGGGACATTCAAAAAGTGTCCGCATTTTTTTTTAATTCTATTAAGAATTTCTAAAACAAATGACATCACTTTTCTATATAGTCACCTTCATTTTGAATGGAATTTTCTCAGTGTCATACCAACTTGATAATTACAATTACTACTCCTCCCACCTTCACCATTTCCAACGAAAATACAAAAGTGCTGAAACTTTTTGAACGTCCCTCATAATAATAACAATAATAATAATAATAAATAAATAACATATGGTATATAGGCACAGTGGTTGCGCTGCTGCCTCACAGTAAGGAGACCCGGGTTCACTTCCTGGCTCCTCCCTGAGTGGAGTTTGAATGTTCTCCCCGTGTCCGCGTGGGTTTCCTCCGGGTACTCCGGTTTCCTCCCACAGTCCAAAGACATGCAGGTTAGGTGCATTGGTGACCTTAAATTGTCCTTAGTGTGTACTTGGTGTGTAGGTGTGTATGTGTGCCCTGCGGTGTGCTGGCACCCTGCCAAGGGTTTGCTTCCTGCCTTGCGTCCTGTGTTGGCTGGGATTGGCTCCAGCAGACCCCCATGACCCTGTAGCTAGGATATAGCGGGTTGGGTAATGGATGGATGGACGGATGGAGAAGGCATATACCAAGGATACTTCATAAGCAGGTTATGCAGATGAGTGCAAAGCTCTTTAAATACGCAGGACACAGTGATATATTTCATTTTGATCGAACTTAATAGCTGCCTTCAGAGAGTAGGCAAAGCAGAACCCTCAGAGTTGAAAATAGAGGGTATAGGGAGGAGTTTTTGTTATGTAAAGGTATTGATATCCACACACTGTACCTACAATACTTAATTTATCTAAAAAAGTGTTTTGGGGAAATGATGGCAAAGTGGGTAGTACAGCTGTCTTGCCTTTCCAGGGTCCTCAGTTCAAGACTCAGCTTAGTTATTGTTTCTTTAAGCCAGTGGTTCCCAACCTTTTCTATGCCCTGCACCCCTAGAAAATGTATGATTTAAGTCTGTATCCCCTACAAAAATAATATCACATTTGAAAATGAAGAAGTCAAATTTCAAAATTTTGAAACAAATTGAGCAACATACAATACCGCAGGTAAACAAATTGAACTACAAAAATAAGCTTTTAACTCATAAAATGTAAATGTAAATTGAGCAATTTCCCATTATGAATCACAGTAATGTTGCAAATATGTCCACTGTGAAGATTAGAGGCTCAATTGACACTCCAGGGGTTGCAATATCCCGCAAAGCATTGCACGAAAATTACCCACTATTAATAATCAATGGAATTCAAACACAGTCAACGAACTTTGTCCCCTGATAACACCTGCACTGCAGTTCAAAAACAGCTATGTTGCACAGTTAAAATTGCTGCGCTACTGCCAGGACCACCAGTAGAAGAGCTGGGCTGAGTGTAAGCAGCAGCTGTTGTATTCAATTCAGTCCTCCATTAGGCAAAAATGTTAATCAAATCTCAAACTCAGTGACATTTTATGATCAGGGTTACACAGAAATCAATACTAGACCTCGGTCTTCTCTACAGATCATTGTGAGGTCCAAATTATATTCTCTTAAAAAAAGTTATTCACCTTTACAAATGCTTCAGCCAAAGCTAGGAACGCTGCATGAACATGCATTTCTGCGGTTAAAGTATAGGTGAGAATTGCGCGCCATGCTCGAGTCTTTTCATATCATAGAACAGGAGCACTACTGTAACTAATTAATGACTTACAACATAGTGCATGACACCGATTGCACCACGACACACCTCACTTGATTTTGGGTGCTGGCTTCCCAGTTTGGTATCTGCTGCTCTTAGAATCTTATTTGATTCCTCACCACTATTCTAATTCCAGAGATTTATTCAAATCTCAATTAAGTCATAGTGCATTTAAGCAATGACTTTTGGAAGCAGGCAGAACGGTAACACTATTTTAAAACACCTATTAACCTTTAAATACTTAAGCAAACAAGTCAAATCAGTTACATAATATTTTGAGAAGGCTATTCTGTGCAACACAGAACAAATCTCAAAACGTATTAATGAAAAGTATTAACAGAACAGCCAGACTGACACAGAAAACTGTAACTTTCTACTGTTTTCCTGTTTTCATTGACTCTGTTGGTTCAAACCAGCAGGCTTGATAGCCCTCCATGTTATCGAAAAGATTATGAAAGTGACCTCCCCAGGAGATTTTACACCTGTACAGAAATATGTTATTATTTCTGTTATGTTAATTTTCTTAAAGTAATATTCATCGATTTTGGAAATTATTTATTCCACAATGGTGTGGCTAAAACTGTGTATTTTCATCAACATTCCAAGATAAGAATTAATACCAAACAGATCCACCTTGGTGCATATACTCTTAGCAATCTAGTTTGGAGTCATTAATTAATTAAGTCCCAGAGGGGACTGGGTGGTCTCTTGGTCTGGAATCCCTACAGATTTTATTTTTTTTTCTCCAGCCGTCTGGAGTTTTTTTTTTTGTTTTTTCTGTCCACCCTGGCCATCGGACCTTACTTATTCTATGTTAATTAATATTGACTTATTTTATTTTCTTACTGTGTCTCTTATTTTTCAATTCTCCATTTTGTAAAGCACTTTGAGCTACATTCATTTGTATGAAAATGTGCTATATAAATAAATGTTGTTGTTGTTGTTGTTGTAATCTAACACATACGTCCAGTGGCATCAGATCATTCTTGGTTTTACTATGAATGAAGAAGTTCCTCATGTGATAAAGATGAGATATAGACATTATAAAGATTTGGGGCAGCCACCCGTATATAATTCCACGGCTGCAAACTAGGTGGTTTAGTTGAGCAGATATGTTCATTCATTTGAGTCCAAGACAGAACTGATTAGATGCAAGAAAGTTGGTGGCTTTAAAGGCCCGTACAGGAAGTGATGTCATCATGGGGGCCAGAATCGAAGTGACATCATCATGGGCCCAGGACCAGAAATTAAGTCATCATGAGGACCAGAACAGGAAGTGACATCATTGGGACTGGAAGTGTCACCATCTTTGGGGGCAGAACCAGAAGTGATGTTGTCGCGACTGGAAGCGACATCATCGAGGGTGCTGGAACCTGGCGAGATTTCCCGGTCTGCAAGGAACTGAGAAAGACAGTCAGCACACCTCACCACCCCCTGGTCTATTGTGGTATTACAATTCCTCAGGCCCTTTAGCTGCCTCCTACTCGCATGTGTGTGACACTCGGTAATGTTGCTGTTTAAGACAAAGAAGAGAGATGTTTCAATGTAACTTGTTATAATCACTAGTCATGTTAATTAGCACATAGCAAATAAGAATTTATCTGTACTCATAATGAGAATAATCCAAAGCACCCTACAAACCTATAAATACATCTACAAATTTACAAACACATTTCTTTGTTATTACAGTACAAGATTCCGAGATGCACAGTTGAATTTGTGCAGCACTCTTCTGTTTCAGGTTCATAACAGAATGCTCCATGCAACAATTTAGTATAAGTTTTGCTTTGCTTGAATGCACTGTTATGGATATATAAGAGTTCAAATAATACATTAAAAGTATATTTTTGTTTTCTGTGTAATTTCAAGTGTATTTCTAATTACATTCACTATGAAACCCAGCATGATGCACAATCTGAAATTTCATTGAAGCAGCAACCATCAACTTAGTAGCGATTTAGTCTGCACAGGCCAGGCATCTTCCAGAATTTGAATTAATGAAGATGTTTGTTTATACACAAGAAAGATCTTTGAGTTCCAATGAAATTAGCTTAAGAATAGAATGAAAAATAAGGGACAAGTCTCTATTGAATATGGTAAGGTAGATCACATGAATTCAATTTCATATTTAAGCATGATTAGACTATTAATAATTGTAGTTGTTGTACAGTATTGTTTTGTGTACAGAACACATTGAAATCCTTACCTGCATGTCCAATCAGCATGCAACATGCCACTACTCTCCAGCCTTTATAAACCTTGTGGTAAGTTAAAATGAAGGATAATATCCTCAGGTGAAAGTGATTTTATCACGCTGCAGTTAAAGGTTCAAATGGAATTAAACAACAGCCATAAGGTGCCTGGGTGAAATGGTGGAGGGAGATTGGGTATTGCCTGTCCCAGCACAAATGAACCAACCTCGATGATTAGTTGATCAGATGTGTTCGGCCCTGCAGCACAAACCATTCAGGCCAGTGGGACCTGACGACACCGACCTGTCTATGTGAAAGGATTGGCCCGTGTCTTTTAAAGCAGCACTGAGTATTATTAAGCTGGGTCACTAGTGGAAATCTGAAACAAAGATGTTCTATCAAAACTATTTCTGGCTTTCAATGAAAAGCTGGAAATGTTTTTATTAACACAAACTGTTAAAACTGAATGAAATGATGAAGGCAGTTGTTTAATATTAAGACAATCAGACCATGTAGCTGGCAACAGTAGCATAATGGTAAAATAGCATAACTCATTTATGCTTCAATAGCTTTATCAATAATATATCATTTACTTGAACATTTTTTTTAATCACCTTAATATTCACAGCAGATTCAGAAAGTATTCAGACCCCTTCACTTTTTTCGCATTTTGTTATGTTGTAGCTTTGTGCTAAAATTATTGAAATTCATTTTTCTCTCATCAAACAACATGCTATACTGCAGCATTACAAAGAAAAAAACAGAATTGTAGAAATTTTTGAAAACCTTATAAAAATAAAAAACTGAAATATCACATTCACACAAGTATTCAGACTGTTTGCAATGACACTTGAAATTTGGCAGAGGAGCATCCCATTCTCTCGGTCATCACTGAGATGTTTGAGATGTGGTCATTTCAGCTGATTGCACATAATTAGGAAAGACACACACCCATCTATACGAGGCCCTCCAATGGACGATGTGTATCAGAGCAAAAACCACGCTATGAGGTTCAAGGAATTGTATCAAGGCATAGATCTGGGGAAGGTTACCAAAACTTCCTGCAGCATTGATGGTTCCCAAGGGCACAGGTGCCTTCAGAATTATTAAATGGAAGAAGTCTGCAAAAACCACAACTCATCTTGCAGCTGGCCACTCAGCCAAACTACGCAATTGTGGAATAAGGGCCTTAGTATAAAAGGTGACCAAGAACCTATTGGTCAATCTGGCCGAGCTCCAGGGAACCTGTGTGGAGATGGGAGAAACTTCCAGAAGGACTGTGTTTTATGACAAATTGACCAGCCAGAACCTTGTCCTCAGTAAACACACATAGAAGCCAGCTTGGAGTTTTCAAAAAGGCACCTAACAAACTCTTGGACTGTGAGAAAAAAGATTCTCTGATCTGATGAAACTAAGATTAACATCATGTCTGGAGGAAACCTGGCCCCCCTCTCATCACCTGTGCAATACCATCCCAACAGTGAAGCATGGTGGTAGCAGTATCATGCCATGGGGTTGTTTTTCTGTGGCAGGGACTGGGAGACTAGACAGGGTTGAGGGAGGGCTGAACAGAACAAAGTACAGAGATATCCTTAATGAAGACCTTCTCTAGCTCACATTGGACCTCAGATTGGGTTAAGGGTTCAAATTCCAACAGGACAATGACCCTAAGCACAAAGTAGTGACAACTCTGGGAATGCCCTTGAGTTGCCCCACCAGTGCCTGCACTTGAATTCATTGAAACATCTCTGGAGAGAACCAAAATTAAATGTCCATCAGTGATCTCCATCCAACCTAATAAAGCTTAAGAAGATCTGCAGAGAATGTGTGAAGCTTGTCACGTCATACCCAGGAAGACTTTAGGCTGGAGTCGCCACCAAAGGTGATTCAACAAAGTACTAACTAAAGGGTATGAGTACTTATATCAATGGGATGTTTCAGTTTGTTTAATTTTAAATCCATTTGCAAAAAAATTCTACAATTCTGCTCTTGCTTTCTCATTTTTGAGTATTGCTTGATGAAGGAAAACAATGAAAAAAATGATTTTGGTACAAGGCTGCAACACAGAAAAATGTGAAAAAACTTAAGAGATCTGAATGCTTTCTGAATGCACATTGTGTGTTGATAAAATGCAGAAGTAAATCTAACGCATTTTCAAAAACAATAATCATTTCTACAGACTAATTAGAATAACAGTATAAGCAGTAATGTATGCAAGATCATATTCTGTATGTGATTTCACTATTTATTGAAAACGTCAGCTGTACATTTCAATTTTCAAAGTTCAGTTAAAAAAATAAATATTTATAAGAGTGACTGAAATATAAAGCCATAAGAAATTGATACTGCTATATTATTTTAGAAAGAAATGGCAATGGCTGGATCAAGTTCACTGTTCCACTCACTTCAGCTTTGCACATATCTGATATCAGTAGCAGATGCTGATCTTATTTTGTGGGACGCAAATTTTTAGCCTTCCATCCATACAGCCATCTGTGTTCTAAGCAGCCCATCCAGGTCCAGATTAAGAGGAGATGGTGACTTTCATGCAGTGCCAGTGCTTAGGTATTTTGTGCCATAGGCCAAGCTCATTAGTGGGCCTACCAACTGTTCGGTAGCTAACCTGTATGGCTGGGTTGCCCACCCCCCTAATTTGCCTTAATGGTTGCACTGGCCCTGCTCTCATAGCACAGGAGGAAGCAGGCCTGATTATGCATTACTCTTTTATTTAAACCAAAATTATACAGATACAGAGGGGTGTTTTGTCACCCTCACTGCCACTATTGAATTTGAGCTGCTGGATTCTTCTTAGACAAACAGGGTAGAAGTAAAAGGAAGGATGGTGGGGACTGAAAGTTAGCATCACTCTATTATTAAGCATGGGGAATTAAGGTTGGTGCTCCCAGCCAGGGGGAAAACTTGGAGGTTGGTGGCATGATTGGCACTCCAGTCACTGTAAAAACTTCACTCTGTTCCACTCCATTTAAACTAGTGTGGTGCTGAGGTGTCACCTGTTGCACGGCTGCACTCGGGTCCTAATTTGGCATCCTAAGGTGGCTCGTGGTGTGGTGTGGTGAGTGTGTCAACATGCTGTACCAGTGCATGCTCACAAAAACATTGCTGAAGTCCTCCTTCAAAACAAATGCGACACACCACTTTAAAAAGCATTGGAAGCAGCAACATTCTTCCCTATTCACTTTCCAACCTAAACCTTAATCCCTCACATGTCAGCCTCTTTAATGCCCTCAAAGATGTCATCCATGGCAAGAGGTTTGGAAAGTTATTTTAGAGGTTTACAAAGTTATTTTAATAGTGAAGGAATGACCACGAGAGTAGGATACAGGCTGATTCAAGAAGGGTATTCAACCTTTTGTTTCTCATTGGCTAAAAAGGAATTGCTCCAGGACTACTTTGTTTATGTAAATTGGGAAAATGTTTAGAAACTCCTTATCAGGTCTAGACAAGTATGTGGATGTCATAATGGGGTTCATAAAAAATGAACAATGTGCCTGTTAAAACAATCCACTTATGTTTTGTGTTATACTAGGGGATTTTTGCCCTCTGCTCGCTTCGTTTGCCCACCCCCTCCCCCTGGGGGCACGCTACGCACCAGCCACCTTGCATCTCTGCCGCTCGCATTGTGAAGGGGGTGGAGGCTGAATGCACGCTAAGGAGATGCAGTCGGATCAGCTGCTGGCTTGCTGTTAATGCTGCCGAGCATCGTGTTCTGCTTGTCGTGCTGCACGTTGATCATTTAAAAGCCTGTACTGCAGCTGTCCTTGTCTCACGTGACACTAAAATCTCACCGAGAAAATCACGTATCGTCTCCTTCCAGGCCTTCCAAGATTTTTTTGTATACAGTAATGGAGAGATGTCTTAATGTTCTTCTGTGTCCCTTGGGCGTTGTTGGTGGAACCCCAAGGCAAGGCCATTAAATCAGGCATCTGGGGAGCCACCCCAGCAGGTATTTAAACTGATATGGCTGTTATAGAGTTGTTGGATGGTGAATTATGTTTTGTGTTCTTAGGAATTTTACATCAGATCTCTTTCTTTTGAACTCTAGTTTTTGAATTAAGGTATGGTCTGTTATCATTAGATTATTTTTTCAAACTTCCTGAAGCTTTCTATGGCCCTTACCTGCAAAATATACATTATTTCTGGGCTTTCTTATCCAAATATTTTAAAATTGGCATTAATAAAAAAAATTTGAATTACCATTTGAAAGTTTTATATTTTTTCACACTGTTCTGCCACGGTATGTTTGTTTTGTTGCATTCATCACCTTCTTTAGGGAACAGTGTTCCTCTTACTATGATGACATTCCCATCGTCCCTCAGGGTCACAATTGCTGATGTCATCAGCGTGACGGTGTTTAGATCACCACATGAGATTCCTGTCTAACCAACATTTGGATTCCAAGAGCATCTCGTGTAGTTCTTTTTATTTATAGTGAATCTCTGCTTGTTATTTCGTACCTTGATTTTCTGATTAGCATTTAGGATTTAGTGAATGATTAGCTTGACTTTTTGCTTATCGACCCATATTTTTTGACCATGTATCATTCTCCCAGTCCTTTTACATAAAATCTTAGGTTTGTACTTGGGAACAGAACACTGTCTCAGTTTTCTATTTGCTTTAGGTTTCTACCCTTAAGGTAAAACTTATTTTCATTCTTTTATACTTTAATAAATTCTTTAAAAACTTTAAAGTACTTTGTTTTTTTGGCCAAAGTTTTTGAGAGTTTTCTCTCTCCCCTTTTGGATAGTGTGGACACTTGAAGTAATTTTTTTAGTATTAAAATATATATTCATGACCTGCTTTGGCTGGAGTAGCCTGCCTGTTGCCTGGGTTTGGGTTGAGTTTGAGTTCTGTTTAAGATTTCCTAATATGGCTAACTCAAATACAGTACTTATTTTTAGGTTTAGAGCATTTTTATTAAAAATATAAATATGTTCGGTCTTACCATTGTTGTTTCTCCATGTACACTGTCATTTTCTTTTATCATTGCCAAGGCATTGCTTAGTCTGGCGGATGACATCAACCATGCTAGAGTATAAAGCAGGGGCGTCAACTCTGATCCTGGAGGGCCGCAGTGGCTGCAGGTTTTCATTCTAAACATCTTCTTAATTAGTGAGCCATTTCTGCTGTTGATTAACTTGTTTTGCCTTGGTTTTGACTGACGTGACTCAAACTCCTTAGTTGTTTTTATTTTTCTTCAATGAGCAGCCAAAAATAAAATGAGACAAAAAATGAGCCGCCACATGGCCAGCTAACCTGAAAACAAAGAAAGGTGAAGTCATGTTGGTCTGTTCAGGCCAACAAAACATCTTGACGGTGGTCTTAGAAACAACAGAAAATCAACAGTCTGCTATGGCAGAATGAGAGCAGCAGCAACAAGTCCTGATATTCAATAAAAGCTTTAATTAACAGCAAGAATTGACTTCTCATTAAGAAAGTGGTTGGAGTGAAATTGGCTGGAGTTTGATGGTCATCTGTTGGCTCGTTTCACATCTCATTTCCATTTGGCTGCCATTTAATGAAGAAACAAATCGATTCAGAGGGCTGAATCCTTAAAACAGGGCTATGAAAATGAAGGGAAAAGGAGTTAACTAGCAGTAAAAACTGCTTGCTGATTAAGAAAATTGTTAGAATAAAATCCTGCAGCCACTGCAGCCCTCCAGGACTGGAGCTGAAAACCCCTGGTATAAAGGGTAGCAACGTGTAACTCCTGCTTATCCAATATTGTAGATAAGAACAGTTTTACTCATTGGTGACTATCAGTTTCAAGACTATTTGTTCCAAATGGATAGCTAGAATTTCTAGGGTTTTTAATGAAAGATAGGGCAAATTCTATACAAAAAAATCCATCCTATCTTTTGACTATGTCTCATCTTCTGGTCAATTTAAATCTCTCCTTCCAAAGGCATAACAATTGATACCCCACTACTTTCCTCCTTTGAGAAAACTTCTCATTTTTCTGAGCTTAAAAGGTTTAACATCACTTTAAAATGGATGTTGTCATTGAAGTTTTCAACATGTGATTGCATTATGCACAAGAACTCACATCCACCTATCATTCCTGTAATAAATCCAAACATAATGTGATACACATGCAATATGTTGCAGTTTTAAAAGATTGCATTGTGACGCAGTCTCAAGCAAAATTCGGTTAAGCCCAGTTAACCTCAATATAAATTGTATTTTACTTTGAATTCACTTAAGTGTCATTAGCACTATTAACATGGCTGCCATTGTATTTCTATCATCTGAAAGTAAACTCATTCCAAGAGGTCTAAATGTTTCACAAAAATGGTCAGCTGTTTAATGGTCTTTGACTGGAGAATTGTATTCATAATTTTTCAGAACATTTATGAAGGACCATAAATTGGACAGTGAAAACAGAACGATACTTGTTCTTCTCTCCATTTTTTTCAGGTGATTCCAAATTACAGAGAACAGGACTGGAATCCTAAGCACCCAGAAAAATATGCTGGAATTTTTCACTTTCGTTTCTGGAGGTTTGGATTCTGGATTGATGTGGTCATTGATGATCGCCTACCCACAAGCAAAGGAGGAGGATTGTTGTTCTGCCGATCTAACAATGAAAATGAGTTCTGGTGTGCACTACTGGAGAAAGCATATGCCAAGTAAGAACAACAAAGGTCGCGCATGTGGATTTTAGGAAATTATGACTGGGTACTGGTCTTTTGTCATTTTTTAAGACAAGTCATCTGTATATGCTGCACAATCCGTGAGGTACAACAGAATGGAGTGGACTTTGGATTAGTTTGTGAGTCTTGCTATGATATAATAGCTTTGGGAGCAAACATTCTGGTAGAAACCAGTGCCATGCAAGAGAGGTGTTTGGTTTAACGCCATTCTGTACATAATTTTTGGGGCAGAAGTATTCAAGAACTTGGGCAATAGTTTGAGGAATACTAACACCCCATCTTCATACAAAAAACCCTGCTTAGGGAGCAGGAACAAGGAAAAATAAATACCTTCTTTGCTTTGCTTCTATTTGATCGCAGTAGAAATTATCATAAAAAGTATGACATCAGTACTCTTAATTGGTATAAAATAATGAGATGTGGCGCCAAATCCCATAGATGCAGAGAAAAAAAACAATAATTTGGTAGTATTTAACCCACGTGAGCTTGGATCATCACCATCATTTGCTCCCCATCTACTGTCTCTCTTAGCATTCTCCACAAGGAACAATTTTGGTGTTCTGCATCCTGGTTGTTCCAGTAAAATTCCTGATCACTTCTTTTGATTTTGAATTTGGCTGCTCCCTTGGCGAGTTGAATGTGGTGAGGAGGTTCCTGGGGATTTCATTTATGATCGTTATTGAATCTTTTGCAATTTCTACTACATCTTCCTTTATTAACCTTTATTACTAATGGACAAATGGGACAGACATTTATGCACATCAAATGGTAATTTCCAATCTCTATTATGGTTGCTAAACAAAGCTAGGTGGGTCTGATCAGAATATGGATGATAGACCTCAAGGAAACCCAAGCTGTTGCAGGTGGTGATAACAGCAGACCAGTAGCAGGTAGACTCACATATCATTAATTGTACCATTCAATTGAAAATCCATTCAACAGAGACACCAAGAGCTCATACATAGTCATCACAGATCCCTTTGCTTTCAAGTTGCTCTGTTTTTCTCAATTTGCGATTCCTGCCCGCTGTCGGCCCCACCCTAGGGCTGTCAGCTTCAGTTGTAAAAAAAACACACACTACAGAAGAGGTTGTGGGTGGGACAGTGGGCAGAAACCAGAAAACGTAGTTATCAAAAATGGAGTTCAATGCTCTAACATCTGCCAACAACAGCAAAGTAAATTAAGATCATGTTTGGATCCCTGTTCGATTGTATGCCGTCCTCATTTACTTAGTCTGCATGTCTCTCAGCAGGGACCAGCTTCTCACATGTATTGTGTGGAGTTGGTGAACAACAGTTATAGATAGATAGATAGATAGATAGATAGATAGATAGATAGATAGATAGATAGATAGATAGATAGATAGATAGATAGATAGATAGGAAAGGCACCATATGATTGATAGATAGATAGATAGATAGATAGATAGATAGATAGATAGATAGATAGAAAATAAAAAAAACAAAATAAAAATTGCTTAGAAAGTATTCTTTTACAATTTTGAACTTAACTTTGGTCTGGTTTCTGGTTAAAAATGTCCATATAAATGCAATGACAGTGCACAGAAAGTGCAAGAAGACTGGAGGCATTACCTGCAGCATTGTTAATGATTCTATTTAATTAAAGTTCTTTCAGTACCATAACTATAACAAAGTGAGATTATTTTTTTATTTTATTGGTTAAACAGGGTTTATCTAAAGTTATTATAGTTCAGGTGTTATTTCTTGAGAATTGATCTAAAACTGGAACTGTGCAAAAATTCAGGGACAAAGGCTGTTAGGGAAGGCCTTGGTACGTAGTGTTCTTTAGCAATTTCATTGAAATTGGATCTAAGCAAGAAGTTAATTTTTAACAATTATCCTTAATTAATTGAAAGTTACACATATCGCTGAGGTCTCCTTCTATTTAATCCAGAGGATGACTGCTTTATTTTCAGTCTTATATTTACTTTGATAATTTGGTGAAGGATACATTTAAGTAAGATTTGAGAATATTCACCCTACAATGTCATGGAGGGATCAAAAGAATGTTGCTGAGGGTACCCATTTGCACATAATGTGTATTTTGTGTACCCTTAGCTCTTTATTTACTGATATTTCATTTTTTTTCACTTCTAGATTAAATGGTTGCTATGAAGCTTTGGAAGGTGGTAACACAGCAGAAGCCCTGGTTGACTTCACTGGTGGGATATCTGAACCAGTCTGCCTTGACCAAGGCAAAATTTTAGAAGGTCAAGATGAAAGAAAACATCTCTACAAGAGTCTGATGAAAGCTTACACTAGAGGTTCTCTAATCAGCTGCTCCATTCGAGTGAGGATTCATGTCTCGTGTTCTTGCCAGATTCCGCTGTCAAGTGCCCACAATTATTCTCTCTCTCTCTCTCTCTCTCTCTCTCTCTCTCTCTCTCTCTCTCTCTCTCTCCATGTCTTTGTAGCCAGCACAAGGGGAAGCCCTTGAATCCCAGATGGGTTGTGGCCTGGTCAAAGGTCACGCATATGGTGTTACAGATGTTAGGAAATTACGACTCGGTACTGGTCTGTTGTCATTTTTTAGGACAAGTCGTCTGTATATGATTCGCATGCGCAATCCTTGGGGGACAACAGAATGGAGTGGAGCATGGAGTGATGGGTGAGTCCTACTATGATATACAAGAACTAGCATCATCGAAAAGAGATATTTGATTTAAGGACACCCTGTACATAATTTTGGGGAGACAATTCTTAGAGAATCTAATCACTAGTTTGAGTAATACTTAACACTCAACCTTCATACAAAGACACCCTCCTTAGGGAGCAGGTACAAGCAAAAATACATGCTAATGGATCGTAGTAGACATTAATGCGATTTTTGATTGGTATAAAATCATGAGACAAGGCTTCAGAACCCATAGGTGTAGAGTGAAAAAAGCAACCAATTTTGGCAGTAATTAACCCACATGACCTTCCATAATAATCATCATCATCATTTGCAACCTTCAGCTGTTTACTACTGGATGAAGGTCTCTCCAAGTTTTCTCTACAAGGAACAAAATATGTTCTTCTGTCTCCAGGTTCTTATAGTAAAATTGCTTATCTCTTCCACCCATGTTGAATTTGGTCGCCTCCTTGGTCTCTTCTTGTCTCTAAGAATCCAGTTTAAAACTTCTGTAATCCATCTAATGCCCAACCATAGTATTAACACCTGAGATACTGGTTTTGTCAAGTTCTCAAATTGAAAGATACAAGAGATGACAAGTGAGTTTTTGAACCCTGAATCATAGGCAGTGTTTCTTAAGTGATTTCTTTAGTGGCGCCTGGAGAAGGAGGAGGGATTGTATTTTCAGAATTTCAAGTGCAATCACTGAAGATTGATTACATCTGATGACCATAAACAGAAATAATGCAGATGTTAAAGGTCACAAAGGAAAGTCCTCAGAAGCCTAAATGTATAAAGGCAGTTTTACACAATAATATTACAGTACTTTAGCATGGTTGGAAGACAATCTCCATTTAAATAGTCATGTCCATTTTCTGAACAAAAGGTGAAGGGGCCCATCATATTCTGCCATTCCCGCCAAAGAAGTGTCACATTTCATCCCTCTAGATGGGTCTAGCAATGCCCAGAGGTTACCTGTCCCCCTGTTTTTTTTTTTTGAGTGACTGATAATTTGTTTTGAATCATCACTTTAGGTCACAAGAATGGAATCAAGTCAGCAAACATGAGAGAGAAAAGCTGGGTGTGACCGTCAGCGATGATGGAGAGTTCTGGTAAATAAAAACTCACTTTCTTGAGTGTTCGCAAGGGTTACTGAGAAAAATCAAAAGAAAATTGTCTTCTGTTTTATAGGATGAACTTCGATGATTTCTGCTCTTACTTCACTGACTTGGTGATTTGCCGTCGGATCAATACCTCTTTGCTCAGTTTCCACAAGACATGGCTGGAGGCATGTCTCTTTGGGGAGTGGGTTCCTGGCCAGGGTCTCGACAACCGGAGTGGGGGTTGCATAAACAACCGTGATACTTTTTTACAGAACCCGCAGGTGAGGAAATGAGAGAAGTAACCAAACTTTGAAGCCCCCAAAATAAAATGCTAGACACACAGGAGAAGGTGTGTGAAGGGAGAGTGCAACAGAGTAATTCATTCCCTCATATTTTTCTTAATTTCCAGAACCTGCTGATTCCAGTACACGGTATTTGTGAGCCATTTCTCACAACATAGTGAGCAAGCAAAGAACCAAATGCACCTGCTCTAAGTACCATGACATTAGGTAGAAAATAACATCAGATTTGCAAATTTGGAAGAAAAATGATCCAGTCTCAATAAAACAGAGAAACTGGAACTAACACATAACACAATATTCTCAAACCTTCTTAATCAAAGTCAGTGTTTAGAGTGGCTGGAGCTTATTTGTGCAGCATTGAGTACACATCCAGGATTGGTTTTGGATGGGGTGCCAGTCCACTGCAGGGCACAATGATAACACAAAGGCACACCCGCACTCACACTCACTCAGAGACCATTGTGTAATTACCAATTGGTCTGAAAAGCACAAACATCAATAGGATGTGCAGTCTCTATGTAAACAATGACTGCGTGTAGGACGCTGGATCCTTGAGGTAGCAGCACTAAACACTGTGCCACCATTCTGCCCAACAAGAAGGGTAAATTACCAGTAAAGTAGGTTTATGCGTCTGCCATCTACAGAGCAAAAATGACTGGAGACATTTTTCAACATCTTGTTTTACTCATCTTTGTTTATTTATGGACAATCATTATTATATAACAAATATTTTGTCAACACAAAGCTTACAGTTGCATCAGTCAATATTTTAGCATTCTCACTAATGAGGGATTCAAGAATATCATGTAAAGCCTTGAGCTTATTGCAATTTATGGAGGTTTTGCCAAAAAACAACTTGATTTTTAGGCCATTGTGACTTTCTGGCTTTTGTCTATAAATTCTTTTTTGGAACACTTTAAATTAAAAGATAAATGGAAAACAAAATAAAAAAAATAGAAAAAGGATTACCCCATTCCTGTGCTGAAGCCGATGATGAGAATAATGTGTTTCTTCTGTGTCCAAGTTTATGTTTGAGGTGGTCCACAAGGAAGACATTTTGTTCTGCCTGCAGCAGGAAGACAGACGAGCAATGAGGAAGGAAGGGACAGGAGAGAACCTGGCCATTGGCTTTGAAGTCTTCCAAGTGAGTCAACAAACCACAGAGCAGAGAAAGGGGAACACAATAAGGTGGCATCTCAGCAAGTTAGAGAACATACAACTTACAACATACAAGCGCCCGGAGGAAACCCACGGGGAGAACATGCAAACTCCACGCAGGGAGGACCCGGGAAGCGAGCCCAGGTCTCCTTACTGCAAGGCAGCAGTGCTACCACTGCGCCGCCTTCATTACTAAACAGTTTAAATGAAAAACTGCCTGAATTATATTGATATTTAGTAATTCATCATTGTGACATCCATCCATCCATTTTCTAAACCCACTCTATCATAAGCAGGGTTGTGGGCAAGCTGCAGCCTAACCCAGCAAGCATAGGGTGCAATGCAGGAACTAACCCTGGACAGTGCACCAGTCCATCCGAGGGTGAAAACACACACACTGGGACTTATAGAACATCACCAGTCCAATGAACCTGCATGTCTTTGGACCATAGGTGGAAGCTGGAGAACTTGGAGGAAACTCACACAGACATGGAGAACATGCAGGATCTATACAGGGAGGACATGAGGCATAAACCCAGACTTGCTCTGATCACAATGATCAGATCATTCGTTATACACCCAACACCCCCCAAGTCAATAAAATCCTCCTCATTTGTTAATACATTTGGGGGAAATCACCTTTTCTGTCTCAAATGAAATTCAGGCCCTAGAAGGGATTTAGAAGGCAGAT
This sequence comes from Polypterus senegalus, assembly GCF_016835505.1. Lineage (NCBI taxonomy): Eukaryota > Metazoa > Chordata > Cladistia > Polypteriformes > Polypteridae > Polypterus > Polypterus senegalus. The sequence goes on from NC_053156.1 coordinate 67,354,948, forward strand.
ACAAGACTAGAGGAGGAGTAGAATTAAAAGATGGTTATAGCATTAGAGTAAACCATCGGCTGGGGGAACTTTGGTACAGAATTATCCTCAGTTTACAGAGATAGATATGAGATTGGGAGAGTTAATGGGTTGTGCTGCGAGGACAGGGGAGTATTGGATGTGATGTGCTCTTCTGAGAAAAGGTGTGAATAACAGAAGACCTCTCACAGTCACTCTGTGGCATCTGTGTGCTTTAGGTGGAAGTGAACCGCAAGTACCGGCTCCACACCATTCCACCAAAGGCTGCAAGTTCTGTCTACATTGACTCGAGGAGTGTGTTTCTGAGAACAGAACTGAAGCAGGGCAGATACATAGTCATTCCAACCACTTTTTCAGCTGGGGAAAAGACCAAATTCCTACTGAGGATGTTTACAGAGACAAAAAGCAATTTCAGGTAAGTGGAATGAGAGCAGGAGCATGGAGTTCACAAAGTTGATACTGTATAGGGCTAAATAAGAACAAAAAGATAAAGGTCTTTAAGGGCATGGTGTCCATTGCACTTGAGACTATATTCTACCCCAACTTGGAAATGTCAAATGCCAAGATATCTGACTGAATGTTTCATGAGGATAGAAGGGAGATGGGAGAATTCAGAAAGGTGGTTTAAAGGGAGAGCAGCAGATTTGGAATAATTAATATTAAAACTAGCCAAACAATGAAATATATGAGGAAGATCTGAGGTGCATTACCTCAGAAAAGCAGGATATTGTTAGTATATAAATAGTGTTTTTGAGGAATGCCATGTGTACAGTATATATGTAGATGTAATTAAGTCTGCTTTGCGGAGAGAAATGGCTAAAGGTCCTGGGGAGAGGCTGAAAAGGACTCCATCGCCTAGCACCTCTGTGAATTTGAAAGGGCCGAGATATGTTTGAATTGATAAAAAATTGCCACGATAAAGGCGTGACATATATAATACTTTAAAAACCACACTTATATTAAGTTAAAAAGTATACTAAAAAGTAAAAAATAAGTCCCTCATACTTCACTCATAAAATAAAAGGTGGGCGCTTTTGCTAAGATTTTAAGAAGTGTTTTTTGAATCTTGATTGATGAAAAGTGCCCACACTTATTTTATGAGTGATGTATGAGACTTGTTTTTTTACTTTTTAGTACACTTTTTAACTTAATATAAGTGTGGTTTTTAAAATATATATATATATTATTTTCAACTTTTTAGTCTTGGGTTTGTTTTAGTTCTATCTGTTACTAGCGCCATCTATTGGTGAAATCTTGAACTATTCTTCATATGAAAATGTAATTTCTTAACATGGATTAATTGATCAATTAGCAAAACAGATTATTGATTCATGTATTATTATCGGAAGTGAGGAAGTGTGCAAAATTTCAAGTCATTCGGACAATAGAAAGTGGGTTAAATATCGATTACAAGATTTGTACCAGACAACAGGTAAAGTTAATATAAAGCGTGGTAAAATAATAATAATAATAATAATAAAAAGGGTTGTAATCATATTAAATAATTCAGCTGTAAACTCAATCTGCCTCAGGATATGTCAGAGAAAAGCCCAATTCATTTGTTGTCTTGTTGACTTTATTCTGTACTGAGAACTTCTCAAGAGTGACGACCTTTGATCACAAAGGACATAAAATCAATCCTGAAAATCCAAAGAAGAGCTACTAGATTGTGGGATATGAAGTATGAGGAAGTACTGAAGAAGTTGAATCTTTCCGTCCTTGTAAAGAGCTTTTTGTTAGTGAGCTCTGTGGAAGAAACCACATAAAAGACTGAAGGAAATGTAAGCAAGTGTATATTAATAATTGACTCTTAATTTCTGGTTTCAGTAAAAAGAGTAGACACAGATCAAAACTGGTTTAAAGTTAATTCTGCGCACATATCAGGAATTATTTCCGTACACTGAATAGACACCTAAAACAAGTTTACCCAGTGTTATACTTAAAAGTTGTACAATAAGAACTCTTCTAAATAGTATTGTGAATAACATAAATCAAAAAAGTTCTGAAAACTTGCTCTTTTCCTGTAAAATTACCCAACTTCCTGTTAAATTGCCCTCAGCTCACAGAGGTTCAGTCAGACGTATTTAACAAGAGGGCTGATGACCTTTGCTCGACATACACGTATGGTAGAAATGTATTCTATCATTTTATTTAGCTTTTATAACTACGTTGATAGAGGTTCATCATCTTCTGTAACTTTGTTTCAATACAGGCCAGGCCAGGCCTGGCCTCTGGTACCCAAGGTAATGAATCTAAATTCTCAAAAGTGCAAGTTAAAACATTGTTTTTGGCTCATTATGTTTCCTCAAGGAATTTTGAATGGTTAAGCCATAAACCCCAAACGTCTTGGAATAATGTGCTAAAGTCGAAGTGTTCAGTATATAAATTAGAACTAAATGGAGGGAAGTGAGGCCTGTTGGCAATGGGGCTAGACTGTAAACTGCAAGTTTGCAGATTCAATTCCTTGTAAACGAAGGTAGAGATAGACTGACTTCCTGACCAGGAGAAATGGCTCCTTCCTTAGACGAAGTACTTGTGTATTGGACTGAGGGTGCCGATGAATGAATATGCTGACAGATATCAATGGTGTTCCCTTTTCTGGACAGGACTACGAAATAGAAGTAAAGGGGGAGACTGCCTATCATGGTTGTATACTCCCATGCTCTAGGTGGCTTCAGACCTCGTCTGGATCAACCATGTGCACACCCGCAGGGCAACCTGGGAATTGTAATCCTCCAGAATAAAAGGAATTTGGGAAGTTGGAGAGGAGGAGAACAATACTTTCCTGATGAGAAAAAGGAAAATAAGAAGAATTGTGCTTTTGTGGAAGAAACGTAGTTATCAGAAGTTATTTTGTTAAAATGAAAGGTCTTTTGAGGCCAAGATTTGACATGTGCTCCGTTGTGTCTAGGGTTTTGTATTGTGAGATGCCCCCTACAGGCCACACTCTGTACATATAAAATTTCTTGGAAAATCCATGTTGGATTTAGGAAGTTGCAAGTGCCGTTACAGTTGCTTGAACATTTTCCTCTTCTTACAGGGAGGTGACCCTGGATCAGCCAAAACCTTCCATTTGGCGCTGCTGTTGGGGCTCTTATTGCCGTGTCACGTCCATTCACCTTCAAAGTGCTGTTGGATTGGTGCTACGAGGAGCGAGCAGAGGTAAGAAACTAATAGACGACTATGCATTTAATCTGGAGCATTTTTTTACAGGTAATACTGTTTGCCACACGCTCTTCAAGCAGTTACAGATGGTTCCTCTTTGTCTTCTTATTGTAATGCATGGTGACAAACAACTGTGATGCATCACTCATATATGATGCTGGTTTCTTTCATGCTGCAATGCAACAGGACAGTAAAGATGCCAAGGGAGACATAGGGAGAAAAATAAGCAATCTTAAAAGATATTTAAAAGAAATGTGTATAATATAATCAAAACTGCAATGGCCTAGCAGCCTCTCTAAGAGGATTGTTCCTGCCCAGTGCTTGCTAGAATAGGCTGCCAACCTACTTGGGATTAAGCAGGTTTAGAATATACAGTAATATGGTATGGTATAGTATGGCATAATCAAAAATTAAAATAAGACAAATAACTTATAAAATGTTATGCATTACTGTTAGGCTTTGGGTTTTTTTGTTCTTTTTTTCGCCTTATACAATTTCTGGTATTAGGAATTTGTTAGTTTTCACATACCCCTTGGGGTCAGAGCGCAGGGTCAGCCATTGTACAGAGCCCCGGAGCAATTACTGGTTAAGGGTCTTGCTCAAGGGCCCAGCAGAGTAGTTCAGCAGTCAGCTCCAGACCAGTAAGCCTTCTGATTACATACAGTATATTGGCACCAGGACCAGGCCAATTGTGTGATTGTAGATTTCAACCACCAGGAGGCTGTGAGCCCACTGACTGTAGATAAGAGCCAACATGAAGTGGTGACATCTATGCATGTCGCAAGTGACCCAGGTGGAGATTCTACAGGGGCACCTGCTTGTTGAAGTGATGTGGGTGTGGCAAGGAATCATCCAGCATGGTAACTGCTAGCATAAGTGCCTCATTTCAGATCCTGTTTCCCAATAGTGAAGTTGAGGGGGTATTTAAAAATTGCTAAGGGCGCTTATCCCTTTAAAGAAAATGGTTGGCTCAAGACCTTGGTAATTGCACTCTGACCTGGCAGCCCAGAGGTAACGTACTGCACCGGCATACCACTACAAGCATTTGAAAGACAATCATTGGAGGATAAATTAGGGGAGAACTGAATTGGTTTGAAAGAACGGTGTCTACCAAAGACTAGAGGGGTATAGAGCTGATGGGTGGTACAGGACAGAAACGGAACTGGCAGGGAGTTAGTCGAACCAGAAATCTGCAGAGGAAGGAGGGAGAATTGATTTCTGTAATTGTAAAGTGGAAGAGCCACTCAGTTCAGGGACAAATTGTGCTGTTACACCTAGCTGGGCAGGAAGACATTTTACAATTTCCTTATTAGGTCTGTTGTTTCTCCACGTACTCATCCTAAATTTCTATTTCGACTAGATTTTTAATAAAATTTCCACTTATCTTTGGCATTCTGAATCGGGGTTAGGCCGTTTGGTTAAAATACTATTTTTAAAAAAAGCTATATGTATAGACAAATATTGACTTTAATATTGAAGTATTTAAAACACTAAAATTGATTTGACTTTATTACTTAAATTGGGCAATATGACAAATTTTTACTAAATAAAAATTGCCTAATATGTATAGTTATGATGTAGTGTAAATGTAAGAAGGCAATCTGGTAAATGAGACAGAAAGAGTTTCAAATAAGACTGCGTAATTGTGAAGTATAAATAATCTACAATGGAGTAGTAAGGACCTTTGTGTTACCTGTCAAGTAACTTGGTTTGCAGATTAACAATCACCTGTACCTTTATGTTGTAATGAAGCACAATATTTCAGATGTTTAGCGTTCATCAGTAATATAAGAAAGCCGATGAAGGCCCAGCAGCCAACAATGCAAGTGTGCAGCTAGAAATGAGCTTTTACTTACCGGTTTCTGTAATGGCAGAAACTCCACATGGATGCCACCATGGTGCACAAGTGCTTTAAGGCATCAACACTAATGATTGCACTGTTCTAATGTGTTTTATTACAAAACATATCACTTTTGTGATTAGCTGTTTAGAGTTTCAACATCAGTAATAAACAAAAAAATAAAAAAATTCAAGATTCTCATATAATAAAAATCCATAGGAGACCATTATTACAGCTAACACTAAAAATTACTTTCTAAGACGTCCTATTCAAAACAATGAATTGCACCCAGTTATATTAGTCTTATCTGGGAAGTCTGTTGTAATGCATTTATTGAAATATACCATCTTATAGAAATGTTCTTCAATGTATTGCATGTCAAATATGTTTTTTGGTATGTTGGTTCCTACCATCTATCTTGCAAAAGCTCCTTGTGATCCTGGACTGGGAAAGTGGGTTAGAAAAACACATGGATGGATGGAGTATCCAAGAAAATGTTATTTTTTTCTGAGAAAATAAAACAAAAAGTTTGGAAAAGCAACATTTGGTCTATCGGTTGAAAGCTGAGATACAAGACAGTGGACAGTAAGAGTGAACTTAGTCTGGTATAACTGTGATCAATGCAGAACAGCAGACATGTTTTCACAGACAATGATGCTAGACAATGCACTGCACTGCACCATAAAATCATCTGCATATCTGATTTGTGAAGGAGAATTGCATGTGACCATGATGTCTTCACTGGATCACCAATGGTAGACAAGTGTTGATGGGATATTGTAACCCACATTGATAATGTCAGAATAAACGTATCAGCAAAACCTGCTCCATCAATCCGGACACACTGAAAGCTGTTATGGAAAAAGTGGATGGTGGCCAAATTGGATGCCATGATGAAAAATCCGCTCCAGGGGGCGCTGCCTTGGAGCACTTTAAGCCACAGGCTTATTCGCTACTTCCTCCTAACGCTCCAGACTAAATGCAGATACTCAAAGTTCATTTTTCAAAGTCTGAACAATACACATGTATTAATTGATTGATTGGTTGGTTGGTTGTATTATTGGTCCTGTTATTCTGCATCTTTGTTTCGTATGTTTCTGCTGCTGTATGCATCTATGTAAAATTTTCTTTTCAATTAATAAGATTACAACTATATCTAATAAGTGAACCCATTATGCAGGTGGTCCTCTTTCGCTCATTATATCGTGTCACGTGTGTAACAAGCTGTGAATGTGAGGTTCTAGGAGTGAATCTGATCTTGGTTAGAATGCAGAGAGTCAATTCAGACAGTAGTCAGACCCCTTTGCTTTCTGCTCACTTTATTGTGTTGTTGATTTAATTTTAAATGGATAAATTTGCCACTTATGTGAAAGAGAAATTTCAGTTTTTGATTTTTAATCAACTTGCAAGCCTTTCTGTAAGCATGTTTTCACTTTGTCATTTTGGGTTATTGAGTGTAGATTGATTGGCAAAAATGGCAAATTATCCATTTCAAATTAAATCAAGACAATAACGTAAAGTATCTATCTATCTAAAGTGTGCAGAACGTGAAGGAGTCTGAGTACTTTCTGAATCCAATGAATATCTAAATACTCTTTAATCAGTCTAATTTTGAAATGTTTGCCATACAATGTCACACATTACTTTCTGCTAATACAACACTTGCTTCGCTTGTGATTTGCAGACCCAGACGTGTTTGCCATGATCAAGTGTGAAGGAACCTCAGTAAGGTCAAACGTATTTAAATCTTCAAGCAGCCCGGATTTCAACCTTAAAGCCATCTTTTACCGAAGAAGCCCCCGTCGATCAATCAAGATTGAGGTGAGTGTGGTTTCAAATGAGCTACCCATTTAAGGACTTGTCAAAGCACTGGGAGACAGCGTCACTTTAACCCGTCTTGTTACACACAGGTCTATTCCAAAGGTTTCTTCAGGAACATCCTACTGGGATGTGTTTCAGTGGACGCTGCTGTTAACGAAATGGGGAAGAGCCAAGTGCTGAGTCTGCAGGACAGCAAAAGAGGTAGCCGAGCAACGGGCTCCGTCCTCATCGAGACGTCTTCCAGTGACTGTCTGACGGACTTATAAAGTGCCTCCCCTTGTGAGCTGGACCAAGATCTACCCTGGAATAGAATATGGGAGCTCATTCTGATGGACGTGTGACTTATGCATCCAAGCTGGATTGGACAAGAGGCCCAGTTTGTTAGCGATGCTTCTTCCAAGCAGATGCCATGAACGATGGTATTAATCCAGGGTGGTGGGGTGGTGGACTCTCATACTCTTTTTTTTTTTTTACCTGAATGACATCAAATGTGCCATAATAAATCAATTGAATTTGTATACTTAGACTTATTTATACTTAAATTGAGGTGCTGGGCATCCCAATGGATTTAACAGGACCCAAAGAAGAGTCTCCTCAGCAATCATTTGAACTTTGGGGGCAACAGCATATTGTGCTCCACAAGATAACTCCAGTTTGAGACAGATAATTGGGAAACAGGAAGAGGCCAAATATGTTACAAAATGTAGAGTTTACATACTGTAGTAGCAGACAAAATAAATTGATACGCAGCACCGCAAAGCCGCCATCACTAAGGTAGACACAGAAAAGACTGTCAGTCAGCTGGTTAGTTATTTTCTTACCCACTTAGTCCTGAACAGGGTCACAGGGGTCTGCAGTAGCCTAGCCTCGCTGGCATAGGGCACAAGGATGGGACAAACCCTGGGCAGGGCACCAGTCCAACGAAAAGCAGTTAGAGCAGAAAATAAGCACAGCCACTGTGAGACAAACTTAAAATGCAAAAGAGAAAAGGTAGATTTATAAACTAAACATTAACTGTGACAGTGACACATAGACAAGCTTGAGTAGTGAAAATCTGGAGAAAAACAAATAGACTTTGGAATAAGATGTTCCTGGAAGGCTTCCACTGTCTTGATATGAGGTACAGAATGAGAATACAAGGGTCAATTAGCAGGAAAATAAAGCTTTGCTAATCCCTAGCCGAGTTCTGGGGATGACAGAGTTAAAGACTGGAAAGCCACGTGGAAGGTGGTGTTCAGGCATCTGAGGGCAGCATCTCAAGACTGTTTTAAATGGTTACTGGTTCAGAAAGAGAGAGACAGTTGCAAAGTAACTCCTGTAATAGAATAAAAGTTTGCAAAGGTGTGATGTGATGTTTCTGAATGAAGAGAGGAGGAGAAACGTTCCCTTCTTACAAAGTTTCTCCAGTGATTTTAAGATCTCAGACTTCTTTGAGATACGACATTGGAAGCTGTCAGTGCTGTCATGGCTGTCTGAGAAATTCATTTTGCAAAAGCTGGGATCTTGTGAAGAAGAAGGAGAAGAATTCAGGCTCCTTGAGTGCTGGAGGTGGTCCTACAAGCAGCTGCTTAGTCTTGTTTGTTTTCACCTGTACATTGTTAGCAAATGTCCATGCACTGATGTCATGGAGGCTGGCACTGAGCTTAAGTGACATTCATGTAGGGCTTGGTATCATCTTCATACAAGTGTAATTTGGGGTCATGGTGACCGGTCAGACATCTCAGTGCTAACATTAGGAAAAAAGCACACCAAGAATTAAAGCTTGTGAACCAAGAGAGGCTAGGGGTCTACGTCTCCACCAAAGACCAGACAAGTAAAATCCAGAAGGTAAAGCACAGCTCTTCAGTTTATTTTGGAGAATGTGGAGGTCAACAGTATCAATGGTTGCAGGATCACAGAGGGAGATCCATCATAAGTGAGGAGGAGAATTTTCGTAAAGAATGTAGTGGTGAAGCTCAAACCCGACTGGAAAATTTCAAAGAGATGGTTCATGTCTGTTAGGTGCCAAGTAAGCTGAACAGAAACAATGAAGTGAAAAGGAAGACTCAGTTGGTGGGGAAGTTCATAAGAATGAAAGTTAGGATTTGATGAAGGCAACACATTATGTTGTAATCATGGTAGTTATCAAAAAGAGCTTACTGAATCTTGATAAATACAAAGTGATTTGGACATAAAAATGTAATTTTAGTGCAGTATATTAATTTCAATTAATGTATCTGTAATGAAACAATATCCCTAGACATAAGTACTGTGCTGTATTTCCCAGTTAGAGCTGTCCAGGTGTACTCCCAGTAAAACTCACAACAGTTTATTATTTTTTTTATTATTATTATGCCGTTTCTCTCTAATATTTATTTCCTCGGACTGTACCTCTCCTGGGTGTTAGGTGAACAGCAGGAACAAACCTTTACCCACAGACTCAACAAAGACACCCCAATGTGACACACATTTGACAATGTGGGAGGAAAACTGGAATAGCGGGCGGCCCACAGCACAAACATGCCAACTTGAGAGAGAGGGTGCCCAGCAATTTGGGGAAACTTCACAAGTCTTTGATGTTGCAAGTTAATCGTTTGTGAAACCACCAGACAAAGCAACTCCTAGGCATACTTTTACTAGAAAGTGCATCTCTAGGACTATCAGATCTTTAAAGGGGGTTGGCACTCAGTAAGTCATTGGCACTCAGCTGATAAGATTTCCCATTATCTTTCTTTTAGGTTTGAAATTTTTAGGCTCTCTCACTCTATGCAGCCATAAATGGAAATGACCGAGAAGATGAATGTTGTTCTAGGCAGAAGAGAGAGGATTAAATGGGAAATGCAAAAAATAAAAAAGTTGAACTGATAAACATGTGAAGGAAAGTGAAATCAGAATTTAGTGAGGAATTAAAGGGACTTTCCAACTTACCTAAAAAAATCAAGCTGGGACTCTCATAGCTGTGTTTTAGTGGCCACCTGATGTTACCAGTGAGACCAAGTAATAAACTTTCTCATTCAATTTATTAATATTATTAACACGTATGAATTAGCTGCTGCCTTCTGCTCACTGTTGCCAGAATAGGCTCTGGTTCTCATGCCCTTAAACGGGTCAAACACGGTTATAAAATGGACGCATAGAAATTTATTTGGACAAGTCTTATCCATCCTCCCTTACGAAAATGCTTCAGATCCATTATGCTCTGTATGCAGAGCAGCTATTTTATTAAGTTTTAATATACACTGTAAAACAGTAAAGCTAAGAAACTCTTTATATTGTGGGTTGTCATGCTAATAAATAAATAGAGAAATTCTCTGCCTGTTTTAGTTTTGTCCTGGAGGAGACCTCTGGGAGCACCAGGTGATATCTGCTGCCATTTTTTTTCTTCATGTTCAACTGCATCCCCTTAAGTTTTCTCCTTTAGTGTCGGGCTGTTTCAAACATTACATGAGTTATTAAATTCCTTTATGTGCAGCCCAATTTTTACCTGCTTTATGAAAATATAAAACCTTTACTGATGTACGATTATTCTTGAAAGTTTATAGAACTGCAGTAAAATTGTGATAGCCTCTTTAGCATTATGCTTACCCCAGGAAAAACAAAAGCATTAATATTTTCTTCAACAACAAAAAAATATTACATGTAACAAAACATGTAAATACCAAAATGTCAACACCAATACAGCGAGAAAGATACACTATGTCCACTGCTGTACTGATGCAGATTTAGTCTTGTGACCCGTTTTGAAACAGCCAGCAATGCTCAGAGCGTACGTGTATTTCTTTGCCAGCTTTTCTCAGTATATTTTTTTCTGCTGCTTGAGCATGACAGGGTAGAAGATCAGCGCCTGACCTGCATGAGTGATGCAGCCTTTGTGTTATCGTAGGCTTAGCGGCTGCATTGTGAGCAGTGTGGGCGAACGTCTGTCCTTCCATTTGATTACAATCATTTTGTCACATACCTGCTTGCACCACGATGAACCTTCAGGCACACAAACTCACCAGGCGGTTATACAGGTGGCATATGAATCAGTTTCACTATCCACGTCAGCATCTGATCAGCATTATTACCACTATCTCTTGACTCAACTAGTGGTTCAGTTTCAGTTTGTTCTAAAACTGGCTTTACAGCATCTTGTTTACATGCCGTTGTGCTCCGAATATTCATGAATATTGACGATTACCTTAGACTGGCAAAATGCAAAGAGAGTTTATGGTTTTCTGCAGCAGCTTATTTTATCCACAAGATGGCAACAGACTACTGTCCCAAGAGTTACTCAAGCTAAGCAGTGCACATGTGAACAATACATCCACCCCAGAAAGGCACTCTGCTTAAATCATAGCTGCCCAGGATTATGAGCTCAAGTCACACTTGGTGTTAATACTAAGGAAGTGAATTCTGCCATCTAGCACTAAACTGCTAAAGACCAACATTCATTTTTATTTCAAGATCGGACACAAATTGCTTTTCTCCATTTCATGCCTGCCTTGTCTAATTTTGTGTCATTCCCCTCTAAATCTTTACTCCACTAAGAAAGCAGATTTAGATGACATTCAGCTGCAGAAAACCTTCACTTTACATTCCAAACCACGTGATTGAACTCCAGTTTGCTTCCGGATCTGTCTGCACCTCATTTGATAACAAAGGTGTATATTAGAGGGGAATGGACATCTTTTCAGAGGCCACTCTGCACACGTCTTGAGCTTGAAGGTGTGAAATGGACTCCACCACCTATAACTCAAAGGCCGATAATTCAAGGGATGACATCTAGAATGGACAGAAAAAAAATTGCCTATGAAGAGATCCTGATTTTTAACTGGAATTAACTGAATTCAATCAGAAGTTATACACTCTGCACCATCCTAAAGAGACAATCTCAGGTGGCTCTCTGAGGGGACTCCCATGTGAACTCTATGTGACAGTGCGGCTACACTACCGTCACATATGGTGGCAGTGGTGGGATGAGCGCAGCGGTGAGGAGCGAAGACTCGAAGGAATAAGCAAGTGGGAATCAAGCCAGAGGGAGAAAAATGAGCGTTTAAATGGACATTTATTTATTGCCAATGTTATTGTCATTTTCAAGTTCTTGTTCTTTTACTGCCTACATTTTACAGAGGGGGCTTGGGTAAGTTTTTAAAAGGGTTGTTTTAGTGCTTTTATTGGTTTTAGTGCAGTGTAGGGAAATGCTGTGGACCTAGGCACCAGTTGCACAGGGCAGAGAGTAGTGGGAGCCTTCCCATGCAACTGGAGCTTAAGGGGAAGGTAATGTGGTAAGTGGGTTCCTCAGCTTAACATCTTGGTGGTCCGTTTAAAATAAATGAATAACTGACCAGCTGGTTTCATATCCATGGGTGTGCATGCTTGCGCAGCTGCGGGAGGTTGGTAATGTGATTGAGCACACCTGCACGTGAGGGTCTGTCTTGATTGCTTCACCACCTTTCTGCCGTGAGCGATTGAGGTGCTGCACCTACAGTATGAAGGCATATAAGGTGGAATCGGCATGACTGGACGGGAGGGAAAGAGAAACAAGAAAGAATGAAGGAGGTTAAAGTAAGGAGAGAGAGAGAGAGAGAGATCAAGTGTGAAAGGAGACAGACAGCCGAAGAGGAGAGTGTGTGACTGACAATCAGGGCTGCTGATGGGGTGTAGTTTGGCTGAGCATCTCACTGCATGAATCTGGAAAGGCAGCAGAAGTTGACAAGAGGAGGCTCGGATTGTGAGTCTTGCTGAGGTCCATGGACAGTAAGGACCCAAGCCTGGTTTTGGATCTGTAGGGTTCTGGACTTGCAGTTGGAAAGAAGGCCGTGTCTGTCAGAGGTGCATCTCCACTGCTACGAGGCTTCAAGAGAGGTGAGGAGTTGTTAGAAGGCTGCACTAAGGCTCATGCGTTTATGGACAGCTTCCTGGATAGTTTTTTCAGCTTCGTTTTTAAAGGAATATTTATTGGATTTCTTATTTTTAACCTCCACGAGCACTCGATTTTAAAAGGATTATGGATTTATTGGATTGGATCACCGCCCTGTTTTGACTGTTCATTAAAACACTTTGGGCACCTTTATGAACCTACCCTTTGTCTGGCTATGTGTGTCCTCGTCTGCTAGGCTCATCCCTTGGGTGCGTTTTCAGCCATGGCGGGTTCAAGAGGGTCCTGAAGAACCTGGTAGCATGGAGCACCATCACACTCTGCTCTTACTCTCCAAATAATTGAAAACCTCAGAAATCTGCTCTCTGAAACTAAAAAGCTATAAGCTGCTCTTCATTGGAAAGCCAAAGTCAGCAAGCTCTTCTCTTTGTGAAACTGAGAATGGAGACTCACTTTTTCAAGCTAAACCCTGAGCCGATCTGAAGCCTGAGAAGCAGCCATCACTTCCAGAAGGGAATTTCAGCATCTAAACTCGTTCCAGAAAGAGTAATACCCTTTCCTACGAGGATGAAGATGACAGATCAAAGAGCTTAAATAAGACCACAGACAAAGAATCAAGAAGCAAACAGAGAGAGTGCAAGTGAACCCAAAGCAACGAGTCCGCACAACATCACATTCAAAGACTTTGTTTCACCTTTCAGACAGCCTTGGCGTCACAGTCCCTCCTAATCCACTGACAGCTGTGTTTGGTGAACTTCCAGATGGGCTTAAAGTGGAGAAGGACAAACAAACTGTAATGGCCTTTACTACACTATTAGCATGTAGACTTATCTTGTTCAACTGGAAGAATCCTAACTCAGTGGTAATTGATGTTATATACGATTTGAAACTGGAAAAATCAAAATCGCATTTAGAGGATCACATTTAGAATAAGCATTGTGACAGGCGGCCGACGCCCCTTCTGTATATGTTCCGGGGGAGCAGCTATGGACATTTTACTACCTCCCCCGGGACGCTTGGTGGCAGCCTCCCTGGCTGAAGATGGTGCCTCAGTTTCCCACAGGGTTTCATGGGAGATGGAGTTCTCCACAACCCTGTGGGGAGCTGGGGTGGCCGCCAGGGGGTGCTGCATGGAGCCAGGAACCCACCTGGACATCTCTGCAGCCCCACCCGGAGGTGCAATTAGCCACAGGTGATCAAGCACCTGGAGCACTTCCGGGTGGGCTATAAAAAGGGCCAGCATCCACCACTCAGGAGCCAGAATCGGGAGGAAGAGGACGAGGTTACCTGGGAGGAGTGGTGGTGCCAAGGTGGAGAGAAAAGAGTGTTTGTGCGGTATTAAGTACTTATGGGACTATGTTGTGGCTGGAGGGATTACGGGGAAGACCTGCCCTCCACCTGAAGAAAAATAAAAAGACTGTTTATTTTACACGTGCCTCTGCATAAGTCTGTGCCGGGTCGGGCGCTATATAGCGCCTTTCACAGCATTTAAATTGAAGAAGCAGGTTCTCTCCCATCTTTTACTCCATTTATCTTTATTCATCTATTAATTTATCTATTCATTTAACTTTACTAGTATAAAGTCTTATTCTGCTGGCCTAGCTCTCTTTCTCAGGGGTGGGGGTTGATTTGTTTCGAAACTTTTTTTTTTATTTTTGTAAAACTTGAGTTATTTGTATGGAATGTTATTCGATTTTAATAAAATCGATAAAATTAAAAAAAAAAAGTCTTAGTTTCACAACACCATTTATCTGTGTCAAGATAAATTTCTCCTCTAAACAGAGAGCCAGCCTATTCTGTGTTTGACTCTCTAGTGCACCTCACCCAGTCTTGTATGTAGTTAGGCTTCAGTTACCTTGATATAAGCAACTGGAAACCTGCCTCCTACAACAGAGAAAGGTGAGGGAAATAAAGTAGGAGCCTTACCGGATTATTGGATTAAATCATCAATATTGAAGGTGAGAGTGATAATTAACCAAGTTCAAATTCATCTTCCCAATCCTACACCACTCCAGTCTACTCACTTTATCACTCAGTCCAGTTCATGAATCAGCTGTCGGACGTCAGTGTGTGTTCCTGAAGCGCCTGAAGAAAGCAGGAACCACTACTGGACATGGTGCTAATCCATAGGAGTCACGCTCAAACACATCAGGCCAGTTCTTAGCCATCAATTAACCAGTATGGGAGATTTCAGAATATGAAAAAAAAACAAAAACATGCATCTACGATGGCTGGAGACAGCAATCGGCTAAGAGGAGCTTCTTATACCCAGCCCTGGAGAGCCCCTGTGGCTCCAACCAGTTTATCAGTTACCGTGCGGTATTGTTACCTTGCATTCAGCAATTCCCAAAGTGGGCAGTACTGGACAGTAAGGGGGTGAAAAAGCATAAAACACAACATTTAAGTGCTGAACTTTTTTTTTTTTTAAGTACTTCTGCACTTAACTACACACAGAATCATCTCAATCGGCATTCAAAGCAGACGACTGGCTTAAGGAGCAAAGAGTTGACTTTGGGGGGCTTTGCAAACTTTCAGGGAATCAGGATTTTTAGTCTAGTACACATGGGTAGGAACTCGTGTGCATCATGACTATACTGTACATGACAATACTATAAATACACGATGTGTATTAAATCAAATTTAGTTTCTGAATTGTGACATGCAGCTCATAATTTGATTCAGTAGTACAAGTACAATCAGTACCTAAACATTTTAGGTACAAGTGTAGTCGCACCTAATCTACACGGATCATTTAGAAAACAACTTATTGTTCTAATAAAACAGCACTTTACACAGAAGTACTTTTATTTTTAAAAATAGTTTATGAATTGCATTTTAGCAATTTTGTAAATGTCACTGTTTTTACACAGAACATGGCTGAACCCAGAAAGAAACAGACAATATCAAATATTTGAAAGACAGCTTTATTCAGTCGCCTACAAACAAAACATTACCAATGTGGCTAATTTACCAAAACTTTTCTTTTAAAATGAATCTATGAAGACTAGCAGAACATTTAACAAAAGTTCATTCTGATAAAAACAGACGGATTAATCGAATTTTTGAAACAACCAACTTTACCAGGTATGTCTTCGGCAGCATCCAAACAAGACGGTGATGGCTTGTGCGCCTCTTACAGCATTTCCTTACCGATTGCCAAATTGCGAAAGCCGCACAGCATTGGTGATGAGCTACTTGTACAGCTGTTAGTGACGTCATGGACACTTCACAAGTCGGCCTCCGCTATCGTCAAGAAGATTCCTTTAAGCAAATTCACAGCTCAACGACCAATTGGTGAAGTGCCCAGTGTGGTGAAGACTCGTGGTGGGCCTACTTAAAAACAAGCCAGTTCTCACTACAGCTTGAAGAGTCTACTTTAGCAGAAAGTGAAGCCTTAGGCCGGGGTTATTCTTCACGCGACGCATATTCCAGATCGTAATGACACGATACTTTAAAAGTCTCACGTACCGTCTTCTGTGACGTCTTTTCTTCTAGGGCTTCTTCTGGTACTGACAGCAGCTGCAAACAGCTATAGATTGCCACACTGAGCATATTAAATATATGATATTCCAACTCTCTGCACATTTAGAATCCTTAGATTTATACTTGATATCACTTTCATGATGAAATGCATTGAAGTATGTATGTTACATTTTACAGGTAAATCGGTAATTTCATTTAAATAATGAATAATAATTACACGGTGGCGGAGCAGTAGCCCTGCTGTCTCACAGGGAGTCACGTCACTGGTATTCCCTGCCTGGAGTTTGCATGTTTTCCTGCTGGGTTTCCTCACTGTGCTCCGGTTTCCTTCCAAAGATATGCAGATTTGGGGACAAATAAAATAACTCCAGTGTATGTGAGTACTTGTATTCACCTTGGATTAGCGGATGCCTCATCCAGGGATTGTTTCTGCCTCGTGCCCAATGCTATCTGAAATGGAGAAATCCCTGGACTGATGGATTTAATCATTAAACATCCTTTTCAGAGATACTACGGTAAGGTGTCATCAGAATTTAATGGGTGTTCCAGGCAATTCACAACACAGAGAAGCTGAACCTGTTCTCACCGTGATGATTACTCACACTGCCACCTGCTGGATTCTTCCAGATTTACGTAAAGTACGCGCGCAAGTATAAACAGTACAACACTTGCGTAGCAGGAGCGTGAAATATCACCCCGGCCTAACTGGTATTCTATGTACGATACAAACAAACCGTTTGCCAAGAATTATTTGCCGAAAAATTACTATGGAGAAATCGACACTTCAGGCATTGGAAGAGTTTTTTTAATATTATACTGTATACAAGAAAAAGAAATCCCTTTGAATAACGCGTCACTTGTTACAAGTGGTACTAAGGAGTTTAATTGTACATTTATAAAACTTGTAAATTACCAAACACCTGTGTCATCGTCCACAGGGGATATCATGTAATTACAGCAGTTAAAAAAAAAAATCAGACGCCATTCATTGACTGGCAGACTGGAGAACTTTGTGTAGCACAAGTCTGGCATTTAATAATAAATGCTTCTGCCTTTATGGAGTCATCAATAAAATGTAATACAAATATATAAATTTAACACAGCTCATCAAGGATTTCATTAAAGCATGAATACAAATAAACTTCGTAACGTAAAAACCCATAAACCTCCCAGGAACTAGCAAAATAAATAAAAACTATAAACGGTGTAAAAAATAACGCATGGCATATCAATCTAACAATTTTGTGAAGAGTAATGAAAGACACGACAAGCCCCACTGTCCCAACAAAACTTACAATTAGTTAAAATACCTTGACTGCTAAAAATATATACAAAAATACTTTAAATCGCCTTTAAGGTAATTAAAGCCCACCATGCAAAAATTAACTTTTGATTTCACTTCCTTACCACATTCCCCAGCTAGCCGCTGATCTCCTCACACACCAGGGACCTCGTGTATAAACGGTGCGTACACACAGAAATCTTGCGTAAGAACTTTTCCACGTTCAAATCGCGATGTATAAAACCTACACTTAGCGTAAAGCCACGCACTTTTCCACGGTACCTCATACATTGTCATATGCAAGTTCTCCGCTCGGTTTTGCAGACTGGTGGCACCCAGCGTCAAAGCAATGCTACTGTTCCTGTGTGGTTACACCTTATTTTCCTGACGCGGCTTTATAAATACACTGAAACTAACCACATATTGTTTATTAGTGTAATGCATCTGATTGTAATTATAACAATATAATGGTTCAGGGAACAGCCATAGTATTCCAAATGCCATAACTGCTTTAGCGTTGTTACTCTCACTTCTTCTTCTTCTTCTTCTTTCAGCTCCTCCCGTTAGGAGTTGCCACAGCGGATCATCTTTTTCCATATTTCTCTCACTGCAGCACTCGGAGTATTTATATCACAGCAGCAGCTGATCGGAAAGAGAATTATCGGTATACAGCATCAAGCACACGCTGTCTCAGCCACTGCAAAACGTTTCAAAGCCTTTCCTGTACGGACCTCGCAGTTCAGAAACAGTTTCATCCCAAGAACTTTAAACGCATTCAATCATTTGCACCTTGTAGAACTGTTTGTACTTATAAGTACAATCACCTCACTGTAAACTTGTACTACAGTTATAATATTACACAACGTGCGTCACTTTATAAAGCACGTATTTACATATGATGACAATATCATTTTAAGATGAAATGCAACAAAATATGTTTATTATATTATACAGATAAAACTTTAACTTCATTTAAATAATCTATATTCTTCACTGGGAGTGTCGTGAAGGATAGAATAATTAAACATGTACTACGAAGATATTTCAATGTTCCTTAAACGTTTTGAAGAATCGGCGCTCCAAGCTTACAGATGGCTTAATTTCTATTACAGAGCTGATTGTGTGGCGATCGGTTACTTGGAGAAAGAAAAGCAAGGACTGCAGTGACGGCTACGTCAATATATATTGAATATAAAACAGAAAGAGAAAATAACAACACAGCTAAAAGCAGCAACAAATTTCGGCAAAAGTTAAATGCTTGTGTCATGAGCACGAGGCGGCTATGCAGTGTCTGCAACGGACGTGGCCATCCACCGTGCATAAGCTACTTTACTGACATTGGCGGCGAAGGAGCCACCGATTCTTCCTCTGCCCAGTGCCACCACAAGCCTAGAGCCGCCCCTTATTGTACTGCTGCAATAAATTATTTCATCGAAGTGAAACCCATGTTTAATAACGTGCTTTAACTATCATCATGAAAATGATATCACGTATACATCTCAGTATTTTAGTTATTCAGAGAACTGTAATATCACGAATGTAATGGACTCTGTGTCCAGTTGGAGGAAGAGAGCCGGTTTAAGAAGCAAGTAGTGATTCACACACATAGAGCACATAGAAGATCAAATACAAAACAAAGCATTTAACGTGCTACTTTAATTACGATGTGATTTGAGAAACTGGTTAATTAAACGATTTTAAGATGACGTTTATGATGTTCTACTTTAATGACAAAATAAACTACGTGATTAAAGTGGAAATGTCGAGATTGAAGTTGACATTTCGTGCTTTTTCCCAACTGTGTGCCTTTTTTCTCTGTACCCTAATAAGCTTTCATATGACACTCAGACAGTGGGCTACAACTTTTCACGGCGACTTTGATATGTGACTTCTTTTTTGTTTCCGGCACTGTGCGATTTTGTGAATGTGAGCTTTCAAGTTTCTCCAACACGCTATGTCACTCAATCAACTTCCTTTTGTTGATTATACCGCGGTTTAAATCAACAAATAGTATGTTTTTCCTTTGCCTCCACTTGGTATTCGCTGAAATTCTTATATTTTGGAGCGTTACATAAAGCGCGTGCACGAGCGTTACTTTTCACGCTGATCGGGATTTATGTAGCGGAAGAACGTGGAAGTTGGAGTACGCACAGATTCCTGCATCTGGATTTTTCTGTGCGTAAGCACATTTCGGCTTTTGTACTTACGCCATGTTATAGTGCAAGTTCTACGCACGGCGTTATACATGAGGCCCCTGGCCTGTGACCGTTTCCAGGCCAATCTACACAGGTGGGTGAATTAGCCTCTTAACGGGGCAACGCCCACCTTATTCACAAACCACGTGTTACTATTTGGGCTGTCCTTCCATTTTTAATCAATCGTACATTGGTATTGAATACGATGAAGAATTCCATCGCTTGCTGCTCCACACCCAAGTTTGATGGCTATCAAAGGATTCCTCTGGGAATCAACTTCACAAACTCTTTGACTAGGTAATAGCGTTTCCAAAAAAACCCAGATTATTCAAACTCGGGCAGCACGGTGGCGCAGTGGGTAGCGCTGCTGCCTCGCAGTTAGGGGACCCGGGTTCACTTACCGGGTCCTACCCGCATGGAGTTTGCATGTTCTCCCTGTGTTTCCTCCGGGTGCTCCGGTTCCCCAATCCAAAGACATGCAGGCTGCCTTGAGGCTCCAGCAGACCCCGTGACCCTGTAGTTAGGATATAGCAGGTTGGATAATGGATGGATGGATTATTCCAACTCGATTAATTTCAAAAGTGACACAGTTTTTTGCCGATTTGTTTAACAAATTTAATCAAACAAATCTACCGCTCCAAGGAGATGAGTTGAATTTAATAAAAACAAAAGCCGTTTGTGTAAAAACTTCACTTGTACAAATGAAACTTGGGACGAGGGGAATTCAGCCAGTTACCAAATCCATCAACAGTTGAAAAAAGTGACGAAGGGGAGCTCAGCACTTGGAGGCTCTCCATTGCGATTTCAACCAATGGTTTGAAGATATTCTTAAAATGAGCCTACCCGATTGGGTTTGGGACCCGTTTTCAAGTACAAACCCCGAATAATCTTTATAATTGCAAGGAGAAGAGATAGAAACAACAACAAATGAGGAAATGAAATTCGAATTCAAAAGCGAATAGCAACAGTTCTGGTTGCAAAAGTGGGCTGTAGTTAAAGAAAAAAAAAGTTTTGAATCGCGTTTCCATCATCATATTTGGTGAAAATTGGGTTCATTGCCGGTACAGATCTTTTAAGTAAAAAAGGAACCAACTGCTAATAGTTGATCGCAGTGACTTAAGGATGCTGCTGACAAATAAAGAGCCGAATATCAATAGTCTGAATAGACTGGTAGCATCGCAACTGATCATTATTTACAATGTTTAATAGTTTTATTACATCTTCAGTTTCAACTTGTGCTGTGTTTACAGTACGTACAATTTGTTCTTTTGTTGATTTTAATAATTTTAAAATTTCAGTCTCAATGTATCTTATTCCTAAACATCAAAATTCTCTACTGCATGCAGAATAAAACGCAGATTTGTGCCTTGGTCTGTCTGCTCCGATTCCCATACTCTTTTCTGTTTAATGTATCCATCACGTAGAGCTGCTCGGGGCGTAGAAAGTAGACTACGTCAAAAACGTCTTTTGAAAAGGGTACGGCAAATGAAATAAGTTTGGGAACCGCTGCACTAATTGATCTCTTCTCTTATTTTGCATTTAAAAAGGCACAGCTGTGTGATTTTTATAGCTTTAGATCCTTTTGTTATTTTGTTATTAATCTGCCTTTCTGAGTGTAGTTTTATCCTTTAATTGCACCCTAAAAATGAAAATTCCCAATGTATAAAGCAGATACCTACAACTACACGCTCATTCAGGAAGTGGTCCCCTGAGGCAGAGCAGGCCCTGAGAGACTGCTTGGGAACTACAGACTGGGATATACTGCAGGGGTCACATAGTGAGAACACTGAAGAGGCTGTTGACTGCACAACCGATTACATCAACTTCTGTATGGACATTGTAGTTCCAGTAAGAACAGTACGCTGCTATGCTAACAACAAGCCATGGGTTACAAGTGACATCAAGGGCCTTTTGAACCAGAAGAAAAGGGCTTTTAAAGGTGGTGATCAGCATGAGCTCAAGCGTGCAGAAGGAACTCTGAGTCCAGCTCAGGGCGAAATAGCAGTACAGGAGAAAGCTGGAGCAGAAGTTGCAGAACAACAGCATGAAGGAAGTGTGGGATGGGATGAAGATCATCACTGGCTGCAGCTCGAAGCGGGGTGCCGCCATCGAGACAGACATGGAGAGATCAAACCAAATGAACAACTTCTTTAATAGGTTTGATCACAGTAACCCACTCTCACCTCAGAGTACTGCATCCTCCAACCATCCTGCTGATACCAGCATAGGTGAGACATCCCCACCCACAATTACAGCAACCCAGGTGAGCAGAGAGCTGAGGAGACTTTCTGCCAGCAAAGCAGTGGGTCCAGATGGAGTATCGCCACGACTGCTGAAGGCTTGTGCGTTGGAACTGGGGAGTCCTCTACAGCGCATCTTCAACCTGAGCCTGGAACAGGGAGAGTCCCAAGGCTTTGGAAAACATCTTGTATCACCCCTGTCCCAAAGGTATCACGTCCTAGTGAGCTGAATGACTTCCGGCCTGTTGCTCTGACGTCACATCTGATGAAGACCATGGAGCGGCTGCTGCTTCACCACCTGAGGCCACAGGTCTGTCACGCCCTCGACCCTCTGCAGTTCGCATACCAGGAGAAGGTGGGAGCGGAGGATGCCATCATCTATATGCTTCACCGATCCCTCTCCCACCTGGACAGAGGCAGTGGTGCTGTAAGAATTATGCTTTTGGACTTCTCTAGCGCCTTCAACACCATCCAACCTCTGCTCCTTAGAGACAAGCTGACTGAGATGGGAGTAGACTCACACCTGGTGGCATGGATTGTGGACTATCTTACAGACAGACCTCAATATGTGCGTCTTGGGAACTGCAGGTCTGACATTGTGTGCAGCAATACAGGCGCCGAGGGACTGTACTTTCTCCGGTCCTGTTCAATCTATATACATCAGACTTCCAATATGACTCGAGTCCTGCCACGTGCAAAAGTTCGCTGATGACACTGCTATTGTGGGCTGCATCAGGAGTGGGCAGGAGGAGGAGTACAGAAAGTTAATCAAAGACTTTGTTAAATGGTGCGACTCAAACCACTTACACCTTAACACCAGCAAGACCAAGGAGCTGGTGGTGGATTTTAGGAGGCCCAGGCCCCTCATGGACCCTGTGATCATCAGAGGTGACTGTGTGCAGAGGGTGCAGACCTTTAAATATCTGGGAGTGCAGCTGGATGACAAATTGGACTGGACTGCCAATACTGATGCTCTATGTAAGAAAGGTCAGAGCAGACTATACTTTCTGAGAAGGTTGGCATCCTTCAACATCTGCAGTAAGATGCTGCAGATGTTCTACCAGACGGTTGTGGCGAGTGCCCTCTTCTACGTGGTGTGCTGGGGTGGCAGCATAAAGATGAAAGATGCCTCACGCCTGGACAAACTTGTTAAGAAGGCAGGCTGTATTGTAGGATTAAAGTTGGACAGTTTAACATCTGTGGCAGAGCGACGGGCACTAAGCAAACTCCTGTCAATCATGAAGAATCCACTGCATCCACTGAACAGTGTCATCTCCAGGCAGAGGAGTAGCTTCAGTGACAGACTTTTGTCACTGTCCTGCTCCACTGACAGACTGAGGAGATCGTTCCTCCCCCACACTATGCGACTCTTCAATTCCACCGGGGAGTAAATGCAAACATTAATTGTATTTTTATTTTTTTAATTTTTTAATTTTTTTTTTATATTTAATTTAATATTGTTTCTTTGTATCAGTATACTGCTGCTGGATTATGTGAATTTCCCCTTGGGATTAATAAAGTATCTATCTATCTATCTCTATCTAGATACCCCACCAAATGGCACACTGAATGCTGAAAGGCAGCAAACTCCTTCGGCGCGACAACTCACTGAGGTGCTCATTAGAAAAAAAAAAGAAAAAAGGTCTTAAATAACCAGAAGAAGTAAAACACACACACGCGCAATTATCCCCATGTAACAATCTATACTAATAAAAGGCAAAGCCCTCACTGACTGACTGACTGAGTCACTGATTGAATGACTCACTCACTGACTCATCACTAATTCTCCAACTTTCCGTGTAGGTAGAAGGCTGAAATTTGGCAGGCTCATTCCTTACAGCTTACTTACAAAAGTTGGGCAGTTCTACACGTAATGGTCATAACTAGAAGCTATTTTTCTCCATTTACTGTAATGGAGTTGAGCTCGAAAGTCGTGGGGGGGGCGGGGTTTCGTGTGACATCATCACGCCTCTCACGTAATCACGCAGTACGTAGAAAACCAGGAAGACCTCCAAAAAGCGCTGAAGAAAACATACATTATATAATTAAGAAGGCAGCGAAACAATTAGAAGCGAGCGAGTGACATATAAAACCATATTCAGCGCTAACGCGTGAACTGACGCAGTGCGCAGACAAAAAGCAACAGTTCCAAAGAGTGCTGAACAAAAACTAAATTACACTGCTACGCTCAAATAGACAAACCACACGCGGTGGTGCAATAGTAGAGGCTTCGCCTATAGCGCCGGCTTAGGAGGTTCAATTCCCGAGAGGGGATGCACTGAGTATGTGTGCCTGCTTCCCGATACATTTTACCCACACATCCCCTTGGTTTGAGATATATGAAAAAATATACGGTTAACGCAGAAAGACAGTCCACCAATTGAAGCTTTATGAATAATGGATACTTTATTCGCGATCAATGATTGTTTTGGTAAAGCCATACTCAGTGTATTCATTAGATGAACGGTAAAAAAGTAAGAGCGAGGGGAGGATGACTTACTGAGGCACGCAGGAAAAACCACAATAGCACGTGGGCTCGATGTACTGTAGTGCGCGTCAACTCGATCTGAATTGCACGATCACATTCGAAAAAATATATCTTTTCAAGTTCTATTTAGTCCATATGTGTCAAACTCAAGGTCCGCAGGCCACATCCGGCCTCGGCGTGTAATTATATCCGGCCCGCTAGATCATTTTATATTCTGTATTATTGTTATTAATGGCCTTGGGATATGAAGCGCCGGTAACACAATAAACTACAGATCCCATAATGCAGCCCTTCAGCTGCCTTGCCGAACACTTACCGCGTTAATCAAGTCTAGCTTATGATGCTGCAAGTTATTGCAAAGCTAGCTCACACGATGCTGAAGAGAAAAGTTGTTTCTGAAAATAGAGCCTTTAAAAACCGATGGGAGGCTGAGTATATGTTTACTGAACCCGTGTGTCTCATTTGTGGAGCTAATGTGGCTGTAATTACAGAATTTAATCTAAGACGGCACTATGAGACAAAACATCAGGGTAACCTGAATGCAATGCACAAGATACAGAAAGCAGAAGAGTTAAAGAAGAATCTGACACTTCAGCGGACATTTTAACCCGTGCACAATCACAACGTGATTTCAAGTGAAGCTGCTTTTATGGGAGACACAAAACCAAGTCGGCACAACGGTGTTCCCAAATACACACTTTACTGATAAACTGAGCGCACTGCGCACTGAGTTTGCACGGCGCTTTGGTGACTCTGAAGAACAAAAAAAGAATTTTGAGTTGTTTCGCAACCCATTTGCTGTCGATGTGGAAACTGCACCTGTGCAGATTCAGATGGAGGTGATTGAGCTGCAGTTTAATGGCACACTGAAGGCAAAGTACGATACTGCAGGGCCCGCACAGTTTACTCACTCCATTCCCGCAGAAATGCTCCAGCTCTGTCTACATGCGGCTCGAACCTTGTGCATGTTTGGTAGCACATATCTGTGTGAGAAGCTCTTCTCAGTGATAAAGACTAACAAAACAGCACACAGGAGTCGCCTCACTGATGAGCCTGCAATCCATCCTGAGAATCTCCACAACACAGAACCTCACAGCAAACAGAAACGAACTTGTGGCCAAAAAGATGCCAGGCGTCCAGCTCTAAAATGACATAAGAGCAAAGACAACTTAATGATTTGATTTGTTATTGCTGAAAGGAACACATTTTATTTATATTTCCAGGTTTTGTTATGCACTATGTTCATATTTGAATTTGTATAATTGTGACAGGATATACTTTTATGGAGAGCAAAATATTATAAGTTATTTAAGGTTTGAGTTGATTTATTCCGGAATAATATTCTGTCGACTAAATAAAAATTCCTTCTATTTAAAATTTAAATAGAACTTGAACAGATACAATAGTTGTGTGTGTGTGTGTATGTATATGTATGTGTGTATATGTAGATATATATGTGTGTGTGTATATATATGTATATATATATATATATATATATATGACAGCAACACTCATCACTCACAACAGTGACAAAACAATTACATTGACAAACATGTTACGTTATTTTCAAAATGTTTCCTTTTCTTTTTCATTGCTTCTTTAACACACTACTTCTCCTGCGAAGCGCGGGTATTTTGCTATATATATATGTATGTGTGTATATATATAACTGTGTATATATATGTGTATATATGTATATATATGTCTATATTTGTATATGTGTATATGTATATATGTATGTATATGATGTGTATATATGTGTGTGTCTGTGTGTGTGTATATATATATATATATATATATATATATATATATATATATATATATATATATGCCTGCAACACTCATGACAATGAAAAAGCAATTACATTGTCAATCATGTTACGTTATTATTAAAATGTTTCCTTTTCTTTTTATTTCTCCGCTGCCAAGCGTTAGGGTATTTTGCTATATATATATATATATATATATATATAGAGAGAGAGAGAGAGAGAGAGAGAGAGAGAGAGAGAGAGAGAGAGAGAGAGAAAGATAGATAGATAGATATGACAACAACACTCATATCAATGACAAAACAATTACATTAACAATCAAGTTACGGTATTTTTTAATTTTTTCCTTTTCTTTTTCATAACTTCTTTAACACACCACTTCTCCGGTATTCTGCTAGTCTATACATAAATCCACGGTACGTAATTAGGAATGCATTTCAAAACAGGTGCTCGTTGGAACAAAAACCTGCATCCACAGGGAGTCACCAGGAATGAGAATGAGAAGCCAGGGACTAAGAACGGTGGAGACGAGAGCCAGGAGAGCTAACAGCTGCGTCACCTATCCGCATTACTTTATTATATAATAATAATTATACGAATAATTCAAATCTGACGCAGTCTGCCAAGCACAAGTCTTGCATTCCCAAGTGCAGTACATTACTAAATATAGAAAGGAAACGAGAGCGCTTCATGCAGGCGTGGGCAGGAGGTGGACTCTCAACTTTTCCAGGCAACGGTGGAGCTGTCAGTGAAATCAAGAGGGCCGCTTCCTGCCTGCACGAACAGCTCGTCTCACTCAGCAGCACATTATGGGCTGCCGTCAGTGCGCGTCTCACTATATGTGTCCCGATCGGTAAGGGCGTTATTATAGGATTATAAGGAGTATAAATCAACAATTAAAGAAAACATTTAACCGATTAACAAACTCAAACTCCGACCACCTATCGTCCAGAATGCTCTGAGTAATGATCTCGTATAAATGTTAGTAAATCATATACCCGCAGGGAGCATTAGGCACACGGAATAAATGTGGGAATTAAAAACATCGACTTCATATTCTTTTGGATAATCTCGGTGAACAGGATTGTCATTGACAGGACAGTTCTCGTCAAACTTTCTTCTGATGGCGCCGTTAACAAACATTAATTAAACATTGTCTGTGCCAATTTGTGAAAAAAGGCGATAAGTAACTGAACATTGTGTATTCGCATATTAGCACTAAAGTAAAATAAACGATCGGGGGGGGGCGCCTCTCCTCTCCTCTGGTTTGACGTCGTTCGGTGCGTCTCATGTCCGGCAGGGGCCTCGTTGTCTGCCGCACTGTCACGTCTGTGTCGGTGTTATCAGACTGCACATGGCTGCCAAAGCTGCTAGAAGCGGCGATACCAGCCCGTTACTGACTATCTAAGAGGCCAGTCTAACTAGTCTTTCCGACTTGTTCAAATCTTCCTTTACAGTATTTATTTATTTGTTGTTTTTTTCCCCACAAAACACCGTTTTTTTTTTTTTGCTTCTCTCTCTCTCGCTCACTGATTTCTCTGCGCTACTGGGCTCTCGCTTTCAACGACCATTCATGTTATCATTTTTATTTTACGACACTCTAACACGCCACATTTAAGATCTCATAAGATCTCAGAGCCAGACATACAGTATAATTCACACATGTAAAAAAAACAAATGTAAAGTTCGCTTAAAAGTGGGTGGGCACAATTAGACGACACACGGTTTTTAAACCAATCCAACGCCTCATGTGGGCGGCGCTCAAAGTAGAGGCGGAGATTTTGAACTACAAAAAAGCGATGGCGCTCTTCTTAACCTGGTCGGGCAGAGCAGGGAGGCGCGTTTCATTTCAATCGCATTCAAACTACGGGAAATTACTGAATCGATTCTGTGTGCCCAGCGGTGGGCTGGCGCCCTGCCTGGGGTTTGTTACCTGTGTTGGTTGGGATTGGCTCCAGCAGACCCCCGTGACCCTGTAGTTACGATATAGCGGGTTGGATAATGAATGGATGGATTCATATGAATTCGTTTGACTGAATAATTAAAATCAACACCTTTTGGGGGGTTGTCCCCCTTAAATGAATCGCAAATTAATTTATATTTATTTAACTATAATATATAATTAATATTTATGAACACGGGTAATGTTGATAATTCATATTGTATAATGATAACCTGCTCGAAGGATGGCAATATGGTGGAAATGCATAATTAAAATAAGACACTGAGTTTGAGAATCATAAGTGAAAAAGAATTGTGCGACTTATTTTCAGGAAGTGATCTAGTGATTCATTTTGTGGTTCAAATAAATGAGAATAATGTGACTTGCTCTCAGGTAAATAATTGTGTTTGAACAAAAAAAGACTTACTGAATGATATATATGCTTGTTTCATTCAATGAGTGTACATTAAAGTAAAGCTGCAAACAAAATAATTGTTAGGAATCAGAGTAACATTTTTATAAATTTCAGTTTTGTGTGACTAACTCGTTAAACATGCAATGGGAAAAACATATTAGTTGGAGAATGACTGACTGACTTATTACAATAATGAATTGTACAGAACAAACAATGAACACATTCTAAAATAAATATGTTGTTATTATATTGTACTTATATGATGAACAAGAGAATGATCAGTGACTACAAAGAACCACAGGTAACATGAACAAACATCATGAATCAGATCATTTTGCCGCTGTTCATTACAAACTTCCCCAGACGTGTGTCCTCATTTGAGAAGCAACTTTGGCCCTGCAAGACAACATTAAAGGGACCCCATTAGACACCCCCGTTAATTGTGTCCTACTCACCCACTCATATGTTTTCTTTTAAAAGCTTTTCATCACCGGATGATTGGGTAGATTTATAATTGTGAGGGCTGAAGTGGCGTAGGGAGTGCTGCAAGTGCCTGTACTGTCGCTAAAAAGTTGGACGTTACCTGTTATTAGACATTTTTCCTGTCACACAGGCAAAGGCCCCTTTGTAAGAAGGTCTCAGGGTGAGGTAGATGTGCCCATGGGTGACAGGGCTGCCAGTACTGAAGCTTAAGGAGATGCGCAGAGCCTCGTGAAGTGAGGAACGTGTGTGGGGCTGTCAGTGTACAAGACAACAGATGGTGCTAGGAACATTATTTACACAGAATGGAAATGGCAATCGTGGACTGATTTTTATTTTATAAACAAAAAATATCGGTGTCTTGACTTCCTGAAATTGTCTGGTAAGGCTTCTTTAATTCCACGCAGTAACAGAGCACACACTACGTTGTGTGTGTTGAAAATCACATAATTTGACTTATACAAATAACCATGAGAGTCACTGGAGGACATCAACACATCAGTAAGCTCATTGCCAGGGTCTGGACAGGCTAGCTTTAAACAAAGCCAGGAAATCAACTTACATCCCACACACACGTCTGACGGCAGGCTAACCTTTGTTGGTCCGCAAGGTACGCTAAAGGGCATCGATAGATAGATAGATAGATAGATAGATAGATAGATAGATAGATAGATAGATAGATAGATAGATAGATAGATAGATAGATAGATAGATAGATCTATTAAGTCTATGGCAGTGTGGAGAACTTGACCAAAGTTATGGTCTTTTAAGTTTAATAACATTGAGACTTTATAAGGTTTTATGTTTTTAGCTTATACGTTTTAATGTAATTTTACAACTGAGTGATATTTATGTGAACACTGAAGCTTTAAAATGAAGTTCCCCTTGGGATAAGAGCTTTTTTCATATCTTACTGTGTCATATCAAATCTTAAAATGGTATAACGTTTCTCACCATATCTTATTTTATCATATCTTCTCTTAATGTATCTTTTTTTATTTTAAAGCTTATCCTTACCATGTCATATTATATTGTATTTTATCTTATTGTCTTGTGTCATATGTCGTGTTACATCATATCCCATCACATCTTACCTTCTCTTATGTCATTTTATTTCGTTGGATCTTACTAGATTGTTGTCAAAACTGCAAAAGCACTTCCAGTAATGCCCATTAGAGGGGGATATACCACCAAACCCCAGCTAGAAAAAAAAAAAACAGAAACACAAAAAACTTTATAAAAAAAAAGGTTTTATTTCCATAAAAGATGCTCTGTGATACTGTGAATTTCAAAAGAGCACAATGACCACATCAAGTAGCCTAAAACATAAACAATGCAAGCAAGCAAAGTCTCAAATCACAAATCCAGAGAATGTTTAAAAAACAGAATAAAAATGTCAGGAATGCAGCAAAAAAAAAAAAAACAGAAAAATTCACAAAAAGACCGCAAAACACAAGAACTCAGCAAAAGTTCTCAGCACATTCGAAATGAACCTCTTGGGGGACGAAAGCCATGGAGCATAACCTAGGTAGCTTAAATACGCAGACACAATCAAAATTAAATCATAGTGAAAAAAATAAACAAACGTAACCTTAAAATTAATAAAAGAAACAAAAAGGAACAAAACATACTTAAAACATGAATTTGAATCCCAGACGGCTAACCTGGCTGTAACACAGCAATCGTATCCCATCTTATTTTATTGTGTTGTGTCTTATTTTAATTTAATTTTTTGTATCTCATCTTTATTTCCTGTGGTCATGTCGTGCCTTATTTTTTCATATCATATCTTATAGTGTCATGTCGTATCATATCTTACCTCATTGTATCCTTTTGTTTCTTATCAAGTTGTTTCTTGTGTTATTTTAACGTAATGTGTCTATCATCTCTTACCTTACCTTATCTGCTCTTATCATGTCGTGCCTAATCTTATTGTGCTCCTTCTTTCCTTATTCTTAATATTTAATGTGATACTGCAGGTTGGTGAACTATTAAACTCTGGTCCTCATTAGACCTGCAGTTCCTTCCAGTTTCTTGTTCAGAAGCCCATTCCAGTCCTGACATGATCGCGTGTAATGAGACGGCTGCTATTTTCCTTTTGCTGGCCTCAGATGAATGCTTAACCTTTCTAACACACTAAGGGCGCAGATGTGTTTACACACAGAGGCTGATTTGTCTGACAGAACTTTCCTGATAAGGTGTTGCTAATGTATCTCTTTGTAAATATTCTTAAAACTGCTCTCTGCTTGGAGACTGCACAACCCATTTGCATCTGCGCCCATGAAATAATTAAATTAAGTAAGAAATTCAAACTAAAGAAGCATTATGGACTCCAAAGTATTGGAATCAACTGAGCTTAGCTAGATGTCTCTGAGGAGTAAATCACAGGCTGGAGTGAGACACCAGCTCTACTTGGAGGTATCAGCTTGAAGAAAGCGTTCAGTTGCAGGAAAGAAACTTTGATGTTTTCTTGGCTGGACTGGTGTGTCACCAAACTGCTGCAGATGATTCAAAATACAGCGGCATGTCTGGTGGCCAACCAGCTGAGGCAGAGGCTTGTCAGTCCTCTTTTCATATCACTACAATGGCTTCCTGCAGCAGCACATATTACGTTCAAATCCTAGATAGATAGATAGATAGATAGATAGATAGATAGATAGATAGATAGATAGATAGATAGATAGATAGATAGATAGATAGATAGATAGATAGATAGTAATGGCACTATGATAGATAGATAGATAGATAGATAGATAGATAGATAGATAGATAGATAGATAGATAGATAGATAGCACTTTATTTGCCGCTTGCCTACAGAGTAGTAAACAGATTAGCACCTTTCTGTATGGAGACACTTGTGAGGTCCTATGCTCCTTCTCGCCCACTGAAGTCTGCTGATGAAAGGAATCTACTGATGTCTGTGGTATCAAATCTCTATGCAGATCCTACCTGCCCACCTCCATTCAAGCTGACTGCCTCAATGTCTTTAGGAAGCATTTAAAAGCCCACTTGGTTCTGAAAATTTCTGTCCAACCTTCAACACCATCCAACCTTGGCTGCTTAGGGACAAGCTGACAGAGATGGGCGTAGATTCACACCTGGTGGCATGGATTGTGGACTATCTTACAGACAGACCTCAATATGTGCGTCTCAGGAACTACAGGTCTGACATTGTGGGCAGCAACACTGGAGCGCCGCAGGGGGGGTGCTTTCTCCGGTCCTGTTCAGCCTATATACATTGGACTTCCAGTACAACTCGGAGTCCTGCCACGTGCAAAAGTTCGCTGACGACACTGCTATTGTGGGCTGCATCAGGAGTGGGCAGGAGGAGGAGTATAGGAACCTAATCAAGGACTTTGTTAAATGGTGCGACTCAAACCACTTACACCTTGCAAGACCAAGGAGCTGGTGGTGGATTTTAGGAGGCCCAGGCCCCTCCTGGACCCCGTGATCATCAGAGGTGACTGTGTGGTAGGGTACAGACCTATAAATACCTGGGAGTGCAGCTGGATGATAAACTGGACTGGATTGCCAATACTGATGCTCTGTGCGAGAGAGGACAGAGCCGACTTTACTTCCTTAGAAGGCCGGCATCCTTCAACATCTGCAATAAGATGCTGCAGATGTTCTATCAGACGGTTGTGGCAAGTGCCCTTTCCTATGCGGTGGTGTGCCGGGGATGTAGCATAAAGAAGAGGGACACCTCATGCCTGGACAAACTGGTGAGGAAAGCAGGCTCTATTGTAGGCACGGAGCTGGACAGTTTGACATCTGTGGCAGAGCGACGGGCGCTGAGCAGGCTCCTGTCAATCATGGAGAATACACTGCATCCACTGAACAGGATCATCTCCAGACAGAGGACCAGCTTCAGCAACAGACTGCTGTCACTGTCCTGCTCCACTGACAGACTGAGGAGATCGTTCCTCCCCCACACTATGTGACTCTTCAATTCCACCCGGGGGGTAAACGTTAACATTATACAAAGTTATTGTCTGTTATACCTGCATTGTTATCAATCTTTAATATTGTTCTTTATCAGTATGCTGCTGCTGGAGTTTGTGAATTTCCTCTTGGGGATTAATAAAGTATCTGTCTGTCTGTCTATCTGATATTAATTATTAGGTTTTTGTAACCTAAGTTTTGTACCTTACTTGTATTTTGTTCTGTACTTTTCACTTGTGATGATCAATTTCGTCCTCTTGTCCTGTAATGCTTATTTTAAACATTTCCACAGATTGATGTTTACTCGATTACTTATATACATACTCTTCTGCCTTCTATGTGGGATTACGCAGTTCTGCTCAGTTGTGATTTCAGATGGTTCAAAACGCTGCAGCTAGATTTTTAACTGGGTCTAGAAAAAAGGACCATATCTCGCCCATTTTAGCCTCTCTCCATTGGCTACCGGTGAGATGTCGCATTGATTTTAAAATCTTTAAAGCCTTGCATGGTTCTGCGACCTCCTTCACCCTTATGCAGCACTGAGAGCATTGGGATCATCTGGACGACTACTCCTTGTAGTTTCTAGATCTCAGCTGAATTCAGAGCTATCTCAGTTGTTGCTCCGAGCCTTTGGAATGACCTGCCTTTCCACATCAGGTTTTCATCCTCTATCGAGTTTTTATAAGTCAGCTTAAAACCTCCTTGTTTTCTTGCGACTTTCACTGTGTATGATGGCATTGGGGTGGATGTTAGAATTGGTTGTTTTATTAATCTGCTTTTGTATGATTGTTTGGATTGTGTTTATTTGAACACTTCTTTGTACAGCCTCTGTTGTTTTAAATGTGCTTTTATAAATAAAGTAGCTGTGTAAGCCCATGCTGTAAAAAGCCAGGAGTCCTAGAAACTCTTGAAATCATCAGGAAAAAAAACTGAAATGTAGAGATGTCAGGTAATTGAAAGGAAGTACTCTGGGCATCTCTCTCCTAGGAGGATTCATTTTGCAGACGTGCTCACCTCGCGGTAGGGATACCAGTTTGCCGATGTTAGCGGCTGAGCGACTTTGTCTTTCTTCTGAGTTTTCGCTTTGCTGACATGCTGGCCCCGCTTGTGTTATCAGCGGCTAAGTGTGTTTTCTGTTTCCTCGGAGGTGGCGCTCTTACCCCGACTCCACCTCTCAATTTCAGGCCAGACAGACACACACACTTCCACACCTGGACGTTAATATATAACATAATCTAATCTAATTTCTTTTGTAAGTCTTTTCAATAAAAAACATCTAAGCAAGTAAATGTAAGAAAGTAATTGAAAGGGGAAGGCTAAGGAAAAACAGAGTCTGATTTTCCAACATTATTCAAAAGGGTAAAGTGTCCCCGCTTTGTGTGGACACTGAAAACGACTGTGGTGACATCACATGGTGAAGCACATGACCACACTCACTGTGTTGTACGATTA
Source organism: Polypterus senegalus (assembly GCF_016835505.1). Lineage (NCBI taxonomy): Eukaryota > Metazoa > Chordata > Cladistia > Polypteriformes > Polypteridae > Polypterus > Polypterus senegalus. Next base: position 67,389,320 of record NC_053156.1, read on the forward strand.
CAAATGCAGCCCGGCATGACAGCACAACAGCCATCTCAGATCCCAGGAGGATTGTCAGCCCACAAAAATCACAAAAAAGTTACAAACTTAAAAGGTCAAGCAGACAGCACACACTGGGGTAAAGACGCTTCTGCTGAGAACTCAAGGAGCGAGGGGACCAACCACTCTGAGTGGGGGTCACTGAAAGCCGAAGGATCGCTCCTCTTGCAGGAGGAGACATCAGTTTGAGAAGAAAGGACCGCAGCTCATGTCAGTTTTAAAAGGAAAGATCTGGCCAGTGATTTTAACCAAAGTTTTATCACTGAACTATTTATTATGACTTTTAACCTCCACTTTTATCACCATTTTAATGGATTATTTATTGAAGAAGAAACTGCACTGCACTGTTTGGACACCAGGGGCCTCATGTATAACGCCGTGCGTAGAACTCGCACTATAACATGGCATAAGCACAAAAGCCGAAATGTGCTTACGCACAGAAAAATCCAGATGCAGGAATCTGTGCGTACTCCAACTTCCACGTTCTTCCGCTACATAAATCTCGATCAGAGTGAAAACTAACGCTCGTGCATGCGCTTTATGTGACGCTCCAACTCCTCCCAGAATTACACCTCTATGAATATGCAAATCAATATAAATCGCCCTTAAGCTGAGCGTTCTGTGAAAAAACAATGGGAAAAGCACGGGGGGAAATATAAGAATTTCAGCAAATACCAAGTGGAGGCAAAGGAAAAACATACTATTTGTTCAAATAAGCCGTGGTATAATTAACAAAAGGAAGTTGACCGAGTGACATAGCGTGTTGGAGAAACTTGAAAGCTCACATCCACAAAATCGCACAGTGCGGAAATAAAAAGAAGTCACATATCAAAGTTGCCATGAAAAGCCGAGTTGTAGCCCACTGTCTGAGTGTCATATGAAAGCTTATTAGGGTACAGAGAAAAAAGGCACACGGTGGGGAAAAAGCACGAAATGTCAACTTCAATCTCGACATTTCCACTTTAATCACGTAGTTTATTTTGTCATTAAAGTAGAACATCATAAACTTCATCTTAAAATCGTTTAATCAACCAGTTTCTCAAATAACATCGTAATTAAAGTAGCACGTTAAATGCTTTGTTTTGTATTTGATTTTCTATGTGCTCTATGTGTGTGAATTTACTACTTGCTTCTTAAACCGACTCCCTTCTTCCGACAGGACACAGAGTCCATTACATTCGTGATATTACAGCTCTCTGAATAACTAAAATACTGAGATGTATACGTGATGTCATTTTCATGATGATAGGAGTTAAAGCACGTTATTAAACATGGGTCTTACAGCGCAGTGATTGTGCGTGACCTTCAATGGAATTATTTATTGCAGCAGTACTCAGGGACGGCTCTAGGCTTGTGGTGGCACTGGGCAGAGGAAGAATCGGTGGCTCCTTCGCCCGCCAATGTCAGTAAGGCAGCTTATGCACGGTGGATGGCCTCGTCCGATGTAGACACTGCATAGCCGCCTCGTACTCATGACACAAGCATTTAACTTTTGCCGAAATTTGTCGCTGCGTTTTAGCTGTGTCGTTATTTTCTCTTTCTGTTTTATATTCAATATATATTGGCGCAGCCACCCCTGCAGTCCTTGCTTTTCTTTCTCTAAGTAACCGATCGCCACACAATCAGCTCTGTAATAGAAGTTAAGCCATCAGTAAGCTTAGAGCGCCGAGTCTTCAAAACGTTTAAGGAACATTGAAATATTTTCATAGTACATGTTTAATTATTCTATCCTTCCCAGTCCCAGTGAAGAATATAGATTATTTAAATGAAGTTAAAGTTTTATCTGTATAATAAACATATTTTGCTGCATTTCATCTTAAAAATATTGTCATCATATGTAAATATGCGCTTTATAAAGTGGCTCAGGTTGTATAATATTATAACTGTAGTACAAGTTTACAGTGAGGTGATTGTATTTATAAGTACAAACAGTTCTACAAGGAGCAATTGATTGAGTGCATTTAAAGTTCTTGGGATGAAACTGTTTCTGAACCATGAGGTCCGTACAGGAAAGGCTTTAAACGTTTTGCAGTGGCTGAGACAGCGTGTCCTTGAAGCTGTATACCGATAATTCTCTTTCCGATCAGCTGCTGCTGTGATTCACACTCAGATACAGTGATATAAATACTCCGAGTGGTGCAGTGAGAGTAATATGGAAAAAGATGATCCGCTGTGGCAACTCCTAACGGGAGGAGCTGAAAGAAGAAGAAGAAGGTGCAGTGAGAGTAACAACGCTAAAGCAGTTATGGTATTTGGAATACTATGGCTGTTCCCTGGACCATTATATTGTTACAAGTTAATTACAATCAGATGCGTTACACTAATAAACAATATGCAGTTAGTTTCAGTGTATTTATAAAGCCGCATCAGGAAAATAAGGAGTAGCCACACAGGAACAGTAGCATTGCTTTGACGCTGGGTGTCGCCAGTCTGCAAAACCGAGCAGAGAACTTGCGTACGACGAGGTATGAGGTACCGTGGAAAAGTGCGTGGCTTTACACCAAGTGTAGGATTTATACATCGCGATTTGAACATCGAAAACTTATACATGAGGCCCTAGGTCTTTAAATGAAACCACTTTGCACATTTTCACCAGGGTCTGCTGGTGTGAGTCCTCATTGCACTGGCTCATTTCCATAAATGGCTGTCGATGCTCTGGGTTCAAAGGAATATATGAGGTGTAGCCAACCTGGACATCACATAAGGTGAAAGGCGAGTCTCGCTGGGGATGGAATGGGGCTGCGCTGTGCTGAAACAGGGAGTCAGACTATCTCTTTGGACTGGGAGGGACATTAAGGAAGCTGGATGAATATAAAGGCAGGAGAACAAAGAAAGCCCCATCCGCATCTCTCACTTTCTACATGCTGCCTGCCATTCCATCCAAGGGCCACGTCACACCACACCGTAACAAAGACCAAGCCGGGAGCCGAGACTACTAAAACAGGAAAGCCACCTGGCAGATTACCACCCAGGCCAACACACACATTTATGGTTTTTAATATTTTGGCCATATTATCTATAACATCTGAATAGCTGTGTACCTTTTCCTCCTGCCTGTTCAGGTACTCTGCCTCGTTGCCTGAGATCACAGATATAAAAGGTAACGTAACAAACGAGGGCTACAGCAGAGACCCGAGGACATTTTAGTCGGGTTTACATAATGAAGAGGAGAAAAGTGCCACCCAAGGAATCTAACACAACAATACGGAGAGAACGCACGAGTGTGGGATATACGGTATTTTCAGAAATGTTAAAAGGACGCCAGTACTTCACAGATGTAGTTTTAAGAAGGGCATCGAGTGTTTATCGGTACGACCGCTGTTTGTAATGAATTCTGTGTGTCGACTGTGAAAAGGAAATGTAGAATTCACTTTCAATTTCTTCTTGTTTAAGGACTTATAGGTTTGTATTATTGTTACATTTTTAGTTTACCACAACACCATTATGATTTTTTGCAGCCACAGCCATTTTAGCTTCTCACTGGCTGTGACACGTTTGTTCCTTGTTGTGTCCCCTTCCATCCCACCTGCCCGGCAGTGGTTTCTAATGACATCATCAGCACAATTATGATGGTGTTACAATTTAAACCATTGCTCACAATTTGTAGATACACTTCTAAAAAATGTCTGTGAGTGTGTGTCCCCATTTTTTTTTGCTAGTTCCTTTAGACTTTGAGTAAGGATACAGACTGGTCCTGGTGACAAGATCATTTTGTTTTTCAAGTTACAACCCTCACATGTATCTTGGTTGAACAATCCACCTCGTGGTCCTATTTCTCTCACCCCAGTAGCCTGACAATCCTTCAACATCACTCGCAGAACAAACGCACAGCCCTAGGTTACAAATCCACAGTGGTTAATACAAATACTCATTTTATTTACAGTTTAAACAAATAAATCTGCAGTTCTGTGGGTCTTAAGACAGCCGACACTCGCCTGCTTTGCCCGCTTGCTGGCCCAAATCTCCCTGCAACCCTGCTGGGCCAATGGTGGGCAGTCTTATCACCTTTAGCGGACTGTCGTCCTGTTCATTAACCCCAATGGCTCTGTCCCCAATTCCTGGATCAGCCTCTTCCAGCTGGTCGGTGGTTTCATTCTCTGAAATCTCACAGACTGGAGCAGGAACTGAGTTGACCTCAGACTCCGGTTGTAAAGGTTCGTCCTCTGGGAGCTTTTCCTGAAGATCGATGGTTTCCTGATTCACCGGACTAGGATTGTTGGTGTCTTCATTTACCAGACTTTCCTCCTGTGGCTTTCTGGTCACATCAAGGAGGCCCCTGAAGACAGAGAGCTTGAACAGTGACCGTTGGAAAAGTCTTGCCATTACTGGACTTACACCCATTTCTTGCTCCTGTTCATCCTCAGGAGAAGTGGGTGACTCTACTGAATCATCCACTTGTTGTTTCTGGTCCTCAATGGATGTCAAAGCTGGCTCATCTTCTTCCAGGACAAGGTCAACACTGCTACCATTACCCAATGGCACTCTCTGGAGTGGATTTGGGATATTGTCTGCTTTTTTGGACTCTTCTTGCTGCTTCTCTGATCTTCCCAGGCTTTGTTCAAGGGCAGAAGATGGCCCCTTCCTAAAAAAGGCAGATAAAATGCCACCCGCTGTGGTCTCCTGTGGGATTCTGTCTTCCAGGCCTGCTTTTCTGGGTAATGAAAACTGCTCGTTCTCTTCTCCTGTTTTTTGAGAAGTCTCCCGTGCTTCTGCCTTTAGGTCATTTATAGCTGACTGAAGGTCAGTCTGAGAGCTTGCATCTTGCATAACCAGCTTTACGTTTGTGTGTTTCTCAGGGGCCTGCTCCTCTTTGTTTATGCTTTCCTATAATAAGACAGCATAGGGTTAAATGCACTGCCTGAACCCTGGGTCATAGCAGCATGGTTAGACTGCACTCACCTTGACCATGAGGTCCAGCTCCTGTTGCATCTTCTCTACTTTTACCTCCAGCAACTTCTTTTCTTGACGTGTAAGTTCCAGGTCCTAAGAAAAAGAAGAAGTCAGTTAAAAACCAGTCAAAAGCACAGCATCCCAGACGTGGCCTGCTGTATCCCAAAGATGTTCATGTTAGGATGACTGGCTTGGTGTGAGTGACTGTATGAGAACCTTTTGGTGGACTGATGTTGCATCCATGTTTTAGACATCACTGAAGATCTCTGGCTGTGTGTCAGGATGCCACTCTGTGGACACAATTACTCGAAAACAAATCATTCAACCCAAATGGGACTTGGGGTAGTTATGAACATTGTAAGCTGCTTGGACCCAATTCTTTAAAAAAGAAAAATTCAACAGATAATGCTCGTGACGCAGTGCTTTTGCATTTTATGCCCACATTTGTGCTCCAAATGTAGCATAACTAGGCAAAGAAGAACACATTTTTCAAACAAGATGTCATTCTTCCATTTCATTTCATGTAACAGAATATTGCCTTATAATATTTTACTCATAGAAATTGTGGCTTTATGTAACCTGCATGTGACTCATAAAAGTTCCCTTTTCAAAAAAAACTTTTATAGAAAATGAAAGGGCCTACAAGTTTCAGTCAAAGCCTTTTTGATTATTCACACCATTTTCACTTCTGTCATTTAATGCTCAACACTATTTTTTTTATATAACTAGCACTGCAATTTCAGTTTTTGGAAAAAATGTGTGCATACATGAAATTTGTTGGTACCCTTAAAGCTCACTGGCAAGGTGCTGTGTGCCTCCTGAAAAGAGAATGAAAAGCAACAGTCTCCTGTATACCGGTATGCCTTTGATATGTCATCGAGTGAAGCAAAACAAGCGTGAATGGCGAGCAATTATTGCTTATTCTACAAAGATATTCAAAAGTGGCCTAGACACACTTATTGGTACCCCTAGAAAAGAACATAAATAATTGGATTAGAGTAATTAGAGTAGAGTCACACGGTTTTCTTAATTAGAATTGCATACGTCTCCAATCGTGCAGTCAGTCATTCTGCCTATTTAAATGTAGAAAGGTCGTCACTCTGCTCTTTCATATCATCGTGTGTCCCACACTGAACATGGACCAGAAAAAGCTAAGGAAAATGTTCTTTGAGGAGATCAGAAAGAAATATATAGACAAGCTTGTTAAAGACAAAGTCTATGACAAAATCTTCAAGCAGCTTCATGTTGATGTCACAACAGTTACATATATTAAGAAGTTTAAGGTCCATGTGACAGTAGCCGACATCCCTGGACACGGCCACAAGAGGAAAATCGACCCCAGAATGGGCAGAAGGTTAGTGAGAATAGCAGACAAAAAGCCAAGGATGACTTCCAAAGAGATATAAACTGAACTCCAAGGATAAGATCCATCAGTGTTTGATTGTTTTTGAGTGACAGTGGGCTTGATGGAAGAAGACTAAGGAGAAAAACATAAAAAAAGCCAGACTGGAATTTGCTAAAATGCATATTGACAAGCCATAATGCTTCTGGGTGAATGTCCTGTGGACAGATGAGACAAAACTGGAGCTTTTTGGCAAGTCACATCATATCTATGTCCACAGATGAAATAAAGGAGCTTTCAAAGAAAAGAACACCATTCCTACTGTGAATTATGGAAGAGACTTGGTTATATTTTGGGGCTGCTTTGCTGCGTTTGGCACAGGGTGCCTTGAGTCTGTGCAGGGAACAATAAAATCTCAAGACTATTGACATTCTGGAGCGAAACATACTGCCCACTGTCAGAAAGCTCTGTCTCAGTGGCAGGTCATGGGTCCTCCAGCAGGATCATGACTCAAAACACACAGCTAAAAGCACCCAAGAATGGCTAAGAACAAAACATTGGACTATTCTGACGTGTCCCTTTATAAACCCTAATTTGAATCCTACTGAAGCACGCACCCTGGAGAAAGTCCCCTTCAAACCTGACAGAGCTGGAGAAGTTTACTCTGGAACAGTAGGCTAAACTACCTGTTAAAAGGTACAGAAGTCTCATTGACAGCAACAGAAATCTCTTGTTTGCCTCTAAAAGTGCAACAAAATGTTACATTTTGTTCATGCCAATTTCAATTGTGTTATTATTTGAAATATTCTGTTGAATCAAAAACTATAAAGCAAAATCTGATTTTTGTTAAATACAGAATTAGCACCGATGGCTGGCAATTGCTTTTGTCAGTTTCAGGTTATTTCAGAGACAATTGTTGGTTCTTCTTTTGTTGCGGAGGGGTACCAACAAATTTGTCTTTTGGAGCAATAACAGAAAGGATCAAATCACTAGTGAAAAGGTCTGACATGTCCAGCCAGTGACACCTCGTCCATTTTCAGTCTTCTGCATTTCACAGACACTTATACCATATTTATTTCTGCCCACTGTGGATTGACGTTGGTTTTGCTATTTATAAATTTACAGCAGGAAATATAGATGTGCTGCCAACATAGTAGTCAGAGTGTGCAACTGGTCGTGTGATCCTGCCAATCTTTAAAAATATTTTGGTACACCCTGATGATACTAATGTGCATGAACCCATTGCAATGGTTCATGACAAATGTCTTCACATGGTGTTCTCAGCACCTGAGAAACTGTTACCATCTTCTAAAGTGAAAGATGAACTGTCATGCTGCAATGGCTCTTGTGTGTGCTTTCTGTACTTATGTGCCATTTATGGTACAAAAGGGCCACAAGTGAACCTCAAACAGAGATGTTGTGACCTGGTGGCTTGGTATTCACAAGTCTGTAGACATGGTAAGGCTAATCTTGTGACCCACCATACTTCTTCACCTTTGCCCATTGCATGCCTTCACACAGTACTGGGGACATCTAAAGATAGGCATTTGTGGGAAAACTCCCAGTGTTCCTCTAAAACCAAGTGGCTGCTCATTGTTATCAGTGCAGATGTAACATCTCATCTTGTCAGTAACACTTTGGAGATTCTCTTTCCAATGGGGTTCGGGGTAGGGTTTGGGTTACCATATATAACAGGCCTCAGTTCACCTTTAATAAACTGCAAGCAATCTGCATCTGCAAACTTTTGAGTCTTTTCATAAAAAGATGCATCACTGGCTTTGTCATCTTAAATGGCAGAGGCTGTAATCACTAACCAGAACCCAAAACTAAGAAACAAGTAGGAGCTGACTGACCGGACAAACTTACGTTAAAGACACATTTCAGATGCCAGATTTAAAAGTCAGGAGTGGAAATTCTTAAACAAATACTTCTCATTTTTATTTTCAAGATTGAGCCTTTCTTTTTACTTAATGTTTGGAGGGGGTGCACCTGGAATCCATCACTCTCAAATTACTCTTAAATTACACATACTGTAGCATAAGAACAACAGTAAGTCTAGAAAACAGCCTGATGCTGGCACAAATGATATGATCAAAAAATGCTTCATCTCCTCACATTTTCTGAAACTGTTTTTCCCAACAAGTATTCCGGTGGCAGCAGGACTAGAAGCTCAGCATAGACTTCCCTGTCCCCAGCTACAGATTCCAGCTCTTCCTGGGGAATTTCTAGGCATTCCCAAGCCAGCCAAGAGACATAATCCCTTCAGCATGTCCTGGGTCTGCCACAAGGTCTCCACCCAGTGAGACAACTCCATGGAGAGCCACCCGGGTGGCATCCTTATGACATGCCTAAATCACCTCAACTGGCTCCTCTTGAACTGGAGGAAAAGAGACTCTATGTTGTACTGAGACCCTCCCGAATTGCTGAGCTTCTCACCCTATCACTGAGTACCAGCCTAGCCACCCTATGAAGAAACCTAATTTCTGTTGCTTGTACTTCATGATCTGATCGTTTTGGTTTGTAGATAAACTAAGAGTCTTGTCTTTAGAATCACCTACCACTTCACCATCACAGACCAGTATAGCGCCTGCAGACCAGCTGCTGCTGCTCAGCTTGCTCATCTCAAATTCCCCTTTTTCATCATTCGTGAACAAGATCTAGAGATACTTGAACTCCTCCATGAAGGCTAGTTGTTCCCTCTCACCTGCAGGGAGCAATCCACTCTTATCCGAGAAAGAACCATGACCCCAGGCAAAATACCCGCACTTTGCAGCGGCGAAGTACTGCCTTAAAATTTTTATTAAAATGAAAACTAAACCTTTTTAAACTGAGAGAAAATATACCAATAATTATTTGTTAAGGATCTCTTTGCATACCACGTTGTCAGTTCGGCCCTCCGGTTGTAATATGACCAAGGTGTGCGCTGAGCTTACTCTTGAGCATGCAACATACAGTTGGCCATGTGAAAAGCAATCTTGCCTCAAATCAATGCCAACCTTTTGTAGGGTCTGTCCCTAAGACTTATTAATTGTCATTGCGAAGCAGAGCCTTACTGGAAATTGGAGGCGTTTGAATTGAAATGGGAGATCAGGGGGTAGAAAGGGGATGCGAGGAATAAAAAATCTCTCCCCTGTGCCACTGCCAGTAAAAAATAGTTGCCTCAATTAGGTTCTTTTGCAGACACGTGACCTGAAGTCTCGTGCCTTTACAAAGTTTCGGTGGCTGTAAGTTTCTCAGTAACATTATTGGTGCCCCAACCTTCAAAATTAGATTATGCTCAGGAGTGCCTGGAGGATTCAGAGTGTGGAGAAACTCTACCGGATAGTGCACCGCGTCTTCCACTTCTACAACTGAATCCACAGACTGATATGTTTTCAGTTGTGAAGGTAGTTCTTGAAGTAAAATGTGGTTTATAGTCGTAGTCATGTCATTTCTTGGTGTCAGGATAGCTCTCTTCCTCAATCGTGACATGTCGTTTTCGTTGAAAAGTTCAATATGGCGTCATACCACTGAAATAAGTACGTACATCAGTTTCGGTTAGCACAGGGAAGCCGCCTACCAAATTTCGTGAAGATTGGGCCATAAACAAGAAAGTTTAACATGGCGGACGTTGTCGACCGTTATGACCGTTACGCGTAGAATTTCGAAATGAAACCTACTTAACTTTTGTAAGTAAGCTGTAAGGAATGAGCCTGCCAAATTTCAGCCTTCTACCTATACGGGAAGTTGGAGAATTAGTGATGAGTGAGTCAGTGAGGGCTTTGCCTTTTATTAGTATAGATATATATATATATACAGTATATATAGATATATATATATATATATATATATAAATGTATGCATAAAAATTACAAGCAATCCAAACATTGAAAACCTATTCTAAACATGTCAAAACTTCTTCAAGCACCTGTTTATCTTAACAGGCCCTCTTACAGATTTCACTTCTCTGATGCTCTTAGGCCTGCCACCAGCCTCTAAAAGGTGCCACTGCACATTCCCAATCTTCTGGTCTTTCTCTGCTCTTCTCCAGCCTGTCATCACCCAAAAAGACTTTGAGCCCCACTTCAACCCACTTGGATATGTTCTCACTCTGGCTATCATCAACAGAATAGCAGATTTGATTGCCCAGCTGTGTTGCGTTAGGTTTGCACTTACGAAATGGCATTTTAACATGTTTATCCTAGGGGTCATGTGAGAAAAATAAGAAGAGTAATGAAGAGTAAAGTGATTGGAAATGGCGATTCTTTTACTTTGTGAGGTTTCTGAACTGTTTAAGGATCCCCACCCCCCAACAACTAAAGGGACAACACGCCAAAGTGCGCCTGACGTATCTGTGGAGGACTGCTTGTCAGTTGCAGAGGCAACAACAGGTTCGCAACGCACCAGCATAGTGCCGCAGAAACAAGTACGAGCCAATCGAGATCGCGCTATACGCGCCTGTCGCTGACAGATGATGCAAGGAACGTTATAAATGCAGGAAACAGTATAACTTGGCCGCTGATCTGGCCCCGATTATGCCCGTTTGCTGTGTCTGTGTATAGCAGAGTGGTAGCTCCCGCTGCAATAAATAACCGTGCTGTTCCTGTTTCAAGCTGAATAAAGTTGGTTTTACTAAAGTACTGAGACTCAGCCTCGTGTTTTGGGGTGTAAGACAGTGACTCACACGTTACAACATTTAGAAGGTAGTATTAGGAGGATTCCTGGTTATTTTCAGTTGACATTGTGAGGGGTCAGTTACATGGGAGGAAGGAGGCTGGGTTGTTCTGAAGAGTGTCCCTCCTGAAATGTCACTTTACTGTAACAATGTTAATTGAAAACTACATCGTTATAGCATTTGCAAAGTAAAGCCTGTTTGCGGTGTATCCTCAGCAATGGATAAAAGCCATTGCTCTCGCTCTCCCCCTCAACTACTTCTTACTCTCAGGATGGTGCAGCACAGTACATTGTGACACTGTTGTGAGAAGCAGTGTGAATTTGAGAGCATCTCCAGTATTTTTGTAAGAAAATCTTATGTGGGTCCCATCATCATATAAGTGCTTATTTTAAGTACAAAGCGTTATTTGTTTTTTGCACTGCATCCCTTTGCACAACAAGTCAAACCCCCCCATCCCAGCTGCCCACAGAGCCCTGGCATGGCTTACATGTTCTCATTTCCCACCTGGTAGGCCTGTTTGTTTTCTCTGGAAAGTTCTGCCAGTTGCTCCTCCGTGCTCTCCAGTATGGCACCGAGTAAGTCATTATGGTAGGTGAGTGCCAACTGCTCATTCTGCAGCTGTTTGACGGTGTTCAACGCCTCTTGATACTTGATCTGAAGATCTGCAAAATCCTCCTGTTAAGAAAGAAAAAACAGGAAAGATACAAAATAATCTCATTTCTGGAACAAGCATCAAAAAAGGTAAGAAACGGGAGAAATATGTGTGTATATAAATACTTCCACCCATTTACAAAGACTGCCTTTAAAAACTGGATAGTCCATAAAGATTGATCTGTAAACCATAACATTTCTTGATTAAAAAATGTCAAGGACAAAAGCTTTCATTTCGGATATGCGACAACTACCATCTTGATGGTACAATATCAGCTTTTCTCCAAAGGATAAAATTGTTCCACTTGATTCTAGAAACTTCACTTGCTTGTAGCAAAGGTTTAGAGATCCTTTAACCTGTCAGATTTTGATACCTTCATAGAAAGGTTATTAAAGAAGGAGAAAAATTTAGGTGTGTCATATCAACACATTATTGGGGCTGTTTCTGTGATGGCATCTCCACACCCCTCTGTTTAACAATCCAGCATTAAATATTGGTGGCAAGTCAACTGTTTTTTTTGTAATTGACTTACAAGTTGTATTTGTACATTATGAGTCATCATCAGTGTTTCAAGACTCAAATCATTCCAATTCTTTCAATTCCTGCTTCTTCTCTCATTTTTTATATTCAGCTGAGGCCTGTGCTTAGGACACATTAAACTCTTCTCACTTCTTGATTTTCTCGTCACCCACATTACACTTTTGCAGTTTCCTTATGCTATAAATCCAAAACCTGTAGTCCCTCGCTACTACATGCTGCACAAACTGCTTAGATGATATAAAACACTGAATGGCACTTAACATCCTGCAGGTAAATGACTCAAAAACTGAAGTCATTCTATTTGCTCAACTTACTGTTACACGAAACATTGTCAGCACGTTGGGTTCACTTGTCCGGTACTTAAAGCCATGTTCTAAAAATCTTGGGGTGATCTTGGATAAAAGTTTGAAATTTGACAAACAGATAAATGCTGGGCTAAAAAGGAGTTTTTTCTACCCCAGGGCGATCAATAAAGCTAAGCCATTTTTGTCATTCAATGACCTAAAAAACCTTATTCATGCTTTTTTATGCCTTGTTTGGATTACTGTAATGCCCTGCAAGTTGGGGTTTCCCATACGACACTGTCTCATGTGTAAATGGTGCAGAATGCAGCTGTTAGAGTTATGACCAGCAGCAAAAAAAACTCACATCTCTCCAGTGTTAGCCTCTCTTCGTTGGCTTCCCGTTAGTTACAGGGTGGATTTGAACATTTTAGTGTTTGTTTTTAAAACCCTACATGGGTCAGCTCCACCGTACTTAGCTGATCTTATTGTTCAATATTCGTCAGCCAGGCAGCTGCGGTCTTCATATCCGCTATTGCTTACTGTCTGTCCCACCCACACAGCTGTGCACTTTTTAGGCTGGTCCTAAATTGAGGAACAGTTGGCCCCTTGTAATAAGGTCCGTTCCCACACTTCATAGTTTTAAGTTTTTGCTAAAAAAGCACTTTTATTAACTTCCTTTTAGTTTGTAGTTTGAGTGGTTAAATCTTTCTATTTATATTTTTTATACTGTGTTCATCTTATGAATGTATTTTTATTTTGCATAATTCTATATGCTATTTATGTTTGTGTGTTGGTATATTTGTGTTCATGTATGTATATTGTTTCCTTTTTGTTTTGCTTTTTAATAATTCTTTATCCGGTGTTTATTTCATACGGTTACCTTTTTCTATGTAAAGCACTTTGGTCAACTTCTGGTTGTTTTAATGTGCTATATAAATAAATAAAAAACTAAAACTACAACTAAACAAAGCTTCCCATAAACCCTAATCACCTTCCACTGTATGGTCTCATGATCTTCTTTCCCATACAGCAGGGTGCTGGAATCTTGTGTTCAGAAATGTAGTACTAGGGTGTTGTACCGTGTTAGCCATTATGGATGTAGTGAGAAGTCAAGCAAAATGACACCTTTTATTAGCTAACTAAAAAGATTACAATATGCAAGCTTTCAAGGCAACTCGGGTTAAAAATTCATCCAAAAACACCAATTACCAGCACAGCACAATTACCAGTTCAAGATTACACATAGACTAGCTGTGTAAGACAGTAGGGCTTCAGTTATACTACTGTTGGTTAATCTGACGTATCAGAAGTATAACTAACTAACTCAGTACTTTTCAGTATAGAATTTTTTTAAATATTTTTTAAACAAGGGTTAATATTATTAGTTCATTGGAGCTCCTTACTCTTGAACATGCTACATACAATTGCCCATGAGCAAAACACTCCTTCCACTGATCAATTTTTGCCTTTCCTAGTGAGGAGCCCTGCCTTTTGATGATGGTTGTTGAAAAACACAGTTTTAGTGGAAACTGCATTACTTTGAATTCAAACAGGTAATCAGAAGAAATATTGGAAATGTTCTGGTATGAATACAATTTCACTCTGTAGCACATTGTGCAAAAAAGCTAACTTGAATCACAATTAAATCTAACACTTTGATCTTTAATCTTGTACTATCACAAAGTTATGGAGGGTTTAGATAAGGGGTGTCCAACATCGATCCTAGAGGGCTACAGTAGCTGAAGGTTTTCATTCTAATTCTTTTCATAATCAGTGACCAGTTTTCACTGCTAATTAACTTCTTTTCCCTTCATTTTAATAGCCCTGTTTTTAAGAATTCAATCTTCTGAATTGGTTCTTTTCTTCATTAAACAGTAGTCAAACAGAAACGAGATGTGAACAAAGCCAAAAGATAACCATCTAAATCAGGGCTTCAAACTCCAAGCAATTTCTCTCCTACCAGTTTCTTAATGAGAAGCCGATTCTGACTGTTAATTAACACTAGAATCCCTGGAGCCTATGAAAAAGTTGTAATGCCGGGCCACTTAAATTCCTTCACACCTCCTCATCAGAGTCTTTGTTTTGCAGACTCATATTAAATGTATGTTTTTATTATAAGACAGTAATAATAAAAGCAGCTCACTACTCAAAACGGAATTGCGGGGTAGATGCAGGATTGTACCTGCAACCCCTTGATTCAGAAGCTGCTGTTTTTACTTCTAAACCAGCCATACACTTCACATCAGCATTTTGTCATTACATGAAAAAAGTTTCCGTTTTAGTTATGTGTTCAACATTTCTTGCCTCACATTTCCTGTCATCCAGCATTTACATAGAATGTTGTAGACACGGAACAAACATGGAATGTATGTGTTCCAAATAACGATATATTATTCACCCTATACAACTCCAGGCACCTCACACCACGATAAACAGACTTGAGCTGAGAGTACTCTGGCTACATCGGTGGATGGGATAGCAGGCTGTTTGCTGCCTGTGCTGATTGACACATTTGCAAAACAAAGACACTGATGAAGAAGTGCAAAGGAATTTAAGGTTACTTGGCATTACTACTTTTTTCGTAGGCTTCAGGGATTCTAGTGTTAAGCCTGTTATTTAATTCCATGGCTTGTTAGCTCTCATTCTCCCACAGCAGACATTTCCAAAATGGTTGGTTTTCGTTTTTTTCAAAGAACACTGTCAAATTGTTTTGGTGATATAAGCAGATCAGCCTTATTGAGACCTTCACCTTTCTTTATTTTCAGATACTGTGTGATGGGCACAGGTTAGCTAGTCATGTGGCGGCACCTTTTGTGTCTCTTTATTGTTTGTCTGCTATTTAAGGAAAAAGAAACAACTAAGGGGTCTGAGTCAAGTTAATTAAAACTAAGGCAAAATAAGTTAATTAGCAGCTAAAACTGGTCACTAATGTGGAAGAATAATTTTAGGGTAACATTGCATTCATCGTAAAGAAACAGCATAAAGGGTTAATAAATGTCAGAAACCTGTTCAGACAGGAAACCAGATGAACGTCAAGTGAAAAACAAAATGTACACTGAAATATAAGAATTGGTTTAGGAAAAATACTGAGATGGTCAAGTAAATAAAGAATGTACCAGAAGAAAGGTTGATGTAATATACAAAATGTACTGAAGAATGACTAAGAAATCAGCAGATGTCCTATAAAGTAGAATGAATAGTTGTTATATGCACAGAACTTTCAAGGGAGGTGGCGCAAATCAAATGTATAAGAAGAACTAGAATATAATATAATAGACTTTTACTTCATATAAATCATTTGGGTATAAACCAATGAACCAACCAGAGTAAAATGTATGCATTGATTCTGTATGAAAATTCAACAGTTTATAAAATTAACCTCTATTCTTTGTTTCTGTGATCATTCTGACTGTGCTCTAACAGACTTCTTTTAAAGAATGCTCCCTCCAAGGCATTTTGCTGGGGAGTAATTAAAAGATACAATGAGCAGCTTTTCTCCTACCTGATTACTGATTTGTCCTGTTACTGGATGTTTATTTCTTTAATAAGATATTAAATTCTGACCACACAAATTAAGAAGATGGTTAGAATGAAAACCTGCAGCAAATGCAGCCCTCCAGGACTGGAGTTGGACACACCTGATTTAGATCACGAGCAGTATACATTGATTCATGATTTACTTTAACTTACTACATACAGCATTGATGATTAGAGGCTGCACATTTATGATGGCCATACAATTAACTGAAAATTATAAGCACTAAACAGAAAAAAACAGGAGAAAAGAAATAATATGGTGAACTGTGTAAAATGTCCCAGTGCTTGTAGAATCAAATTACTGGTGGTACACTGATTAGCTGGCATCATGCTCCTCCTGGCCCAGCATTATTATTTTTACTTAACATATTTATTGACCACCCCAATAAAATAACTTTCAATCATAGAACGCAGGGTGGGGAGGTGGGGCAGGGGGTGCTCACCAGTATGCAGAGACGTTGCTGGTACTGCGAGCAGAAATTAAAAGAGGTGCCAGTAATAGCCAAATAAAAAATAATGCAATGTCCACCTTCTCTACATTCTTCCCATGCAAATGTTTAAACTAATCAAGGCATGCCATCATTCCAGGCGTGTGTTGTACCCCAGGCTTGAAGTGGGCTAGTATGCTGTGCAAGCACTTCCCAGTTTCTGCTTTCCGGAGCACATCTGTACATCCCAGTCTGACCAACAAGGTGGCACCCACTTCTCCACAACACTGCACATATTTCAGCACCATGGACCGTAACCCGCCATTCTTGGATGTGTATAAGTGCGCTCGACAGTCCAATCTGTCTTGAATTTGTATGCATTTTATACCACATTGTGAGGAGTAAGAAGAAGCTGACAGATTATGGAGTACTGCATGTACCAAAGGATGCAACTTGCTAAGCACATCTTCACCAAACTTTCATTTTTACCATTTCACTTCTGATAGTGGCCTTCCTTTGCATAAAGTGGCAGCCCCATTTCTCTGTATGATTCTTTCTCCTCCTTCTCAGCACTGAGTATATAAAAGAACATGGTGACTTGCTACAGCTATAGCATTTTTACTGTCAAATACTGACAAATAAAAATAAACAGATCTGCTAATTTTCTTTTTTTATGTCACTCAATATCAATTAAATCATCCATCCATCCATCCTCTTCCACTTATCCGAGGTCGGGTCGCGGGGGACCCAACTCACATTGCACCCGACCTCCTTGGCCCCTCCTACAGGTGGTGAGCCCATGGGAAGGGGGACCCACATTGCCTCTTCGGGCTGTGCCCAGCCGAGCTCCATGGGTGCAGGCCCCGCAACCAGGCACTCGACATTGAGCCCCAACTCCATGCCTGGCTTCAAAGGGGGTCCCCAGTGACCCACGTCCGGGTGAGGGAAAACGTTATCTAACGTTTTTGTTCTTCATAGAAGGTCTGTTGAACTGCTCTTTGTCTCATCCCTCACCTAGAACCAGTTTGCCTTGGGTGACCCTACCTGAGGCATAAAGCCCCTGACAACAGAGCTCCTAGGATCACTGGGACACTCAAACCCCTCCACCACGATAAGGTGGTCAATTAAATCAGTTAAAGTTTTTTTAATATTTTGGGGTATTTAGTTTTCTACTGTAAAGGAGGTTTTTACCCCTAAACACTGACATGTTGAAATGTCCATTCTTAGTGGACACCTAGTGGCTTAGATGTACCATTCAGCTAAATTTCAGCTGTTTATCTCAATAGGAAATATTATCTTTGATAATGAGTGAGTAAGCAAGTGAGTGACTCCTGACCCATCTCATTTTCTTGAAGGCAGTGTCTCCCAGTTGCTTCTCTCAGGTCCAGCGTGTTCAAATCTCTCTCCTCAAATCTTTCTGTATAAGGTCCCTTTTCACCACAGGTTGTCCATCTTTTGAATTTCTCCACCCTTCTCCCTCTCTGGATTAAACTACCGAGATGCGCAGTCAAAGCCGAAACCTTAACAACCTTTGAGAGGTATCTGCATGAGATAATTGAAAAGCTCAGCTATTAGCTAAACATACAAACTTGATGGATTCGTTTGTAAAATTCCTTATGTTGTTACTGTACGTTCTTTCAGTACTGCAGAAGAAGATAAGTTCACTAGATACTTATGCAAGCCACATGCTGAGGAACACCTGATCCTGTCACCTTGGTTAACTAGAAGGTTTAACCTGGCACTCTTGGGACCTTCTGTATTGCCACCACAACAACTCATCTAGTTCTGCTATTCAGAATTGGCTTAGTGCAGGAACTGGGTGGGCTTCATTGAGCTTCAATCTCCTCTACTATTTGGCCAACTGTTGAACTGCTGCTCCTTTCTCATTTTTTTGTTTCCTTTATTCAACATTTTAACATTCACCAAACCTCGAGACTGGGAGGTGAGCTAGGATGGGGTTATTTTGGTGTTTTTTTCTTTTATCGTTAGTTGTTAATTAGATCAAAAACAAAACATTTCATTTTTTTATATCTAATGAACATGTTTAATTACAAAATTATTGCATAATAATTCAGTATGATATGAAGGAAATTAAGGTAATTTCATTGATAGATGAATGTGACAGGACAACCTTCATACCCAGACTTCAAATAAAAACTTCATCATCAACAATTTATAATGCCAGCTGCATTGAGCCATGGGTGAAACCCTTGTAGAAAACTACGGCGCTGGCTAGATGTCACCTGTCTTTTGTTGCACTTTAGCTCTCAATTTTGTACTTGAAACAAAATGACCAACCACTAACGTGTGGTAGGGAGTGGCATGCCCATCTGCCTTGGTTACTGGAAGCTGCAGAACCAATTAAAACTAAAAAGGTTTGCTGTGTACGAAGCATTTCAATATCCAGCACTAGAGTCCATGCTTTGACCTCTGTCCTGGGTGCAGTCTAGGGGGATTCTGCATGCACTTCCCATACCTATACGGATTTCCTCCATGATTCTCGATTTTTTGTGATGAACTGGGAGCTCATCCAGTGTCAGTTTCTGTCTACTGCCCCAAGTTACTAGGATAAGTGCAGGCCCCCTCATGACCCTGAACTGGATGAGCAGTTTCGGAGACTGATGAATGTTACAGTACATTTAAAGATATTAAAGTTGTGTAACAAGACCTTAACAAATGCTTCTTTTGCTCTTCATAGCTGTTATAAAACATCAGTGAATAGGTTATTCCTCCCTGTGCAGTGGGGCATATTGACATGCTGGTAAAATTACTTGTAAATATGAAGGATTCACAGGTCTTATGCTAAATATTTTTTATCAAAGAAATGTGCCTCAGTTAAGTCACCTCAGATAATTCCAAAGTGAAGTTTTGTTAGTAGGACACAATAAACACTTTACTGATGCTTTTTAAGCGTTGTGAAGACCAACATAAGCGTTTTTAAGGTCTTGTTACACAGCAGTAAATGAGTAATAAGACACATTGTTACAATACCTAAACTAAATTGTTACCAGAAGTCCAATAAAGATATAATTTATGTTAACGTTTTAAGGAGTTGCTATGACTTATCACTAATATCCAGCAACCAGTGAGGATATGCTGCTGTTTGAGTCGTAACTGGCCTACAAGCAGGTGGGTATGCCTAATAATGGCCATGTATGGGAAACAGGAATGCCTGACTTGAAAATGAACATCTTGAGATGCTTACAGTCTGTTGTGCTAAGGTTTTGTTTGTTTTTCCAACTGAGGGATACTGAAACATGGAAATGCCAGTGAATTTATACCACCACCACCTGTGATGTAAGGAACGTGACAATTGAGGTCACGCGACTCATCTCCATATTGTGTAAACAAAGAATGGCATGAACAACAACAAAATTAAACTTTGCAAAAAAAAAAATTGAAAATGGTTATCCACAAGTAGATCCTACATTCTAAAATAAAAAGTATATAATGTACACAGCTAACAATGTGCCACTACTACAGCTGAAAAGTGCATTTTACTCCTTGTTTCTCCAAACACACAGATTGAAGTACAGAAATAATCAGTTTTCGTCAATCTATCTCCATCTAACCTCCTTTTCTCATATTTGCAAAATGACACACCCGAAGTTTTGCCTTCAAAGGTGCCACCGCCAACCAATTCTATCACTGATAAAGTTCTTCAAACACACACACACATAAGCACAAAAAGATATAAACACTCCGCTCTTTGTGGCAGTACTACACACACGGTTCACACTGGAAAGGTAAATGCTTGGCTCTTCTAGTTATTTTTATGAATGACACGACATGCTTACACTTGCTAACTGTTGCAATTTACTTGTTCATAACACCTTGCAAGGGCTGGAATATTAAAAATTACTATGAGTAGCTCACTGGTTGTAGTCTGCGTACCCCTGATCCCCAGCCTGGATAAAAAGAGCAAACTGAGTGTGCACCCAAACACTCCTACTCGTCCACAACACTGTCCCAACTGGTCCACCTCCCTAACTCCACACTCTTACCTGAGCGAAGTCCTTTTCCAAGTCTCTGGCAACGTTCACTGGCCAAGTCGACGTGTTCACTGTCAGGAATGCATTCTGGAAGAAGGATGAAAGAGTTCAACAAGAATGGTAGTTAGTAAAATACACTAAACAGCAGGGCCAGCAGAGCAAACCCATCATCACCCATCTTTTATCTAAAAACTCAGAAGTGGTGGTATGGCCAAAGAGTCTTTGCGTAAAAATATTTACATTCATTTATTAATCTGAGCTCTTTCTACAACGGTTGTAGGAGGTAGAAGCCTACCCTGGCAGAACTGAGTGTTCCAACCCTGAATGGGACCGCAGCCCATAGTAGGCTGCACTCATTCACACAATTTACCAACACCAGTCTGTCTAACCAGCATATCTGCAGTATTTGGGAGGAAAATTGAAAATGGCAAATTTCACCTGGACCAGGGGTGTCAGACTCAGGTCCTTGAGGGCCGCAATACCTGCTTAGGCCCGGTGATGAGGGTCTTCATATCCTAAGGGACTGGGGTTGAACTGCGGAGTATTAGCAAATCCTAGGTCACCCCTGGACCCCTCCTGCAAACAGCAGACTAGGCAGCGTTCTGGTTACGTAGGCAGGTCTGTGAAAGTCCTTATAGGATCTGAGGACCTGGAGATGCAAACCAGCAGTGCTAGTACTGCACCACTGTGCCGCCGTAAACATAATATTTGCATAGAAAATAGTAAAACAATAATAATGGAATAAAGTAAATGTCAAAAGAAGTGAAAAGTAAAGAAAGAGCAAATAAAGGTAAGGTACATGTGACAATAAAAAAATAAACACACACTGCACATCATAATATTTTAAAAAATAAATTTAAAAAGTATACATAACAGAAATTAAAAAACATCTCACAAAGGTATCTTGGCGACTTTCAAAATCACCGTTTGCAGGATTTGGCTATATCTAATGCAGTCACTACGTTGTCCAAGACCTTCGAACATTACATTTTATTGAAAATCGAGCTCTGGCAAGATTTAATCAGCTTTAAAAATAAAAAACTTCTCTCCACTGAGGCAACCTTGCTGCCAGACTAAAATTGTGAGTATTCAGAGTGCTATTTCACAGATGCCCACATTGGTGTTGCTGATTTTGGCCATGTACTGACTACAGTGGGGCCTGGAGAGACAGAAGCCGAACCAGAAATGGCCGAATTGTCTGAACAAACAATGTCAATCCAATTATTTCTTTCAGACATGTATATCCTTATAATGTTACTGAAAAAATAACATTCATGACAAATACTCTCACAACGGGTATTGTTTGTGATGCCGCAATGCTTTATTTTTTTGGGGGGGGGGCAAAGATTTGTTGTTGTTATTTAGTATATACATGGATGCCAACCAGGCTCCTCCCACCACTTTGGGGCGCCAGACAAATGCCTACCTTGCCTGTCACTTCACTATGTCCCCGACTTTAATGAAATTGCTTTTTAAGATTCAGATACCTTCCTTCTTTTTTCACAACCAACAGCACCAAATGAATTAGATGCATATAAGCCAAAAAAAATGAACAATTAAGGGTCCTCACTCCCAAAAATCAAGTCAATGAAAATGAAGACAAAGGAAATCTGCCAATAGCAGAGCTAGTTGATTAATAATTAAGAAACTGATGGAAACAAAACCTGCAGCCACTGGACAATCCTGACTGTAGCCTTCAGCTAAAATCGTTAAGTTATTTTTTTCCTCATCAAACACTGAATACCCCAGAATGACAAACCAAAAACAGGATTTTAGAAATGTTTGCGAATTTATTAAAACTGCATTGACACAAGTATTCAGACACTGTGCTGTGACACTTCAGGTTTGGCTCAGGTGCATCCCACTCTATTGATCATCATTGAAATGTCTCTACACCTTATTTGGAGTCCACTTGTGGTCAGTGCAATTGAGTGGACATGATTAGGAAAGGCACATGCCTCTTTATAGAAGGTCCCACAGCTGACAAAGAGTATCAGAGGAGAAAATAAGTCATGAGGTCAAAGGAATTGCCTGCAGAAGTTAGAGACAGGACTGCATTGAGGAACAGATCTGGGGATGGCTTCAAAAAGATTCCTGCAGCATTGAAGGTTCTCAAGGGCACAGTTGCCCCTATAATTCTTAAATGAAATGTTTGGAACAACCACAGGTCTTCTCATAGCTGATCATGTGGCAAAACTGAGCAATTGTGGGAGAACAGCCATGGTACGGGAGGTGACCAAGAACCTGGTGGCCATTCTGGCTGAGCTCCAGGGAACCTGTGTAGAGATGGAAGAAACGTCTGGAAGGACAACTATCACTGTAATCTTGGCTTTGCAGCAGAGTGGCCAGATGACACATGAAAGCCTGCTTGGAGTTTGCAAGAAAGTCACCTAAAGGACTCTCAGACTGTGAGAAACAAGATTGTGGTGACAAATCCGAGATTGAACTGTTTGGCCTCAGTTCAAAGTGCAATACCATTCCAACTGTAAAGCATGGTGGTGACAGCATCATGCTTTGGGGTTGTTTTTCAGTGGAAGGGACTAGTTAATTAGTCAGGATTGGGGAAAAGCTAAATGGAGCAGAGTACTGAGATATACTTAATCAAAACCTATGCCAGAGTGCTCTGGACCTCTGACTGGGCCGAAGGTTCTCCTTCCAACAGGACAATGACCCCACTCACAAAGCAAAGACAACACAGGAGTGGCTTAGGGACAACTCTGGGAATGTCCATGATTAGTCCAATCAGAGCCTGGACTTGAACCCAACTAATCATCCCTGGAAGGCAACTGTTCACTGATGGTCTCCCTCCAACCTGACAGAGCTTGACAGGATCTGCAGAGAAGAATGACAGAAAATCCCCAAACCCAGATATGTGAAGCTTGTTGCAGCCTACCGAAGGAGACTACAAAATGCAATCTCTGCCAAAGGGGCTTCAACTAAGTACTGAGTAAGTGGTCTGAATACTTGTAACAACAGTTTTTTTTTTTTTTAATTTGTAATAAAACTGCTTTGTCATTCTGGTTTATTGAATTTTGCTTGATGAGGAAAAAATGAATGTAAATGATTTTAATATAAAGCTGCAACACAACAAAATGTGTCAAAAGTGAAGGAGTACGAATGCTTTCAGAAGACACTATTTACCATTAAGGGAAAAACAGGTATATGTTGTGTTTTTGTTTTTTATTTTTTACACCATGGAAATAATCTTTGCAAATGTACGCTGACACAGCCCTCAGCGATCTCCATTTACACATGCCAGAGTAACGCATTTGTAAATATCCCCTCCTCAGGTCACAGCTACCTGCTCATGTCTGCTGATGACCTCATTCTCACCACTGCTGCGCCCTTAATGGCACTGGGCCAGGGCCCTGCGGTGTCAGTCTGGGGTTGGGTCAACTCACAGACTGATGGCACACCCAGACCTGTAATCCCATTTATTTCCGCAGTTTCTATACAAGAATGGCCTTATGGACAGCATCCTTCTGCTGGCTTCTGCATGTAAGAAACCTCCATAACACAACGAGAAAGGTGCTAGCATGCTGGCTGAGACCCAAAGAAATGTCTGAGAACTATGTTCCCCCCCTTTCCAGAAGTAATATATTCAGGTTTCAGCAGCCCAAGTCATGGGCATTTTTAAATGCAGGAACACATCCAGGGTGGCAAGATGCCCACTGGTAACCATGGCAGCCTTTCTCTAAAAGAGGCCCAAAATGAATCAGCTGCCAGTTCTTTTTTAAAGAGCTCAGAAACCCTTAACTTGAACTCGAACGGTTTTATAAAACATGAGGTGCGAGTGGGCTCTGGGAAAGGCACTGTAAAATCTAAAGGTTGATTGAGTGATTCTGAAATGTGGGTGGAATCGGAGATCAGCCATTCAAATGTTTTGGCCCAGTAGTATGACAGCACAGCTCACCCAGACAGGGCAGTTGTTTATCCCCCAAACGTTTAAATCAATGGTGGAAAAGTGGATTCCCAGAAGCACCGATTCCTATCATTTAAACATCTGCAGAGCCAGGGGCTTCCCAGTGTGCAGCCTGACAAAGCCAGTAAATGTGAAACTTGCCAGCCGGCAGTGACAAGAGTATCTAGTACAGAATCTTCTCAGACCTGCTCCACTCCATTTCTATTCAAAGAATCCTGGAATCTTGTAAATTCTATGCAAATACAACACAAGCAGCTGCAGTTAGGAACATCTCTTTGAAGCTGACATTGGCAGCACCTCAAGAGTGCACGGCTGTGGTTTTCTCTTTGACATTTCAGTTTAGAACATGTACGTCACTAAGGCATGTTGTACAGATAACCGGATGGCTGCACTTACTGCTGGCTTGGTGCTGCTACACTTCAAACATTTCATTTGTTTTGGTTTATCCCCTTAATGAATTCCCCATCATGGTTTACTTTTTAATCTGACACTGTGGACCCTTGACCTCTTCAATCTCTGCGTTTCATGGTATTGAAGCCAAGATCCTCCATATTTGCCACAAAGTTGAAAAATATACTCCAGTCTTTAATAATCCAGCTTTATGGATTGGTGTACCCTTATTTTCTTTTCTCCTTGTGTGTCTTGGGGCATTGGAACTCTCTGGTGTATTTCTGACAGCCTTGGGCTTCACATAATTTGGTCTCTAAGGTCCAAGGTCCTTCTCTCTTCAACCTAGATCTGTTCTTAAGACTTGTAATGTCTCTTTACGCCCCCTGCCTCTTTCCTATCCTTTCTAAAGAGCATCTCTGCCAATTCATTACCCACCTCCTTGCAGTCAGAGGCAGCAACACATATATTTCTACATGAGGCATCATTCAGACCATTATCTAGCCAATCTGCTTAGTATAGTGGCCTTCTACCTGCAACCCCTCTTTCTTCAGAATCAATTTTCAAGAACATGTGTGCCTTCTCCAGAAACCCAAACCATCAAAATATTCCATTTAAGCTCTGTCGCAAGAGGGACAGCTGAAGGGCTCTGGTGATAGCAATTCTCCTCCGGACCAGGGGTTGGTGCTGTTGCTTAGTGTCTTTTCTCCTGCTCTGTCTGCTGGCTGAAGACCGACACCCATACCACCACTGACATCACTTCATTCAAACACCCTCCTGGACCTGTCTCTTCCTTACTGGATTGCACATAGACTGCTCCTATGCCACCTCACCTCAGTCTTGTCTTGGATGCCAGGCTGAAAAAACCTAAATATATTGCTTGTTTTCTTCCTGGAATTCTACAATATAAGGAGAATCACATACGTATCCCAACCCTTTATGATCAATCTGTGTTGTTCTTACAGCTCATTTCTCATTTTCATCTCACCTCCAACAAGTGCTTTACCAATAGGTTTGGCTTTGGATTCAAACTTCCATTTTTATCAGGCCAATGTCCCAGGCACATCTCTACACATACTGTGGGAATGTCCACTAGCCTCTGCATTTTGGTCATCGGTTGCCAATTTTCTTTTCATTGCCCTATCTGTCGACATCACTTTTCATCCTCATATAGTTCAAGTAGTGTTCTTTAACATTGAAGAACTCCCCCCTTATCCTTTAAGTTGTACAGATCTCTTCGTAGTCAATGGATATATTAATTTGCAATACAAAACTGAGTTTTAATGTTGAAATATTTTTATAAATTATAAAAATACTGTACCTGTTCATTCAGCTTACAAAGGGGATTAAGGGAACCATGGTTCTAATCTGAATGAAAAAGCCTTAAAACTTACCAAACACATCCACTTTGGAGAAAAAAAGCTTTTTGATTTAACAAAACATGCCTTCCACATTTATAAAGCATCCTTGTGATAATGAAAGGAAATTATTTTATCACAGATTCTGGGAATTATTTATCTTGAGGTAAGATCGAGATCAATTAGCAATTCCCATCTGGGCATCAACATCCAATAATGTCAATAATGGTGCATAGTGATGAGTTTCCAAGGTGAATCCACACCCATGGGGCCAAGTACCTCCTGCCCATTCCATCGACTATAGTGTGGGTGAATCACAATAGTTTGCTTTTTTTCCTTCCTAAAACAACATGGATATGCTTTTTTGTAACACAGTAAGTGTATAATCTCAAGATGCAGGTCAATACTTGATAACATTTTTGGATGGAAAAATGGACATATCCCACATGGACCCTCAACATTACGTGGTTGTGGGGCTTGTGCACCTTAGTGATGCTTAGAGCTAGATCATGTGGAGCCCAAGAGGTTTGGGCTGAAAGGTCAGGCCAAGAATGGTTTACAATGACCCTCATGAAGGTGCTAATTAAAAAACAGTGTCTCCTGTCCAGGATAGGGTTACCGGGATCCACTCCTAGGGAAAGGCCTGGAGATGACATTTGCCAGTGAGTAGGGAAGGAAGCCTTTGTTGTCATTGTACCAGTGAAATTTTAAAAGGTACATCTGTAAACAGTACAACAAGTGATGATAAATCAAATTATATAAGAAACACACATCCTAGAACAAATAAATACCATACATAAATAAGGGGTGTAAATTATTATCCACTAAAGTAATTATCATATATACTGGGGAAAAAAAACTATAACAGTTCTATGAATTTTTAAAATTTAAAATTCTGATTGCCCAGGGATAAAAACTATCTGCAAATCTTTTTGTTCTACTTTTAATGCTCTTGTACCCCCTTGCCAGAGGGCAGTAGTGTGAATAATGAGTGGCCAGGATGGGAAGGGTCTTTAATAATTTTCCAGGCTCTGTGAAGGCCTATTGAGCACTGGTGATATCTTCCAGGAAGGACAGAAAGAAGCCAATGATTGTCTCTGCTGTGACGATTACGCTCTGCTAAGCTTTCCTGTCTGCTGCTGTACAGCCAGCATACCATGTTGAAATACAGTATGCTAAACACTCTCGATGGCTGAGCATTAGAAGGTCAACAGCAGCTTCCCCTTCATTTCCACGTTCCAGAGAAGTCCCAGGAAATGCAGTCACTGCTGGAAATTTGTGACCACCGCCAGAGTGTTTGCTGTCCAAAAGAGAACTTAAAGGAGGTGACTCTCCTCCACTAGGTCTACGTTGATGTAGTGTGTGGCTGGCTCTGCTCTGTGCCTCCTGAAGCCAATGACCATCTTTTTAGTTTTGTGGGTGTTGCATGAGAGATTGTTCCTGGAGCACCACACTGACAGCATATGCACCTCTTCCCTGTATGCTGACTCATCATCACTGGTTATGAGACCTACCACTGTGTAGTCATCAGGGAACTTGATGATAGTGTTGCTGGAGTCGCTACACGTACAGTTGTAAGTGTACAGGGCATAGAGATGTAGGCTCAGCACACAGCCTTAAGGGGAGTCAATGCTATGTGTGAGGGTGGAGGAGCTGCTGGAGGTCAAGAAACCCACATAACCGAGTTGAGCTCAACCAGAAATGGCAATATGGAGCTATATTATGGGCAAGACGAAGAGTTAGTATCGGGTACAATTCCAGAAGCCCTAGACAGACTAAACCCTAGCAGTGCAGACTGGCTTTGGGAATTTTTTCACATCCCATTGGATAAAGGATCTGCAGCAGATTCAGGATACACTGGAGGGACTAAATAAAGATGATTAAAATGAAGGGGGGCAAAGTGTCTTTTGTTAACACAATTTGACCAAACACAAATGACAATGAGAAAAAATAGTACTGTAAGATACTATAAAAGCTGCAATCCAGCAAGAGAATGAAACTGTCATCACAAAGTGGTTGAGGAAAGAAAAAATGTAGGAGTTGCTACCTATGATGACCTCATGCAGTTGCCGGTGCTCGTATTGAAACTGTGTGAGTGTTGATGAGCTTGTGTGACTATCATGGAAACTGTAGCCTTCTTGTAGGGATTGCTGCAAGGTTGGAGAAGAAATGGATATTTGTAAGGTTACTGTAAGTGAAAGGGCTGTGTGCGTTAATAAAATCCTGTACCTTTGCAAGGAAATATAGAGAGATGTCTGTGTTTGTAGGCCTTGAAAGTGTTTTCTTAAGTATTTTAATTGAACAGGTATGTACAGAAGTTACTGAAGCTGTCTGGTGTTTGTGTGTGGCATTTGGTTGTTTCGTCCTGGAGTCACCTTAAGACGTGTGCACTGCTTCTGGGGGCACAGGTAGGGGAGATTATCAATCGATGCTCAAATGGATGCAAAAGAATAGGAGCTGTGTTCTAAATTGTTTATTCTTGCAGTCCCGATGGAATTTCAAGCTGATCCTTCGCTCTGGTTTTTCTGGCAGCGTCTTGTCGTCTTAATGTTTCTAGTTCGTTGCAAAGTGAAACAGCTCTGGCTTTCTGGCCAATGTTGAGGAAAGGTCACGGATGCTGTACTTTCTTGACCAAATGGTGCATATGACTTTGTTGTGGAGGCTGTGATGTTCCAGTTGCTGTTGGTGGGGTTCGCTCCGAGTCAGTAATGCTGCATGCCCATGCCTCGTTCTGTTAGTGCAAGGATGTGAATTTCCTGTCATGGGATGCGCATTCCTACCTCTTTGGTGGTCGTGAGAAGGACTCAGACCCAAAGTTTGGGGAAATCAGTATACTAGAAGTCAAAATAGTGGGTCATGTTGCATATGTCACAGAATAAGCTGTTGATTTAGACTATCACCAAGCTTCAGAGACCAACATTGTACAAGTTTTGCTTGACAGACTTACAATTATATATATATAGAATAATTTTTCAGATTTTTTTGCTGCTTATAATGAATGATTTATAGTTTCTTATTCACATATAACAGCAAAGCCCTGTTTTCAGCAGCCACTACTACCGGGGTCCTAATGGTAAACTCTCTTGCCCCTTCCTTAATTAACTGTGTTTATAAATGCGAATTGGTTATTAGAGAAACCTGAGTAATTGTACTAGGAGAGCTCAAACCTGTTATTTTGTTCAGTAAAGAAAGAAAATTGTCTTTCCTTCAGTTGCAAGGTGCTTACATTCACTTCTGATTTCAAATACAGCCAAAACAAAAAAGCTGTTACACGTCAAGTGTATTGTTGTTTTGTGAAATGAAGGCTATTCCATGAGACAGATTAACAAGAATTGGATGATTTCATAAAAAGGTGTTCTTGAGAGAAGAGGCCAAACTGGATCTAACTAGGACAGGAGAGGACAGGGAAGACTTACAGCTGCATAAGAGGATAAGGACATCAGTCTGTAGTCCGAGGAACAAACATCTTACAGATCCTCAGTTGGCTTCTTCGTTAAATACTACGTGCAAAATACCAGTATCATCTGTAACAGTAAAAATGTCAAGATGGGCAAAAACACAGGTTTTGGATGGTGGATTTCTGGGTTATTACACATTTTTGCCCATTTTAATCTTTTCTTTTTATTTGCCAGTTTCAGGTATGGCTTTTTCTGTGAAAGTCTGAATTGTTATTTCACTGTTATTGACAATAGTAGTATTTGGTGTATAGATAGATATATAGATAGATAGATAGATAAATAGATAGATAGATATATAGATAGATAGATAGATATATAGATAGATAGATAGATAGATAGATAGATAGATAGATAGATAGATAGATAGATACTTTATTAATCCCAAGGGGAAATTCACATAATCCAGCAGCAGTATACTGATACAAAGAAACTCTGCCTGGAGATGATCCTGTTCAGTGGATGCAGTGGATTCTTCATGATTGACAGGATTTTGCTTAGTGCCCGTCGCTCTGCCACAGATGTTAAACTGTCCAACTTTAATCCTACAATAGAGCCTGCCTTCTTAACAAGTTTGTCCAGGCGTGAGGCGTCTTTCTTCTTTATGCTGCCACCCCAGCACACCACCGCGTAGAAGAGGGCACTCGCCACAACCGCCTGATAGAACATCTGCAGCATCTTACTGCAGATGTTGAAGGATGCCAACCTTCTCAGAAAATATAGTCTGCTCTGACCTTTCTTACATAGAGCATCAGTATTGGCAGTCCAGTCCAATTTATTTAAGGAAGCAGCAAACTGAGGACTGGTAAGGTGTCTGTTTTTCAAACTACAGCCTGTGTGTACTAAACAAAAGCTATTTGTATTAAACAGTTGTATTATTAAGCACAATAACTGTAAGTAAAGTACCTTGGGAGGGTGTTTGCTATAGAAAGGTGAGATATAACAAAACTATGTGTAGAATCAAAGATAAATACTATATAACGCCAGACAAAAATGATTAAAAACTCAAAAAGGTAACGCGCAAACAGCCTTTTAGTCCTTGATCCAGCCTCACTGAAGATAGATGTAGAGAATAAATGGATTGAAATTAAAAACTGCCAGCCTATACAACAGCTTACTCTGGTGACGTTCAGTTGCCAAACCTTCAGGGCAGCGACTGGAGACTTTGCTCTCTGGTGACAAGTGGAGGCATGAAGTTCAGATAAGAGAGGCTGATGGGCAAGTTATTGGAGAAAGCAGTCAATTAGCCAAGTTGAAACCACCTTCCTATTATACTGAACAAATTTTCATCCACCCATTCATTATCAAACGTGCGTAACACAATTTAGGCTCTGAGGGGCCTCGATAGAGGGTTTGCTGTCTTCCTGGCTGAAAATGGAAGATTCTTGCAACACATAAATATATGATAAAATAAACAAAATGCTTCAGCCATGCTTGACAGAACATCTTTTTTTTTTAAACAAATGCAAAAAAGTAAACACTCTATCAACCAACTTCTCATCTGGCCAACACCTGCTGGAGGAGTGTGGAGAATTTATCAGATCACCAGCGGTCAAATGAAAGAACGGCACTTGCTGACTACTGTAGAATGTAGAATTCAAAAGCCACCAAGATTACGCCGGTGTCTCAAGAGAGCAATAACTCTATTAAATACAGATTGCAGGATTTCCACACCACAGCCTCAAAAGTGATGCACTCATATGAGGCCATCTGCAGGTCCTCAGCTAAAGAAGGGGCTGTGGAGAGGCCAACAAACAACTAATGTAATCCTGCCATGAAGTGTGGAGGGGAGAACAATGAGGAACATTATGGTTACCTGGTCCCTTTTAAAAAATTACAATAGGGGAAAATTATACATTAGCATTATGCATTGACGGATTTAAGCCTTAATATTGGCACTCTGAACCCACCAGTAACCATGTAGATCAAGTTTGTGTATATGAGTAGAGAAGAAACTTTAACAACAGGCATTTGGTTTCCTTTTATGCTGCTGTCCAGATTTGGGGTGAGCCTTCAACTTATTGGTAAGAAAGGAATTGTGCATGAGAGGTGTGGAATTTGGAAGAAGATCTTGTATTGACCACAATATGCTCATCTGCATGTTAGCTGGTTTTCAAACTCTAGTTGAACACTTCATCACATTGTTCATAGCACATTTGAGCTCTAAAACTGCTTTTGATGTACCACCATACTGGCGTTGGACAGTGGCAACATTGTGTGTTAAATTTTTTCACTGATTTTCAATCGTAGTCTTTATTTACATAATCTTAGCTAGTCGGAGGCAGTCAGCAGCACACTACCATTAAGTCTGATATACCCTGTAACTCACTCCAAGTCCATGACTGGACTGACAAAATCATTGTGTTTATTTGTAGCAGCAGACTTGTGTATGAGAGTGCACACCAACGAATGCTCATCCAGAAATACTATGCACAGAATGCAGCAATGACAAATAAGGAACGGGGATATTTCAGACCTCACAAACAAAACAGAAGTTTGTTTGTCTGATGTCTTTTGCCTATTGTACCATGAGAAAATGGAAAAAAAGAAATAAAAAAAAAGGGCAGAGATTGTGACTGAACTCCCCATACCTGTTAACCCTTTATACAGCACTGTCAGGCAGGACTCCATTGGCTGTCAGCTAAAGGGGCGAGCACAGCTGTGTAAGGAAGTTGTCACATCATCGCTAAATTTGTCCAGCAGTTTTCAGTCTTGTAAATTGTTATGGTCTGGCAATGAGATCAGCAACTGCTGTCAGCAAGTCTGACATACACTACAGCCAGAGGTCGTGCAATGTGACATTAGCTTAAGTTGGATATGCAAGTAAGAATTTCGCTGCAGTCTGTACACACGACAATAATGACTATGACTATGGCTGTCATCTCAGGCTGTCCACCTACTTCAAAGTACTGACATGTTCTTATTGATTACACATTTAGCTCTTCATTGTAACATGGATCTGTTTAAAAATGTTTGCTATATGATGCATTTTGAGATGGCACACACTACAAACAGTTACCTAAAAGGTTTATTCCCTGGCTTAGATGTATGTTCTGTTCTATTGTTGCTTTGGAATCATTGTTTTTCATGTCTTTATGCAATTTCTGTTAGATTTATTAATGTATTTAAATGTTCCACTATTCTTTGTGTTTTGTGGGTTGAACCCCAGGAGGTGGGTCCACCATGACATCACTGCTGCTGGGTTTTCCCTCTGTCTTTATATTGAGGTCAGTGAAAGGATCTCAGCAGTGGATCACTGAAAGTTGTTGAAGTTCTTTATAATAAATAACTCTGAACTTTTGGCCCTCTTTTTGTAGATACCGTTTACTGGTAAATACCAAAGCAGTGGATGGAAGACTTGTTGCTACCCCTCTAAGGTTGGTTACCAAATATTTGCTGGCCAGTAACTCTGCAGGGCCCTCCAGGAGCTGGGGATGAGGGGACTGCATAATAAGAGAGCCATCAGGAACATCACTGATGCCACTGAGAAAGTATCAAGATGGCTTGTGGATCAAAAGGAGTGACTCATGGACCATATAAGCTTCCTTGACACAAATCAGGGGCTGATCACCCCTGGCTGGGTCACCAGGATGACAGTGTATGATGTTGAAAGACCCAAAACACCTGATGACTCCAGCTTACATCAATGTTGATGTGTCAAGGTTGCACTGTAAGGGGTGAGTTAAATCAATGGAATCTCATATTAGAACTTGTTAGTTGTAGTTACTTTCTTTAGGCAAAAAAACCCTTTTCCATATTTTAGGCCCTTTTCTTTATTTGCTGTTTTTCTGTTTATTTCACTTATTTGAAAAGAACTCTTGTGTTGTCCATTAGAGCCAGATGTTTGATAGTTCTTCATTCTCGAAGGGCATTTATTGTGCATTTAGGAGATTTAAATTATATTTTGAACTTTTAAAGTCAGAATCCCTTTGGAGGACAATGCAGGCTAAAGCCCACCTGTGATGGTTGGGGCTGGCTTTCTGGGGTGAAGCCACACATGGGCAGAAGTGCTGGCATACTTTGTGGGAAATTTAGGAGGCCTCTTGCCTATTTTCTCCATGTCAACTTAAGGCACTTGCTCAGCCCAGGACAATAACACCCAGAAGAGTATGATGAACTCCACTCCGGATTTTAACTCGCACCCAGCTGCCTTAGAAAGGCAAAGCGAATAATTAAAGACCCTGGCCATCCTGCACATTTGCTTTTCTTCCTCCATTTAACACTAACACTCCATTCAGTTATAGTTTTCACAGTCTGGTCATAAGGCCAATCAACAGCCCCACATTAAAATCACAATGATACTTACAACTGCATGAGTATAACTTTTATTGTGTTTGTTTGTTTGTTTATTTTTATCTGATATTTTACTTGGTGTAGAGTTTATTCATTGTCTGCTGTTTGATTTCTTATCTAACGCAGCGTTTTTCAGTCGTTTTTTAACGATAGCACCACAAACTCATTCATTTTATTTTATGGTACTCCAAATCAATTTTCTGTTTGATCTGCTTCCCAACACCACCACCATCAATGTTATATGAGTTGTACTGTATATGTAGTGTCAGTAAAGAAATAATAACATTTATATCGATTAGAGCAAAGCATGAAACAAACAAAACAGACCAATTGGTTTATCATTGTACTTTTTCAATGAGACATTTGGGCTTGATGCGATTCACAGGTCTTTTTAATATTAGTTGGAATACTGGAGACACATACTCTCGTTTCTTCTTCAAATGCTTGTTAGTTTTATGGTTTAAAGCACAGAAACTTGTAACTCACATAGGTAGGATGGAGAAAACCGTAACAGAATTACCAGAGCCTTTTGGCCATATGAGGATATTCATTCTTCATTTCTACCCGAAACGTGTTGAGGAGAACTTCTTTATGTTTCATTATGTATTTCAAATAATTCCTCCTCTTCTGTTTGACTGAACTTAAAAGAGCTTCATACCAATACAATAAATAAGTTCCTATTCAGGCCATAGTATTTAGTATGTACGTTTGGACAACAGCACTTAATATTTTTTTTCCAGTACGTTAAAGATGCTCAAGGATATTGACTCTTAATTCTCTTTTGCAGCAATGCGTAGCAACATCCACACTGACTTACTTCACCACGGCAGCTCACAAGTTTAATTTAACAAACTGAGTTTTCAATTTTTTCAGTTGAAGATATTCTTTTCTTTCCATGTTGGAATAAACTTTTACATTCTTTATTTAAATTTTTAAATTCTTTATTGCTTCTCAAAGTTAAAAAAAAATGCTTTGGGAGAAGCTTAAAATAAAGTTTAAAAAATCCCCTCTCGCACAACACCATTGGCAAGTGGATTAATGATATGTCAGCAGACACAGGAGAAAGTATGTAAGGAAAAGTGATATTTTGGCAGTTTAAGTAGCTGAATCTACTAATATGGGAAGGAAGGTTCAATTTCTAGTAATCATTCACATTCATAATGCTAAAATAGTCAGATACATTTTTGCTGTAAAGGACTTGTAAAGACAACAGGCCAAGAGATATTCACTACATTCACTTCGCAGTTAATGTTTTGAGCTGGAAATCGCGTATTGGAGTTTTTACAGATGGGGCTCCATCAGTGGTTGCTTCAGTACAAGGATTTGTATCTTTAGTGAAGAAAGTAAACAGTGATGTCACAATAACACATGGATTTTTTTCCATATGAAGTGTTTGTTGGGAAAACACTCAGCAATAAACTAAAAACTGAAATAAACACAGTTGTAAAAAATGGTTAACAAGATTATAAACAGGCTTGTTGTCTGCCAAGCTACAGTAAGTGAAGAAGTGGGGGCAAACAATGCTAGTCATCTTCATTATACTGAACTAAGATGGCTATCTAGAGGCAGGGCATTGTCATGACTGTTTGAACTGAAGGATGAGATGTTTAAGAGTCTCTACTTCAGTATGAGGCTGCATATTTTTAGTATTTAACTCAGCTACTAAGGAGCTGGCCACTTGAGCTTAATCAGAAACTTTGATTATGTTAGAAAACCTCAGAGTCTATTTTCTTTAGTCATTTAAAGTCGATTAATGCATGTTTAGGTCTGTTAGCAAATGACTATTTTAAAGTGAAACAAATCTTAGTTTTCTTGTTATTATGGCTTTATGTGACAATTTCTCACCACAAAAACACATTTTGGACTAGGACTATCTTTATTTCCACAGCACCTAAATGCCAGGTCCAAACAGTTGTCCAAATAGAGTTTTTCTTCTTCGTAATCACAGAATTTTTGCTCAACAAATATTTCTCTTTCACTCATACTTCCATCATTTGTCATTTTCACCATAATCAACTTGATATTTTCTTTCTTATCCTTCTTAGTTTTAAGGGTGTTACTCTTTCTATATGTTATGACACACTACAGGTACATGTGGAAATCTGGAGACTCCGTTTGAGGTCTGTCTATGCAACACACAAACTTCTGTGAGAAGGGTGAGTCCGGGTTCTCCATCTGCACGTCAAGAGAACTTCTATGTGAAATTGATACCCACCAACGATGAAATAACATATGGTGATGTTCTATCAGCACACTAGCAGATAAACCTTTTGAGCATGACTAGATGATGTGCATAGGAAAACAAAAAAAAGGGATCAGGAGCAAAAGTAAACCTGAAGCCAAAACGAGAGACAAGAGAATAAGCAAGAGGTCGAAACCTAAAGTAACACGCGAGTAGAGTTTTCTACAAGGCTTTTTTAGTTTCCACAGTTCAGATAAGGAAATGACTTCATAGCCGTCCTTTTATGCTGTCACTCTGATTAAGCACAGGTCACAACTTCAGAGGCCGTGCCCCTAGACACGTGGGGAAGTGGACCCAACGACAGGTTTACAAAATGAGGACTGAAATCTGAATCCAGGATGTTGCAAAACAAAAAATTCTGAGTCATTATGAACTTCATGGAAATATTAAAGGAAACAGATCTCAATAAATCCAATACTAGTACAAAATGAAGTAACTAGCATGAAATCCAATCATGTCAGTTGAGCTTCATTTCAACTACAGTTTTACAAATGTAACATCAAGCTTAATTTTGCACAAGACTCTGAAACTGCAAACCATGAATCTCACTAAAATGTGTCCTTCTGGGTTTAAAAGTATAGGAAATATATTAGGAATATTGTACTGTGTGCAGAATTACCTACACAGCAAACCATTACACAGCACAGTACAATAACTAACTAATATCTGTACACATTGGTGTCCCATAAAAGCACCGTTGATGTTACACAGCTTCCATTCACCCGTGGGATGGCAGAGGATCAGGCTCTAGTAGTGCGACATGATCGGCTGGCCGCTTACCATGGCACCACATGAGAGATTCAACTTCATCAAAGGATTGTATTGGACTTAACCACTGCTTTGCCACCTGACAGCACTGCACCAAACGCCACTGCCACCTTCACCAACTGCAGCTCTCATAATTGACCACAACTGGAAAGAAGATCCTGCTTCTAGAACGTTTTGCACAGCTGTAAGCAGCTGGAAGTGGATGATGGGCAAGATGAAGGGATGATGTACAACTGCACTGTTATAAGCGGGGCGGTTTGGGGGTATCATTCTACTTACAAGCCAGGCTTTTGGAGAGGAATGATAACACCATTACTACTACACTCCACTATGAGTTTTATTGAGTTGTTCACTTTGCCACTGTGGTGCACACTTTCTAAAACCTTCATGCAGTACGCTTACCACATGTAGCCTGGGCACAGACCTCAACGTATCTATACTTGTGGCTGCTTGCTCGATCCATACATTGATATTCTCCTAGTCAGCAGGCTTGGTGACAGTGCTTGGTCAACATTTCATACTGCACCTAACAATTTCACAGCAGAGAAAGTGAGACAGCTGATGGAGGAAGAGGTGGAGTGTTAGACCTCTTTGACCAAAAGCAGCAAAGGGAGGGCAAGTATAACATTTGAGTAAGTGGGTCATCTACATGATGAACAGATACACTACAAATATTTGTGCGTGTCTTCCTTACACTCTGATGACCAATTGCACCATATTCATCCCTTCGTTCATCTACTCACGACACATTGAATACACGGTGTCACGTCCACACCTCCATGTAGTTAGAAACAATTCTGTGCACAGCACACCGCAAAAGCCCAGTGCATACGAGCCATATGAAGAGGAGTGTCGCCTCGTTTCATGTGATTTTTGTCAAGTGGTCCTCATGACCAGTTTAAGTACAAACCAGGTTTAACAAAGTCTTCAGATACCAATAGCATTCACACTGAAAGAACACTGGCTTGAAAAATGTACACGTGCTTCTGTAGCTCCCCAGGATTATGGTTGTAGCAACCCAGGGTGTCGTAACACCCCAATTGGGAACCCAGTGGTCAACGTGTCATGTCACTATCAGTAGTCTGTTGGAAAGAACTTCAAAATCACATGAGTACCCATGACAATAATTTTTAACTTTCTGGGTAGATCTGGAAATTAACCCCAGAGTAGAATATAACATGGCAGACTCCTTTCAGTGTATATTTAAAACAGAGTAGTAAGGTGATTTGAAAGTCCTGGCAGAGGAGTACAGTAAGCAAGCAAGCAGGAGTGTACTTTCTAGGTACGCACTCAAGTCAGCAACCACATGGTAGTCCAGGAGAAAACCCATGGAAGGTCAGCCTTAGCAGGTTTTTTGCTTTTGTTAAATCAACAATGTGTTCTGAACATTTTCAAGTAAGGAAATCAGACGTTCTGTGGTAAGGCTGTTACCACACTAGTCACGGTGATGGGAAGTGGTAACGTTTTACATGTTATTTAGCAGATCTGTACACGTGACAATACTAACGCTATCAATCTAGAACACTTTCCAATGACTCCCTTTACTCATCCTATATATTCTGATATATTTGAACTTCATCAGCTCCTTTATTTCGGGTTGTAGCAAATATAAGGGAACTATTATGGAAGACTTTAAAACTGAAACAATGTTTTTACCTGCAGGCTCAAAAGTAGATGGATTAATGTGGTAAGTTTCTATTTTTTCCCCCATGTTCTTATTGTTTAGCAATTCCCTATTAATAAAATCGACCAAGATAAAATGGTACCACAATTAGGATAGCCTTGCAGTTTTATGAACCCAGAAACATGAAATAAAATCTTGCAATTTACACATTTCCTACCCCCCAAACCTCCCAGGTCTGTTTGGAGTTTCCGTGCACATCCCTTAGAGACATGCCAGTTAGGTTAACTGGCCTCCTGTGTGAGTGGACCCTGCTATGGCCTGGCATCATGTGCAGTGCAGTTTCCTCCTTTGTGATCAGTGCTGTAATTGCTTGGTCCCTGCTCCTGCTCCTGCTCCTCACCTAAAATGTAATTGGTGGTGATTGAATTAGGCCAACAAAAATGCTTTGGGAAAGTTACTTAAAATTATTAACAATGTATAACTGTAAGTTAGAGAATTCTAAGAAATGAATTCCCCAGTCACTTGGACTCTTAAAAGTAATGCTTCTAAACTGACAATTTACTAAGCTGTGCGGTTCTTAATAGAAGTATTGATTGACAAAGAACAATTTCATTCTCTAAAAGGTTCTTTGGATATGAAATTGTTTCTTTCTGCTTTGAAAAGCTTCCAAATATGTGAACAAAACAAATCTTTAATGTGTAGTAGACTGCCTAGCAGGAAAATCTAAACTGAGCCTGTGCTACTGTGTTCAGAAATAGTCATTTTACAACGATTTTCACATGGTTATTTAGGGAAACCGTTACTCATCTAAATAAATAAATATTATTTGAAGAATTTTTTTTAGAAAGTTCTTTATGGAACCAAAAGGGCTAAGGAACTACTTTGGCAACTTTATTTTTAGGAGTGTAACCTCATCAAATCAATTGCACAATGATACTACATGAGTTATCTTTTTTTTTTATTATTTAGGAAAGCGTTTTGTGCAGACCACAGACTTGTTGTGTGTCACGAGCCGGGCCGATTTTAAAAGGGAGCACGAGAACCGGGCTGCTGATGTAACCGCATTGGGATTGATGTCTCACAGGACAGGCTAACTCGTGCACGGTTTGATGCGGAAAATGAAAGAAATAATGATGTTAAAAGTGTCACTGTTCTCTGGGTAAATTCTGCAGCTGTTGAGGTCGGAGCGACCGTGTAGCTGGAACTGACGTTTTTCGACGTAAGCTCTGCGATCATTGGCAGTACACTGTGGTCTCATCCTTAATACTAGTCATCGAACAGGTTGAGGTTTGAGCCCAAATCACTCCCTTCTTACAATTTTAGATCCATTTTTTTCTCGACAGATCTTTGAGAATTTGGCACAGTTCAAGAAACAAACCTGCCTGTGTCGCCGACCCTTCAAATGACACAATCATTCTTAAGAGGCATATTTATTTAACAGGTTGACATATCTTCACTGGAATCATACCACATCTACAAGCTACACTAATCACATTCCTCAATAACGTGAGGTTAAAAAAAACTATTGTGTAATTTTATCATACATCAAAAAGTACGGCAGTCGCATTAAGAAATCCACCCATTTTCTAACCCGTTTATCCAG
The DNA here is from genome assembly GCF_016835505.1 of Polypterus senegalus. Lineage (NCBI taxonomy): Eukaryota > Metazoa > Chordata > Cladistia > Polypteriformes > Polypteridae > Polypterus > Polypterus senegalus. Next base: position 67,429,330 of record NC_053156.1, read on the forward strand.
TTTAGGGCCGTGGAGTGCCAGCATCTATCCCGACAACACTGAATGCAAGGCTCTACACTGGGCAACTAGTAACCAGTCTATTGGCTGAATTCAGATCGTATTCGCTCTGCAGCGCCAGTCCTGGCCCTGTCGGTGTGCCACAAAAACTGCCATACACTGCACAGATTTTGAACAAATCTACGTACGACAACATTTCAAGCCTGCCTTGGCAAGTGAACACCAGTTCATTGCCCTCCAGTCTGGTGTCGCGGGCAGGGAGAATCTCGATTGATAAAGCTGACACCGCGTGTCCACGGGCTCACCGCGTGTACCACAGACACATGGAAAACACTTATTAGTGAACAGCGTATGCAGTTCCATGTCAAAAACAACAATTAGGAAACCTTTACAAAATACAAGGTATCATTTTGTCAACTGACGCGCCCACTTTGTTCTCCAAAGCAAATGTTGTCTTTAGATACGATTGGGCCGTCGTAACGCATGGGCGCAATTGGCACTGACCAGGGGTCCCAGGAGCATAGGGGCTCACGATGTTTCTGATGCCTATGTATGTTTCTGTTTTGCTATCAAAACAGTGGCCCCAGCGCACTACTTTGCCCGGGGGCCTATGATGCTGTTAAGAAGGCTCTGGAAAACGTCCAAAAATGTAAACTACTCCACTGGGTCTGAAATTCCTAGTGTTCTTGAATCAATCAAATCAACTTTAACTTCATACAGTGAATGCCGTCACTAATCAGCTCTACAGAGATAAGTATGTGTAAACTGCTAAATTAGTCCAATAAAAGTTAAAGACTTTTCTACGCACTTCACCACCACCAGCCAGCCAGCAGCGACAGTTTAACTTATCTGTAAGCTTGACGATCGGACCCCCGCGCTGCGTGCCACAATCCTGGCTGCGAGCCTCGTTTGCTGGCCCATCATTACACGATTTCTACCTACTGTACCCCACGGTGTGAGACTCACAGAAATGTAAACATAAACTATATATGTAGTTAAAAAAAGCCTGGGACAAATGGGTGGACTGACGGTATTCAGGATTTCTTAAATCAACTACCCTCTGTTCTAGACTCCTGTTGAAGCCCCCCGTGTTTATGACTTTACGGCGCGGTTTACGACTTCCTAACTGTTCAAAGACCTCAATCAGCTCTGCTGGATCTTTCAAGTGTACCAGGCTGGCATCACTTAGCTAGCCGCGACTTCCTCCAGTCTAGTCTTTCCACTCCGGATTAGCCGATCGCTTCAGGCTAAAGTAGCGGACGACCGGCACCTCGTAACGAAGCCCACGTGTGTAGCTGCAGCACTCACCTCCTTCAGCAGAGAGTCCAGGACCTTGTCTTCACTTGCCGCCCTGGAGAGGACTCGACGCCCGGGTGTTCCCATGGCCGCAGTGCTCGCTCGAGCGCACTTCTGACTTAGGAAGTGAGAGACTCACCCCTGAGTCGAGGAGAAGGCAGGCAGTGGGACTGGTGAGTGTACGCCGCACCCAACACGGCGGCGCTGCTGCTGCCCGGTGAGGGCGGGTGTTGCTGCGTCTGTGCTGGGGGGGGAGTGGGAGGACGGATGAAGACGTACAAAAGTGAAACGGACTCGCGGGTAAAAAGCGAATGACCGGCAACTGGACTGGCGATCTTACGGCAAGGACAACGTGGGGCTTAATTGTGCGGCCACGGTCGATGACTCTGATACGAGCGATTATATTTGTTTATTCATTGCAATATTCGCTGAAGTTCGAGTCGCCCTTTAAGCCCCTTAGTTAAACGCGTGTGTCCCACTACCCACTGGCCAGTCTGTTTACATAGAGTTGTGCCTCTAACAGAACACTTTGTCACATTGCTATAAAACAGCGTAAAACATGTCCTGTTCATGTTACACCAACATGAATTCAGGTTTTGTAAATACAGCTTGCAGGCTGAAACGAATAGGGGCTCCAAAGAATGTAACAATGGCAGATGACAGCGCAGAAGCTGAAAGTGACAACAAGTGTTAGAGAACCATGAGGAAGTTAGCTTTTAAAAACCGACAATAACATGAGCGCCTTAACTTTAGATCTGAATACAGGGCTCGAAGGAGAGAAGCACAGAGAGAGGGTTCAACAGCACTGTGAAGCTGTCTTTTGTTTTCATGGCAGATCGCACCTTTAACTCAGCCGTCTTTATCCGCTCGTTAGCTTTTTTCAAGCTTGGTTGGCAAGCAGCAGGCTCCTGAGCACAGCTACAAAAATGAAGAAAATCCACTATACTTGTGCCAGCAAAAGGTTTATAGGATCAAGGAAGTGGGTTTCATGTCATTTTATATACTGAAGGAGTTGTTTGAAAACTTGTGTTTTCTTGCACTGTAGAAGAAGATACTGATTTAGTAATGTATCTCCTAAGTAAATGGGGGCTGTGTAATCTGAGGATTGGATAAAAATGCTCCAAAATATCTCACAAGCCAAGTGCGCCTACTGCTAATCCCTCATTTACCTAACAAACACCCAGGCCAACACTTCCTTAGGATTACATAAAACAAGATCTGAAGCTGAAATTTAAATGTATTTCAAACTAAATAACCAGAAGTGAAAACCTCTTTTATAAAGAACTACCAGCCAGACTAAAAAATGAGAAACATAAAGCACAAGGAAAGCGGATATTCCAGAAATAATGAAGCAATTTCATCCCAGCATGCTTTGGTACATATATAAAAATGTTTGCAGACCCTGATGGCTCAAGTTGGCCCGGCATTTCCAGAAAATGATGTGTCAGTGACCTTCATACTAAAGGAGAATATGGCAGGAGCTTCATGATAAAGGCATTTTTGCTGTCTGGTATCTTACAAGGAAGTGTGTTAAAAGTGAGGATTAGGGCAAAGAGTCACAGAAATCATCAGCAAAAGTCAAATGTGAGTAAAGAGTGTGACCTTGACCGATGCAGCTGTGCTTTAATTCAAACTACAAAGAAAACAGGCAAGCAGCATATTAACAGTTGACTTCAAATTTCAGTCAAGGCTGTGAGAATACAGTTTAATTGGGAGAAGTTGATCAAGAACTCTACAGTGAACGTTACAAAAAGTTCACAGAGAACAGGCCGTTCAGTCCAACAAAGCTCACCAATCCTATCCAACTAATTTCTCCAGAATTACATCAAGTTGAATTTGGACGGTCCCCACAATATTATTATCAAGTAATGAAGTGGACCACGCTGGACAACAAAGCTGTCTAAAGGTTTTGCTACCTGGTATTGATACACAGTTTCAAGCAGAACTCAAATATAATTTCGGATTGACTGTCTCATGTATTTTGGAGAAACATGAAATTAACGTTTATTGAATTTATCATGTTTAATCACATAATGATGATGACACGTTCCATTACTTCAGGTGAGCTAAAATGTTTTGCTGCTGATTTTTATTTGTACTCAGCTTCTGATGCTTCTGTTTCTGTGTGCACCGGTAGTCACCCAGAATTGATGGATTCCACTTATCCTGATAGCGCTTTTTCATTGTTATAGTGTCCTCTTGATATCTTTAACCACGTTTGTCACTTACTGTACCAATACTATCAGAGAAGAAGTCCATGTGTGAATGCAGAAAATTAACCTTTAGTGACTTGCCGCACTTTATGGTTTTGTGTGCTTGAAGCAAGCTGTCAACCAGCTGAGTGTAGTTTGGTGCTCTGCAGTTGTTAAGGAAATTCTCAACATTCTTAAATGACTTCCATGTGATTTCCTCCAGCTCCATGAGCAGACCTCTGTACCGCTTGTCACTGATGATGTGTCTGATTTGTGGACTGACAACAAAGCTTTCCTTACTCGGGATTAATAAAGTATCTATCTATCTATCTATCTATCTATCTATCTATCTATCTATCTATCTATCTACTCTTAGAGGAAAAGAGGACAAAGTACGCAGAACTGTTACCTGCATGCCTACAGGCAGGGTGGATGGCCTTCATCTTCCCAGCAGAGGTAGGTTGCAGAAGTTTCACTGGAACATCCTCCCAGAGGTTCCTGAAGTCTGTTGAGGAAGGCCCTCAAAGATTTGGCAGAGGAGGCAGAAAAAGGGAGCTTCTGGTTCTGGCTCAGAAGACAGGATAAAGTGTGGGGAAATCAAGGATATAGGAACTGACTGCTCCACCATCATGAGATGTTCTGGAATTAAAGGAGCAAAACATCATGGAGTCAGCAAGGTGGCAGTGTCGGAGGTGCGTCAGGCCAGAATGCCCAGCAGGTGGTTCCACCTGTGTTCTCATTTAGCACCAATTATATTTGAAATTACCTGACTCAAATTTTGAAATCTTTCATCTTCCCTGTTCACCACTTTCATAATATTTTTCATCAATCCATATTTAATATGAGGAGAAAGAGGACAAAATATCTTTGTTGGTCTGACTAGTGGTTTATGTGCCACATTTTTCTGCCCTGAAACTAAATGCTTATGCAGCAGTCAGTTCTTTTAAATGTAATGAGACTTTTTAGCATGGCTGCCCCTTTGAAGCAACAGTGCTTGAAACATCCGAACTGCAGTGTGCCTACTTTTAGATCACCAAAAATGGTTCAGTTGTAGTTGCTATGCTTTGTACATATATTATGAGAGGAAAACGGCAAGTGATAGGAAAATGTAAAGGCAATTTTTGTGATGAGCAGATGGAAATCCATAAAATAACACCCAAAATTATTCATGCGGGAAAATATTTGATGTCCAGTAATTCATTCCATATGTTTATGGTTCTCTGTTTGAAAAAACCTTTCTAACATATAAGGAAAATTAACCCTTAACATGTTTCCATTTCTGTCCTCATGTTCTTGTTGAATTCAAAAACTTTAAAATATTAGCCTGGATCTTCTGTAATTATTTTCATAATTTTAAAAACTTTAATCTTGTCCCCTCATAATCTCTATTTGTTTAAACTGAAAAGTTGCACTTCTTTAATCTTTCCTCATACCTCATACTCCTAATTCCTGGAATCAGCCAGTTTGATTCGTCATGGGCTTTTTCTAGCAAGGACTTCAGGTGAGACCTCATCAGTGCCTTATATAGCATACAAATTACCTCCTTGGACTTGTACATTTGTAACATTCTTCAGCCTTCATAATGGCTTCTGTACATTTTCTTAATGTAGATAGTAATGACTCTGCTATGACACCCAGTTCCTTCTCATACTTTCAAGATTCAGACCTCCCATCATGTATTGAAATCTATCGTTTCTACTTCCTATATACAATACCTTATATTTAATTACATTAAACTACATCTCTCATAAATATGTCCAAGCCTGTATTCTGTACAAGCCCCTCTGTACAGATTGTCTGCCATTCCATCTACTTTGGCAAACTGAAGTGTTGCACTCCAGGATGCAAATTCCTAAAAGCTACAGTGAAGGCAATATACTACCGAGCAATAGACAAATGTGAATGCTTCACGTTCATTTCTTCATTCAATTATTTTATTAATCTGCTCATTCCTACAGAGTGCCATAGGAGCCACTGCCTATCACAGCAGTACTGGGCACAAGGAAGTCACAGATCTTGGAGGTGGCAGCACTCCATCACATGCACACCCACACTCCCTGACACAAGATGATTTTAGAGTTTCTAGTCAATCCAAACTCCATGTTCTCCACAGATGAATGAATGCACATACAAGCTTTAGCATTTGGTTCCAACAGTGGGAGCTTCTCCGGGTGCCATAATGGTACTGGGCACATTTTCTCAGCACAAAAAGTGTTGCATGTATCTTGTGAGCAAACGAGTTCCATGCTAATATATACTTAAAGATTCTTTCAAATGATTTATATCTCGTATTGTGGAATTTCATTCCTTTATAGAGCATGTGCCATCACCTAATGGTTTGATGAATATGTTCACCTCCTCCTCCTGTTATAAGTTAAGCATTTTTGCAGATCATTTTAGAACAATGTTTAACAAATATTTTCCCTTATACTCGTCTGTGGTAGAATAATTGTGTATCTCTTGTTGTTTAGTCTTACACTGTAACATAAAGCAAATGTTCAGGTGACTCAGTGTACTGTTGTGTGATTTCTTGTTGGTGTTTCCACATTTTTGGCCAATTTGTGCATTACAGTATTTAAGAGCTGCCTCCTGTTCATTTGTCAGTATTTTTTTTACACACAGTAGTAACTCAAGTGTGACAAACACAGACTGGATATCTTATTTACCTAAACAGAAATTTCAGCCAGCAGTTTCTTAGAGATTGCCTAATGTACAATGTTTAATGTACTGGTGAGGCCTCATCTTGATTACTGTGTGCAGTTTTGGTCAACAGGCTAGAAAAAATGAATTGCAATGCTGAAAAAAGTCCAGAACAGGTCTGAACAGTAGCCAGTGCCTGTGAAGGGTTTCTGCACGTACTTCTGTTTCCTGCCACATCTCAAAGATGTGCAGGTCAGGTTAGTTGCTCCAGCTAGTGAGTGTAACCTGTTATGGACTGTCATTGCCTCTTTTACTGCCTAAACAGGCGGTGACTACTTCTTAATGGAAAAAAAGAGCATTAGAAAACTAATTGAAAGTTTGTGCTCAGGGAAGAATTGTTAAGTAGGGCCCACCGTGAAAGGTGACCTTTGAACCATTTGCTCATCCTGTTGTTGATATGTCTGGGTATGCTCCAGCTATCTCTATTGTAACTGATGCCAGCAAACCTTTCAGCCTTGTCTAATGGTCAAAGGGCAGTGTGCTACCAAAGTGATGCATGTCTTCATGCAGCACTAGTGAGGAAGACTAATGTTTAATTGGGGAATTAATTCGCAATTTGGCTTCCACAATGTGGTGTGGAAGAGGAAACCAAGTTATTAGACAAAACTTTCAGATGAGTCTATGCTTAGATACAAGAGTCAGAAAAGAGGTGTCTCTGCTCGACTTTCTCCTTCTGGCAAGGAGAGGACCTTGAGATACAGAGGTGCAATTTCAGGGGCTTTGAGGAGGATTCCTCCTGGTGTCCCCTGCTGGATGTTTACCAAAGGAGCGGAGTTTTCCCTTTTTCCCCATATCTGCATACCCAGTCCTCCCATATCTCAAACACATGTAGGTTAGGTGGTCTGGTGACTCTAAATTGGGACAGCGTGAGTGAGCATGTCTTGTGATAGCCTTGAGCCTCAATCTGTTTTAGTTCTTACCAGTGATGAGTGAAACGGCACTTTTTAATTTCATATTTAGATTTGTGAAACCGATGCTTTTGCAAAATGCAAAACTCATTTTTTTTAAGATTTGTGGGGTATAAAATGTACAATATTGCTCTCTAAAGTATCATTGACACTTGTGTGTTTTTCTGCAAATGTGTGACACAAGTAATCTGCAGCACATCAGTAACATTTGTTATATTTCACGGTTCTCATTCACACCACTGCAGAGGAGAGCAGTGGATATTTTAAAAATGTGACGTGCTATGTTTTTTCTTCATGAAGACACCAAAATCCACCATTATGCACATGAATTTCTTCTGTAGATGAAAGAGGCACATAAGAATTTGCTTCTAGGAGACACACTTCCCTGTTTATTGATTTCTGTAGCAGAGGAAATGAATGCCCCATCTCCACCGAGGAGTATTGGTCCTGTAATTGCTGAAATTAATGTTATAATTGGCAAAGTGGGCATTGTACTACAAGAACAGAACAGCACTAGCATCACAGCTCAGAAAGTATCTACACAGAAAATTAGTCTGATTTTAGCAGTGGCTCAACTTTATTCTTTATTTATTGTTTTAATTAGTTTTCAGATGCGATTTGCCCTTTTTATTGCTGTTGATTATGTTTATTGTTTTGATTTATGTCAAATCATGTTATTTTTTTGTTTTGTTCTTTAAAAATTGGGCTTTTACACTCTCTTATGTTTCTTGCGTTTTGTGGGTGAATCCCCCAAGAGGTGGGGCCATGCTGACATCATGAAAGATAGACCACCCTCAGCCTTTATATGTGAGATTGAGGAGCAGAGCCTCCAGTGGTTCATTGTCATCCATAGAGTTCATACCACAAAAGCAATAATCCAAAATCCAGAAAATTATTATTCACTGTTTTTGGGTTTTCAATTCGAAAATTGGGATTTGGGACTTGTTTGCTTTTTGTCTTATTTTGTGTTATTCAGTGTGTCTTTGGTTTATTACAAGTAAATGTCTATTTATAATGATTCCGATGATTCTCTCCATTGAAGGGCATTTTTGATATTTTTGTGTATTTTACTTTTGAGGCCAAATCTGATTTTTTTTTTATTTGGCCTGTGTAGGTCAAAGCCAGCCTGTGAAGTAGGTAGGTGACCCTGTCTATTCTAGACAGGCTAAGGAAAGCCTTAACTAGGTCTAAGGGTCTTTAAGTGGTCTCCTATCCAATGGGTTTGCACTCATATCTTGACATCATACAAGGACTAAATACCTTTCTTCCTTTGTCGATTGCATGGAATTTGCCAGCTCTTCTCTAAGTCTAGCTGCAAATTCAATTTCCTGTAAATCACTGAGTCGTTTCTAGTTCTCCCATTGCATGCTTTGCTCCAGGGATAGGCACCCTGATCTGGAAAAGTAAGTTAGAGAAGTTATAAATAGATTATTTCTTCTCCTATTATTTCTACTCCTTTTATTGGCTAAGTAAAAAGATTACAATATGCAAGCTTTTGAGGCAACTCGGGGCCCCTTCTTCAACCAGATGTAATCCAGAAACTGGAGTTACCTGTGTTTATATAGACGCTAGGACAAGTAACAACATTGGAAAACGATCCTAAATGTAAAAGATTAATAGACCTCTTCAGGCTGAGATTCATTTAGCAACACAGGAGAACAATGTATAGTCAAGATCGTTGGATAAGATACAGTAACTGTCCAACAAAGTCTTTTGAAGATTTCCATACAATGTGGATCTGTAGTCAGGTTGTCTGGGACAATCGGAGAGATGCAAACAATCCTCATATCTTGTTATAAAACTCTTGTCTCTATTCAAGCCATGTTGTAATGTATTACATTTTAACACGAGTTTAACTTCCCATTCTTTTCTCTCTCGCTGTGTTCTGAAGTTGCCCGTAAGTACTGTGACTTTAAAGTCTCTCTCACAGTGTCCATGGCTGTTGAAGTGGGCCACTACAGGAACATCCCCGTAGCCATGCTTGATGTGGAACCTGTGCAATTTAATTTTTTGGCAGGGTGTTTGTCCATTTTCTCCCACATGTCGGGACATTTCAAACAGAAAATTAGGTGGACCTCATTAGATGAACTTCAGGAAAATTATCCTTTTTTATGCAAGACTCAGTTTTTAGCCTCCTCCCTTAAACACACACAACCTTTAAAAGTGCAAGAAAAAAACTGTTCTAGACTGTCATTCTCATCCAGACTTCCAAAGAAATAACATTAATTCATGACGCTCATTAACTGATTTTATAGTCAGGGTAAGCCATTATCTTAATTACAGTAGATTTCATCTCTTATATAAATGAAGTGGAGATGATCACAAATACAAAGTGCCATGCCAGCATCGCAGATCAATAAAAATACATCACTCAGAATAGAGAGAAAAAGGCAAACAGTAAAGTGATGAATTATAGAAGTGTACTGTATATGAATTATTAAAGGAACAGAGTGATGTATACACCTGGGTATCAACAGGGCCCATAATAACCAGTCAGAGAAGTGACATCCATAGCGACAGGCCAGAGTCAAGGAGTGTCTCTGGAGAGGGCAGCGACAGAAGGAGTAGCAGACTAAGAGGGGCAATGAAAGTGTTGGCAACGTGCCTTGCTGGGCGAGTCAGGGAGGACCACTGGGTCCTTACCCCTAGTAGGTGGGCAAAATGGGTGCCATAGAGGGAAGTATGGACATCCTACTACACACTGAGGTGACACACATTTCTGAGTTAGTAATGAGTGACTGCTCTTTTGGTTGTGAATATTGAAGATCTGAGACGTGGGGCTGCCGTGAGGAAGAGGAACTTACAGTAGAGTCCTGAGTGTATGGAATGCTATGTTTATCTGGCCCAAGAAGTCACACATAGCCAGGAGTATAAATGTCCACCACCACACACACATTTGGGTTAGAAGTAGGAGGCAGTAAAGAATAACTCGGTTCCAGGAAGGCAGGAAGCTCAGAGACTGCTGGAAGCGACAGAACACAGTGTGCTGACATATGAAGAGTCAGCTTTGATATTTGTTTTGGAAATAAATGCTATCTTTTATTTGTTTATTTTGCATATCTGCTTATTCTCATACAATTTCAAGATACCACCTTGGATGGTATGCCACTCTTTTGCAGAATACAGTACACTTATGAATAGTTACTTAAACTGGTCCCATTATTATGTTGTGTACATCTTTAGGATGTGGAAGAAAACTAACACAGTTAGTGACAGAGCTTGAAAATGAACCAGGACACTGAAGCCACGAGGAAGCGTCACTGTCCACTGTCCACTGTGAGCTACACTCTATTCTGCTCGCTCTAACACTGTGTCACATTTGAAGGCACTCACACCCACAGTATTTTGCATTTCTCTTTTATCACGTTCTATACTGATATTTGGCACCTTTAATCCATAGTCTGTTTTACATACAGATAAGCCATGCAATTAATTTCATTTCTTTTTAGAAGCAGTGCTGGCCTTTAAACATTCGAACACCCTTTTGTGACAGCATGTACAGTATAATGATAGCCTGAAAAAGTTTTGCAAGCTGGAGTGCGATAATGCTCATGGTGGAAGGCACTATAAAATTACAAGAAAGTTTGTGATTTTTGTAAACTCAAGTCCAGATTGTTGGCATATTTTGACCTTTTTTTATTCAATCCACTAAATAAAAAGCTGGTGTTTTTTACATTTCACTGTTTCCCATAGATTACAATATGCAAGCTTTCGAGGCAACTCAGGCCCCTTCTTCAGGCAAGATGTAATCATTACATCTTGCCTGAAGAAGGGGCCTGAGTTGCCTCGAAAGCTTGCATATTGTAATCTTTTTAGTTAGCCAATAAAAGGTGTCATTTTGCTTGGCTTTTGTCTACATTCGTAATGGCTAACACGGTACAACAACCTAGTACTACTGTTTCCCATAGGAAAGTCATACATAGGCTAAATATTATTTGCTAAAGGGTAACTAATTCTTCATGATTTTTATAAAGCTATATTATTTATAACTAGCCAGATATATTTGTGTATTGGGTTAAGGTAAGAAAACAAATATTTCAGTGTTTTTTAAATGCTTACCAACCTTTTGTCATTGCTGGCTGAAATGCATGCGTGCCATCCATTATCCACACTACCTTTCCATCACTTCCTCTGCTCTTGTCAGTCTAGAATTTGTTCTTCCTTTGTGTGATTGGATTCAGAAACTGGGTTAACGCCTTCCAGGCCTTGAATCATGAATACTACTTCATTGCATTTCCTGGTTTAGTGACTTTTCATGAAGAGACGTTGAATCACACATTAAAAAACTGGATGGCTTGTGAATAACTGAATTATTGTAAACTGGGCAAAACTACCATTTTTTTGTATTATTCCCTCTAATGAGCCCCTAATCATGATGAAACTTTTCAAACTCCACAAGTTGGGTTACCTGTAATATACATGCAAAATTTCCTAAACATCCACTTCACTTGGATGCTCATTTTCCTGAACATCTTTTACTGTTGTTTTGCAGTAATGTGTGGTTTTTTGTTTTATCGGTCTTTCCAGTACGACTTCTCAGTTAAATTCTTCGCTTATATTCTAAATTGCATGAACAATAATGTAGTACTTGGGTGTTGTAATATTTTAGCCATTATGAATGTAGTGAGAAGTCAAGCAAAATGACACCTTTTATTAGCTTGCCTGAAGAAGGGGCCTGAGTTGCCTTGAAAGCTTGCATATTGTAATCTTTTTAGGTAGCTAATAAAAGGTGTCATTTTGCTTGACTTCTCACTATGAACAATAATATAAATACAAAAGTACACAGAGCTGTTTTCGAGTGATGTGTGATTTTTGTGTTAGTCCCCCATCCCACCCGAACTTTCATTTGTGATCAATCGATGTGGAACGTCACCTTCATTGTAAGGGCCAGACCTAAACAATATGCTAAATTCATTACCATCAGCTAAACCATTTTGCCATGCAAAGGTGGTTTTGGGTTTGCACCTCTGAACCAGTGCATCTCTGTTTCTTGATAGAACCTTTGAAAGGCCTGACAGTTGAGATTTTAAGTTGTATTAACATGAATATGCAAGCAAAATTTAATGAACTTTGACTTGGCCATTTTTGAGTGGTGCATTTTATATCCATTACGACCACCATTCCCAATGAAATGAATTTGAAATGCCATGTAGCCTGTATTTTAAGGTGGAGCGATGGCAATTTACTTTGTTACACTTGAAGGCGCCATAGTGGTTCTTCAGAGAGATGTTATAGGGGAACCATTTTTGGGTCCCAAAAGAACTATCCATATAAAAATTCCAGAAAGAACTTTTCTTTATGGAGACCTGTAACAGGTTCTATAAATAGATAATAACATATTTGACAAACACCAGTGGGTTCCTTTTTTTTTTTTAAAGGACTTGTGACATACAATAACATAGACTCACTTCAAGCTCCTTGATAGCGTACTATACAATCATGATTTCTGTTTTCTCCACATATATAAGAAACTTTTCAAAGCCCAGCTGCATATGCAAAGAACCTTTATTTGAATTAGAAGGTTCTTTGTCAAACAATGGCGGTGTTAGGAGCCACAAAACCCAGTAAAGTGCCATTCATTATTTTTAAGAATGTACATGCAAACTTTCGTAAAAACTGGTTGAGACATTTTTGTGATATTGGGGAACCAACAAAGATGCAATCTTAGGGCTGTAATAATCTGTTTAGTGTGCAAATGGATAATTGACATCAAAGAAAGCCAAAAAATCTAAACACAGACAGAGAGGGTATTATGACTTTATTTCTATAGACTACTTGTGCTACCATTCTAAGACTGATTGAAATTTAAGTAGACCTCAGTGTTAACTTTTGCAGTGCATCATCTAGTGGAATGTATTTTGTAATGCATTGAATGTGTCATTCCAACAGATGGTGCATCACAAACATTTGCAGTCATAAAATATATTACGACAAATATTTGTGATGTGTCATCAGTTGGAATGACAAATACAATGCATATGTCTCAGCTATATGCCAATTGATAAGGGTTCTTAAAGTCAGTGTCAATATTTGTCATATTCCACCTATTGGAAAGACAAATGCAGTTCATATGTCTCTATTATAAGCCATTTTGTATGATATTCGTAAAAACAGAGTTAATATTTGTGATACACCATCTGTTGGAACGATGAATACAATGCATTTTATTACAACAAATGTTTGTGATGTGCCACCTGTTGGAATCACAGAGACATTGCAACCAGGTAGACTCACATGTACACAGACACACTGATACTTATCGTACACAGACAGCCATAGACATAAAGAATAAGCTAGCAAGTAGTGTGGTAAACAGTAGGAATTTAGAACTTTCAAAGCTAGACTTGATGTTATTTTGGTGAAATTAGGTGGGTAGAATTGTCAACATTTTTCTAACTAGCTGTGCTACCCTTCTAAGGCAGGTTGACATTGAAGTAATCAGCGTAGACCTGTGTTCAAAAGTGCAGTGCACCATGCAATGCATATGTCTCTATTTATAGTATTGAATTCATAAAAGAAGTGTCAAAGTTTGTGAAGTGTCATCTGTTGGAAAGACAAATGCAGTTCATATGTCCCTATTATAAGCCATTTGGTGTGGTACTCGTAAAAACAGTGTTAATATTTGTGATACGCCATCTGTTGGAATGATGAATACAATGCATTTTATTACAACAAATGTTTGTGATGTGCCACCTGTTGGAATCACAGAGACATTGCAATCAGGTAAACACATGGGTATACAGACACAAATATACAGTAATCCCTCGCTATATCGCGCTTCGACTTTCGCGGCTTCACTCTATCGCGGATTTTAAATGTAAGCACATCTAAATATATATCACAGATTTTACGCTGGTTCGCGGATTTCTGCGGACAATGGGTCTTTTAATTTAGGTTACATGCTTCCTCAGTTTGATTGCCCAGTTGATTTCATACAAGGGATGCTATTGGCGGTTGGCTTAGAAGCTACCCAATCAGAGCATGTATTGCATATTAACTAAAACTCCTCAATGCTATAAGATATGCTTCCCGCGCGGTGCTTGTTTGCTTCTCTCTATCTTTCTCACTCTCTGCCTGACGGAGGGTGTGAGCAGAGGGGCTGTTTGCACAGAGGACACGGACGCTCCTCTACAAAATGCCGCTTTATCGCGGTGCTTCTGTATACTTAAAAGCACGTATTGATTTTTTGATTGTTTGCTTTTCTTTCGCTCTCTCTGACATTCTCTGCTCCTGACGGCGCTCCTTTAAAGATAAGATATATTTGCTTTCTTTTAATTGTGAGAAAGAACTGCCATCTCTGTCTTGTAATGGAGCACAGTTTAAACGTTTGACTAAAGGGTGTTATTTCATGTCTAGAGGGCTCTAATAATGTTAACAGGGTGGGAGAGTTTATAAGGGCTTAAAATATATAAAAATAACCACACAAACATATGGTTTCTACTTCGCGGATTTTCACCTATCGCGGTGGGTATTTTTTATGGAACGCAACCCCCGCGATCGAGGAGGGATTACTGTACTTACCAGTTTATTAAGTTAGATAATTCTCACTCTGAAACGCTCATTGTAAGATGACAATCAACAGGTCAAAATGTTTTGATTTTTATAGCAATGCCTGCGGTAAAAGAAAGTATATTAAATAGATTGATAAAACAGAATGATACTTCTTAGTATTTTTGTGAAGATTTTCATGAAAATAGTTAATGTCAAAGGTACTGTATAAAAAGTAGATTAAGCAATCCAAGAGTGTTCTTTCTTTGTAAATAGTACAATAGAAGAATATAAATAAATAATAATTTTCCAGTTCATGGCTACAAGGAGCCAAAACCCAGCCTAGTAGCACTGGGCCAGAAATAAACTCTGAATGGGGCAGCACAAAGCACCATACACTCACTGAAATCTGTCCACTTTGGTCAGTCTTCACCTTCTCCATTATCTCCACTGCGTTCCCTCGAGGTTTCCCTCCTACATGTCCCAGAATGTGCTGCTTAAGTTGCCTGGCAATTCTTAGTGAGTGTGCGTTTGTCTGTGACTGGGCTCTGTCATGGGCAAGCACCATATCTAGGGCTTCTGAGATTGGCTCTGGGCCCCCCATGAACCTAAATTGCATTAAAGGGGCTTAAAAACACAATGCTGTATGTCAGGGCACACACATTGTATGGCCCTGTAAAGAATAATGGCTGATTGATGTGTTTAAAGTAAGAAGATCTGGACTGCTTCCAGGTTTCTATTTTGTACCACTTGTCTATAAGGTCAAAGATGTCTGCTGTTTGTTATCTTCCCAGGTAATTTTCAAGTCCATCCTGCCATTGTTTAAATGCACTTAATCGATTTTTAAGGCTGCAGGAAGCTGGAGCCTCACAGATACACCCAAATTCATGTTAACATTTAGAAACACCACTCAACTTACTTGCATGTTTTCTGCATTGCAGTGAAGTGTTTTGAAAAAAAAAAAACTCTTCCAAACACTGGGAAAATGTGCAAAATTCTCCCCGACAGCTGCCAGAGTGCTGTTCAAACTCAGGACTTTGGAGATGTGAGGCAGCACCACTAGTGCACCGAGTTTCTGGTACGTCTTAACTCTTAAACTCCATACATTGCTGGCATATCTTCAATTGAACACTCTGTCCAAATGCTTCCACTTGCTTTATAAGACAGTATCACTTTTTTCTAACTTCTTGTATAAATGATGTTGTGTTAGCTTACTAGGATTTGGAAAATGCCTGGAATGTGCATTGTCTGAAGAGTCTGGGACTCAATGGCTTTTCTGTTGATTTAGCGTAATGGACACCACACCCCTCCGCAGTGCTCTGACTCACTGCTCCTCCCTTTCTCTTAATCCACAGTACCTGTCACCACTTCACACAGTTTTGGTGTGGGCCAATGACTTTCAGTGAAACTCTTGGCTTCTGCCTGGAAATGTCTGCAAGTGCGAAGAGCCTTCTGCCTGTAAGTGTACCACACTGCCTCTTGGACAGGATTTATACACAGACTCTCGGCAGAATGGAAAGCTGTGCTTCAACTCAGGGAACGCATTCATTTTCATTTAAGCCAGTGTGACTGACAGTCGTGGGTTTTTTTTGCCTACGTGTAGCCTTAGCCCTCCCATAGCTACCAGTTTTAAGTCACCTGGCCAGCCTTCTGCTCTTGTGTTTTATCAGTTCCCATTTTCTTATACATGGTGTGTTTCCTTATGAATGTTCAACTTTGTGAACTTTTACATCTTGCCTGAAGAATGGATCTGGGTTGCCTCAAAACTTCTTGCATATTGTAATCTTTTCAGTTAGCCAATAAAAGGTGTCATTTTGCTTGACTTCTCACTATATTCATAATGGCTAACACGATACAACACCTTAGTACTAATGTTGAACTTCCTTGACTTTTTGTGTGCTTTGTGAGGGGCAGTACATAAAATACACCAACAACATTTATTTATATAGCACATTTCATACAAACAGTAGCTCAAAGTGCTTTACATAATAAAGAATAGAAAAATAAAAGACACAATAAGAAAAGAAAATAAGTCAATATTAATTAACATAGAATAAGAGTAAGGTCCAATGGCCAGGGTGGACAGAAAAAACGAAAAAAAAACTCCAGACAGCTGGAGAAAAAAATACAATCTGCAGGGATTCCAGACCATGAGACCGCCCAGTCCCCTCTGGGCATTCTACCTAACATTAAAGAAACAGTCCTCTTTGGATTTAGGGTTCTCACGGAAGGGCTTGATGATGATGGTCACGTAGAGTTCTGCCTTTTAATCCGTCCATCATTGTTGGTGCATCATGAAGCTTTGAGTAGGTGGAGGTGGTGCAGGCCACCACTACAAAGAAACCGGAAAAAGAAACAGAAGAGAGAGTAGGGGTCAGTACGGATTTTAGAGCCACCATGAATAGTTATTATGAAGAATTGAACATACAGAGTATCAAGATTAAGTTAAATTGAAGTTAGGAGAAGGCCATGTTAAAGTAATATGTTTTCAGCAGTGTTTTAAAGTGCTCTACTGTATTAGCCTGGCAAATTCCTCTTGGCAGGCTATTCCAGATTTTAGGTGCATAACAGCAGAAGGCCGCCTCACCACTTCTTTTAAGTTTTGTTCTTGGAATTCTAAGGAGACACTCATTTGAAGATCTGAGGGTACGATTTGGAATATAACGTGTCAGACATTCCGATATATACTGTATAATGGGGCGAGATTATTTAAGGCTTTATAAACCATAAGCAGAATTTTAAAGTCAATCCTGAATGACACAGGTAACCAGTGTAGTGACATCAAAGCTGGAGAAATGTGTTCGGATTTTCTTTTCCTAATTAGGATTCTAGCAGCTGCATTCTGCACTCGTTGCAAACGATTTATGTCTTTTTTGGGTAGTCCTGTGAGGAGTGCGTTACAGTAATCTAGTCTACTGAAAACAAAAGCGTGAATTAATTTCTCAGCATCTTTCAGTGATATAAGAGGTCTAACTTTACTTATGTTTCTTAAGTGAAAAAATGCTGTCCTAATGATCTGATTAATATGCAATTTAAAATTCAGATTACAGTCAACAATCACCCCTAAGCTTTTTACCTCCATCTTGACTTTTAATCCTAATGTATCCAGTTTATTTCTAATAGCCTCATTGTATCCATTATTGCCAATCACTAAGATTTCAGTTTTCTCTTTATTTAACTTGAGAAAGTTACTATTCATCCATTCAGAAATACAAGTCAGACATTCTGTTAGTGAATCAAGAGAATCGGGGCCATCAGTTGCTATTGATAAGTACAGCTGTGTGTCATCAAATACATAAAATACTGACTAATCACTCAGACTTGGCCAATTTATACTAGCCAGTCTAACAAAACACCATCGGATCTTAATTAATAGATTAGAGCTGTTAGGTGTCTCTGGCTCTGCTTTGGACTGGTTCTCCTCTTATTTGCCAAATAGGAGTTTCTCAGTCGGTGTGGCTGGCTTTTCATCTGACTCTGCTCCTTTGACATGTGGAGTTGAACAGGGTTTCTTTCTTGGACCTGTACTCTTCTCTTTATATATTCTTCCCCTATCACAGATTCTTAACTCTTTCAAGGACATCTCGTATCATCTATATGCAGATGATATACAGCTTTATTTTTCATTTAAGCCTAACCAAATTAATACTTTGGTCACTTTAGTTGATTGTCTGTCTCAGGTTAACAACTGGCTCAGTAGTAATTACCTGCAGTTGAATTCAGTAAAAACTGAGGTACTAATTGTTGCTCCTTCTGTTCTTCATTCTGAGATCAGTTTAAAATTATCTTCTGTCTCTCCTGTTATTAAGTTGAGTCTACGTAACCTTGGGGTTATTTTTGACGAGTCCCTGACACCTTATAAATATATAAGGTCAGTCAGCTGCTCGTGTTTCTTTCATTTAAAAAATCTTTCAAAATTAAGAAATGTTGTTTCAAAATCAGAATTGGAGATGCTTGTTCATTCTGTTATTTTTTTAGTTTTGGTACTTACTTTCAGAGCTTTGCATGGACAAGTTCCTGAGTACCTAACCAGCCTGCTCCAATGCCATACAGCTTGCCGGACTCTTAAGATCTGGGCAGCAGGGTCTTCTCGTTGTCCCACGCACTCGGCTAAAAACCCGTGGGGATCGTGCCTTTCAGTCTGTGGCACCAAGACTATGGAATAGCCTGCCTTGTGGTCTGCATGGAGTCAAGTCTGTTGATTCTTTTAAAAAACAACTAAAAACATTTCTTTTTAAGCAAGCTTTTAATCAGTGCTGAATAGTTCCAGTTTGTTTATTTATTGTTTTTATTGGTTTTGTTTCAACTGTTTGTATTTGTTCTGTATTTGCTGTTCAGCGCTCTGTGACCTTTTGTCTGTGAAGGGTGCTATATAAATAAACTACTACTACTTTAGAATGAGAACGTAAATGGCATTCTTTTGAAGAAATCCATGTCAACACAATGTGAACCATCAAGGTCTACTCAAAAGGCATCCATTTGTTCATTCATCATTGTACCGTGTGAAAATATCCACCCACATTCCAAACATATTAGATTGACAAGCGACTAAACTGTCTGTTTGAATGAGTGTGGTTATGTATGGGAGTAGGCTGTGGGAATGACGGCTCTTTGGTTGGCTCCTATCTCCAAGCCAGTCTATTCTACAACCATTTTTTGATAGAATTCTCTGCCACTCACACGCCAGTGGTTGTTTTTATTCTGTACAGCTGCTGAGTGCTTCATGCAGTAAGACAACCATCAGTGGCCAACTAGTGTGAGAGCGCCCTCTACAGCTGAAATAGCAGAGCATACAGAAGATGCTGTGGCCTTACTCTTGTATTTCCTGTGCCTATTTTTTTCCATTAGAGTTGCAAGCAGTCCAAGACTGAACTTGCAGCATTGGGAGTGACACATACACAAATGAAACTCACTAGGACCGTGGCACCTATGAGTCAATATTAACTTTAACCTGCATTCCTTTGGATGTGGGAGGAAAGTCATGTGAACACAGGGAGAACACAGGCTTGCAAATGAACTCCAGTCCCTAGAGCTATGAAGCAGCAGCATCTCATTCTGGACCAGCGCTCAAGAGAGACAGAGCTCTGAGCCAGACCAGATTGCTACAGCAACATTTTTTTTTTACTTTAATTTCTTAATTTCAATTGTTCTACTTTTTGTAACACACTTTGACCTGTATTTTTTGTACAAATAAATGTTGCTGTCAGTAGGGATTAGCACTGCTATTTTAAAGCTATAGAGGATGGTTTCAAATCCCAGTCACCGTCTACAATAAATTGACATGTTCTCCCATTGATTATTTGGGGCTTCTCCAGTTTCCCCCACATCTCTAAGAAAAGCAGATAGGATAAACAGTGACTTGTATTTTTCCCAGTGTGTGGGTGTGTGTACATGTGAGTGTGCCTTGTCATCAACCGGCACTTCCTCTGGGATCTGTTCTTTCTAATGTTACTGGATATGCTACATATCCTGAATGGCAATCTCTTAATGGCATTAGCAGGTTTAGAGAAAGAACTGTAGGTAATGAAGTATTAGAGGTACCTCTTCTCCACAGGTCTGTTAATAGATAAGTTAAAAAAAATGTGCTGTGTTCAGTTTGAACTGGAAAGTTTGAATTTCTGTGTTAATAGTTTCTAGTCAGAATTTTAATAGGAAAGCACACCACAAGTTGGATTTCCTACCCAGAAACCCAGGCTGGGTCTGTCAAGTCCGAGTTTGACCGACTTTAGGTTATGACGTCAACTCAAAATGGAGACAAACTCTGTGAACTTTAGTGAAAACTGTAGTTTTATATTGCTTATTAGCATTGCTGTCTATTTGTGCCTCATTAAATCAGTCATACATGCAGTACTGTCCAACTCCTATCTGTGGATATGTACCTATAGTGTTTTGATGTAAAAAATAGATGCAATGTGTTGCTATCAACTGCTATTTATTCCATAAAAGCAAGCACATATTGGCTTTCTGAATGTTTTACTGGAACATGATCAACTCAGGTGTGAAATCAATCCCAGTTCCGACATCCAAAGCATATGGAACGTAGCATTCGATAAAGACTATGCCCTGAACCCATCATTAAACCAGCTCAAAAATGGATGGGTGTACAAGTGCACAAACAGACTTCAGTCCAAAACTTATCAAATTTACTTCTCTCTGATGATTCACCTAAAACAATACTTAGATCAGGAAATTATTATCCTCAGTTGTGATATTTATACTATATGTATAAATTAGATATGCTTTTAGTAAAGATGACAGTGTATATAACCATAGAAATGATCAGTGACAAAACCCCTGATGAATATTAGTGGTCTGTTTAATACAAAATTGAATGCTAATTAATGTGAACCAGCACAGTGGATTGTATTGCCACTTCACAGATCCAACGTCCTGAGTATGAATCCTCTGTCTGGATGTGGTCTTTTGAGGTTTTACATATTTCCCCCCATGTCTGCATCTCCATAAAGGTACTGATATGATTAACTGATGCTTCCAAATTCCACTATGTGCAGGTTGTGTGTGTACGTGTGGACCCTGTGATGGACCGGTCACCTGTCCAGGGTTGTTTACTAACCTGTGTATAACTCTTGTCAGACATGTGAACTTGGGATGGGTTTTCACAGTTCTGGGTCCATTTGAAATAGTTCTGTGGAAGGATTTAGATGTGACACAGCCATTTACTAAAGGATTGGGGGGGGATATATTTCTTGCCAGAAGCCTACCGATGTCACTTCATGTTTTGTACCATCAGCATCTCCCTTTCCATCTTCTGTGCTACAAAAATCACCTCCACAGGAAGTTTGGAGTGATTCAAGAGCAGATCTCTCCTAGATGGACATCTTTAAAGCCTCACTAGTAAGAAACTCCTAACTTCTTCTCCTGGTTTGGACATTAAACAGGGTCACCTCTGGTGCCTCAAGTCTTTATCTGTTTTTGTGCTCTTATTTAATATGTTGTAGGAATAGGCTGTGACTTTCTGTGACTCTGAATTGGGTTAAGTGTAGAGTAATATGATGTGATAATTTGGTTAGTTAGACATCATCTCCTGGTAAAATCTTGTGCTGAAGTACATATAAAATGAAAAAAATTTAGAAGTACATATAGAATGAAAACATTAGATGTGAGGTCCATTTATTAACTGAACCAAACCTGTTTTTTTCCTTACAAGCTGTTGCCTTCCCAGGCTAAGGAGGAACACACCCTGGATGGGTCGCCAGTCCATTGGAGGTCTCCTTCGTTCATATCTGGCCAAGTCAGAGTCCCAAGTAGCTAACATTCATGTGTTTGTCAAGTGGGAAGAGTACCTAGAAGAGGCTGGAGATGGAGTTTGTTGCAAGAAGCTATTATCAAAAGGTATAAGATGCCCACCATAGTGGCAACTCTAGAAACTATTGGTGGACAAGAGTGATGATAGAAGCTGTAAGGAAAGATATTTCTCAAAAAATATTACCAAGAGTGTTGCGGGATTTAACTAAGTGGTATTGATGGGACAAGATAGTGGGGTGCTATAGCAGGAAGGCTGAATGATGGCTTTATTAAGGCCATGGAGAATGACTTTCAGGTGGCCTCAAACAGGTTCTGAAAAAAATGTAATGACTAAGGATGTGTGAGCAAGGCAGGTGAAAGGAGCACTTTGAAGAAGTCCTAAACTTGGCAGACACATTCTCCTTAAAGGAGACAGTGGCAGAAGCATTAACTGGAGGTGATCCATCTCTGGAAGAGAGGTCTGCCAGAAACGGTGAAATATTGGTTATTGTGAGGGTCTTTAGGCTAAAACACCCTTTAATGGTTTGTGGAATGTGGCGATAGTGTGTTGGGACTGGCAGTCTGCACCGATGGTCCCCTGTCTTTGTGTTCCCATTGTCAATAAATTACACTCCTCACACTACATGGGAAGGCAAATTACAGTTTACTAGAACAGAGACTCAGTCCACCATCAAAACCTTAGTTCTAGAAGAAAAAGTGTGGATTTTTTCCTGGCTGCTTAAAATTGAGCCAGATCTTGAATATTTCACAGGTTCAATCAAAGTTGCCTGTTTACTTATGCTATGTAGACTTAGAAGAAGCTCAGGACCATCATCCCCATGGTATCTTGTGGAAGCTGCACAAGCAAAATTGTCAGAGTTAAATTAAGTCTTAAAGCATCAGTGTAACCCCAAAACCTGTATATATAGAAAGAGAGGACCCATGTAAATACTTAAAACATTATCTTAAAACTGGTGATTTTGAGTACTGTGTGTGACGATGCGGGTTCGACTCCACGCTCCCATCACTGTTTGGGAGCCTTTGAACCCAACACCGTCGGTAATGTCACCGATGAGCTAGACAGTTGAGGCAATAACAATTGAGCAAGGAGATGGGAAAGATGTGCAAAAGTGCTTTTATTAAAAATCCAACAAAAACAAAGTGTCCATAAAGTGCAGTGATTCAAAAAGAGTCATTAAATAAATAATCCATTAAAAGAAAAATGTGGAGGTTTAAAAAAACAATAGAAAACACAATCTTTTTAAAACAAGGTTAAAACGTTTCATGCGGAAGCAGTCTTTAAAAACCAATAGCAAGCTCAGTGCTTCTTTCTTGTTAGCATTAGCATCTCACCTGCTTCTCCCGACAAGGCTTTGCAGCAGGCGAGACGCTCTCTCTGCAGCTGCCCTTTTCCATCCACTAACACAGGTCTGGAGACCTCCCGATCCTGGCTTCGGTCTGGCACTCATTCCAGACCTGAGACTTGGGCTCCTTGGTCTCCAGGATGCTTACACCAAGGACTGCAACTCCAAGCCTCGCGACTCCCGCTGCCTTTCCGGTCTTCTACGGCCAGTCGCCTTTCCCTGGTCACTCCCGCTACCTGATCGCTCAGCGGAAGCGACTTCAACGTCGACACCTGGGTGTCGGCCTAACACCCAGCTTCGTCGTAGCTGCCCACGAGCGCTCGTTCGCTCGCCCACACACACGCACCGTGTGTCTCTCTCTCTCTCTTG
Organism: Polypterus senegalus; assembly: GCF_016835505.1. Classification (NCBI taxonomy): domain Eukaryota; kingdom Metazoa; phylum Chordata; class Cladistia; order Polypteriformes; family Polypteridae; genus Polypterus; species Polypterus senegalus. The sequence continues at coordinate 67,452,889 of NC_053156.1, forward strand.
CACCGACTTGCTTCCTCGCTCCCTGTAACCTCCGTCCTCTTTCTCTTTTCGTTTTTTCTCTCTGATCTTTTTCTTCTCCCAACCGACTCGCTCTTCTTTTATATTGCAAGGGGCCATAGCAGCTGCAGCACATTAGCCACGGGAACAATCATGGATGTGGGCAGTCCCTCACCTGTGCACTAGGTGAGAAACGCCCACACCGCAGATTGCCCCGTGGCTTGCTATGGCCACCACACCCACTCACTAAGCCGCCGCGAGTGCAGTGATTATTTATTTTAAAAAAAAACGGCCTTTGCTAAGCGAGCTGTGGTCCCATAACACCACATTGTGCAGGAGGAACTGCATCTTCATTAAAAGGTCTATATGAAATATCTTTGAATCCAGCAGGCAGGAGACCAGGGCTGCTAGGATGATTGAAAACCAGATTTATCCAATCTAAAACATTCTTTCCTGGCATTGACCCTTCATTTTCTTGCCTCATGGAGTTATGGGTATGATAACAGTTACCACATGGTGCTTTCATGTTCTCCCAATATATGTGTAGATTGTCCTGGTTCCCTGATTAGCTCACACATCCCAGAGAATAGCAAGTTAGTAAACTTTGGGTTACTAAATTATCTGAATGTGAGTATGAGTAGCTATGGATCGTCATCATCTCTATGACTGGTTTCCAATCTGTAGGCATTTCTCCATGTGGCCCTGAAATGGAAAAACTGGGTTCAAAAAGTGGATGAGTTGATGGAGAAATGGAAGTGTGTGTTTTGCCCTAGTTATCTATTCTGCAAAGTGTAAAATGCCTTCCAACTATCCCAAACTATTAATTTCTTTAAGAGTGCCTCCAATGCCGGAAAAATCATTTAAGTTTTATTGAACCTGCTCAAGGGCAGCACAGTGGTAGTGCTGCTGCCTCACAGTAAGGAGACCTGGGTTCGCTTTCTGGGGCCTCCCTGCGTGGAGTTTGCATGTTCTCCCTGTGTCTGCGTGGGTTTCCTCCGGGTGCTCCAGTTTCCTCCCACTGTCCAAAGACATGCAGGTTAGGTGCATTGGCGATCCTAAATTGTCCCTAGTGTGTGCTTGGTATGTGTGTGTGTGTGTGTGCCCTGCTGTAGGCCGGCACCCTGCCTGGTATTTGCTCCTGCCTTGCACCCTGTGTTAGCTGGCATTGGCTCCAGCAGACCCTGTGTTAGAATATAGCGGGTTGGACAATGACTGACTGACTAAGCCTGCTCACCCTATTGCGCCAACTGTACCTTGAATTCAGCATTCAGTCTTCACTTCCTTTTAATTGCAGTTGCTGCTGAGTGGGAGGCCTGGTGCAGTTCATTTTCAATTAGTTTTTATAAAAGTCAGGGATGTGTTTTTTTTCCTTTTTCGCCTATCGGCCTGCTTAGATCATCATTTTCTTTGACATAAGCTACTTGGCTGTCATAAAGAGCAGAAACAGCCTGTGCTTTTGGAATGAATCCCTCTCACCCTTCTGCACTAATACTTCTTCCTGTCTAGTTACACTTACATAAATCTTTTATTTTTAGATTTCCGCATTCTAACTGTTTTACTGGCTGCCTTTACCTAATGAGTTTGCTCGTAAAACAAAAAAAAGAAAAAAAAAAGTCTGTCCCTTAGAAAATTTGTACATCTCAGTGTGCAGAGTGCCATGGCACAATTTAAAGGACAGAACTTTTATTAATTCCTAAGGAGGCCTCCTATGCTGTGTCCTCCCACTCTTCTCTCACACTGATGGCAGAGAAGGGCCTGATGATTCTTATGTCCAGTCTATGACATTTAAACTAATTTTCTGCCACTGTCTTTATTTAGACAGGGTGAATTAATAACCGAGTTACTGAATTGAACAACACAAGAGAAGATAAATTACCTTATCTGGCTCAGTGTGTAACCCTGGGTAGATCAGTAATCCCACCTTTCCCTAAATGTGTCATTTCTGTCCTCAGTCGAATCTCAGTGTCACTGGGGCTGTAGCTTAATTTATAGGATCACTAGCTTTACTGCCACAGTGTTGCACAAACCAATGTGTTTCTTTGTGCCGGTCCCAAGCCCGGATAAATGGGGAGGGTTAGTCAGGAAGAGCATCCAGTGTAAAATTTTGCCAAATCAATATCCAGACAACAATACAAATTTCCATACCAGAAAACCCCAGGTTAACAACGACCGCCACCAGTACTGTTAGCCAACGAGGAGCTGGCGGAAATTGGGCTACTGTTGGCCGAAGAAGAGGGGGGGAGACATGTCCGGAGGTAGAAGGAGAGGAGGAAAGTAAAGAGAGTGGAACTAAGGGTAGGAACTTTGAATGTTGGCAGTATGATTAGTAAGGGGAAAGAGTTAGCAGATATGATGGAGAGAAGGAAGGTTGATATATTGTGCATGCAAAAGACTAAATGGAAGGGGAGTAAGGCCAGGTGGATTGGAGGTGGATTCAAATTGTTCTATCATGGTGTGGATAGGAGAAGAAATGGGGTAGGAGTTATTCTGAAGGAACAGTATGTCAAGAGTGTTTTGGAGGTGAAAAGAGTGTCAGGCAGAGTAATGATTATGGAGCTGGAAATTGGAGGTGTAATGATGAATGTTGTTAGTGTATATGCACCGCTGGTTGGGTGTGCAATGGGTGAGAAAGAAGATTTTTGGAGTGAGTTGGATGAAGTGATGGACTGTGTACCCAAGGAACAGTAAGTGGTAATTGGAGCGGATTTCAATGGGCATGTTGGTGAAGGGAACAGTGGAGATGAGGAGGTGATGGGTAGGTATGGTGTCAGGGAGAGGAATGAAGAAGGTCAGAGGATAGTGGATTTTGCCAAGAGAATGGACATGGCTGTGGTGAATACGTATTTTAAGAAGAGGGAGGAACATAGGGTTACATACAAGAGTGGAGGAAGATGCACACAGGTTGATTACATCCTATGCAGAAGAGTTGATCTGAATGAGATTGAAGACTGCAAAGTGGTGGCAGGGGAAAGTGTAGTTAAGCAGCATAGGATGGTGGTCTGTAGGACAACATTGGATATCAAGAAAAGGAAGAGAGTGAGGGAAGAGCTAAGGATCAAATGGTGGAAGTTGAAAAAGGAAGACTGCAAGGTTGAGTTTAGGGAGGAGGTGAGACAGGCACTGGGTAGCAGTGAAGAGTTACCAGACAGTTGGGAAACTACAGCAGATGTAGTAAAGGTGACAGCAAGAAGGGTGTTTGGTGTGACACCTGGAAAGAGGAAGGAGGATAAGGAAATCTGGTGGTGGAATGAGGAAATACAGGAGAGTATACAGAGGATGGCAAAGAAGAAGTGGGATAGTCAGAGAGATGCAGAAAGTAGAGAAGAGTACAAGGGGATAAGGCGCAACGTGAAGAAAGAGGTGGCGAAGGCTAAAGAAAAGGCGTATGATGAGTTGTATGAGAGGTTGGACACTAAGGAGGGAGAAAAGGACCTGTACCGATTGGCTAGACAGAGGGACTGAGCTGGGAAAGATGTGCAGCAGGTTAGGTTGATAAAGGATAAAGATGGAAACGTACTCACAAGCGAATAGAGTGTGTTGAGCTGATGGAAAGAGTACTTTCTGATGACTGATGAATAAAGAGAACAAGAGAGAGAAGTAGCGATAGTAGGGAGCAGGTTGAGGAGACCCTTGAGAGGTAGAGATATGCTCTAGAGAGGAGAGGAATGAAGGTCAGTAGGAACAAGACAGAATACATGTGTGTAAATGAGAGGGAGGTCAATGGAATGGTGAGGATGCAGGGAGTAGAGTTGGCGAAGGTGGATGAGTTTAAATACTTGGGATCAATACTACAGAGTAATGGGCATTGTGGAAGAGAGATAAAAAGAAAGTGCAGGCAGGGAGGAATGGGTGGAGAAGAGTGATTTCTGACAGACAGGTATAAGCAAGAGTGAAAAGGAAGGTCTACTGGACGGTAGTGAGACCAGCTATGTCATATGGGTTGGAGACGGTGGCACTGACCAGAAAGCAGGAGACAGAGCTGGAGGTGGCAGAGTTAATGATGCTAAGATTTGCATTGGGTGTGACAAAGATGGATAGGATTAGAAATTAGTACATTAGAGGGTCGGCTCAGGTTGGACGGTTGTGAGACAAAGTCAGAGAGGCGAGATTGCGTTGGTTTGGACATGTGCAGAGGAGAGATGCTGAGTATATTGGGAGAAGGATGCTAAGGATAGAGCTACCAGGGAAGAGGAAATGAGGAAGGCCTAAGCGAAGGTTTATGGATGTGGTGAGAGAGGACATGCAGATGATTGGTGTAACAGAACAAGATGCAGAGGACAGAAAGATATGGAAGAAGATGATCCACTGTGGCAACCGCTTACGGAAGCAGCCAAAAGAAGAAGACTAGCTTTGCTGGGAATAGTTCTTCAGACTATGGGACTCATGTTAAACTGATATATCTGAAGTACAATGTAACTGAATACTTTTTTATATATGATATTTGAAGGTGTTTTTTTTCCAGTAGCTAATATTATTAATTTACTGAAGCACCTTAAACATGCTACATTTAATTGAACATGAGTAAAATGTTCCTGCCGTAGATCAATCCCTGCTTTTCCTGATGACTTGGCTTTTGTTGATGGTCATTGTAAAACACAATGGAAGCTCTATTGCTTTGAATTTAAACAACTAATTAGTAGGAATAATGGAAATAATGGATAATTTCACCCTGTACCTGTAAAAATTTGAATGTAACACTTTGATCTGTAGTCTTGTACCATTATAAAGGTTTAGAGGGCTTAGATCTAAAGCAGTAAAAGATGTGAGGATTAAAAACACGGAATTTATGAGCAAGCTAAGATGAAGCAGCTGGTTAAGCATACAAGCTTTCTATTAAACAGGTTTGCATTCTGAAACTTGTAGTGTCTAAAGGTCCACAGGCTGTGGTCAAGCAGAAAAATGAGTATTCATCCTGAGAAATTCCAGTTTATCCAAACCAAGCCTGACCCAGAGGGCATGACTGCACACATGATGACATATCCACATTTAAATAACAAGGAGATTTTCATAATTAGCTCATAAAATTGTAACCAATAGCACATCCTGCTGCAGAGTTTCAAAAATAGTCCTTGTTGAAGATGGTCACTGGCAAATAATATGCCTCTCATTGCCTGTCTATGAAATAACTAGGTTGTTATTAATCTATCATTTTACTAGTATTTAATAACTATCCTTTTAATACCTAACAAATCTCTTTTATACAAAATGCAAGCTTTTCGTCTGAAACAGACTTAGCTTCACCACCAGTCAGATGAGCACACTGGATGGTTGCTTCAGACAAACCTTTAATTTCTGTGAAATGATAGCAACTGTGCCTCCCACCGGATAATGGACCTCTCATCCAATCCAAATGAAAAAGTCTGAGTTACAGCTTGGTCTAATGATAAAAGCTAATTATAAATGATACATTACTATCTTGAATAAGCTTTATTATACTCTACAAATTAGTCATAATGACGGGTTCACAGTGAAGGGTGTTGTGATAAATGCAATAAAAGCCAAGATTCATTAATGCATTTTTATTGCAATGCTGACATACACATTTTTTGGTTGGCTATAGCAAAGAAAACTCTCATAAACCTGGATAATTAAATTCTTCTAAATTGAATTCCTTGAAATATGGGGGTGTATCAGAGCTTAAAATGTCTACTAAACACATGGGCATTTGTCTGATAATTTGAATTAGTTAATAAGATAACTATTAAGTGAAATGTGGATCATAATGTTATTTAGTAAGTTTATATCTGTAAATATTGCATATGGCATGGAGGACAAAATAAGTCTATTTTTAAAAACAACAGAGTTATCCAAGTGTTTCAACTGAATGATATCAGTGTCAATATATAAACATTGAGAATGTAAAAATAATAAGAAATGAAAGGAGACAGAAAAGATTTTCACTAATTAAAAATTTTACAAGATTGGGGGAAAGGAGAGATTGAAATAAATTGTAAGGATTTTCTTGCATCAGAAACAGACCATCATGGTACCTGTCCTGGGCCCACTGAACCATGCCTAGCACTGATGAGAAGACAAAGGTACAGATAATACAAAGTAAATAATACAAAGTTTTATTTATGCCCATGTTCTGTTTCCAGTGATCTTATATTGCAAGAATCAGGTTCAGAAAAATGAACAGATGATAGGATAGTTATAATAATAACAATAGTAGTGCATTAACGTGAGTTACCACAGCTATGCTGATGACACACAGCTGTACTTATCTATAGCACCTGATGACTCCGACTCTTTCGATTCACTAACACAATGTCTTACTGGTATTTCTGAATGGATGAATAGTAATTTTCTCAAACTAAATAAAGAGAAAACTGAAATTTTAGTAATTGGCAATAATGGATGCAGTGAGGTTATCAGAAATAAACTTGATGCACTAGGAATTAAAAGTTAAGACGGAAGTAAAAAATTTAGGGGTAACCGTTGACTGTAATCTGAATTTTAAATCGCATATTCATCAGACCACTAGGACAGCATTTTTTCACTTAAGAAACATAGCTAAAGTTAGACCTCTTATATCATTGAAAGATGCTGAGAAATTAATTCACGCTTTTGTTTTCAGTCGACTAGATTACTGTAATGCACTCCTCTCAGGACTACCCAAAAAAGACATAAATCACTTGCAACGAGTGCAGAATGCGGCTGCTAGAATCCTAACTAGGAAAAGAAAATCTGAACACATTTCTCCAGTTTTGATGTCACTACACTGGTTGCCTGTGTCATTCAGGATTGACTTTAAAATACTGCTTATGGTTTATAAAGCCTTAAATAATCTCGCGCCATCTTATATATCGGAATGTCTGACACGTTATATTCCAAATCGTAACCTTAGATCTTCAAATGAGTGTCTCCTTATAATTCCAAAAGCTAAACTTAAAAGAAGTGGTGAGGCGGCCTTCTGCTGCTATGCACCTAAAATCTGGAATAGCCTGCCAATAGGAATTCACCAGGCTGATACAGTAGAGCACTTTAAAACACTGCTGAAAACACATTACATTTGAACATGGCCTTTTTATAACTTAACTTTAACTTAATACTGATACTCTGTATGTTCAATTCTTCATAATAACTATTCACAGTGGCTCCAAAATCCATACTGACCCCTACTCTCTTCTGTTTCTTTTTCCGGTTTCTTTGTGGTGGCGGCCTGCGCCACCACCACCTACTCAAAGCATCATGATGCACCAACATTGATGGACTGAAAGCCAGAAGTCTACGTGACCATCATCATCAAGTCCTTCCATGAAAACCCTAAATACAAAGAGGACTGTTTGATTCATGTTAGGTAGATTGCCCAGAGGGGACTGGGCGGTCTCTTGGTCTGGAACCCCTACAGATTTTATTTTTTTCTCCAGCCTTTGGAGTTTTTTTTGTTTTTCTGTCCACCCTGGCCATCGGACCTTACTTATTCTATGTTAATTAATGTTGACTTATGTTTATTTTTTATTGTGTCTTCTATTTTTCTAATCATTTTGTAAAGCACTTTGAGCTACATTTTTTTTGTATGAATATGTACTATATAAATAAATGTTGATTGATTGATTGATTTTATTTCTATAGCTCAGGGGTCCTCAATCACGGTCCTGGAGAGCCGCAGTGGCTGCAGGTTTTTGTTCCAACCCAGTTGCTTAATAAAAAGCACTTATTGCTAAAGTAACACTTCTGCTTCACTTTAGTGATTTTGAGCCCTTATTGCTTAACTTTGTCTTAAACAGCTATTTTAATTGCTCCTTATTATCAATAACATGCAAATGACAAGAGAGAGCAGCATTTCTCCATTTAGCTTATTTACATTTACACCTGTGTGTATTTATCTGCACTACTGGGTTTAATTAAATACTTGGAAGAAAAATGAAGAGAAAAAAGTGAAGGACTGAGAATTACTCGTCCATTTTAGCCTTCAAATCATTTGCATGATAGAAAGGGAAAGAAAATCTAGGATATGAGAATGACCTGACATAGCAGAGTTAATTTCATTTCATAGCTTGTTAGTGCTTTATTGGCAAGAATTGCTTTCTAATTAAGCAACCAGGTCAGAAAAAAAACCTGCAGCCACTCCGGCTCTCCAGGACTGGGATTGAGAACCCCTGCTATAGCTGCTACCCATGCTCAAAGCTCTTCAGAAATATCCAGAAGGGCACAAAAAGAATAAAGTGCAAAAAAATCTTAACATATAATGTTGAATGTGGGTGTTTGGGTTTGTTCTTTACACAATTTTAACAACAACCTACTTTGGGTCCACAATTTTGAAGCTGGAGTACATTAGGGTTCATTTTTACTACTGTGAGTTTTAAAGACAGTGCCGTTTCCTGGATTTTGATCAAAAAAATCCAGGACTGCAACTGGGAAAGTGTGTTCTGCTGACAAATAGAGATTAGATAGTTCTGCTTTAAAATTACTTACCTGGGCAAAGCTGGGTCCTGCTACTAGTATCAAACAAAAACAATATCTAGGAATAAAAAACAAACATTAAAAAACAAATAATACATTAATACAAGGGTGGAAATGGCTGTGAAGTGAGAAGTGTACTCCCATGTTCAGTGTTAAACAGGAGCAGCTCCCAAATTTCAGAATCCATACAATTATTATATGACTGCCCTGCAAAACAAAGTGACTCTAGTGTTTGTGAATGCAAATATAATGAATGGGCTTAGACTTAAACAACAGGAGCACATAAAAATGTAGTGAAATTTTGGACACAAATGTTTACCTCACCTAGTTAGATATGCGGACTTGGTAACCTTCACACAGTGAATTTAACCTGGAAAACTGAAAGGTTGAGTTTTCCAAATTTTAAAACTTCACTAATTCTATTTAATATATGGGATGGCTTGCAAGGGTAAAACGAGATATCTATAACTTTCAAGAAGTCACTCAAGCACACAGTTGCTTATAGATAATAAAGAACATCTACTTACAAACATTAGCTGGCCATTGGATGTTTTGAAAATTGCTCTTTCTGAACATGACACGAACGTAACTGTAACTGAGTTACTTCAGGTAAATGTCAATGGATATGCTGCTCATTCCAGACTTTTTAAAATCTAGAAAGGGCATTATAGAAAAACATTTCAAAACATTTGAAGGAATGTACATTAATGCCTCAAAGGTGTCAGTATTGAGACACAGCATTATACTATCCACTGCTACTACTTTTAAATGCAGCAGCAGGAAAATTACCAAATATTTAAACTGTAAGCTGATGTAAAGGCAGGAATGCACCATTAGACGGAAGATTAATTGTACTGATATTCTCCAGCAGGTATGGTTTACTGGGTCCAAGCCATGTACATCTGTTTTAGTCCCACTGCCCAGCAAACAGTGATTGTAACAACGCCACAATGTGTCTAGACAAAATCGTTGCCCTCCGTTTTTAATGTCTGATTTTGAGACTACTGTAGAGAAAGGCTCTGAATTTCTCTTAATAGAGTTGGATTTGTTAAGTTGGCAGGTTTTAGGAGTGTAAGATAGTCATACTTCAAAATAAAGCTGAATATATTGCAAGATTCAGTTATTTTGTTGCTACATTTGTGACCTCACACGCACATGGTTGTTTATTCCCATCACTTGCTTTACTTGTGGCCCTTCAGCTGACTGTCCTTGTGGTTAAGAAGGCATCTCAGGATTCAGGAACTTGTACTGTGCATGCATCTGCATTTATGTCTTGACTTCCTTTTCATTTTAAAGAGATTAGTACAACTATTCCTGCATTTCTATAGTTGGAAAAATAAATTAGGGGTGTGTTTATTTTGAAAGGCGCCATATAAAATACAAGTGAGTGAAATTTGGCAACTATGGTGATAATACTCTCAGCGATCATTGCGAAGGCACGTATATGTCCATTCTTCGATTTCCCACAAATATCAGGATTTCAATGTGAAAACATCCCATAATCTGATTAAAAGTAGGAGAAACTATACCTGCCTGAAATACATACAGTCTTGCTGCGCACGGTAAGAACCAAGCCATTCGCTGACTACTTTAGCTCGGTACGTTACATACTATAAGATTTTGCTCTCTGGCTACGATTTTCATACACTTCTTATATATTTCTGCGTAAAGAAGAGTTGATTTATATAAAATGAGTATTCAAGCATATATAAACTACAAAATCCATTTATATGCGAAACTCGTCCAAAGCTCTCGAAACACCTTGAAAACTTTCCAGTGGAGTAATGCTAGAGTGGCGCAGCACGTACCTTACGTCATTCACAAAAGGCCCTCTTGGTCTTTTCTATTCAATTTACCGTCTCTTGCTAGACTGCCCATAACAGTGCCAGTTTAATATATAAAAGAAAGAAAGACTTTGAAAGTAATGTTATGGAGAACACATCTTGGATAAACTTGACTTTAGACTCTATCTGATTCTTTACCAACATATCCGTTTCCTGCCGCACTTTTGTGACCATTAATCTGGACGTGGCTTTTATTTTGATACATTACTGAGTAGCAGTCCTCCAGTTGCGCGCTCCATAGTGAGGCCTTATGCACAGGATCGAAGTATAGCGGTGGTTAAATAGTGTTGATTTTGATTGGTAATGTAAACGAACGTGTTTTGTTGTGTTCAATGGACCGCTGTGTTAAAACGTTCACTACAGCTGGGCGTCATGGTTATGCCGTGGAGATATCACCTTATTTTCCGTCGAGGTTGGCGTGTGCCTCCTCGCAGTACTACGGAATAGCAGGTGAGTGACAGTTGTCATTTCTAATTGCACTGGTGGTGCAGGTGTTAAAAGTCAGTTGTCACTGATACCAGTAAGGAATTCGTAAGTGTTTCTGCTTAAAATTAAAACCCAGAAACGAGTATGTAAATGTTGGCAGACAAGCGATGTTTAAGAATACAATGGTGCAATAAACAGTATTCATTTGTGCACAACCTACAGATCGCAGTATTCGGTTGTACACTGGTACAGAAAACACGGTCCAGGTGAACACAAACAAGCACTGAAGTGTTTAAGCATATGCGTACACGGAACAGCATTAAATTATTCACTTTTGAGGAATGAGTTTAAGTACAGACACATAAAAGCATGCAAACACATTTAAATAAAAGTTAAGGTATCGCATACGTCAGGACCTTGTGGAAACTCGAGTTTGCGGGCTGGACTTTAACTCCCTGGCGATGGACTAGCACGGTGGTGGGCCGAATTGTTAATATTGACTAATACAGTAAAATCTAGGTGTACCTGGCACTAACTCTAAAATAAGTGGTTTAATTAGCAAACTTTTTGAAAAGGCTTATTAAGAGCAATGCCCACACAATTTCTCAATGACATTTTTCAAATCATGAACATGAAACAGCTTGTTTCTGCTCATACTGTTAACAATTGAGATGATCTAAGTCGCAACTGCGAATTGATTGCAGTCGTATCTGTTACTAGGCTTTTGGTCATTTTCGTCTGTTTGAAGAGCTGTTCTCAGCTGCATGGGGCACCAAATAGTAATGCGCACAGCAGGCTTGCATATCCTTGGAAACAAGCGTGAGTAATGCACACTCTAAAAAAGCTTATTGAAATACCTTTGCTTGATTTCTATAAAGTTCCCTACTGCCCTAGAGTTCAGGAGAAACACTTCTGAAATACTGTCCACAGGTATAGATACAGGCCGCTCTTGATTTCAGGCAAAAATTGTAAGGATAATGTCTGATATTCTAAGAGGGGGGTATGGTGTGATAAAGTCCCAAGAATCCAACAAGCAACATTTTCATCAACAGCACAAGTTTGCAGTCTGGTTGAATAACTCCCTGGAGTGAGGATTTGCAAAGGGGATTAAAAAAAGATTGCACAATTTGTGTCATGGTGCCTAAAGTCCTAAAATTAAAGTTTAAATTCATCTTGAAGGATGGCAAATTGAAGTGCATGTATGGAAACGTCCTTCTTTCTGTCTGAATACTGTTCCATACAGTTGTGAAAATAAGCATGTTATTGTAAAGTATGAAGAATGTAGAAAAAGATAACTGAAAAGTTTTGTACCAGAACTGAACTGAGCTCACCAGGAGAGCTGTAACTATCCTTATCTTCTGATTCAGCCTTAGAGAGTTTGAAATACACACACAAGTTGCTTAAAAGTTATAGTCACAATACCACTATAGGTAAGTTAATGTTACCCCGTGTCTCACCACACATATGGTTTGAAATACAGGACTAATATTTTGTTTGATCTCCCAATTGGAAAATCATTGCCCACCTCACCTCCTTCTTTGGCTTTTGTAAATGGCACTCTTAATACTGATTTGTACACAAACCCAGAGTTACACCTGAAGGCCCGTCAGTTGGTACTGATGCCATCCAAATCAATCTTTGATAAAAATCACCCATCTGCAAATTTAAATTCTTTAAAAATACACACATAAGACAAAAACAAGCAAGCAGTTAAAACAATGAATGCCCCTCATTGTGGTAATTTACACCAGCCAACTATAGCATTGTTGTGTTAAGAATAGGTCACCAGCACTGGAATATCAGATACTACCATTAGTAGTTTTCCAACCCTTGGACCAGTGGGTGGGCTTTAATATGCCTGCTGGCAATGCCTTTAATACTTCACAGAGCGAGACACAATTTTGGTGCTGCAGACTGGACTTTAATGTTTTAGCAGGGTGAACGCTTTGTAACACAAGCACAACTAAGTTTCAAAAAAGTCCCATGCATCCCTCTAGACTAAAGAAAAAAACTTTATTAAAAAAAATGAACTACCACATGATTTTTATTGTCAACAAGTTTAAAATATTAAATAGTTATCCTGTATATTGTTGCTCAGCCCTATTCCAAAGGCAGTTATGACAAAGGAGCTATATTAAGTGTATTATTATTATTATTATTACTATATACTGTATCTAGCTAATATTTTTTTCAACCTCCTATATGAGCTCTGTCTGTTTTTTGGATCCAGACTCCCAACTGGCATTGCACCTAACTCTCATCTTCCACTCTGTGTGGTTGGAGAGCACATGGAATTTCCATGCAGCTTTTTCAGACTGAACCTGACTGTGTCACATGGTACACCCAGCCAGCAGGTGCTTCCTGATGAACTCCACTGCCATGCCTGGCCCAGGGATCCTTTTTGTGAGTGAAGTGCCTTTTAATAAATCTGAGACTATCATGAGGATTAATCTTTGCCTGGCCCCTCTTCTTAGACCAGTTTCATAGAGATAACCTTATCATGAGATCGCTAGACAACATGGTTTAAAGGATTGTTGATACACACAGCCCTCACTGCCTACTACACCCAAGGTTATAATCCTAGAATTGGTCATTTGATTGTGTGGCTGTTAAAATATTACAGCAGAAAAACAACAGGTCTTTCTTTTTAATTTTTAAGGATAACTTTTTTTTTTTTATATATTACACTTTCAATCATTTCTACATTCTCTTTTCAAACTCGAGTACACTTTACAATTAAAAACATGCATATTTAAAGGGGAGAGTTTTTAAACAGTGATTTTAAAGTACTGTGTCTTTGTACTTGTGACTTTTTCTGATTCCACACATGTGGCCTAACACCAAAATGAGTTATAGGACCAACCATTCGAATTGCATCAAATTAATGTCCTACCATTGTAGACCAAATGATCATCTTGTTAGAGTAGTGTATGTTGCTGGCTCTACCTTACTATAATGAGCTGGAATTGTGTCCAGCACTTTTACCTGCCTGGTGGCTTTCATTCTGTTACAGTAATATTTATTTATTTGAGCATTAAAGTATAACACATCTGCAGGTGGTGAACTTTAGAATAACTGGAGGGTGGTGTGTGTCCAGAATTGTTATGAAGGCCCTGCTTTTGTTTGCCTCTCCACTGTTTTAATTGAAGATACCTTTTGCTACCTGGAAGCTCTACCCAAGACATTGTTCTCTGCATTATTGTTTTCTAACTCGATATGAGGGTTTTGATGGACTGGTGCACTTTGCTTGACTTGTTCCTGTCTCGTGCATTATTCTTGCTGGGATAGGCTCCAGCTTCCATGCGATCCTACTTAGGATGAAGTGGGTGTGAAAGATGGAGGGTTGGATATAAGGATTTATGCATTATATTTTTATATATTAGTCAGTTGGGTGATAATAGTAAAATGCCTAACTTGTATTCAGGTAGTCTTGCTGTGGCTGCCCATTTATAATGTGCAGTGGGTTAGTACTCACAGTTAATCAATGGCATGATGTTGAAATTGATTGTCGAGTTTATAGGTACAGGTGCCGGTCATAAAATTAGAATATCATGACAAAGTTGATTTATTTCAGTAATTCCATTCAAAAAGTGAAACTTGTATATTAGATTCATTCATTACACACAGACTGATGTATTTCAAATGTTTATTTCTTTTATTTTTGATGATTATAACTGACAACTAATGAAAGACCCAAGTTGAGAATCTCGGAAAATTAGAATATCAATTAAGACCAATGCAAAAAAAGGATTTTTAGAAATATTGGCCAACTGAAAGGTATGAACATGAAAAGTATGAGCATGTACAGCACTCAATATTTAGGCTCCTTTGGCCTGGATTACTGCAGCAATGCGGTGTGGCATGGAGTTGATCAGTCTGTGGCACTGCTCAGGTGTTATGAGAGCCCATGTTGCTCTGATAGCGGCCTTCAGCTCTTCTGAATTGTTGGGTCTGGCGTATTGCATCTTCCTCTTCACAATACCCCATAGATTTTCTATGGGGTTAAGGTCAGGTGAGTTTGCTGGCCAATCAAGAACAGGGATACCATGGTCCTTAAACCAGGTACTGGTAGCTTTGGCACTTCATGCAGGTTCCAGGTCCTGTTGGAAAATGAAATCTGCATCTCCATAAAGTTCGTCAGCAGCAGGAAGCATGAAGTGCTCTAAAACTTCCTGGTAGACGGCTGCGTTGACCTTGGACCTCAGAAAACACAATGGACCAACACCAGCAGATGACATGGCATCCCAAACCATCACTGACTGTGGAATCTTTACACTGGCTCAAGCAACGTGGATTCTGTGCCTCTCCTCTCTTCCTCCAGACTCCAGGACCTTGATTTCCAAAGGAAATGCAAAATTTACTTCCATCAGAGAACATAACTTTGGACCACTCAGCAGCAGTTTTGTCTTTCGCCCAGGCGAGACGCTTCTGACACTGTCTCTTGTTCAAGAGTGGCTTGACACAAGGAATGCGACAGCTGAAACCCATGTCTGACATACGTCTGTGCATGGTGGTTCCTGAAGCACTGACTCCAGCTGCAGTCCACTCTTTGTGAATCTCCCCCACAGTTTTGAATGGGTTTTGTTTCACAATCCTCTCCAGGGTGTGGTTATCCCTTTTCTTGTACACTTTTTTCTACCACATCTTGTCCTTCCCTTCGCCTCTCTATTAATGTGCTTGGACACAGAGCTCTGTGAACATCCAGCCTCTTTAGCACTGACCTTTTGTGCCTTGCCCTCCTTGTGCAAGGTGTCAATGGTCGTCTTTTGGACAACTGTCAAGTCAGCAGTCTTCCCTATGATTGTGTAGCCTACAGAACTAGACTGAGAGACCATTTAAAGGCTTTTGCAGGTGTTTTAATTTAATTAGCTGATTAGAGTGTGGCACCAGGTGTCTTCAATATCGAACCTTTTCACAATATTCTAATTTTCGGAGATAATGAGTTTGGGTCTTTCATTAGTTGTCACTTATAATCATCAAAATTAAAAGAAATAAACATTTGAAATACATTAGTCTGTGTGTGATGAATGAATCTAATATACAAGTTTCACTTTTTGAATGGAATTACTGAAATAAATCAACTTTGTCATGATATTCTAATTTTATGACCGGCACCTGTATATGTTGCAGATATGGCTATAGTAAAAATCCATCCAGCCATCCATTATCCAACCCGCTATATCCTAACTACAGGGTCACAGGGGTCTGCTGGAGCCAATCCCAGCCAACACAGGGCACAAGACAGGAAATAAACCCCAGGCAGGGCGCCAGCCCACCGCAGATAGTAAAAATCAAAAGTTTAATACTCTTACAATGTGTGTTGGTAGTATGGTGGCACAATGGTTAGCAATGTGGCTGCACAGCTCCAGACCATTGATAAAGTCTCTGTAGAATTTGTGTGATCTCCCTCTTTCTTTGTGTTGTTTTCTTCCCATTTTCCATGTACACAAGTTTGGTAGCAGCATGTGTATAAATGCCCTCCAGTGGATTGGTAGCCCATCCAGGGTTTGTCCTTGTCTTTTGTATAATGCTGCAGGATAGGTGCCAGCTTCCTGTGTTTCTGAACTAGATAGATAATTAGGTTAGGAAGTTGATGGATTAATGAATATTTTTGTAACTTTATCACAGTGGCATATTGGTTAGGGTAAGTTCATGGGCCTCATAGTAATGTGATTGCCTTTTATTTATGAATCAGTGTAGGTTTGCAATACACATCTGCTAGCAGGAAGTCATTTTGTAATTAGGAAGGATATGCCCCAATCTTTATTTATTCGTCTTGAAGTTAGTACATTTTTTTAGGCTTGAGGGAATTATATATGTTGTTGGGGGATTTCAAAGTAGGTTTTATTAAAGAATGATATGATCATCATAGACTACATTGTTTATTTCTGTGTGTTAAAGATGAATGCTAAAATCACATTATTTTAATTTCTGATTTAATTACATTATGGAACGAAAGTAGCTTCTTTGCAATTGCTGCGATTACTGTATGTGCTAAAATTCAAGCCCTGAAGGAATGGGGGAAATTTGATATTATGCTTCATTATGGATAATTGAAGTATTTCTATGGAGCTGTAGTTTAAACTAATGTCTTTCTAATTGTTGTAGAACCAAGTCATATTTATATAGTGCTGTGAAAAAGTATTTGCACCCTTCCTAATAGCTGCTATTTTTGTATGGTTTGTCTGTTTGTCACAATAAATGGCTTCAGATCTTTAGACAAATTGTAATGTTAAATTAAGGGAGCCAGTCATTTTTAAATTGCTGCTTAATATATGTAAATAATGAACTTATCTAACACTTTTATTGCCCTCTGAGTTACTCTTTCAAACAGCTGACCAAAGTTAATTGATAACTAGGCTGACCCGCCTTTTAAGGCGACCGACTTTTAAGTTGACCACTTCTTAAGGCAATTCAATATGTAGATCAATTTGATATTTTATACTGTACAAACTCATTAATTTGGTTAAATTGCATTTGAGCGGTATTACTTTAAAACTCGTAGTTTCTGTTATTTTTGTGATGAAATGTAAACTTTTTTTGTATATTGAGGTTGCCCTTTTGAACCCCCCTGATATTTACTACGCGGTGAGGCATTTGTACTCCATCAACATTAATTAATTCCAGAGACATAATTTTGTCTATTTTTCCAGCACATCGCGCACAAAAGCAAGGGAACGATGGGAGCACCAGAACTCTGCCCACATCATGTCGCCGCATCGCAAGCTGCAAGTAGTAAGTCTGTGATAAGCAGAATACCGCTACGCTTTCCACTCACGGGATGGAAGGACAATCCTGACCGCTTTTATATAGTAAGAAAGAAGAAGAAGAAATCTCACAGTCTGGAGTAGAAAATCATCTTTTACCTGGAAAAACGAAACTACAAATCCCATCGTGCATTGCAAAATGGATGGGGTGTGTGTGAAACTCCGCGCCTGCGTAGCACTCACGGGATGGAAGGACACCCGACCGCTTTTATATAGAAGGATTAGAATCAGTTGACTGAAGACACCCAGACCTGATTGTAGCCAGCCTTGTTTTCAGTCTCATCATACATTGACCCTTACTATGACAGAAAAGCAGTCACCAAAATGTTTCTAGAAGAACACTATGCCTCAAACAAAGGACATACCAGAAGGGTTGAGTTTGAAGTTTGTTTTTGAATTAGAAAAGGATTACAAAGTCATTTCTAAGGCTCTGGGCCTACATTGCATTACAGTTGCACACACATAATTGGGTTAAAGTGAATAACCCAGTTAAGGCAGAAATCTGGTTTCTTTATAATCCACGTTTGCATGCGCAAGTGACCTTTTATAGTTCTCCTTTGGCAAAACATTGATAAACTGCACAAGAACGAGTTAAAGGGCATAATCAGTCACTTTGAATCGGAAAATAAACAATGTACCTGTGAGAAGTTTCTTGTCTCTCTATTATAAAAAAAAATCTTGGAAGGAGACGATATGTGATTTTCTCGAAGACGCTTTAACGTCCCGTGAGACAACGCAGTGAGAGAAAAGGACAGCTGCAGTACAGGCTTTTAAATGATCGTCGTGCAGAGCGACAAACAGAACACGCAGCTCGGCAGCAGTAGCAGCAAGCCAGTAGCTGATCCGACCGCATCTGCTTAGCATGCGTTTAGCCACCCCCTTCACAATACGAGTAGCAAAGACACGAAGTGGGCATGGGCAAGCATATTTTTTACTGCAGTAAGTATTGTGCTATGTTACTCATTACTTTAAAAAGTAATCAGACTACTTAATGCACATTACTTTTAGCGTGTTACTCTGCTGCTCTTAAGATTGTGTAGCTGAGTTTAGCAATACTAACTTTTGTCAATATACCAATAATCCAGTTACCTACCAATCACTTAGAATCTGAAACCAATGCAGAATGCACTTCAAGTCAGAGAAGCTTTTATTTGTTGATCCACTACATGATAATCACCTTTTTCAGACTTCTCAAACCTACTTACTCAGTATTTAATCTTTGGAAAATGTTCGGAATTAGGACACTAAGAGAGCTGTTTATCGATAATGTATTTGCATCTTATGAACGATTCACTTCATATTTATCTTCCCAGCAACACAATTTTTCAGATTTTCAAATCAGAAATTTTGTTAAAAGAAGCATACCCAATTTTCCAGCCGTCCACCCGTTAATTTTCCAGAGGCATCCCTGATCAGTCTTAAAGACTTGTACAACATTTTAACAATATATAAAAACATGTCAAATAATCTTCCCTTCAGTGTACCTAAGGTGTGGTGGGTAAAGGACCTTTCAATTAACATCTCAGAAAAGAAATGGAAGTCAGCCATATATAGGATTCACCCTAGCTCTATATGTGCCAAGCACTCAATAATTGAAATTAAAAGCTTTCATCAATTACATTTATCTTGTTTAAAATTGTCCAAAATGTATTCAGGGTGAGATGCAACTTGTGGCCGGGTGAACCTGGAACTAGCTGGCAACATTCACATTTTGCGAATGCAACAATTAATACAATTTTGGAAAAGAAATATTTAAATATTTATCAGACAGCCTTGGTGTCACAATCACTTCTAACCTATTAACATCTATATTTGGCGTACTCCCAGATGGGTTTAAAGTGGATAAGGTCAAATTGATTAAAATAGCCTGTACCACACTTCTAGCACGTAGATTTATTTTGCTTAACTAGAAGAATCCCAACCCTCCTCTTATAGCTCAGTGCAAAGAACATGCATCAAATAATAGATACACAAGTAACACACAACATGCAGTAGCTTTTGAGTTGGTGGATGACGTGTTCCAAAACATGCAATTATGTGTATTAATCACATTTTTTGACTCCTACTTTAAAATCAACTTCCTTAAGCAACTTCAGGTGAATCCCACCTAGGGCTGTTCGATATAACGATATATATCGGATGACAATATGAAAACGTCTATCGCTGCACATTACGCTATCGTTTGTTTCGTGGTGTCGCAAAATAAACTGTTTACGGCAATATTTTTTTCATTGTTTTGATGGCCACCACGTGGATGCAGACACACTAGCATGGCTGATGAAGATGAGGCAACACCAGATAGCTCCACACAGAAGGACCTTGTTCCTAAACGAGGGGCTACCTCTGTAGTATGGAGATGGTTTGGATTTGAAGAGTCTGACACGGACCAGAAAATGGTACTGTGCAAATTATGCTGCAAACCGATCGCTACCACAGACTCCAACACAACAAACCTCTTCTACCACCTCCGCAAAAAGCACGTGAGCGAGCATGCAGAGAGTTTACAACTGAGAGGCAGGCCACGTAGGATATTACAGTTGTAAAGGTACTATTTAAACAAGCATGTTAAAAGCTTGGAAGATTAATTGCTACCAAAACAATTTGCTTAAGGCATAATTTTCCCTGCAGCGTTTGCTGTCAGCGTTAATCTTGTTAAAATTACGTTTACGCCACAACTGCAATAACACGGCAAATCTCCGTTAACGAGTTACCGCGGATGGCCCCGTGCTTGGGGCTGGGCGGCATCAACACGCTTAGCGCCGTCCAGTCCCACGCGACGGGCGATCAGCTGTAACTCATTAACAGAGATTTGCCACACTACGATGTGCAAATTAACATTTTACTAGAATGTAGCCTAAAAAATATTATATTTAATATTATATATTTAATATATTTTTGTCGTAAGCCTTATTGCTGCTACAGTTTGAAGTACAATGTTTACATTTGGTTTTGACAGTTAATGTTAAATGTTATTTATTTTGTTTAAAGGGTTTATTGGCCTTATATAGTTTAGTTGTTAGTGCTTTGATCCTTTTTATATTTAATATATGTTGTGAGAGTTATTGCTGCTACAGTTCACATTTTGTTTATGTCAGGCATTTTATATAGCAGTATTTTATATTGGGCCTTTAGTAATTTGTTTTTGAAAAGTGTTTTATATTTGATACATTAACATTTTATGTTAACATTCTAAGTCAAACATTTGCTCAAATGTTCTAAATAAAAGAACAGAAATAATTACAAGTTGAGTACTTCTCATTTTTGATTTTTTAATTTAAATGAAAAAAAAGGAGTGGTGATTATATAAACTATTCACTGAATACAAAGAAAATGTACTATATCGTGATATCGGGATATGAAATGAAATATCGAGATATTAGATTTTGGTCTTATCGCACAGCCCTAATCCCACCCTTCCAATATAAGGCCAGATATCCATTTCTGTACACTTGAAGATTAACCTGGAGAACAGAGATACTGTACAAATATTAGCTAAAACGTCTATACCTCACCTGTGCACTGGACCTATATTGGTGTTCCAGGAGTCACTTGCTTCAAGGTTCCATGCTCAGTATTGGGGTAGACAGTGGACAATTTTCACTGACAATGAAAGCATTGTCAAGTGTACCTGCGACCTGGAAATCCTACAGCCCGACTTCTGTCCAGCACTAGGAAAACATCCTTGCATAGAGTTCTTCTTTGGTAAACCTTGACAAATTTGAACAAAATTTTCTATATTATATAAAGAGCACACATAGTGAGGTATGTTTTATGCTGAGGAATGAGAAAACTACAAGCTTTTTATCCATCCATCCATCCATCCTCTTCTGCTTATCCGAGGTCGGGTCGCGGGGGCAGCAGCTTAAGCAGAGAGGCCCAGACTTCCCTCTCCCCGGCCACTTCTTCCAGCTCTTCCGGGAGAATCCCAAAGGCGTTCCCAGGCCAGCCGGGAGACATAGTCCCTCCAGTGTGTCCTGGGTCTTCCCCGGGCCTCCTCCCGTTGGACGTGCCGAACACCTCACCAGGGAGGCGTCCAGGAGGCATCCTGATCAGATGCCCGAGCCACCTCATCTGACTCCTCTCGATGCGGAGGAGCAGCGGCTCTACTCTGAGCCCCTCCCGGATGACTGAGCTTCTCACCCTATCTTTAAGGGAAAGCCCAGACACCCTGCGGAGGAAACTCATTTCAGCCGCTTGTATTCGCGATCTCGTTCTTTCGGTCACTACCCATAGCTCATGACCATAGGTGAGGGTAGGAGCGTAGATCGACTGGTAAATTGAGAGCTTTGCCTTACGGCTCAGCTCCTTTTTCACCACGACAGACCGATGCAGAGCCTGCATCACTGCAGATGCCGCACCGATCCGCCTGTCGATCTCACGCTCCATTCTTCCCTCACTCGTGAACAAGACCCCGAGATACTTGAACTCCTCCACTTGGGGCAGGATCTCTCCCCCATCCCTGAGAGGGCACTCCTCCCTTTTCCGGCTGAGGACCATGCTCTCGGTTTTGGAGGTGCTGATTCTCATCCCAGCCGCTTCACACTCAGCTGCGAACCGATCCAGAGAGAGCTGAAGATCACGGCCTGATGAAGCAAACAGGACAACATCATCTGCAAAAGCCAGTGACCCAATCCTGAGTCCACCAAACCGGACCCCTTCAACACCCTGGCTGCGCTTAGAAATTCTGTCCATAAAAGTTATGAACAGAATCGGTGACAAAGGGCAGCCCTGGCGAGTCCAACTCTCACTGGAAACGGGCTCGACTTACTGCCGCAATGCGGACCAAGCTCTGACACCGTTGTACAGAGACCGAACAGCTCTTATCAGGGGTCCGTACCCCATACTCCCGAGCACCCCCACAGGATTCCCGAGGGACACGGTGAATGCCTTTTCCAAGTCCACAAAACACATGTAGACCGGTCGGGCAAACTCCCATGCACCCTCCAGGACTCTGCTAAGGGTGAAGAGCTGGTCCACTGTTCCGACCAGGACTAAAACCACACTGTTCCTCCTGAATCCGAGGTTCACTATCCGACGGACCCTCCTCTCCAGAACCCCGAATAGACTTTTCCAGGGAGGCTGAGGAGTGTGATCCCTCTATAGTTGGAACACACCCTCCGGTCCCCTTTTAAAGAGGGGACCACCACCCCGGTCTGCCAATCCAGAGGCACTGTCCCGATGTCCATGCGATGTTGCAGAGGCGTGTCAACCAAGACAGTCCTACAACATCCAGAGCCTTAAGGAACTCCGGCGATCTCATCCACCCCGGGGCCCTGCCACCAAGGAGTTTTTTGACCACCTCGGTGACTTCAGTCCCAGAGATGGGAGAGCCCACCTCAGAGTCCCCAGGCTCTGCTTCCTCATTGGAAGGCATGTTAGTGGGATTGAGGAGGTCTTGAAGTACTCCTCCCACCGACCCACAACGTCCCGAAGTCGAGGTCAGCAGCGCACCATCCCCACCATATACGGTGTTGACACTGCACTGCTTCCCCTCCTGAGGCGCCGGACGGTGGACCAGAATCTCCTCGAAGCCGTCCAAAGTCGTTCTCCATGGCCTCTCCAAACTCCTCCCATGCCCGAGTTTTGCCTCAGCAACAACCGCAGCGTTCGCTTGGCCTGCGGTACCTATCAGCTGCCTCCAGAGACCCACAGGACAAAAAGTCCTATAGGACTCCTTCTTCAGCTTGACGGCATCCCTCACGCGGTGTCCACCAACGGGTTCGGGATTGCCGCCACGACAGGCACCGACCACCTTGCGGCCACAGCTCCGGTCAGCCGCCTCAACAATAGAGGCACGGAACATGGCCCATTCGACTCAATGTCCCCACCTCCCTCGGGGCGTGGTTGAAGTTCTGCCGGATGTGGGAGTTGAAGCTACTTCTGACAGGGGACTCTGCCAGCCGTTCCCAGCAGACCCTCACAACACGCTTGGGCCTACCAGGTCTGACCGGCATCTTCCCCCACCATCGAAGCCAACTCACCACCAGGTGGTGATCAGTTGACAGCTCCGCCCCTCTCTTCACCCGAGTGTCCAAGACATATGGCCGCAAGTCCAATGACACGACCACAAAGTCGATCATCGACCTGAGGCCTAGGGTGTCCTGGTGCCAAGTGCACATATGAACACCCTTATCGTTATGGACAATCCATGACGAGCACAGAAGTCCAATAACAAAACACCGCTGGGTTCAGATCGGGGCCATTCCTCCCAATCACGCCCTTCCAGGTCTCACTGTCATTGCCCACGTGAGCATTGAAGTCTCCCAGCAAAACGAGGGAATCCCAGAAGGTATGCCCTCTAGCAACCCTCCAGAGACTCCAAAAGGGTGGATACTCCAAACTGCTGTTCGGCGCATACGCACAAACAACAGTCAGGACCCTTCCCCCCACCCGAAGGGGAGGGAGGCCACCCTCTCGTCCACGGGGTAAACCCCAATGCACAGGCTCCAAGTCGGGGCAATAAGTATGCCCACACCTGCTCGGCGCCTCACCGGGGCAACTCCAGAGTGGTAGAGAGTTCAGCCCTTCTCAAGGAGATTGGTTCCAGAGTCCAAGCTGTGCTTCGAGGTGAGTCCCACTATATCTAGCCAGAACCTCTCGACCTTGCGCACTAGCTCAGGCTCCTTCCCTTCAGAGAGGTGACATTCCACGCCCCAAGAGCCAGTTTCTGTAGCCGAGGATCAGACCGCCAAGGTCCCGCCTTGCCACCACCCAACTCACACTGCACCCAACCTCCTTGGCCCCTCCCATAGGTGGTGAGCCCATGGGGAGGAGGACCCACGTTACCTCTTCGGGATGTGCCCGGCCGAGCCCCATGGGTTTAGGCCCTGCCACCAGGCGCTCGCCATCGAGCCCCACCTCCAGGCCTGGCTCCAGAGGGGCCCGGTGACCAGCGTCCGGCAAGGGAAAGCGTCGTCCAAGGTTTTTATTCTTCATTAGAGGTTTATTGGACCGCTCTTTGTCTCATCCCTCACCTAGGACCAGTTTGCCTTGGGTGGCCCTACCAGGGGCATAAAGCCCCGGACAACATAGCTCCTAGGATCATTGGGACATGCAAACCCCTCCACCACGATAAGGTGACGGTTCAAGGAGGAGAGCTTTTTTTTGCTTTTTTTTTTATTGTATTAGAAATATTTCATTCTTATTATTTTTAAATATATAGTACACAATTATTTTTCTCAAAAGAAGATAAGGTGTCAAAATGATTGTTTCTATTGTGTCTAATATGTTGTGTAACTTCCTATAGCATGGATAACAGCAGGCATCTTTTCCTATATTGTATCGTAAGACGAGAAATAACAAGAAGAAGTATTTGAAACATTCATTTGCATGGAAATATTTCACATCCTGGAAGTTCTTTGGTTTTTCCTCTCAATTTCATCACAGGTTTCATTTTGGTTTAGGTCCTAGTATTAGTGCGGCCTTACAAAAACATTGTATTTTGTTTTCAGTCAACCATGGTGTTGGTTGCAAAAGTTTTAGTCAGAATATCCTAATAACTGGCAGGGTTAAAAAATGATACTGAATGTTAGGCTCTAATATATTTAAAGACAATTTAAAATTGGCATCCAAATTGAGTGCTGTTCTCAATAAATACTTGATTTTATGTATTTAAACATATAAGTATCTAATACTGATTTGAAAATACAGATGGAGGCATTAGAACTAAAATATCTAATGTCCTGTAATTGTGGCTGAAAAATATGTCCGGACTTTCAGACAGATGTTCTGTTTTCCACAGATGATTATTACTATTTCTCATTATAAACATTAAATACAGCAAGGAAACACTTGTATCTAATTATTTTTAATAACATTAACAAAAAGCAACAATTAAATAAGCTAACAAATAATAAAAATAAATAAACACAAAATGGAATTTTCAATAAAAAGTAGTTTCTTTGAATAAATAAAGAAGAAACAGGAATTTACTAGGGCTGTCAAAGTTGACGTTAACACATGATTCACTTTCAATGGTGTAACACATTATTTTTCCTTAATCTTGTTGACACCCCTTGCTTTGCAAGGCTGCGGTTCTCATGGCCCTGAGGAGGTTGACACTATTAAACAAAAACAATATACATTTTAAAGATTGTCTTTAAATTGCCTAGTTTTTTACTAAATATACAGGTAACCAGAACTTGAAGTGGGCCGGTAGGTAACCTATATGTTAACTGGCAGTTAATGTATGCATACTTGTGCTTTTCACAATGTAGGAGGAGAATGAAGAAGCTGACCCCAAGAAGACCCCCCCAAGTCTCCATGCTCAGCTATGCTTTAGTTCTACTGCTCTCTCTCACTGTGCTCCTGCTAATAATATAAATATACTAATCATACAAATTTAAGAACAGAGTTGAATTTTAACAATCATTAAAAATAAAATAAAGTTATCCATAATTTAATATGTAGCACATTATTAATATTAATATTTATCCTCCACAGAAAGCAACTGTTTCAGATAGTTTCCAGAGATGCCTGTGTTTGGTAGCCCTCATCCTTCCTTTAAAAATAAATCCAGTAATAGGCTGAAGTCAGAAGTAAAATTGTACTTAATGAACAAGAACCTTCATTGACAATAAAAAACTGTATTAAATATAATGACAAACTTCACAATTGACTTTTAGTTATTTTCCTCTTTTTTTGGCCTAGAGCTATATTTAATTAAAAGTTATTTTTTTCAGATTTTTATTTTGCGCCCTCCCCCACCATAATCTATCTACTATAGAGAAGGAGAAAAAGCTTTAGATTTGTCAAAAATTTTGGTCTCTGGTTTTCAACAGATTTTGACGTTTTAAGGTCCCCTGATTCCAGAAACATGGATATCTCAATGATGGGTGTGTGTTTGTCTATGTGTGTGTGTTTGTAACAGTTTCTTGAGGGCAGTCTAGAGCTAAAGCGGCTGGGCGGAAAAATACCAAACTCGAAACATAAGCCTGTTAGGAGATGCTGATGTGCTGATTAATTTTTGAGCCAAATCGTTCAAGAGAAAGAGGAACCCTCAAATACCATCATTCTGCAATTACTTATGAATTCTTCTCTTCAATTGCTATTGTAGTGACCTATTTTATGATCAGAAAGATCGGCATCAGAGCGGTAAATTATTACTGAAATGTTATTGAATAGTTTGGGTAACTTGGTTCTTAGGGTGCAAAGCCTACCGGTGCTCACATACAAATTTTTTGATATGTAGCCGTATAATTAAAAAACAGAAACTTTAGGCTTTTCTATTTTATTCCTTATCGAACCATGCTACTGTTCTTAGATTGAAAAAATCATTAATTAAAAAGCATTTGATGTGCATCTTCATAATATCCCCAAATGCAAAATTAGGGGGAGTGGTGGGAATTAAGAAATCTCACTTTTAGTTGTGCCTAGTAAAAGTTCAGTACTTAACAATTTGAGACAGAAAGAAAAATGTGGATACTTCAAAGTATTTCAGTTCCTAGAGGTGTTACACCAAGAAAAAAAGGTAGAAAACCTCATGCCTGGAGTTAATACACAATGTTTAATTGCATATGTGTTAACAGTGTGCTGTAATTAAGCATTTGCTTTGATTAACAGGTCTACTATTATACAAAATCATACAGTGCGACTACTATAAGCAGTAACTGAGATCCAATATCGTAATCTACTTTACAGCACTGGCTTCATATTTGTGGGGTCCTTGGCTTAAACTGTGGAATCCCCTGGTCTAAGCTGTTCCGTTAACCATGGCTAAAAAAGATGAAATTTATTATAGATATTTTTTATTTAAAACTCTCCCAGATAAACAGATAGATTTAAAACTGTCCCAGATGGCAAGATATTTTATTTGCCAGTACTCTCGTGTATCTATCTATCTATCTATCTATCTATACTGTGGTGTGGTGTGCTGCTTTAGCATGAAGAAGAGGGATGCTGATTGTATTAACAAGCTGATCAGGTGAGCAGGATCTGTGGTTGAAATAGACCATATGGTGACAATGGCAGAGAGTAGGACAAGCACGAGACAAGCTGCTATCTATTATGGGCAACGAACAGCACCTTCTATGCACCACAGTAGTTAAGCAGAGGAGTTTGTTTAGTGGAAGGCTGCTATCACAGGACTTCAGTATGGACAGATACAAGAGATCTTTTGTCTTCAGAGCCATTAGACTCTTTAACTCTTTACAACAGGGGTAGGGGATGGCTAAGCTCTGAATCTGACACTCCTTCTCTGCTTATAAGCTATATTAGATGTATTAACCATGCACTACTTACATCTGCTATCTCACTACTTGGTCATTGTATAACACTTTTTTTTTTTTGTTCTTATTACCCTATCAGGATAAGCCAAGTCACTTTATTTTACTTTACTTTGTCATTAAGTCACTTTAGTATCTGTCACTTTGACTTTGATATTATGTGCCAACTGTCACTTTGGTAGTACTGTAGTATTATTTGCACTATTCTCACTACACTTCTGTAGCATTATTATATGTACCATTTAGTGTACTGTGATTGCATTATTTGTAATTGTTGTGTAGTAAGTGTACTTAAATGTTTGTATTTAACTTGGTATAATTAATTCTTGACTACTGGTATTTGAGTTTCTGTTGGGATCAATAAAGTATCTATCTATCTATCTATCTATCTATCTATCTATCTATCTATCTATCTATCTATCTATCTATCTATCTATCTATCTATCTATCGACAACATTGTCAATACTAGTAAATGTAGTGCAGGGACACATGGCTGTGCCCGCGTATTAGTAAAAAAGGACAGTGAGGAGGGCCCTGCCCAGCTTCCCACTCCTGACATCATACTTCCCCCTCCCCTCGGCCCGCAGTCTTGGATTAGCGCAAATATATTGCTCCTGCAAGCATACATGTTAAGAAACATTAAGTGCAGAGCTAAACACTCAGTGCATTTGATTAGGCTTACTGGTAATTCTGAATTGCCCCTTATGTACACTATATTAGTTTGTATGTGACCTGTGGGACCTGTGAAGATTCTATATGATTCTGTAGTTCTCTTTGTTAATAAAAACTTTTGAAGGTTTGTGTAAAATCAAGTTAGACAACAAATATGCTAACTGAAATGTATTGTGCATAATACAACACTGACACAAATGACTGGAAGATCCAGTATGACAAGTCTTTCATTATCTGTGAAAGTTTATCTTAAACCTCATGTGTTTTCTCTACCAGATATCCAGAATTGACAACTGTGTCATCTGTAAAATCCAGTCTACCATTTGTTAAATGGATTATACTGGATATATAGAAGGTTTTAATTTCTATGCTACACAAGTTTTTACAGATGTGTATTCGCTCTAAATGATCTTTTACACTTGATGTATATTAAACATTTATGTTGTCATTGAATTAATGCCCAGTTTTGTTGCTATTCTGTATGCTATGCCTAAGTCAACAAACATACTCCAGTATAAAAAAGTTTATCTATAATAATAAAAGGCAAAGCCCTCACTGACTGACTGACTGACTGACTGACTGACTGACTCATCACTAATTCTCCAACTTCCCGTGTAGGTAGAAAGCTGAAATTTGGCAGGCTTATTCCTTACAGCTTACTTACAAAAGTTAAGCAGGTTTCATTTCGAAATTCTACACGTACGATCATAACGGTCGATAACGGTCGACAATGTCCGCCATGTTGAACTTTCTTATTTATGGCCCCATCTTCACGAAAATTGGTAGGCGGCTTCCCTGCTCTAACCGAAACCGATGTACTTACTTATTTTGATGGTATGACGCCACTGTCGGCCTCCATATTGAACTTTCCAACGTCGCCAATTTCAAACTTCCAGTGTAGGTAGAAGGCTGACCCCATCTTCATGAAATTTGGTAGGTGGCTTCCCTGCGCTAACCAAAACCAATGTACGTACTTATTTCGGTGGTATGACGCCACTGTCGGCCGCCATATTGAATTTTCCAAACATCACTAATTCTCCAACTTCCCATGTAGGTAGAAGGCTGAAATTTGGCAGGCTTATTCCTTACAGCTTACTTACAAAAGTTAAGCAGGTTTCATTTCGAAATTCTACGCGTAACGGTCATAATGATCAACAACGTCCGCCATATTGAACTTTCTTATTCATGGCCCCATCTTCACAAAATTTGGTAGGCGGCTTCCCTGCGCTAACCGAAACCGATGTACTTACTTATTTCGATGGTATGACTCCACTGTCAGCCGCCATATTGAACTTTCCAACGTCACTAATTTTCCATCTTCCCGTGTAGGTAGAAGGCTGAAATTTGGTACTTATTTCGGTGGTATGATGCCACTGTCAGCCACCATATTGAGCTTTTAAAGGAAACCGATGTCCGTGCTTATTTCATTGGTATGACACCACTATCGGCCGCCATATTGAACTTTCCAACGTCACTAATTCTCCAACTTCCCATGTAGGTAGAAGGCTGAAATTTGGCAGGCCCATTCCTTACAGCTTACTTACAACAATTAAGCAGGTTTCATTTTGAAATTCTACGCGTAACGGTCATAACGGTCAACAATGTCCACCAAATTTAACTTTCTTATTTAC
This sequence comes from Polypterus senegalus, assembly GCF_016835505.1. Lineage (NCBI taxonomy): Eukaryota > Metazoa > Chordata > Cladistia > Polypteriformes > Polypteridae > Polypterus > Polypterus senegalus. The sequence continues at coordinate 67,482,856 of NC_053156.1, forward strand.
GGCCCCATCTTCACGAAATTTGGTAGGTGGCTTCCCTGAGCTAACCGAAACCAATGTACGTACTTATTTTGGTGGTATGACGCCACTGTCAGCCGCCATATTGAATTTTCCAAAATCACTAATTCTCCAACTTCCCGTATAGGTAGAAGGCTGAAATTTGGCAGGCTCATTCCTTACAGCTTACTTACAAAAGTTAAGCAGGTTTCATTTTGAAATTCTACGCGTAATGGTCATAACGGTCAACAACGTCCACCATGTTGAACTTTCTTATTTATGGCCCCATCTTTTCGAAATTTGGTAGGCGGGTTCCCTGCACTAACCGAAACCAATGTACGTACTTATTTCGGTGGTATGATGCCACTGTCGTCCGCCATATTGAACTTTTCAACAGTCTTTGTTACTTATGGGCCCATCTTCAAGAAATTTGGTACATGGATTCCCAACGCTAACTGAATCCTACTTACGTACATATATACGTCCATAGCCTGCAGATCGGTCACCGTGTGAGGCGGCGTTGGGTCCCTCATCCCAACACCTCCCACGTTGTTGGCTGCCTGCCTATATAAGGCCGTCCGTCGCTCCAGTCTCTACATTCCCTTCCTTGCTTCGCCACGGGATTCACGTCTCCCTACTGATAACATTGTGTCTTATGTATTGAATGACTGGGACAGGTTCAAGGTGTGGACTGATGACGGTACAGGAGATAATTATACTACACAGGAGCACTATAAGAGTGAAATGCTTAAGCCCTTCGCCTATGGTTCTGCATGTGAGTTGATGGCTGCCGCTGAATTGTTCGGTTGTCGCTTTCAAGTGTACCGAAATGGACAAATATTTTACACCTTTTGACAACCGCCAATGCCTCTTAAACATCTTAGATTCACAGGTGACGATTTCAGTAGTGGACACTTTGATGTTTATGAATGTTTAAACTCTCAAAAGCTGGATGTGATTTTATCGCTGAAACTGGTTGTGTGCTTACAACGCTTGACAGATGCCGAATGTCACTTCAATACAACAAATCCTGCAAATACTGTCATAATTGAAACAAACCTTGAAACTCAAACCGATTATGACAGCAGCAATCCAAGCTGTGAGATTTGAGACAAGATTACTGTTCACATGGCCAACCGTAAGTTGCATGCTCAAGAGTAAGCTCAGCGCACAGCTTGGTCATGTTACAACTGGAGGGCCGAACTAACAACATGGTATACAAAGAGATCCTTAACAAATAATTATTGGTATATTTTCCCTCAGTTTAAAAAGGTTAAATTTTCTTCTTAATAAAAATTTAATGCAGTACTTTGCAGCTGCGAAGCGCGGGTATTTTGCTAGTTACAGATAAAACACAATTGAAGATGAACAAACCAGATTCAATAAGTACAAATATGTTATCCAAACATTCAGCCTTTCTGAACAGGACTTGAGTCCTCTGCCAGGTACAAAAATGTTTCATCTACCAAGTACTGCACATGCACTCCCTGTCTCACCTTCTCTCACTGTCTCTGCCTTTTATCTTCCTGAGCCTTATTTTTGTGCCAGTGAGCACATACACCATCACTTTCTGGCTCTGTACTTGCTTAGTATGCTGAAGGTGGGTTTACACCTTCTAATGGGATCACACAGTCAAAACTTGGAATAATTTCTGGAGTCTGGGGTGAACCTTCTTTGGCTATGGGGATATCATTCTTGATTTACCTCATGCAACTGATTGCACCTGACTGAATATTTATTAGATCTTGAAAGACCAGGGGCCTCATGTTTAACGCCGTGTGTAGATTCATCCTAAAACATGGTGTACGGATAAAAACTGAAATGTGTGTACGCACAAAAAAAAATATCAGATGCATACATCTGTGCATATGCCAACTTCCATGTTCTTCTGCTACATAAATCCTGGTCAACGTGAAATGTAACGCACATGGACATGCTTGCTGCCCCACCCCGACTCCTCCCAGAATTACACATCTTTGAATATGCAAATCAATATAAATAGCCCTTTGAGTTAAGTGTTCTATGAAAAGACAATGGCAAAAGCACAGGGAAAATGGAAGAATTTCAGCAAATACCAAGTGGAGGCAAGGAAAAGCGTATAGTTTGTTGGTTTAAGCAGTGGTATAAACAACAACAGGGAGTTGATCAAGTGACTACAGTGGCGGAGAAACTCAAAAGTTAAAGTTCAGAAAGTTGCACAGTTCTGAAATAAAAAAGGAAGTGATCAGATATCAAAGTTGGCCTGAAAAGGTGAGTCATAGCTCACCATTGTGAGTGTCATATGGAAACATATTAGGTTACAGTGGAGAAAAAGTTCAAAATGTTAACTTTAATCTCGAAATTTCCACTTTACTCCCATAGTTTATTTTGTCATTGCAGTAGAACGTCATAAACTTCATCTTAAAATCATTTCACTTACTTGTTTCTCAAATCTCATCGTAACTAAAGTAGCATGTTAATTACTTCATATTCTATGCATTCTTCTATGTACTCTATGTGTGTGAATCACTACATGCTTCTTAAACGGGCTTTCTCTTATGCTGACAGGACACAGCATACATTACATTCATGATATTACAGCTCTCTGAACAATTTTAATACTAAGAAATGTACTTGACATCATTTTCATGATGATAGGAATTAAAGCATGTATAACACATTGGGGCACAATGGCACAGTGGTAGCAACAAGCTGGCGCCCTGTCCAGAGATTGTTCATGCCTCCCGCAAGATACTTACCTCTCCTTGCGCGACCCTCAATGAAATAATTTATTGCAGCAGTACTATCTCTTTCAAATGTACTAACTTCCAATTCCTGTCCTTCCTTTTACTTTCTCCAAGTAACCAATCGCCACACAATCAGCTCTGTAATAAATGTCGAGCCATCTGTAAGCTTAGAATGCCAATTCTTGAAAACTTTTAAGGAACATTAAAATGTCTTTGTAGTACATCTTTAATTATTCCATCCATCTATCCATCCAGGGTTGCCCGAATCCCAGCAAGCGTACAGCGTGAGGCAGGAACAATCCCTGAACGGGGCACATTTAATTATTAACAGTATACATTATTTAAATGAAGGTAAAAATGTATCCGTATAATGTAATATACATACTTTACTGCATTTCATCTTAAAAATGATATCAAAAGCTCCAAGAAGATAGCACTTGGAAATCTAAATTGACTTAGAAGCCACTCATCATTATATGTAAATACAAGCTTTCTTCTATTGAATTGAGTTAAATTTCTTGTTATTGTTATTGCGTGGTACAATGAGATTCAATATGCAAATCCTCCTACTTATTTTCCTATAAAATGATAAAATAATACAATAAAAAAAATTAAAAATATACAATATGAAAGCATAAGTACAATTTACACATACATATAGTGCAGATAGTCAAATGGTTCATAAAGTGGCTTAGGTTGTGCAATATTACAGTTGTGGTGCAAATTTACAATGAGGTAATTGTACTTAGTGGCATGATTGAGTGAGTTTAGAGCTTTTGGGATGAAACTGTTTCCGAACCGCGAGGTCGCTACAGGGAAGACGAAAGCATTTGCTGTATGGAAGAAGTTCAGATAGACTGTGTACTTGGGTGAGGCAGCGTGTGCTAGATGCTGTATGCCGATAATCCTTTTTCCAGTCAGCTGCGTATGTAATGGATTGAGCTGGCATGAGAATGTGTGTGGCTTTACGCTTAAGTTTAGTTTTTATACATCATGATTTGAGCATTGATGAATACATGTAAGTTGAATAATATTTTTTAAATGTGGGATGTTTAAAACCTTTAGGAATAAGTTGAAATGTAACAAATTATAATTTGGCATTCTTCAAAGCAAGCACTGGATCAACCTGACCTGGGGTTATTATATCACTAAGGCTGTGATTGAACCTATTGGTAACAATTAAATACAAACTTCAGAGGGGATACCCATTGCCTTTTTTGGAGCAGAACATGTAGTTATTATGTTTTCATATCAAAAATGTGTGTTGGCTTGACTGAACAACTGCATTTCTTTTATTTATTTATTTATAGGTTGTGGTACCCTGCTGATACTGGAACAAAATGAAGCTGGAATACACCTGTTCAGAAGGTACTTGCTTTGTTTTTATTTATTATTTATGTCAATTAAAGCGGCATAATCAAATCGACAGATTGGTAGCTTATAGGCATTAACATCTGACTAAAGGGAGCTGCAAAAAACTTGAAATAAGTAAAAACCTTTTAATCACTTGTTTGTTTCAATATTAAATTATAAGAAATGATAAATGGCAAAAATAATAGCTAAAGTGATAGTGTGAGTTATTTGTATTGATTTTAATTACAGTTTTAAAAGATAATAGTCCTGGTCAGTATAGAAGGTTGTGAAAGATGTTCCTGTCCACTCCAGAACCTGGGGAAAAGAAATATTGATATTTAGTTGAATTCCATTTGTAGCATCCCTAGTAAGTGCAGGCCTGGGAGATACTACAAAGTTCTCACTGGGAAAAGCTCTGCTGACACAGGCTAACCTTTATGCTCCCAGGTGCACCAACAGTAATTTTATGGCCATTTATTTTTTTCCTCTTTTCTTAACATGCTCACTTATAACATATACTGTCTATTTTTGTTAGTTTTTTTTTATTGATAACTTGTTACAAGCATAAATTGTATGTCTTCAGTGTCCACTTGCCTTTCCAAAATTGCTCCAGTAGTTCAAGATTTCCTTTCCAAAATTGCTCCAGTAGTTCAAGATTGCCCAGAGTACTGCCTGACGGAAGCCCTTCTAGGTCAAATGGAAGTCTATTAAAGTAGGGGTAGCATTCCCTTTCAGCTGTCCCTGGTGGCACCTAAGAACCCCAACAAGGCTGTCCCATGGTACTCGAATTCCCTACATGCCTTGCAGGTATTTATGCAGGTACTGTAGAACAGGGAGGCTGACACCAGTTGTGTCCAGGGAGCAAATAATCTATACAGGTTGCCTCCCACTGTTTCTCCTTTGTACTGGTCTCCCAGCTGGTCAGGGAACCTTGAACCATCCTGGCCATGATGCCAACTCATGCTTCTTGGTGTCCACAACAATAGATAGACTACTTTATTGTGACCCTTCACAGTCATCAAAGTGAAAAAACATTTGAAGCACACACTTTTTAAAGCTTTTGTTGCTATTAAATGTATATAGTTTGAAATGCTCATTTAATATGGAAATCTGGATTAAATAAAAGAAAAAAATACTGTGGAAATATCAGAATATTGTTGATGTTCCAAAAATCTCAGAGAAATGAGGTTACACACTAGCTTGGTCTGCAATACACAGAATAGAAATTAAATCCTGCAGTACCTCCTTTATATTCCCTGCTTTGTACACCAGAAAATATAATGGTATCGTCAATATACTAACAACCCAATTGTCCTTCATTTACTCAGAATATGGAACTAATGTAGGAAGCACTTCAAGTTAGAGAATATTTTATCTGTGGAACCTCTACATGATAACCACCTTTTCCCACCTTCTTGAATGTACACAGTTTTTAATATTTGGAAAATGTGTGGGATTAAGTCATTTAGAGATTTGTATATAAATGTTGTTGCAGCCTATAAACAATTACACTCTAAATTTAGTTTCCCATCAACACAATTTTTCCACTATCTCCAAATTAGAAACTTTGCTACAAAGTCTGCACAACTTCCTCACCTCCCACCTGTTTCTATTCCAGAAGAGATATTGATCAGTTTTGAAGACTCAAACAGCATTTCTGTAATATATAAAAACATTTTGAAGTCTCTTCCTTTTAAAGATCCCAAGGTACAGTGGGAAAAAAATCTTTTACTCAACATTTCAGAAAAGGGGTGGAAGACAACCTTGCATAGAATTCACTCAGGCTCCATATGTACAAAGTATTCAATTATTCAACTTAAAATTTCATATTGAGCACATCTATCTTGTTGAAAATTGTCCAAAATGTTTCCTGGGCAAGATCTAACCTGCAAATGTTGCAATCAAGCTCCAGCTTCACTAAGCCACATGTTATGGGTATGTACCAAATGAACATCATTCTGGCAAAAAAATTTAAATGCTTATCAGACAGCCTTGGTGTCACAATCACTCTTAATCCATTAACAGTTGTGTTTGGTCTCAGATGGACTTAAAGTGGAAAGGGGCAAATAAATTTGAATTGCCTTTATTTCACTATTAGCACGTAGACTATGACTTAATTGTATGGAATGTTACATGCTTTAAATACCCTACTGATGTGGTTTCAACGATAGAGGAAACTCAGAAACGATGATTTTGTTTTACACAAGTGGTCTCCTAATTTGTATCTCTGAACCAAATGTGTACGTTTACTATGTACGTTCATATTTTGTTGTGAAACCTGAAATTTCTTGATTCTAGATAAACTTAAAAAAGTGTGTCTGCTTAGACCTGCCTTGTTCAAAATGTGCATATTTTAGTGTCATAAACACAACACTACTTGAAGTGAAATTTAGCTTCCTTCTATCAAGCAACAAGCAGAACATTTTGAACCAGTTCAGTATAAATTTGTCATAATTAAGATAAATGAATGCCTTTCAAATAAATATTTTTTTCAGAAATCCAGTATATTTCCATTGTGTTATTGCTTATATTACAAAATGTTCCTTTGGTACTTTAAACAATTCTGTGTTCATTTATCTGGAAAAAAGAATTAGTTTCACGTAAAAAAAATCTAAGATGTAATAGGCAATGGTTGCAGCAGACATCCAGCAGTCATCCTGTGTGCAAATGTTTGGGCTGTGAGATTTTGCTATGAAATGTATGTTTGCCTGTGCCATCATGAATTACTAGTTTTTCTTGATCTTTCAATGGCAGAAGCCTGTATTAACACCACAACCTAGAACAAAGATGGGTAATAACATATTTATAAAAAATAGTGGACTTGTTAAAGGAAAATGCATGAATAATGAAACACAAAATAACAAACCAGCAAATAGAAATTAAAACTATGATGCTTCCCTGTTCTTTAATACACTGATTTTCAGTTGCTGTCTACCTGGTGGGGTGGTGCATCTGTCAAACAACGTCTGTAGACACCTTTCAGAATGTAAATCCCCTGTCCCTGTCCCTCTTCCTCCCACATACAGTACCTGCAAGTTGATCCTTACAGTAACTTGACTGCCCCCTTTCTCCCTAGATTTTAATCTCATAATTAATGAGCTGATGTGGCTTTATACTATAGCCTGGGTATCTATCTAGGGCAATCTCTGGAACCACCTCTGGGGATACTAATACCCCCAGGCAGTCCCTTCACCAGAACTTCCTTTGATGGATCTAGGTCTACCTGCATCCCTGAGCACCAGCATCTATTTAAAGAGACAGAAACTTGGGGTGTTCTTGGTGGACATGCAAATTTTGATCAAATTACATAATTGATAGTCAGCCCTCTTTAATCAGATAACAATAAACAATTTTTACGAAGAGACACCCTGGCTTAATAATATTGAAAGGATAAATTTCCCAGAAAAGGTTTTATTAATGGATTATGCCTATTAGGATTTTTTATCATTAAAATAATACTTCACTTTATTTTTATGTTACATACTCCAGGTAGTTTGTAATTATTTCTGAGAAAAAATCTAAAATATTATTTTTTTATTATGTAGAAAGAAGATAAAAAAAGTTTCTAATAGATCAATAGATCAGAAGTCTATGGTGACCAGTTATGGACAACAATAAACAATACCAAAGTGGCTATGAAAACCTCATAATCCACATGTTTTAATCCACATGTGAAATCGTCATAAAATATTGTTCAAATAGTTAGTTCCAGAAAAAAAATTAAAGCACCCAAGCATCCAAATTGAATACCTTCCTTTTTAGGCAACATTTTAGAATATTTACTTATTTACATAACATTTTTGTTTATGAATCAAGAAAAAAACTATTGTTGCTCACATTGACAGTCAACATGATAGTTTATCTTTGCAAACAAGTGTGAAACTGTGTACATGGAATGTGTAAGTTGATGCTCACTTTGGCATGCCTTCTTTTTGCAGGCTGTTTACCTATGCTAATTTGTAAAATGACTTCTAGTAGGTTGCAATTGTGGATTCTTCTCCCAACATGTTTGGCCATTCTCACCTTCTGTCCTGCCTTGTATGCTTCCTCTCTCCCTTGCACCTCCATGCAAGCCTTTCACCCAGTCAAACTTTGCTATTCATCTTCTCTCATTTAATATTTACAACCAGTGTTCCTGGCAAGAGTTGTGTCTGCCAGACAGATCAGCCCAGCTCCAGATCCCAGCTCATTCTGGTGAATTCCCAGGTGTTCCTTAACAAGCCGAGTGATTTAATCCCTCCATTGTGTTCTGGGTTCTGCCTCAGGGTCTCTGTCCAGTGGGACATTCCAGGAGTAATTCTATACAGTTATCCCTCGCTATATCGCTCTTTGACTTTCGCGGCTTCACTCCATCGCGGATTTTATATGTAAGAATATCTAAATATATATCACAGATTTTTTGCTAGTTTGCGGATTTCTGTGGACAATGGGTCTTTTAATTTATGGTACATGCTTCCTCAGTTGGTTTGCCCAGTTGATTTCATACAAGAGATGCTATTGGCGGATGGCTGAGAAGCTACCCAATCAGAACACGTATTATGTATTAAATAAAACTCAATGATATGCGCTATGCTTCCTGCGTGGTGCTTCGCATACTTAAAAGCTCTAACAGCACCTTTTGATTTTTGATTGTTTGCTTTTCTCTCTCTCTGACATTCTCTGCTCCTGATGGAGGGGCTGTTCGCACACTGGCCTAGAGGATACGGACAATCCTCTAAAAAATGCTGAAAGAATACCATCACATTGCTCCCTTACTTGCGTCTGCCTTGTCGGGTGGTGCTTCGCATACTTAAAATCACCTATTCATTTTTAATTATTTGATTTTTTCTCTCTGTCTCTCTCTCTCTCTCTGGCATTCTCTGCTCCCGACGCACACTCCTTTGAAGAGGAAGATATGGTTGCATTCTTTTAATTGTGATATGGAACTATCATCTCTGTCTTGTCATGGAGCACAGTTTAAACTTTTGAAAAAGAGACAAATGTTTGTTTGCAGTGTTTTAAAATCCCTGTCTCTACAACCTCCTGTGTTTCTCTGCAAATCTGTGACCCAAGCGTGACAATATAAAAATAACAATATAAACATATGGTTTTTACTTCGCGGATTTTTACCTTTCACAGGGGGTTCTGGAACGCAACCTCTGCGATCGAGGAGGGATCACTGTAGTGGGAGCCTCCTTGAGGGCATTATTACAGTATGCCCAAACCATCTTAACTGGCTCAACTTGATCAAGAGGAACAGCAATTCTACTCTGACGCTATGTAGAATCTCTGACCTTCTCACCATATCATGGAGTGTCAGCCCTGCCATCCTGCAAAGAAGCCTCATTTCTGACATTTGTTCATGATCTCATTGTTTCAGTCATTACTGAAATTACTGATTACTGGTCTTAGGACCATAGGTGAGGACAGGGATGTAGATCAACTGGTAAACCAAGAGTTGTGCCTTTAGACTTTAGGCTCCTGCTTTACCATTTTGCACCAGTATAGCGATCACAAATCACCTGCTGCTGCTCCAATCCAAATATCAGTCTCACATTTCCTTTTTCTGTCAACTGAATAATGGAATGGTGCTACCTCTAGCCTCCACTTTGTTCCTCTTGTATTTTTGACTCAACCTTCAAGTGTTTTCTTCCCTGCAGCAGTCTTGCATATACCTTATCCTGAGAGGCTGTGGAGTTTTATCCCTCTGTTGCTGGAACACACCTTCTAGTCACCTTTTGTAAATATGGGGAGCACCACACCAGTCTGTCATGCCAAGGGTGCTTTAACCTCTTGAAATTCTGGGATTCTTAGAGACTTCTTCCAGCATCTTGTGTTCTGCTCACTGTTCTGAACTGTTTGGTCAGCCTAGCCTGGACAAGTTGTCAATTTTGTGAAATCTTCTCCACTTATATATGATTATATGGGCAGTAGAATGACTAATTTCTAATTGTTTGGACATCTTTTTAAATTCCTTCATAAATCCTTTCTCAGGTGTCTGTCACCTTCTTTGTGAAGGCTTCAGAGAATTCTTTTAATCTAAACATGGTGATAACACACACGCTTCAACAACAAAGCACAAATGCCTGAGGTTTTAATAAGACAGGTTCCTGCAAGATTTCCCATAATGATGTTCTAGAATGATTTGCACCTGATTGTAATGTTAGTTATTTTAGGGAAATTATAAATGTAGGGGTGTTTTTACTTTTTCCACAATACAAATTTGAATTTATATGTATGCAAATTATGCAATGGACCACAAAAAACAAATGTGGCATGATGCTTATTATATTGTATCACAGATATTTATAGACAATGTTTAAATGCAGATCAAATCTTGATATGCCTACATACTGTATGTTAAAAAAGAAAAAAAAATAATCTGTGTTGTTACTTTTTCACATGACCATATCCTTACTCCTTCAATACCCCAGCTCTCCTCATGGTTAGGCCAACATATCCTCCATTAGTCACTTCCTCTGGTTTTGTTTTTGAATAAGTCTTAATAGGACTTCAATCTTTACTTGTATGTTGGATTTTCTTTGTATTTCAATAGGCCTTCAGTAACTTTTTGCTATCCTAGACAGAATTTTTTTCCCAAATGTACAAGAGGCCTTGCTTAAATTAATATTGAGTTGCTAGTTCACTGTTTAACTTTGTTCACTAGGAAGAATCCTTTACTACCCTTCATTTTCTTCTTCTTCTTCTTTTGGCTGCTCCCATTAGGGGTTGCCACAGCGGATCATCTAAAAAATTGTTGTCCGCATATTGGTTTGGCTGCGGTGGGTTGGCACCTTGCCCAGGATTGGTTCCTGCCTTGTGCCCTGTGTTGGCTGGGATTGGCTCCAGCAGACCCCCGTGACCCTGTATTCGGATTCAGCGGGTTAGAAAATGGATGGATATTGATTTGGCAAAATTTTACACCGGATGCCCATCCTGACGTAATCCTCCCTAGTTATCCGGGCTTGGGACCAGCACAGAGAAACACACTGGTTTGTGCATTCCCTGTGGCTACATTTTAATGGCTAAAATTACCTGAACCAGGAAAGCAAAAATCTAAGTCCACAGGAAACAACCAAGTATTCTTAGATCCTTAGCTGTCTCTATATCCTGATTTCTCATGAATAAAAAAGTTGGGTGGACAGAAATAGAGGATGTCTTTTTTTAAAGAAAAGAACTTTATTTTGTAGGTGATGAATTTGTTATTGTACTTAAAACTTAAAACTACGTAGCTGGGTATCTGAGCAGGTTTATTCCTCTAAATAAACACACTTATTCTTTTTCTGTTTTAAATTTACTTCCCCTTACTGTAGTTTGCCAGTAATGGTCTTGAGTGTTTGCTCCAATTTTGAAGTTAAATTCCATGGTTAGTAGTCTAGATATATTAGATACAGGTCTGGTTAACTTTTGAGTAATAAGTTTAATTTATTGACTGGCCTGAATTATACACATTTTACAGAAAAATATATTACTAAGATATTGTAGATTTCATTTGGTACTGATGTGTTTTAAAATTGTTACACGCTCCCTTTCATCTCCTTTTTTCTCTCTAATTCAAGCATGAGTTGCAATTAGCATGACTTGATTAGTAGATAAGTTTTACTGTCCTTTTTTTCCTTCCACAGCTATTACAATCTTTCTGACAGTGGCATTTGAGTAACAATTAGGAGAATGTTATTATAAAAATTACCACAGTACCTTAGTTGCATACTTGTAATTGTTCAGACAATTATCTCTTACACTAATGGCAGATTTTTTCTATCTAAATGATTTTCCAGATGCGTGTTTCTTGCTTTCTGCATTGAAGCAGTGGCAAGCCAACACAATGTTATTTTTTGGTGTCAGATGTAATAAAGGCAATTACTTTAATTAAAAATCTCTTTAAGACAGGTAAGTTTAAAATTGTACCATCATTCTAGTCACTTGAATAAATGTTCAGGAAGACTTGGGGAACGAGAAGTGAATTAACTATCAGGTTGGTCAATTTTGTATTTATTGTTCAAAATAAGGATATTTTAATATATTTCCTGACTTATACATTTTAACACGCTATGTACATTTAAAAATATGAGAATTTTAATACACTACAAAGCACTGCTTTTGTTTTGTTTTATTATTTTTGATGGCAAGTTAAACCAAATTCACTTTGTTTTGATTTGTAAAATAAATTACCTCAAGCTTTGAAATAAAATGGCTCAAAATATATGGGGCTGCTTGGTGGCATTTTCACTTGATCGCTGTTGTGAAGAAAGGAAATCTTGGAAAAGTCATGTTTTTTCTGCTTCAAATATATTGACCTTTTTATGTATGCATTGTTATATGCATGCTACATTTAACTCTTTAATTTTGTCTGTATTGGTGCAGATTTATAAATATTTGTCCTCTTTGTTATTGGAAAAGTTAAGTAACAAAAGTAAAACATAAATATATTAATAAGTAACTAATAAATAAATACAAAATAAAGATGATGTTATTAATGAATGAAATCAACAGAGTCATAATGAAATAATTTAATAAATAAATGTATATTTCAAAAATCTTCTCCTAGGATTGTAACCTTGACGCATGGAGTTGATGGGGGAGGTTCTTGTGTACTAGAATTATCTGAAGGCATTTGGTCCTAACAGAGCCAGCCATTGTAGCCCAACTGAGGGTAGGAAGTAGCCAAAATCAGTCCATTAATGACTCATGATAAAAGAGAATCTTACCAGGTGCAGGGATTCTGAGACCTCCTTCCTATAGAGCCAGTCAATGGAGTGGAGTTCACTGTTGAATGACTGACTGTTTTGTGACGCATGTAGCCTGGTCAAGCCCAGTCTAAAAATGTCACATGGAGCTGCTATATAAGTACACTAACCAGAATGTAAATAAAGGCCAAGGGATGGATACAGTGTCAGTAGGGTGAGAGGAAAGAGGTGAATAGAACCAGGTATTGTAAACCTTTGTGAATGTATGCTAGCTGTTGGGAGGTGTTACATGAATTGCTTAGTAAACGAAGGTTCTAGATCTTGTGCTGGAGGTTGAAAAATATGAGCTAGATATAATCAAACTTGCTTCTGTGCACAGCATTGGCTCTGAAACCCAAGTGTCTTGATCAAGGATGATATCTCTGTCTCGCTGGAATTGTTTCATAGGAGACCTGGGTTGGGGTGTGGTTGTTACTCTTAAGCCCCCTGCTGGTTCTATACAGTCCCCATTAAAGAGTCCGTAGGTTTGTTCCATTGAGAGAGAGAATCACCTCAAATCTACTTTGAGTAGAAGAAGAATGCTTTTACAGTTTTAGTGCATACATTATACAACTATGTAAAGAAGTTGTCCTTTTTAAAGATATTTTAAAATATTTGCTCAAATGAGTACTATTTAATGGCTCTGTAGTCCTGTTAGGTGGTTGGGCATTTAGCTAGAATGCTGTATGGACATCTTCTTTGAGGACAGTACAAGGCATGGCTCACGGGAAGGAGACCTGGTGGAGGTGTGGACAACCATGTAGGATTATACATCTTAACTGCCTAGGGAGCACCTGGGAATTCCAGAGGAGAAGGAGGAGTTGCTGGAAGAAGTTGCTAGGAATAGGATGATCTGTTCAACTCTGATGGTGTTTATCCACTGTGACCTTTAGGGTAAGCAGAGACAAATTGAAATGAATATTTCAGTAATGAAAATATAATGAAAAGTAGGCTCAGAAAATAAATGGATGCGTATACTTATTTGCTTACTTCAAAAGACCTTTATTTTATTAATTTTTAACATATTTTTCTATTTTATTTTGCTTCTTTAAAATTCTGTGTTAAAATTTCCTTTTCAGTATTGCATTTGACATTATCCTTAACGATTAACAATCGATTCCCTTTTATTCTGATGTATTGTTCAAAGTTAATATTGAAACTGAAGTGCATCATTTATTTTACTGCTCATCGTTTCTCAGCCCCCGTTAGTCACTGCTAGCATGTAGCATTTTCTAGCCTGCATCTGGATGAATGCTTTGTTATATTTAATGGTCTTTAGACTCCCCAGAGTTTCATGCCCCAAAATAAGTTATAGTTTTCAATGTGCAAAGGAAATATTAAATACTCATACCATACCATTCTCAGCTAAATAAAAATTACAACAGTTAATGAAAATTTTTTAAGCTTAACCCATTAGTAAAACACCATTAAAGCCAAACAAGTTTTATTTTTCAATACACCATTACAATTGTGACAAAGATCACAGGTCTTCTTTGAAACTCAAATGTTTTGTCTTGATTGTGTATCCACTCTTCTGTAGCTGACTTGACATCTTTCTCATTGGCATAGCTCATCCAGCAGATGTAGACATTCAGACAGGGGGACAGGTGGTGGTCGTCACATCGGACCGGGTCTAGAGAGTAGGCTGGGCATGTCATGTCTTTGAATCCAATTTCTCAGTGGAGCCTTTCTGTCAACAACATTTGTTGTCCTACTTTCCTGACTTCTGCACACACCAAAGTAAATTAGTGTAGTATTGACTGGTTATTTAGGCTATTAAAGGCATTTCATGAATATGGAATAACATCTCAATCTCAGCATCATAAAAAAATATTCACATGAACTTTCTGGCACTGACTTGTAACTTAAAATTCATTGGTGCTGGAGAATCAAAACACTTCCATTGTTTCAATGGTTGTTTTACCCTAGATCACAGTAATGTGTCCAACTTTCATTTGAATTTATGCAATGCTACTTAAACTTTTCCTAGTCTGTATACAGTACATTAGCTGGAGATTTTTCTTGAAACATGGTTCATACAGGATGTATCCAAGTGACTCATCTTGAATCCCTTAGTGTCTGCTCCCCCGCACTCTCATTTTTTGATTCTTTGTTAAGATTTGCTTCTGAATGGCAACATCTTCTTCAGTCATTTATGTCATAGAACGGCAAGGACTATGGTGACCTTACGGAGACATTCTGCCTCAAAGGAATTGTACAGCCAACTTCTTGATCATGGTGTCTAGCAAGAATGAATCTTAAAGGCATATTGTCCTCTAGTAACATTGTGTAAGAATTTTATAATTCTTTTTGGTTACCCTTCCATTTAACCATACGTTATATCCTAATATTTGCTCAATTAGCTTTTTTTCATGGAACATTAATGCATTATTAAGTAATTGCATTTTTAAAAATGTGAATCAATATGAAATAATTAAACTAACAGATCAATATCTGCTGAAGTTAAGTCTTACTTTTGCTCCTGTTGTTCTAAAAAAAAGTGATCTTAGAATGGATAATGGAGGAAAGAACGTGGAATTAATTAGAAGCTGAAGTAAATAACTGGATACAGTAAATGTCTTGGCTTTATTGATTTATTTATTTAAATATTTACTTCTTTATTCAAACAAGCTAACTTTTTATTACTTATGTTTTGGCAGAAAGACCCTCTCTATACTTTCTACTTGTGTTCAAAACATCCTTTACACAGTTTCAAGAGTAAAAAACCAATGTAGCATTGGTGTGGAGAAGAAACAATAAAATTCTATGTCACTACAGTAGGTGGCAGCAAACAATAAGAAAAAATATTATGGCCTCTTCAAAAAAATCAACTATCTTGAAATGGCATTGTGCTTATTTTTCCTATTTGTCACTTGAATGCTGTAGTTAACAATTTTGTAATCCTAAAAGAAGTAAAATATTCATTAAATGGTCTATATTTCTACATAAATGTACTGTTTTGTAAAGGAATTAAAAATGGCTTAATCTCATGTATGACAGTAATAGATTTTAATATTTTGATGCAAGGAAACCACCTCTTAGGATGTGTCTTGTTTAACAACCTATTTATTCGAAGAGTTGCACAAGTTCAGGATTGTGGGAACAATATACAGTGATTTTAACTCTTTGTTTTACAAATATAGATAACCTGTTTATCCAGTCATATAGCTGATATGTGTTATGTAATGCACTCTTTTTGGAAAAGACATTTGAGTCAGGCTTGACTAAGGCACTTTACTGTCAGTCCCCAGAAAATTCTTATTTAAATCTAAACTTGGTCCACGTGGGCATCTTAATCTCTTATTTCAAAGCATCTGGATAATTTCATAATTTACATATGTGATCCAAAAAGACTAGTAGACTTTTTGCAGTTAGGAAGCAAGTAGCTTGATACTTGAAAAAATCACACTAATTTGCTCTGTTACAGTGAATGGAATTCAGTCTTTCTTCTAGCAAGAACCTGATTTTTATATAGTTTATTTAGTAGCAAAAGTGTGGCATGTGCTTTGGAATGTTTGTAACAAATTACCTAATGAGTATCCCAACTAAAGTAGAAATGCTAGATGAAAGAATCTGTAGAAATGAAGTGCAAAAGCTCGCTGACAACACTGCTATCGTGGGCAGGAGGAGGAGTATAGGTAGCTAATCAAGGACTTTGTTAAATGGTGCGACTCAAACCACTTACACCTGAACACCAGTAAGACCAAGGAACTGGTGGTGGATTTTAGGAGGCCCAGGCCCCTCATGGACCCCCTGATCATCAAGAGAGACTGTATGCAGAGGGTGCAGACCTATAAATACCTGGAAGTGCAGCTGGATGATAAATTGGATTGGACTGCCAAAACTGATGCTCTGTGTAAGAAAGGTCAGAGCCGTCTAAACTTCCTTAGAAGGCTGGCGTCCTTCAACATCTGCAATAAGATGCTGCAGATGTTCTACCAGACAGTTGTGGCGAGTGCCCTCTTCTATGCGGTTGTGTGCTGGGGAGGCAGCATAAAGAAGGACGCCTCACCCCTGGACAAACTGGTGAGGAAGGCAGGCTCTATTGTAGGAATGAGGCTGGACAGTTTAACATCCATGGCAGAATGACGGGCACTGAGCAGGCTCCTGTCAATCATGGAGAATCCACTGCATCTACTGAACAGGATCATCTCCAGACAGAAGAGCAGCTTCAGCGACAGACTGCTGTCACTGTCCTGCTCCACTGACAGACTGAGGAGATCATTCCTCCCCCACCTGGGGGTGTTAACGTTAACATTATTCAAAGTTATTGTCTGTTTTTACCTGCATTTTTATTACTCTTTAATTTAATATTGTTTTTTGTATCAATTTGCTGCTGCTGGATTATGTGAATTTCCCCTTGGGGATTAATAAAGTGTCTGTCTGTCTTTCTGTATCTATCGATCGATCGATCCCTAAGCTTTGGCCTCTTGTAATCTTGAATTAGAATTAGTGGGTTTGAGAATAAATGAATGCATGTATGAACAGACCTGCCCAGAAGACAACAATAACTGCAATGCTTTACAAATATATAGAAATGCTGTTACCTGCAAGAAATTTGCAAGGTGATAGGGAAGTGGCACTGATTTCACTAAGAGAGGCTGTGTACTGCAAGCAATAATAAAATGACAAAGATTACATTTTATCAAAAGTATAAAGATACAGAAGTGTATCTGTGCAGTACATGTGATTGACCATGCTTTTACAGACTGTGTGAGAGAAAAAATGCGTTCTGTGATCATTTTCTCTCCAGCACATTTTGGTCGGACAGTGCAACTTTGGAGATGTGGATTGTGTTGCCAGTTTCTCTATGTAGTTGTTTTTCCTTCTTAAAACTGTTCATCTTTGGAGCCCAATTCTAATGCATTCATATGTCCATTCAGCACATGCATGCATTATATATACTCTTCCAGTCAGAATTTTGTGTTGAAAGGTGGAGCTTCTTAAAATTTTAAGTGCTGTGCCTTAAATAAAATGTAAACTTTTACTGTGCTAATATTAAAGACTTGAAGGTTCATCTTGGTTTCTGCCTGTGACACACATTAAGGTGGCATGGACCAAAATCAATTATTGAATCTGATGTGGCTCTAACTATACAAAAAATCTTTATCTAGTCGGTTTATGATAAAAAACTGTTAAATTCAAATTAAGGGTTATTAGTCAAGGTTTTCAAATTTCTCAAGAGATGTAGATAAGTGTCCTCAGTGAGTTTTTTTCTGTTAAATAATGAAATTATTTAATTTTAATTGTTGAATTAAATGGAATTGCATTTAAAATGAAATACAGAAAGAGCTTTATCACATAAAATGTGTTGGAACCTGAAGAAGTCTAGTAAGTAAATGTTCAAATGATGTATTGCAGCGTCATGGCTAGAGGCTAATCAGACATTTAAAGGATTAAATCATCTCTGTTCTATGAGATTTTTGTACTGTATTTATTGTAAACCTGCCTACAACACTAAGGTTACAGTGTTAAAACATAAAATATTCTGTCTCAAATCTCTCCCACTGTTGTGTTCACACCTGCCTAATACCTGAAATGTAGTAATTGACTTCTTTTGATGTATTAGGTAAACAGAGAGATTAGCTTCAAATACATAGTTCATTGATCAGTTGTGTTCATTCAGTCTCTTTACAAATTTTTAGTTAACTAAATATACATTTTTTCCATTTGGGTGATACATTAATTTATATTTGAGAAATATATATTGTTAATGGCAGATAATTTTGTAATCTGTTTTTGTTTATTTTAGCTTTGACTGGAATGACAGTTTGTTTGATGTTACATGGAGTGAGTCTAACGAACATGTCATAGTCACTGGTGGCGGTGATGGATCACTTCAGATCTGGGACACAGCTAACCCTGTAGGACCACTGCAGGTGCTTAAGGAGCACGCTCAAGAGGTAATTACTTCTGTTTTTAGGCATTTAAGTGTTGATTATGATTAACTACTAATAGTCCTTTTTGTCTCATTACTAATTTGGCTTTTAATGAAGAATAGTGTCCACTGCAAATGCAAGTGCACTCATCATGATTTTTTTATTGCTATTTCCAATCTCTGATTTCTTTTACAAAAAAATTGATTGATTCTGAATTTTACTGCTGATTTTTAAGCCACTTAAATGTCTGCTGGTGTCACATGGGTAATTTAGAACAAAAGCCTTGTTTATATAATAATGAACACACTGAAAAGGAATCAACAGTAATTGTCTCCTGCATCCATTTTCTTCTCTACTTAGTCTAGTTCATAGTCATGCCGCGCTGGAGCCTGGCAGCATTCCCTTGATCCTTCAAGCTGGAGCTGGAAACATGTATGTTTGTTATAGATTACATAGATTAAATAAACTTAATACTATGGGTAAATTCAAATACATACAGCAGCAGAAACATAAACAAGAATACAGACTTACAGGACAGATAATACAGCCAATCAATCAATAAAAATAAACTTAATAGTACATCAGGTGGGAGCATTGAATTGCTTGATACTAGTGGGCAGAAAAAACCCCCAGGGGTACTTCTTAGCACACTGTGATGGATTGAGCCTGGGGCTAAAAGTGGTTGAAGACAGAGCCTCCTGGATGTTATTTTACCTGATGGCATCCAATTTTGCCATTATCCTCTTTTTCCACCAGAGCTTCCAGTCCACAGTTCACCCTGTAATGTAGCAGGCTTTCTTGATAAGTTTGTTCAGGCATTTGCTTCTTTTGTGCTCAGGTTGCTTCCCCAGGAGACTGCAGCATAGAACACTACACTGGCTACTATGGACTGGTAAAACATTTTCAGCAGCTTGCTGCATACATCAAAAGACCCAAGTCTCTTTAGCATGTCCAGTCTGCTCTGGCCCTTCTTGTACACCACCACTGTATTGTCAGTTCAGTTTATTGTTTATGCAAACTCCCAGGTACTTGCAGCTCTGCACCACTTCGACGTCCTCTTCCTGAAACTTGTTTCAGAGGCTTTTTGTCTCGCTGTTGTTGAGTGGCAGGTTGTTGTTTCTGCACAAGACAGAGTCCTCCACAACTTTCCTGTACTTTGACCCATCTCCATTATTAATGCAGCCTATGGTGATTTCTTTGTTTAATACAAACCTGGGTAAAGTCATGTGCTTACGGCTCCACTTGGAACCAGCCATTTGGCCATATGTCAGTCTGGTTGAATCTCAATAACAAAGTGTACAGGTAATTGCAACTAAGCTTCTGTGGGTCTGGTGTGTGTCACTAGTAGGCATACTTTAACTGCTAGGATGGAGGCACACAATCTGATCTTCGAGGCTTGCTAGCCACACACCGAGTCTGTGTAAGGGAAAGTGGTACTGGCCAAATGC
The DNA here is from genome assembly GCF_016835505.1 of Polypterus senegalus. Lineage (NCBI taxonomy): Eukaryota > Metazoa > Chordata > Cladistia > Polypteriformes > Polypteridae > Polypterus > Polypterus senegalus. The sequence goes on from NC_053156.1 coordinate 67,502,961, forward strand.
AGTAAAATTAGCCATGTGTAGCAGCACAAATCAAAATATACATTAAAGAGACCTCCAAGAACCAGAAAACATATGTGACCCTGTGAAATAAAAGTATAACATCTTTAGTTATTATTATTTACAAGGTATTTTTGTCTTCTTGATGCATGAAGAAAGTGTGAACCATCTGCAGAGATCAGAAACAAAAAGATGTGCTAGCTGCATATAACTGCTAAAAATGGCATGGCCAATCAGTGCCCTGAAGATTAGAACTCTATGAGCTCAATGATATCTCTGTATAAGTGAAGCTGTAGATATGACAAGCGAGCACATATTGATAAGCTGGGCCAAGAAGTGCAAGAAGCACCCGATCATAATGACACTAAGACCCTTTACTGGACTGCAGTGGACGATTCTGTATGGAGCAGATTTTTCTTATCGATAATTATCAAACAGAGTATCGAGCTGCAGCAAAAGCTGTTGATCAACTTCATCGACTTTACTAAGGCTTTCGATAGTTATCCATCAAGGAATGCTGTGGAAGATTAAATGCTCGTATGGCATCCCTCAATGATTTGTTGACATCTTCCGGAATATCAAACCACTGGTCGAGCTGCTGTGTTCACACTGACCAAGGTTTCTGAGTTTTTCCAGATCGATACAGGCATGCACTAACGGTGTGTGTTATTGCTGCTTCTCTTCCTTGGACTTTGTCTTAACCATGCAAAGTTTCTTGCTAAGATTGACTTTGCCTGCCACATTAGATGAGCTCAGGTTTCCAGTCTTGGACTTCGCCAATAATATCTGGGTGCCGCCTGGTGCAGGAGGAACAAAATCTAAATAAGTAATATTAGAGAAAAAAAACAAAGTCACAGGAACTGAACAACATTTATCCCACAGCCCTCATAGAACCTAGGGATTATTCACAGTCTGACAAAAAATAGATGAGTCATCATCCAGTTTACAAATCAGGTAAAACATGCACCAAAAATCACAATCAAAATACACTGTATTGGTCCAAAATGGACTACACATTGCTAGGTATTTACAATCAAGTAAAGCTGCATCGCGACGATTGTGTCATAGCATTAAATCTTACAGAGGCTGAGTGTTGTTTGCTAATGCACCCAGTCAAGCAATGGTTACCGTTCTGGAGGAAATGTGGAGTAGACTACACCTGGTGTCTTATACATTGTACCAAGGACAGTTTTACAGCTTAAAAATCATGACTAAATCATTCTTGTATAGCATTTGACATTTAAGTTTGAGGCTTTTTCTCATGTTTAAATACTTATATTTCTGTGTAAATGTACAGTATATCTAAACTGTATCTAAATGTATATATATAGCAAAAATAGAATCAGCTTCCAGATGTAACTAGAGGCAGGATGTTTCCGACAAGTTTTTATAGAAACAGGAATAAGGAGTACAAAGTATAGGCTGATTGGTGTTTTATGATTTGTGTTTTATATTGAAATGCTAAAATGTAGTTCTTTTTTTTTCAATACATTCTTGTTTATCTTGGGGTATATTACGTGTTGGTCAGGCATACAAGAAATTCACTATTCTCTATATATGTGATAAAATTAATACTCCTCCTCCTACTACTACTATTATTACATTTTTCTTGATGAGTGACATTAGATTGAATGGTCTAATCAAAACATGAAGCCTTCTGTTTCCTATGTAAATGCTATTGCTGAAGATATTGCCTTTTAAAAATTCTTTTAAGGATTATTTAAGATTATTTGATAACTTTCATGCCAAAGAGTATGAATTTTGGAAATTAAATTGTGCTACGTAAATTCAAATTGATGTTTATATCAGTACCTCATTATGATGTTCAATGTAAGCAAAGCTCCCAGCTGGAGATTTCATGCAAAGCATCAGTCATATGTGCCTAAAAATAGTAATAACATAGAATCACAGAGAAAGTTGTAATTAAAGGGCACTCTAGGATGAGTGAGTAACAGGTTCATAAGAAATACAATTGTGTCTCTCAGTTTTTAAAAAACAAGAAAATTTAAATCTATTCATTAAACCTGTAGGCATCACATTTTTGTATTTAAAAATCCAGTTAACTTCTATTCATAAAAAATAAATATTCCCATTCCACACACGTTGTTGAGTTTTTTATTTGATATAACGCATGATGTTTATCAGTGCGACAGAACTGTTTAGTTATTTAAACAAAACGTTTTATGTATTGTATGTCTATTGTTTATGTTATGGTTTTGATAATCTGCAATTGTTTTTTTTTCTTTCAAAACTTGCCATTTATTTAGCATTATGTCCTGAAGAAATGTCAATATTTATTCTTATGATTGACTTTTCATCAACTTTACAACTTGTAGGTAGAAACTACCCCTGAATTTACTGGTGCAGGTGATCCTAAAAAATCTTGTATGTTTTTCATTCCTCATGGCTGGATCACCCTTGGAGACCATCTTTGTTAATTCACATATTTCATCAGTTTGGATGTGTCCTTCATTTTTTGAGTATCTGTGAACTGTGTTCCATGAAATGAAGACAAATTCTGTTAAGAGAACAGTATCATCATTTTATTTATCTGTATTACTGTTTAGACAGTGCAACTTATCTTGGTATTTTTGATCTTGTGTAATCATTTTATATTTTTGTTTCAAAATACATTTGCCTTCTCATTCTGCAAAATCCCCTCGTGGACAACACAGGGCAAGGAACAGAATAAAAAATACAATTTATGAGTGGAATATTCCTTTAGGTTTATTGCAGATATTTCTTGCATGATAATGCCTGTCTTGGTGTGATGTTTGGCAGTTTGTTTCTAAGTGTATTACTTGTGCTTGTTTTTTTTGACTGAAAGGTTTACAGTGTAGACTGGAGTCAGACTCGAGGAGAAGAGTTAGTTGTATCTGGTTCTTGGGATCACACTGCTAAAGTGGTAAGTACCTGAAAACTCATTAAGCATGTTTTAATAAATCCAACTGGTAGCTTCTAAATTATTATGCATTATTATACACTATCAAATTCTCACTTTGTTGTTTACACTGTTATATGGCTTAAAATAATTTGTTTGCACCCCCAAGAAAGGATACTTAAAGGACCCAGCTCAAAAGCAAAAGAGATATGTCGTCCATTATGTGTTTTCAGTAATGTTTGGAGCTGTGGCAGGCTAGAAAAGAGGTTTGTACTCTAATCCCCTTTCCACTTGTGTAGCCGTGGTGAAGGAATCTAATAAAATCCCATTCCCACTCTAACCACTCCCACTAATGTCATGGAATGCAATGGCATCTGTGATGAGGATGAACTATATTGCAACCGTTCTTGTTATTTTTCATAAACACAGGCACCTTATTACTGGAAGCTAATTATACAGATGCATTATATTTAAAGTAATGTTTTATTTTTTAAAATAATTTATTTAAGAATTAATTTATATGTTCTTTAACATTGTCAGTATGACAAAATCACTGGGCAACCCAGTAAGTAAATTTTTCCAGAACGCTGGGAAATTTACAGTTGTGTTCTCTGTTCATGCATTATATCCATTGCCTTTATTTTTTAAATGTATTTATGTTCTGTAACAGTACTGTGGCATTGCAGTTGCACCTCACATTTAATTTTGTAACAAAATCTTTTTACTTACAACTTACTTGTGTTACTTTTTATAAAACCACTTTATTAGGTTATTCAATCGAAGTTTAGATAGCCTACTTTTCTTGTTCTCCACACTGACCTTTTCTTAGAGATACTGTAAATAAGCAGTTAATGGTGCTTCTTGAAGAAATTTAGAATTTATCTCCATTGTGTAGATGCATCTTTTTGTTCCGCAATATCACAGCTAAAAGCTGAGGTTGCAGGTAGGTGAGTGCTTGGGAATTATGTAGATGCCAAGCTCCTCAAAACCTCTGTAACTAGTAGTCGTTGTTGCTTTTGAAATGTAAATGAACCTCATGGGGTAACACTTTTGTCCTGAATCTTCAGTTTCCTCAAACATATCATTGTTTTTCTAATTTCTGGTTCTGGCAGCAGCTAAAGCATTTAAGGATGCACAATTTATTACTAGTATGTCTTCCTCTATTTGGATGTCTTTTATCCCGAAAGTCTCTAGTGATGTGATTGTTAAATTATCAAGAAATGATGGGTCATCTTACCCAGAAGTGTTACAAACTGTGACTGGATCATAACTGTTCCTATTATAACTGTTCCTGTTCTGAATCAGTAGTATATGGAAGGGTTTCCATGTTTTTATGAGTATATTGTCTTTTATCAAGATTGAGAAATTAAATTATCTGAACAGGTTAAGAATTCTCTCTCTCTCTCTTAGTTTTGCTATCATGTCCTGATTTTGCCACTCTGATCTGTTTCTAAAGAGACATTGTTCTAGCAACAGTTTGCTTTAAGAAGTCTGAAGTTTTCTGACACATATGTCATCTCATCAGACAAAAACACTACAGTGCCATCCTGGTCAATGGACTAACCTTCACTTCCATTAGACACTATCAATAACATTTGTAGAACACTTTGCCACTAGCCTCGTTTTGTAGTGTGGCTGATCTCAGAATTATTTCCAAAAAGTCAACCTCCATGTGAAGTGCTGTGCACTGATATACTGTATACTCATTTTAATTTTAATGCACTGAAGTGCTGGCGGAGTATCCATAAGCATGGGGATTAAATTAAGGTTCTTCACAGACACTGACTAATACACGCTGTACTCATGGATGTTATTAAGGGTTTTCTTTGCCCCCAGTGCCCAGCTGAGAGTAGCTGCCAAATCACGTGCTCTGTTATTCTTCAACTTGAGGAGCATTTTCCTATTTGATTGTTTTTCAATAAGTCTATTATTTTTGTAGTTTTAACCTGAGTATTGTACAATACTATGACATTATCATTATATAGCCTTTGAGATGGATGGTGTTTACTTCTTTACTAAACAGTAAATCTTTTCATACAGCAGGCCAACAGCTATGTTAAGTTGAGGTTTTTTATAGCTTAAATTAAAGTCTTAGAACAGTTTACTGTTTCTCACTATCTTTTTATTTCCTTGGGCATATGATTAGCATTTAACATTCCTTCTTACAAGTATGTACAGACTGCCTGTGTAGTTTCAGAAAGGTTTTCTTTCCTTTTTTGGTCATATTTTCATCAAGTGCCAAACTTCATTGTTTTTCTAAGTTATGATCTATCTGAAGTTTTTCATTCCTTTTGTGTTCTTGTTCAGAATCCTGATAAAGTAGCGACTTGAGGTGGGTAGCTTAAGGAAAGATAGGTTGTGTAAACATGCTATTTTTAACATCAATTGCTCTTAAAACTTTTATGAATTGTAATAAGACATGTTTAGCCATTTTTTACCTTACACTGTACATATACTCAATGAGGTTCTCAGCAGCACAAATGTATATATCTGAAAAGAAGATGTCATTAAAAAGAATGATGTCATATGTTTCTTTTTTTCTGTAATGACATTCGTATCACTTCCCAGAGGAATGTGCTTTGACCCATTTTGCTCATTCTGCTGTTCTCCCAAAATTGTCTAATGGATTTATGCCACTTAATGGCACCTTTACCCAATTCTGCAGTCACACATTATAAGTTAGTAGCAGTAAAACTAGCAATGCACAATAACCGTGTGACATAAGAAATCATTATGTTCATTGAGGAGTTAAGCTGTTCAGTTGTAGGGAGTACATTAAAACAGACAAAAGTTAATTATATAGATCATAATACCTGAATGTAATTTCCATTAATAATTTGTATAAGTGCTGTTTTTTTTCTCTTACTTCCATCATATCTCTTGTTCTTATTTTTGTTTAATACACATCACTAGGTTAATACCCATTGGGAGACTGTAACGTTTGCCATAACCTTAAACTTGTCCTCCAAAGCCAGACATTTCAATGCATAATGTTACAAGATATTGCTATATGTTCATAAATTTACTAGCTCTGCCAACAGTAAGAATAAGACTGATTTTTCAATAGAAAACAATTTTGTACTGTTATAAAAGAATTACTGAAGGCATATAATCCATTAAAGTGTATCTCTCAGAGGTACACACACACATAGTCATTGTATCAAGTCTAAGGGACCTGTTAACTAGACATTTATCTTAATCTCACAGCATTGGTGCTGACCTCTTTCTGCTTTGATGAATAAGACAATTTACTCCCTAGCAAATGATATTTATAAATGTCACACTTTTAATAAATAATCTGTCCTTATAGCCCCCGGTGGAAGCCATTAGCAATTGAATTTGCATCATAAAAGTGTGTTCGAGCTCTCACTGTATTGCATTCACACAACAGCTTGACTTGGGAAGCTATGTTCAAAAAAATAAAATCTCATTGTTGCCTTCAGATTTCATGCCTGACTTTATTGGAAAATTTTTTCCATTCAAAGCATGAATTGTAAGACAACAATAATTATAAAATAAAAGATCTGAATGTTATGCGAGTCAACATTCATGACTGTGGGCTTATTTACCCTTTTGAATTGGGCTGAGTTACACATATGAGTTAAGGAAGCCAAGAATGGAAAAACATGGAAAATGCACTCAGTCTTATTACCTGAAAATGAAGCATTATTTAGTTCTAAAAGGAAACAACCCTGAGTGATTTCCTTGTGACACTATATCAGCAAAATAATAAAACTGCTTGTTTCTACGCAAACTGTTTAAATCGAGATTCTTGTCCTCACAACAATTAATTAATTGCAGAGATCTGTACCTGTTAGTCAGCATGTTTCTGTACTTACTTTTAGTAATTTTCATTTGTGAAAAGACCTACTTGAAGCTGTATATTTTACCAAGTAATGTTGCCATACGAATGGCAGGCTTGCAAATTCAGAGTAACATACAGTCTGTAGAAATTAAGCAAAAATTCACTGGAGTTCAGTTACTTTCAGTTCAAGACTTCTAGATAACTGTCCAAATTAACAGCAAAAAGAAGATGAAAAAATTGCAAAATCTCAGAGCTATGTGTCTGGTTCAGTCCATACTTCTGTCTGCTCACTGATCCTTAATATTGGGAGAATGAACAGGTTTTCCTTGTTGTAGTTGACTCTGATTATTGTATATTTGAAGAATAGGTTAAAAAAAAAAATCAAAATGTAAAAAAGCTAGTGTCCTGCGGTGGGTTGGCACCCTGCCCAGGATTGGTCCCTGCCTTGTGCCCTGTGTTGGCTGGGATTGGCTCCAGCAGACCCCTGTGACCCTATTCGGATTCAGCGGGTTAGACAATGGATGGATGGATAGAAAGCCATAACCACCCTCCTTTTCTGACTTGTTAATGAAATTTTTGAAAACCACACACATTGCTTGTACTGTAGGTGCTGTCGTGAACCTTCTGCCAGTAGGTCCACTTTACTCTTTGACTCTTCAAATACACAGGATGAAGTACAGAAATCATCTACCGGAAAACTTTTCTTGTCTAGTTTTTTTTCTTTCTTTTTTGTAAATGGCGCTGTTTATGCTAATTTGTGCACAGACCCAGAGTCACCCATTAAGTTCCACCTTCGGGGTGCCACTTACAACCAAATCTGTCATTTACAAAATCAAAAATGCAGAAACTCATATTATTTAAAAAACTCACATGCAAGGCAAAGGCAAGAAAGCAGCTAAAAAAAACATTTCAGCACTATAGACTGTCCCTATAAGTATAGTAAAAGCTTGTTTACAACAGTCAACTGTAGCATCATCTTGTTAAGAACACCAAACGAAGTCTGAAATATTAGATATTATCTATGAGAAGCTCATGTTGGTTTGCCTGTCCCTCAGGAAATTGAGCCTTGTGGTTGTGCACTATGTGGAGTGCACTGTTTGAAATTTATTGCATAGTTTTGTGTCCTGCAAAATGGTACCCATATATAATATGTTTGTACATTGAAGAATCATATGTATGAGTACTGCAAGAGACAGCAGGAATGCCCAGTGTCAAAAAAACAGAGAGAAAGAGCAAGCATGCAATATTATGGAGTGCTGGGATGTAATGATGCGCAGATCTCACAGTGTACAATATTTCTTGGTTTCTGGTTCTTGATGTATTAACATATAGACATGTTTAATATGTTTCTTCCCATCAGTGTTATAAGTCATAAGAAAATAGTGTCCCCCATATGAGAGATAAGGAAGTCATGGTACCAAAATTTACATTTCATGATATTTGATACCCATTTGACATCAACCAAAAATATTCAACATACTCTTCTTCATTATATATATATATATATATATATATATATATATATATATATATATATATATATATATATATATATATATATATATATATGAAGTTACCTCAGGGTAAATATCACAAGCAAATATAAAGATCTTTTTCAGCATTTTTTTTTATTTTTATCGGCATGGAAAAAAATAAACAAGATGTGAACAGATGGTCGGATACCCTCCACTCACATTAGCAGGGAGAATCAATACTGTCACAATAATCATGCTTCCCAAGCTTCTTTTTCTATTTCAGAGCTTCCCCATGTACATTAACAAATCATTCTTTAAAAAACAAGACTCAATTATAACATTATTTATTTGGGTGACTCTGCAAAAACCTAAGGCAGAAGGTGGCATGGCACTACCTAAGTTTCAATTGTATTACTGGGTGGCAAATGTGTAGGCCATAAAGACCTGGATGTTAATATAAATTGATAAATAATAACATGGCAGGTCTGCAATGGGAACTAAACATTGCTGTACTTCTTTATATGCACTGCTTTTTGGACCAGTAAATACAAATTATTGGCAATATACCAATAATCTGGGCGGCATGGTGGCGCAGTTGGTAGCGCTGCCACCTAGCAGTTAGGAGACCCTAGTTTGCTTCCTGCGTCCTCCCTGCGTGGAGTTTGCATGTTCTCCCCGTGTCTGCGTGGGTTTCCTCCAGGTGCTCCGGTTTCCTCCCACAGTCCAAAGACATGCAGGTTAGGTGCATTAGCGATTCTAAATTGTCCCTAGTGTGTGTCTGTGTGTTGCACCCTGCGGTGGGCTGGCGCCCTGCCCAGGGATTTGTTCCTTCCTTGCGCCCTGCGTTGGCTGGGATTGGCTCCAGCAGACCCCCATGACCCTGTAGTTAGGATATTGCAGGTTGGATAATGGATGGATGGATACCAATAATCCAATTGTCCATCGATCACTCGGAATATGGAACCAATGCAGGGAGCACTTTAAGGCTGAGAAGCTTTGTCTTTTGCAGCTATACATGACAATCACCTATTTGTATACTCTCATGCCTACACAGTTTTTAATCTTTGGAAAATTTCCAAGATTAAAACATTTAGATAATTGTATATAGATAATATCTTTACATCTTATGAACAATTACACTTCAAATTTAACATCCCATCAGCACTATTTTTCCACTACTTTCAAATCACTAACTTTGCTAAAAGGATCCTAGCTAATTTTCCACACTTCCAGAAATACTGATCTGTCTTGAAAACTCAGAGAGCACCTCAACAATATATAAGAACATATTAAAGTCACTTCCTTTCAAAGATCCTAGTGTATGGTGGGGAAAGGATCTTTTCCAGAAAAGAAAGACTCAGAAAAGAAGTGGAAGACAGCCATGCATAGAAAACACTCTAGCTCAGGGGTGGGCAAAGTCGTTCTTGGATGGCCGCAGTCTCTGTGGGATTTTGTTCTAACCCAGTTGCTTAGTAAGAAGCACTTATTGCTCAAGTGACACTTCTGCTTCATTTTAGTGGTCTCACTCATTAAGATTTTGAATGCTTATTGTTTATTTTAGTCTTAAACAGGTGTAGTCTTGGTTTTTAATTGATCCTTATTTAGCAATAAGATGCAAATGACAAAAAGAACCCAGCAGTTCTCTATTTAGCTTGTTTCCATTTACATCTGTGTATATTTATCGTGTACTATTTGGTTTAATTAAGTACTTTGAAGGAAAGTGAAGAGAAAAGAAGTTAAGGACTGAGAGCTACTCATCCAGTTTTAGACTTCAAATCATTTGGATGATATCCTTAGAAAGGAAAAAAACATCTAGGATATGAGAATGACCTGACATGGCAGAGTTAAAGCACTAGCAAGCCATGAAAGAATAATTGGCAACAGTTGTTTTCTAATTAAGCAACTGGGTTGAAACAAAAACCTACAGCCACTGTGGCCCTCCAGGACTGACTTTACCCACCCCTGCTCTAGCTCCATATGTGCAAAGCATTCAATCATTTAACTTAAATTTTTTTAATAAGCACACTTGTCTTGTTTAAAATTGCCCAAAATGCATCTAGGGCAAGATTCAACCTGTGAAAGTTGCAGTTGAGCTCCAACATCACTGGGCCATATCTTTTGGCCCTGCACTAAATTAACATCATTCTGGACAAAAATCTTTGAATGCCTATCAGACAGCCTTGGTGTCCCAATCACTCATTATCATTTCAATATTACAATATTGGTCCTTCTGTTGCCCCTAATGGGAGATGCAGGTGACAATGATGTTGATTGTTTTAGCTTGGGTATGTGCTCTTCACTTTAGAGGGATGTGGAGACTAGGGAAAGCTGGCGTAAAACAGAATCCTTTATATTGAGTGTAAACAATCAAAGAGTTAGTTTATTAACCTTATATGTTGAGCAAGTTATTAGGTACCTTGAACATTTTTTATATGAAAAAGAAATAAAAAAATGCTGCATATTGAAGGGTATTATTTAAAGCGTAATATATTTTTTATTGCTGTGCACTCAACTGATGCAGACCTTATGCCAAATAGAATTGTGAAGGATTGAATTATGCCTTTATAAGAAGAGTATGCAACAAGTAACACTTATCAGAGGTATTGTTGCAAGGCTGACAGCAATGAAAATTTCTTTATTCTTTGTATTTTGCATTTTCTAAGCTATACTGTAATAATGGTGAATTATTCTTGTTCCATTAAGTTGAAAGCACTCAATTAAATTTGCTAGGTACTTCTACTGTACATTTTACATAACATTTTCAATAAATGTTGTTTTTGATAAATGTGAACTAAGTAATGGATTATTTGAGATCCGAAATCTGAAACAAGTTACATCTCCTTCATGAAATCATATGTAATGTAAATTATTTCTAAAACTCTTCAACAAAAATTACTTATTTTGTGACACCAAGTTGTTTCAGTAAATGTGTGCCCAAGAACAGATACATCTGTTAATTTATTGGTTCAGCAAGCTTTTAGTTGAATTCCACATTGAAATATTAAAATGATGTTTAATGTTTATATTGTGTTGACCTGTAGAGATGAAAATGCTGGAAAGCATGGTATTCTTTATGTTACTATAATGAGTTACAGCTGCATAAACACAATAAACCTGTTTTAATCAGCTTGCTTGTTTTCTGACTTTAATTTAGTCATACATAGTCAAAGGCACTCTTTTAAATGATAAACTACTCAAATCTTAGGATTGTGTATGTTGAAAAGGCAGAGGGTTGAATATTATTTGCAAAATAAACCTGTATTTAGTTTTTAAAGGTGTGTGTTTCTTTTTGCTGTACTCTTTTTCAAGAGTAGGATTACTGCTGCTCCTCTTTTGGAGAAGTTGATTTTTAAAGCATCTCAGTTTTCTACCTCTAATTGAATAAATCTTTGACATTGACATCAGTTAATCTTGTTTTCAGTGGGACCCTGCAATAAACAGATCCATATGCACTTTTCAAGGTCATGAAGGTGTAATTTACAGCACTGTTTGGTCTCCTCATGTTCCAGGTTGTTTTGCTTCTGCATCTGGTAAGCTGCCTTACAATTTGCTCATGTTATTTAACTTAGTACACTCTTCATTTGCCGTTCAGATTGCCAAGATTCTTCTTTTGTATACCTCTTGATCATTCACTGGAGAAAAAGTTGGATTTTTGATCTGTCACATTCTAAGGTTTAAGTTGTGTACTCTCTTTTTATGATCCTACCTGTGTGTTCCTTTGGGCACATGCTGATAAGTAGATAAGATAGGCTTTAATTCCCTGGTGATGCTTAAATATTTTATATTGGTGACTTAAGTTTTTTTTTATTTTTTTTATCATTTATTGTTTAAAAATGAACATTTGAGGAACTCTCAGATGACACTAGGAACAAATTAACTAGTTTAACAGCGTATATGCCTATTGCAATAAACTGTTTATACAAAATAAATCCTGTGGTGTTTTATCTCTCACAAGTTTTATCATGTCATTAAAAATGTTTAAAATGGAAGTAAACTAAGTATATTGATCAATATATTGGCAGCCAGACTTAATAAGTGTAGACATGCTTTTTCATCTTTGACAATTTTAATGTTTTTTTTTTATTCCCCTTTTGTCCCAAATCTTTAAATAGTAGCTTGGCTTTCAATAACCCCGGATGTTTAAAGTCCAAAGACAACTATCAAAACCATAAAAATCACTTTATTCCATGCAAGTCTTCCCTTTTAGCCACTGACATTCCCCAAAGAGAAGAAAACAAGGTGTATCTATTTAATGACCTTATCGGATTTTTCCATACCATGTGCAATATTTTTGCCTTTGTTCAGAACTTCTTCTTTATATTTGGTGATAGAATACAGTTTAGGAAGGACATGATTGAACCTGATCCAGGCAGACTTAACCTGGACCTATACCAATTTTAAAAACATTTCCCTGTTTTTAGGTGTGACATTTCTCACCCTTTCACTGGCAAGTTATCGTTATTTTACTTTTAATTATATATGTAGTAATGTGGCATTTTTGCTTTACATTTCTCATACAGAGTATTTGACTCATATAGTACATGGGTATAGCATGACAGTGAACATTACTTTATTGTAGTTTTGTGTTACCCTGTATGCCCTGTATACATGTTTGTCTTAACTGGGGAAAGCCTGGGAAATACTTTTTTGTCCATTTATTTTCAGAATTATAGAGGAAAACAATACTCTAAAATATAGGCGATACAGCAGATTATGAAAACATTCAAACTCCTTTATTTTTTGCACACTTTATTGTGTTGTAGATTTAATTGGTTTAAATTGTTAAATTTATCATTTTTGACCATCAATCTGCACTCAATAACTCATAGTGATAAAGTGAAAACATGTTTTTATAAAGGTTTAAAAACTTACTGCAATGGTAGTAATAGAGTCACTGCTAGCCACTGCTAAAGTTGAAAAATAAGAAAAAGAGGCTTACCTGGGCAGGGAACCATCACCAGTCTGAATGTACTCTGAAACTAAAGCATGGAAAAAAAAAAAAAATTGGAGAAATTAATTCTGCACAAATCTTAAACTGCGCATGAAGCTTTTGTCCTATTGAGGTGCCTATCCTGCAAGCTGTTGACTCTCCGGAACATATCATCAGATTCTGTTGTGGCTTTGGGCCTGTTTTGTCTGTTTCCAAGTTCCTGGTGTAGGAAACTGTACTCACTGACACCATGGCATTCTTTTCAACTTCTTGTAAGGAAAGAGCTACACTTACAAGGGTTATAACTGTGTCTGTCTTAGTGGCTTTTTTTTGAGCCACTACACAGTTGTTCTGGCATTGTGCTTTGGTCCTTCTTCCCTAGTTTCAGTTTTCTGGCAGAGGGCTGCATGAATTATTTGTATTGCACATTATTCCTTTCCTTTCTAATAATCCTGATATGCTTGTTGGTCCACTGCTTATACTTTACAGTGGAGAACGATGTGACCTGGATGGTGCACAGTGTTTACTTTTTACCACACGCTTGACTTCATATTCATGTTGTAAAGCCCCACGTCATTCTCATTAGACCACACGGCCTTCTGTCTCAAATTGGCAGTACAGTCTAGGTAATGTTAAACAAACAGTGCCCCTCTGTAATCACAGATTGGTTGGGTATCGTAGGATAAGTTCACTGTGAAATGGGCTACTGGGCACCAGTCTATAACCATTAGTGTTTTAAACTCTGTTCTGTTCTATTCTATTCTACTCTGCTCTATTTTTGATTGTACCCTAAAGCAGATTGTCATCATGTCCAGATTTGTTTTTTGCTTTTTATCTGAAGCTTCTGTCATGGGAACCACTGTTCCATCATGTATTTCTATCATCTTTTTATTTTGAATGTGTATTCTCAAAACCTTAGAAGGTGTTGAGAAAACTTGCATTATTGAATTTTGTATTCAGAGACAGAAACAAAGGTCAACTTTGAGAAGCTGAGTGACAGTTAAGTAATTAGTGCGAATAGTGAAAGGTCTCAGTTAAACTTAATCAATCTTGTATCAAATCTGTATACAAAATTACTTTCTGTGTACAAAAGTGCAAATAGTACAATATTTGCCCTCATACTTCTTTGTAAACTGTTAATTTCACAGTGTATTGCCACTTGTGGAGTGAGCTCTTCTTCAATAAAGTGCTAAAATAATCTCTTTAGCAATACAGTCTGCACTAAGAAAGAACAAGACCAGTCGCAGAGAAGTGGTCAGGATCTTGTCTAAATGTAATCTGCAGAGAACGTCATTAGTTGGTGCTGTGCAGTGAAGCACTCCTCCCACTTTTCTGTATCACCAGAAACAGACACCAGTTAGTTTCCAGCCTAGGAAGGTTTGCTAATTCCTTGCAGAAGACAATCACAAATTTAGTTCTGCAGTATTTCACAAGACACATTTATGTCAGAACTACAAAGACATTTAATTTGGTTGTAGACCTTTAGTGTAGTGTGTTTGTATTCATTTTTGCTTTCATGTTAAGCTACATTTCCCTCCAACAAAGTAATGCTATAAGTAGGCATCAAACATGGCATTGTAGGGGGACTGTCCTGTTTAAATGAATGCTAAAGTTTGTTCTTCTTAATAAATTATGAAACTCCTAGGAAGAAATGTGATATGTTTTGACTTTGTGTATTTTGTACAAATATGTATCTTAAAGTGCTTTTCAAGACATAATAGAAAGAAAAATAGCTAAATTAACTAAAACAAAGAAAATAACTAAATAAAATATAGTGCGATATTGAGTTTTGTTAATATTACTGTTTTTTTGGATTGTCTTTTGATTTGTGTATTGGGACTAGTTCACAATTGATTGCCATTCTTGGAAAAATCCCTTTTTTTGTATTTCAGTATTTTGTTATACAACATTTTTTTCTATCTTGTGAATATGTTTCTTCATTCATAGAGATTCAACATTGCCCTTTTGTTCACAAACCAGAAGTCACACTCTCCCATTTAGGGCATTTTTGGTATTTTTGTGGAGCTTTTATTGTGTATTAAACTTTAAAAGTCAGCTCCTCATTCTGCAGGTAGGAATCAGGACCAGCTAACTCTGAATGAGCCTTGTCTATGCAGGGTGGTGAGGCCCCTGGCCTGCTTTGTGGAGCACTTTGGTGAGCTCACTCCCCTTTTGTGAAATATTCAAGACTCCTGAACAGAACACCGACATTCACAATACAAAGTAATAGAAATTAAATAGCCTCAAAGCATGGCTAAGTTCACTCAGTGAAGTCTCTAATGGTTATAGTGGGAAGTATAAAGGCCATGGAGGAGAGTGGGGAGAAAACCTCTAGCCAAAGGAATGCAGGAGAAAGTGAACCACTACAGATTCTGAAGCCAAAAGACTATCTAATCTTCATTTGGCATTTTACAATATGTTCATTTGAGAAGGTTGACCATTATTGTTATGATGCAGCAAGTCTCCTCAATTTTTGCAGCATTCATATCCCTCCTAACAGCATGCAAATGAGACGAGCATTTGAAGCAGATGCTTTGTGATGATAACTAAAAAGTGTTTGACACTTAGATTTCTTCTAGTAGTGACTTTTTGGCAGTGACAGTGATTGTTTTCAGGTTTTTGACCAAAAAGGAAGAGTTTACTTGTGTATTATGTATCCTTTGTTTCAGTGCTTAAATTAAATTTGTATTCCTATTTGTTATTAGTGTCCATGATTATTGCAATGAAACCATTATCATGTATGCATTCTTATTACGTTTTTGACTTTTCTGTTTTGCTCTGGTATGTTATTTTTTGTTTCTTTCTATTTTTAATTATTTTTTTATCATTCTGCATGTTTTTCCATGTTTTTCAATGGGTGTTGTAATTTTATGGCTGCAGTCATGATTTGTTGACATATTTTGTGGCATGCACGTGTGTGTGTGACTTTGGCACATTTGCACTCTAAAAAAAGGCAATTTACATGTAAATTGAAAGTTTTTCTTTACTTTGATTTGAATGTTTTTGTTTTTTCTTACTTTGGTTCTATTCTTGAATAAAAGCACACATGTTTATTTGATATTTTGACTAAAGTCTTCACACATTGTACACTTCACATCATTATTAGTATAACATAGAAAAAGTTTCTGCTTTAGGTATGTGTTCAGCATTCCTCGCCTCACATTTCATTTCATTCTACACTTACTCACATCTTTGTAGACACAAACCACACATGAAATGCATGTATTCCACATGATATACTGTATTATTTACCCTGTACAACTCCAGATCTCACATGCAGATAAACAGCCTTGGCTTGAGCCAGGAGAACCTTTTGCCCGAGTTGGGGTCCGTCTCTTGACAGCAGGCGGCTTGCTGCATCTGCTGATTGACGCATTTACAAAACAAAAGATGCTGATGGAGAGGTGCGAAGGAATTTAAGGTGGGCTGGGATTATGAGTTTTCTCCCAGTGTTAATAACAGGTTGCACTATCTTTAGATTAAGTGACTGCAACTACAAGATTCAATCTCAATCTTTCACATTATAATTCGGGGATTTTAGCCCAATCTTTTAATGGAACTGCTTTAATTCATAAGCATTGTTAAGCTGTCTTTCCACAGTATCTGTGTTGGTTTTAAAACTATGACATTGACTCTCCCAAAATGCTTGGAAATCACCTGGGTGCTTCCGGGCAAATGAGAGACAAGCATTTATGTTCTTCTTACATAGCAATGGTTTCTACCTTGCTAATATCCAGTGAAGCACATTATTTTCCCAGTGCCATTCTGGTTGTGGAGTCATAAGCAGAAACCTTGGCTGAGGTGAGAGAATCTATAATTCTTTTGATACATTCTTAGGATTCTTTATAACTTCCCAAATGATTTACCATTGTTTTCTTAGAGTAATTATTGCAGGCCAACCAATCCTGTGAAGTTTTGCTACTGTTTCACTTATTTTTCTTTGGGCAGTTGTGTTGATCTCAATTTATAGAAATCATGGCACTTTCCAGACAAATTGTTATAAGTATATATTTATTTCTTATCTCCTCATATTTTTTTACTCTTGGCATTGTACAGTTTTTAAAGTTTTACAACAAATTGCTGGTTTTCTGTCATATTTCCATTTTAGAGTCCTAAAAATATTCACTGGTTGTTTTGCTGTTTTATTAAATAAGCAACAGCCATGTGAAAAAGCAACAAGCGTTTTTGTTTTGGACACATTTTATATAATCTCTGTAATGGCATCCTTATAAATGCCAGTGGTATTTGAGACACCATGAACACAGTGCAGGATTGAAAATCTCCATTTGAAATGGAATTAAAATTGGATAGTAAAGACACAAGCACAATAGATGTTAAAAATAAACAGTGGTGGGCTTGGTTGGAGGAAATGCAAGGTGAAGTACAAAGCTTTAGTACTTGATGTCACAAATGTAACTAACTTGTTTCTACAAGTGTGTAAAATTTGGAGTTGTCATTTGCGACCCTCATACTTTATTGCGTTAATATAAATTTATGATCTTGCTTTTGGGAGATTGCTGTTGATTTGCTACTTGATTCTGCGATGCAACAGATGCTTGCAACTGTGCACATCTTCCTTTTCCTGGGACATCGATAGTCATAACCGATGATAGACTACGGTGAATGAGAACATAAACAAGAAGTTAATGATGCTAAAGTGTAAAAGTGCTTCTATTCCAACAATCACAGTGTCCAAAAAGTGCAGTGCAGGCAAATGTTGCCAGGAGCAAAAAAGCTGCCTCTGCATCTGTGCCAGTGTACTGTATATAACCAAAAAATGTATTGCCACATTTATTTAAGAAATGTGATCTGACATTCACAATAAGTCAGCAACTAGTTGACATGTGCTATCATTTTAACTAAAATGCACTTTCCAGACTGACTGTGTAGATCAGCTGCTGCATTTTTTATAATCCTAAAAGAATGAGGAAGTAATAGACTGTGTGCTTCTTGTGTTCAAAAGCATAAATGTTACTTTATTTTCCTCTCTTAATTTGATTAGTCCTTACCTGCCTGTAATCTCTGCTGTAATTCTTTTCTTCATTCATGTTGCACTTTCATTAATATTCATGGCTGTGAAGGGAAAAGGAAGTACTTTAAAGTTGTTAAATGTTTACAAATTTAGCTAAAATGAAATATTTATTTTTCATTTTAGTTATTGCACTCATTAAATATTTGTCATAGTAAAAGGGGGCACTTGAAATTTGCTCATTGGATCTGTCAATTGAAATATGAGAGAAAAGGAAGTACTTAAAATATGTCTGTTTACATTTTTACAGCATATGATATAGAAGTTCAGAACAAATGTAATCCTCATGCATTTATCTTGTAATTAAATGTATGAAATTGCTAGATTTTCCAATTCTAACATTAGTTTAAAAAATACAGTAAACTTGCAACAGTTTTACTGTATATTAACATTTCACATGATAAAGCTTATGCTTTGCCTTTGTTTGCCTATTTATTTGTTACAGATTATAAGAAAGATCAAAGTTTAAGTGATAGCAATTAGCCACGGACAGACTCTACAGAAACCAGCCAGGATAAGAAATAAGCCTTGATGCATAGGCTGGCAGCTGACAGCTGAACTCTACACTCTTCCACCATACCACACAGTTCTGGTACAATAGCTCCAAATGTCAATTTTGTTATCCTATTCACACTTTCCCATAGAACTTGTATGGGTGATTAAATATTTCTGATTTTCTTCTCCATTATTGTCTTAAGTACAATAAAGTTGGGAAATAGTAGTAATAATAATTTTATGCAGCAAAATTGCTTGGAATGTTTAGCTCTATGAGAATGTCAGTATGAAGCACAGTGAAATGTATGTAGCCATATATCTACTTATATGTGGAAAGGCTACAGCTACGGATACATTCATGTTTATGAATTTAACTAGACTGCTGTATGGAAAAGATAGAAATGAAGCTATAAAATCTAAGATCATAAGAGACTAACCATGCAGATTATAGGTTTTTAGTTATTGCTTCTTTACTGTAAAATGGCATACAGTAATTAATAAGATTAATTACGTTGTCATCTTCCTATAAAAAGTTAACAAACGCTACCAGTTAATTTGAAGCTTACTTGTTTGGTTATTACTCTCTTATAGTATGTACAAAAATGAGATAAACTCATTTTCTCCTTTTCTGTGTTATAAGAAACTTAGCAATTACATAGAGAGATCCTCAAATTATCAGCCACTTCTTGTCACTAGTGTTAACCTCTGCACGTTCTCATTGCTTCTCCTTTCTCTCTTGAGTTAGTGCTTTTTGTTTTAACATTGGGCTGCACACAAACCAGCAAAGCTGATCCTTAGATCATTGGACAAGCTCAGCTAGGGAGATTTTGAGTAAATTTTAGTTATAGAGAAGAGTTGTATGTGTTGTTTGTATATAAATTACTTTTTGTGTTATACATTTATATTTATAGGTTAATTATTTATACTTTAAAGCTATATGGTTCTTTGTTAAAGTTTTATGCAACATTTTGCTTAGGTGCGTACCAAAATTCCTTAATTCAATCAAAGCTTATTACTAAATAGATAAGAGTTTTTTGGTCCCAAGGGGATATTTAGCCTTTGCAGAAGTTCACGAATATTATAAGAAACTACAACATTTTACCTGAAATACAGAGCAGAATTACAAAACATAAGAAAAAAATACCTGACTTTGCTGATGATATGAGATCAGTAACAGTGAGACATTGTAAAGTCATTATTGGTGTTCAGATGAGGGAACCCCGGTAGTATGTCAACACATTTCTGTTGCATAATCCATTGACTAAAAGCCCCTAATGATAGTGTGTCACAGAGAGCATATGCGGCATTGTTCATAATGGCCATCATTTTTTGTCTCACTTTTTTCTTTCTCTACTAAAGGATGTCACTACTCATGTTAATCTACTTTGCCCTTTCTTATATAGTTCCTTTGTGTTACCAGACCAGTCCAGCTTGTTACTGATGTGGTCCCCCAAATATTAATAGCATTGACTGGACATAGAGTCCCTGGTGTGGAGAAACTCAATAAGCAATTCCTTGGTTTAGCTGATGTTAAGTTTGCACCAAAAAATCAAAAACTTCTTATCTCACATCCCAACCCCAAGAAACCCTTTGCATCCTGTTAGTGCAGCATCATCTGAGAATTTCTGCAAGCGACATGACCTGGCATTATATTTATAGTTTGTGGTGTACAGGAGGAACAGAAAAGGAGAGGGGCCTGTCCCTGGTGGTGCTCCAGAGTTGTTTACATCCACATCAGAGACACAGTTCTTGAGCTTCACAAAGTGTGGTCTGCTGGACAGATAGTCCATTATCCATGACATCATAGACTTATCCACCTCATCTCTTACTCACAACAGCTCTGCCTTTTCAGCTCTGAAAGTGCAGAGAGCAACACCACCTCCTGGAGCATCATCAACCCTCCGCATTATTCCCTATAAACTGTTCAGCAGGACAAGCCGTCCAACTTGTCCTCCTTCATTTACCTTCTATCCAACTCAGCAATCACCTTCACTTTCTTCGATTTGTTTCTATTCCGTTCTCTTTCTCTCTGTCCTGCTCAGACTCTTTTATCCACCTGTTGGCGTGGCATCCTAATTGCAGTCAGCACAGTGCCAATGTGAAACAGCTGACCAATTAAACAATCACTGCGCCTCCACACCAAACACCTCTTGTCTGCCCTGCTCCTTAGCCGTTCATGCACCCACAGGGCCTAAGTTGCATTGTTTTTATTTTTATTTATTTATTTAATTATTTTTATTTTAAAACATTCGCCCCTACAGACCTTTATCTCATGATAGTCAGTCATCATGTTTCATGTTTTTGTGATATTTTTGTGATATATCTCTTGGTTGTTAGCACAGTGTAAAAGTCAATAGCAAGTGGAAACGTACAGGTGATAACTGGTTGTTTTTTTATTTATTTTCTAGCTCCTGCTACTTCTTGATAAACTGTTTTTTTATTCAACTGGTGACAGTGCCTCTAGATGGAATACGGCACCCCTTTTCTTTTAACTGTTTCAATTAGAACATGTCAAATTGTATACTTGTACATGCTCAGTATGAGATTTCCTATGAGTGTCAGTCATTATAGTTTTTCCTTGCTAATGCTGCCAATGTTATAGGAGGCTGGAGTCCAGCATTGCAAATGGCACACTTGTTTTTTATGTGGTACTGTTTTGTAGATACACTGCCTTTGTATTTCAGCACGTTATTGCACAGTCTTAGCAGACTTTGTCACCATTACCCTTGAAATGCTACCAGGCTAAGGTAGCACGCTTTATTTTAGCTGTTCTGTTACTGAATGTCAAACAATATGACATGTAGTTTAGATACTGCTGTTGCATGACTATGTAAATAAACAACTTTTCTGAAAATAAGTGTATTAAGCCTGGAATTTCTGCAAGGCAATTAAATGACCCAAGGTAAATTTACATTAATCACATAAGTGGTAATATTAATAAGTTTAAACTCTTAATGAAAGATTATTTAACAATAGTAAATTTATTTTAATTGTAAAAATTGTTAAAATACAAAGTAAACATGGTTAAGGTTCTTAAAAGTGTGTTACATTTAAGTAGACATCACTTTTAGATTATGTATTAGTGCATTTTTAATGCAACCTTACTTTCTGGTTCAATACATTAATTGCAGCATATTCAAAGTCATATTAGCCAAAACGATGGGGGTATTCTTTGTGTTCATTTTACAAGGTCCCAGATTGACTTTTAAGGTTACTTTAAACGATATGCATCAGTTTCTATTTTCTACCTTATTTCTAAATACGTGATAACTAACAGGTACATCAGACCAGAACTCTGAGAATGGATGTTTATACAGAAAATATGTACATAGTAATCACATTTCCATCTCGCAGAACAATGAAGAGCTACAGAATGGTAAACTGCTCTTGTTTGCTTATCTGCTGCTCACACAGGGTCTGACGTTAAACAACTTAATTTCAAATTATGTATTTGTTGGACCTGTTTTCCTCGGCTAGTGCTATCTCTGTTATCTGTCATCATGGAAAGCTATTGAAAGAGCCCTTGGCTGCTAATGGTCAGGAAAAGTTGCAACACTCCGTTGTGTGATGTCAGCAGGAGTTTATCCTCAGATAAGATGTGCAGAAACTAATATGAGACCTGACGTGTTAGCCAAAAGGCTGATAAATATCTGGTTTAAAAAGAAAGAGCAATCAAGCGGAAAATGTGATTAAAGAAATGTCATAAATAATAAAAACGTTTTGTCAAGAGAGCAGTAATGATCCACTTGCTTTGAATTCTGTCTAGTATTTGTGTATAATTATAGGTGGGTCAGAAGCATTGTACACATGAATGCACAGTTAAAAATCAGGTTGACAGCATGTCAAAAAGTTCATTATGTTTCAAGTTTCATTTATTTTAATGTCAGTGGTCTTATGGCACTAGATCTATCAAACAAGAGATTTGTGTTTGAAGTAAATGCCAAATGCATCTTTGTGTTGTTTGTAAAGCATGTCCAAGCTGTAATAAAGTAGAATGCTTAATAAACATCACTTCAAAATTTGTAAAGATTGCTTCAGTATTCAGTCTTTATTTTAGTGTTACTCCATTTAGAATGTTAATTCTAAACTCATTAACAAATAGATATTAATAATATGATTAAGTCAAACTGTAACACAAAAAGGTGACTATAACATGCAGGTAAAATACTATATACAAGCAGTCCCCAGGTTGCGTACAAGATAGGGACTGTAGGTTTGTACTTAAGTTGAATTTGTATGTAAGTCGGAACAGGTACATTATTTTAATAAATGCTATTTTTGACCGACTGTAACCAAGTGTTCTGCCAATGAATGATGGAGTTTCATCTCTCTCTGACCTTTTTATTATTTCTACTTTATTTTCCATGGTGATGTTTTTTCTCTTCTTTACTATATCACCAGCACTTGCATCAGATTTGTGTTTCAGAGACATTCTTGAAGGGTGAAAACAAAAGGTTAAGATGAACGCTTCTGCACAGCACTGTACACGCTATCGCAGCAGGAAGGCACCCGTCGTCAACACGTCTGATGTACTGACGAGAGACAACTTCCTGCTATGTGCGTAACAGTACAAGCAGGCTTGCTATTGAGAACATAGACATAGAATTACTAGACGTCGCATGACCAGTAGCTTCGTACGTCAACGTCGCTGCCATATTATGAGTGGCACTGCTGTGGAGTGAAGTAATGGATAAAGATGCCTCACGCATGTGCTGTATGGGATTGTACAAACCGCTCTATGCTCCAAACCAGATCACGGGGGATTATATTTCATAGGTAAAGTTGAACAATTGTTTTGGTTATATTTGGCCATTACAAAATCCCATTTTATAATCTTAACCTTAGCTACGCCAGGCTAAGATAGCAAAGCTATGCATTTATGTGCTCAAGTTAGCCTCCAAACAACGTTTTGGTTAAACATATTTAGTCACTATGTAGATTGTTGTTAGCTGTTAACATTTCTCAAACTTTGAAGGTTTCCCAAAGAAATCCACCTTAGGAAGCAGTGGGAGGTAGCCCTTAGATGGGATTTTGAGAAAGCTGTCCTGTGATGTGTGCTGTGCTAGTTTGGTAACAGATGCTGTACCGGCATCATATGATCAAAGCTACCTCTTGTTCAGATTAAAAAACGAAGGAGGTTTGATGATTACTTCTGAGGGTACAGTCAAGGTGGTCAAAGTAGCTGAGCGTGTTATCCGACAGTCGACATTAGGGCAAGCTGTCAGTGTATCTTTGATCAATCAGTTCGGGCTGAGATTGGTTCAAATTATGTATTTTTTGTCAAGGAGCACATTGAGGAAACACAGTTTGAAATTAACAGCCATCATTTTATGCTCATGTCTTTAGTTCTGTCTGTCTTCCACAAACTAAGGCTGCACCATATTGCCAGACTGAATATTTTCAAATTACAGGATCTGAGTGAGCGAGAGGGAGTGTAAGTCTGTAGGAGATCAGTGAGGTAGCGGGGAGCAAGACTGTGAAGAGCTTTAAATGTTAAGAGCGGTATTTTGTATTGTATTCAGTAGTGAACAGGAAGCCAGTAAAGTTGAGAGAGAATAGGTTTAATATGTTCAGTGGATTTAGAACAGGTTATTATCCTGGCAGCAGAGTTTTAAAGAAGTTATAAGTGATGGATATGTTTTTGTGGGATGCCAGATAGAATAGCATTACAGTGAGGTGACTAGGGCATTAACTAGTACTTCAGTGCTGTGTTGTGTAAGAACAGGACAAAGTCTAGAAATGTTTCGGAGATTGAAGAAGGCAGTCCGAGAAATGTTACTTGTATGGGAGGAATTATTTAATAATAATTATTATTGTTATTATTTAATAATTGCTATTCTATTAGTGTATAAATTGATATAAATAATTGCATTTAAACGATTCGCCAAAATCTGTTGTATATAAACAATACTGTTTTAAGTGTTATCGTTTTTTCATCAGAAAACCCGGTTTCAATGTCTACCTGTATTAGTTTAAATGGCACTTTTGCCACTCGAAATGTGGTGGATGCACTGACGTATCGTGTCGACTGGGCAACACAGTGAATGTGTCATCTATCTATATATGTCTATGATTGAGAATGAATGGGGGCGGCAAGGGGCAGTTTATCACCTGCCCACCTCACACTCACCTCCACTACAGTATGCTGCCTGCAGCGTCTGCCCACTGAGAACAAACACGGTGCGGCCAAAGGCGGGTAGCGAATTGCCCACCACTGCCCCCATTCAACAGGCAGCCATCCGAGGCACACTACAATGCTGTCTCCTGCCGCCCCATTCACCCTTAGTGGCCTCCGTTCAGCCACAACTGGGTCACCGCTTGCAGCATTACCAGCGTCCACCGAGAACGAACAGGGCAGCTGTGTGTGGTGGGCGGGCAGTGAAACCTCTTGCTGCCGGGAGCCACCTGAGGGACACTACACTGCACGAACAGCAAAATCGACCTCCCTCCAGCCTCCGTCCAGCCACCGCTTGCAGCGTCCCCTGGCTGAAGATGACGGAGCGGCAGTTACTGAGGTGCATGCGTTGCAGCTGCGGCCCTGTTCATAAGTCGTAGGTCGGATGTCCATAACCTGGGGACTACCTGTATATGATTTTTTTACAATTACATTTATTAACCTTAATAATTTAACTAAACCATAATACATATATTTCAGAAAAGACTAGGGTACAATTAAACTGAAAGGAAAACAAATACCTGCAGACTGTGATTCTGTGGTGCTCATGGTCATTAAGATAAGGCAAGTGGAGGTCTGTATGCCCAGACCTCAACCACAATACTATGTTGAATTCTAGAATACTTTTATGTTGATGTGAAGATCTAACTTTTCATGATATAATGTTGAGATTAAATAGTGCCATTTTTAAAATTTTGTTTTGGTAAAACATACTGAAATTGAATGTATAAAATGTTTATATGTTTTTTTAAAAACGATTGAAACAATTGTTTGTTTGTTTATTATTGATTAGTAATGTACTTATATGTTTGACATTTTTTTTTCTTTCTGGTCAAGCATATTAGGAGACAAAGCATATTCAAACAGTATAGACAGCAGTCAGGAACAAACCCTGGTCAGGGCAAGAACTTTTCGCAAGGCACGTTTATATATACATTAGACCAATTAACTGATTCAGGGTAACCCTAAAACACATCTTTGACAAGTGGGTGCAAAGTTGATGAATCTGGAGAAAAGGCACAGTGACACAGAATGTGTAAGAGCCGCACCACCAGACAGTCACTAGGTTGTAATTCAAACTTATTCTGACAGAGCTGTGAAACGGTAATACTTACTACTGTGCCACGATATGCTCACTTCTCCTGTGGCATTTTTCTGGGATTTTGTGATTATTTATTCTCTTGCTATGTGGAAGTCTGAATAATGTATTTTTCTAGAAAAAATGAACTTTTTTATATATTGAATAGTATTTAAAATATTTAAAGGCTTTGAGACCTGAGAATGTATGGTATCATAAGTAACTTGCAGGTAAATCTGCTATTCTAATTCTGGTTAATGATCCTCACAAGGAAATAGATATGCTACTGTCTAAAGGTTCTTTTAGATATATTAAGTTTGAGTAGCCATTTAGATCATCAGTAGTAAGTGTGTGCTTGGTGTGTGTGTGCATGCCCTGTAGTGGGCTAGTGCCCTGTGTTGGCTGGGATTGGCTCCAGCAGACCCCTGTAACCCAGTAGCGGGTTGGATAATGGATGGATGGATGGATGTTAGTGTTGTTATTTCCCAAATGTTGCAGAAGTAAAAATTATGCACATTCAGTATGAAATTGCTGCATATGGGGGCCTCATTGCCCGAAATTGTCATTGGCTGTCTTATACTATACATTTATTTTTTTTACTCTGCATGTAAACAGTCTAGAAGATAATAAACTTTGAAAGAATGTTTCCCTTTTGTGGAGAACATTACTGCTGTTGATTAACAAAGTTAGACTTCCATCAGAATGACTGGAGGTGGGCCTTCTTAGTTTTCTCTATTGTTCTGACTTCCTCAAATTTCACAAAGGCTGCAGTCAGTTTAGTTGGTGACTACATACTATATTAGCTCAATCTCAGCAAGTATCTGAATTTGCTTTGTGACTAATGTATGACATACCCATTATTGTTTCCTCCCTTGCATGCCATGCTGCTGGATTAGTCTCCAGCATTGTGGTGAAAATATGCGGATAATATCATACTGTATGTAAATCAACCTTATCTCATGAACACCTTTGTTGCATAATAAGTTTGGCTGAGGCATTTGTCTTTAAATAATTTAAAATGCAAAACCTATACCACAAGCAAAATTACTAATATTGTAATATACAAAAAAGTGCCCTATTTACCACTTGCTCCATATCTATATTTGAACTTTTAATTTTGAAAGTGTTGTTAATAATTGACAATGGTACACAAATGCACCTAAACAATTCATTGCTGTTTGCAGGCTCACAGCTGATTACTAAGTTTTTATTACTCCTGTTGGATATTAACATGACCAAACAATGCTAAAGGAGTCTGAAGAAAACGTAATACTTCTCCTTTACTCCAAGCTTGGGTAATTTGCCTTCTTAAGTTTTACATTTTTATTTGGTGTTACACTTTCAAGGTACATACAAAACTTGATTAATTTTAGTTATCTTAATAGTCTTAAAATAAAGCAAACATTTTTCAGAGTCATCAGTAAACTGCTTGTTGAATAAACCATCAGCCACCTCGGTTTCTGCTTGACTGCTCTAGAAAAAGCCTCCCTAAATAATAATAATAATTTGCATTTATATAGCGCCTTTCTCACTACTCATAGTGCTTAGCAATTGCAGGTTATTATTTTAGGTTTAAGGACAACCATGGCATTATATTTTTGTTGGTGCAAACTGAAGTTGCTAACTACATTTTCATATCTTGTAGTTAAAGAGACCAGAGTGTTCCCATATTTTTGATGCTAAATACAGTTATACATTCCATTCCATTAAGCTTTGGATCTCCAAAAGCTTGTTGACTTCACCAGCCATGTCAAGCTTTGGAACATGGTCCAATCTTCAGGTTCCCCTGGAAGATTGTCACTGTAATGCAGGAGCTCCATACACATATTGTTAGTGTAATTCACAGTGAGAGGCACAGATGCCAAAATGGAAAATGTGTCTAATAAGGCTAAACATTTGTCCTCGGAGTCTTTCTTATACCATTGGACTAGTGTGTGTGTCTATGGAAATATATCTATGTGTATTGTGAGCTGGGGGCTGTTTGCACCCCTACAGGTTAAAAAAGACGGCTGAAAGACTACCTTCACATTGCTCCCTTACTTGCAGCTGATCTATCACGCGATCCCCGTGGTACTTCACAGACTTAAAAGTCCGAACAGCACCTGTCAGTTTTTGATTGATTGCTTTTCTCTCTCTCTAATTCTCTGTCTCTCTGTTCTTCCCTGCTCCTGATGCGCATTCCTTTGAAGAGGAAGATATGTTTGCATTCTTTTAATTGTGAGATGGAACTGTCATCTCCGTCTTGTCAAGGAGCACGCTTAAACTTTTGAAAAAGAGACATGTTTTTTTGCAGTGTTTGAATAAAGTTCCTGTCTCTACAACCTTCTTTGTTTCTGTGCAAATCTGTGACCCAAGAGTGACAAGTGGTACCAGAAGTGGGGTGGTTGCACAGATGAAGGCCAAGGAATTGTTTCAGATCACTCAAAATGTCCCGCTTCCTCCTGACCTGGAAGATGATCCAGTTCCTGGTCTACCTGCTAATTCCAAGGATGTGCTGACAAAGATGAGGCCTTCCGATGACCCAGAGATGTTTCTTTTGGCTTTTGAACATGTGTCGACTTTACTGGGATCGGACAAACGAAACTGGGCTGTCATCATCACCCCTTTTTTGTCTGGGGATGCCTTATTTGTTTTACGGAATCTGCCTCGCGATAAACTCTGCAATTATGATTTCTTGAAGCGGCAGGTTGTTTTACGAAAGACTAAGAGCTTTTTGTCTAAAGGTTTTGCGCTTCATGATTGGAAACTGAACATGGACGGACCCATTCGTGCGCAAATTCGAGATTTGATTCATAAAATTCACTGCTGGTTTGAGGGAAACGAGATGGAGTGAGTTATGGAAAAGGTTGTCATGAATATACTGCTGGCAGGGATACCTGCAGTTCTCCGAGATGAATTCTTTCATCATGATGTTGAATCGTTGACGATCATAGCCAGACGTTTGGAGGGTTCTCAAACCGCTTGGAGAAAAAGTGGTGGATCTGCTGCTCCTTATGCTGTTCCGCAGCCTCAGAGAGATCTCCCAGGGAATGCTTGTCGCTTTGAACTTCTACGTGCTGTTAACCCTGAAAATGTGAAGCTGGGGGGCTGCGAGATCTCGGCATTATTGGACTCAGGAAGTGACCTTTGTATTGTCAGATGGGACTGTCTTGACGACATGTATCTGTGTAACACTGAATCTGTAAACATACGTTGTGTACATAGAGATGTTAAAGACTATCAAACATTGCTTCTTCCGTTAACATATAAGGGTCGACATTTTAAAGTTTGGTCTGCCGTTTCGGTCTCCTGTCCCTGGCCCTTACTGATCAGGAGGAGGAATGTCCTTTTTCCCAGACTCATGACTGAATGACAGACGCCAGTCAGTGAGCCCCGTGTCAAGCTTAGCGTGGAGGAAGAGAATGAACTGGCTGTTGGGGAAGATCTTGAGCCCCGTTTAAATATTGAACCTGAAGTGGCTGTTGGGGAAATTCTCAAGCCCAGACTAGATATTGAACCCGATCTTTCCAGTGAGTCCGAGGGTGACACTAAACCAATTCCACCCCCACCCCCAATTTGGCTGGCCCATCTACAACTTCCCAACTTGCGAATTCCTCCGAACAAGAACCCAGCATTGGCGAGCAGACTGATTTTGTGTGTTTGCAGCATGCTGATAGCTCATTAGAATATGCATTTAAACAGGCTCGCTCTGCTAGTGACTCTTATTACCAAGAGCGTGCACCCGGGGGCTTTAAAACCCTGCACTTTCTTGAGAAAGATAGTTGCCTTTTTAGAGTGATATCAGATTATTTAGTCTGGGGATTTATTGAACAGTTAGTTGTACCTGAAGTACATGGGGACATTCTTTTGCAATTAGCTCACTCTCACATCTTGGGTGAGCACCTGGGGACTGATAAGACTAGAGAACGTTTATCAAAACAATTTTATTGGCTGAATATGGGGAAAGATGTGGAGCGGTTCTGTACTTCTTGTCCTGATTGTCAAATCGTCTCTGCTTATAAACCTGCTTGGGCTCCCCTTTCTCCTATGCCTATTTTGGAAATCCCTTTCCAACGGGTGGGATTAGATATAGTACGTCCTCTACCTAAGACTAAAAGTGGGTATCAATATATGCTTGTGTTGGTTGACTATGCAACGTGATATCCGGAAGTGGCTGCTTTGAAAAAAGCCAATTCCTCCACTGTAGCCAAAGCTTTGTGTGGGATTTTTACGCGTATTGGCATCCCTAGAGAAATTTTAACTGATCAGGGCACACCTTTTACTTTTCGTGTGATGAAACAATTGTGTGACAGCTTTACTATTAAGAAATTTTGTACCACAGTTTACCATCCACAGATGAATGGTTTGACTGAATGATTTAACAAAACTTTTAAAACAGATGATCAGGCAAGTCGCTCATGATGACCCGATGTCTTGGGACTCTGTCCTGCCTTTTCTAATGTTTGCGGTGCGGGAATCGCCACAGGCGTCCACTGCCTTGAGTTCATTTGAGTTGTTGTTTGGCAGGTGTCCGCGAGGCGTCTTGGATGTTGTATGAGAGGAATGGACAGGATTTGGGACAACAGCTCGCGGACCGAGCTTTGCAGATTGGCTAATTTCGTTGCAAGAAAGAATTTCTAAACTTTATTCTATTGCTGTAGAGCATCAGCGACGTGAGCAAGAAACTCAGAAATGTCTTTATGATAGACGCTGTAAGCTCCATGAATTCAAACCTGGCAATCGTGTTCTGGTACTGATTCCAACAGATCTGCATAAATTCCTAGCAAAATGGCAGGGCCCTGCCATTATTGAGGAACGTATGGGACCATTAAATTATAAGGTTAAAATACCGGGCCGGTGCAAACCATTCCAGATTTTACATATTAATCTCTTGAAGTAATGGCATGACCCACGGTTGGGGGGGCTGGGTGCACTTCTTTGGCTGCTGTCTCTCAGACCGATGTTGCCATTGGTGACGATTTGACAGACTCGCAAAAGACAGAGTTGTTACCTTTGCAGAACATAAAATCACTACTGAACCCGGTGTTAGGGTGCAGATGCACCCATATCGGATTCCAGAAGCATGACGGAATATTGTGTGCGAGGAAGTCAGAAAGATGCTGGCAATGGGTGTAATTTGTGAAAGTAAAAGTGACTGGTGTAGTCCGGTCGTATTAGTCCCAATACAAGATGGCCCGGTTCGCTTCAGTATCGATTTTAGGCGCTTGAATAAAGTCTCAAAATTTGATGCTTATCCAATGCCCCATGTTGATTAACTGTTGGAAAAACTGTGTCAGGCATCCTATATCTCCACACTAGATCTCACGAAAGGTTACTGGCAGTTGCCTCTTGAGGCTGACAGTTGCGAAAAAACAGCATTTGCGACACTCTGACGGACTTTATGAATTTACTAGTCTCCCATTTGGCCTTCATGGTGTGCCTCTAACTTTCCAGCGTATGATGGACCAGATCTTGTGTCCTTATTCCAAGTATTCCAGGGCGTATCTCGATGATGTTGTGATTTTCAGTAATTATTGCCAAACACATTTGGAACATCTCCAGGCTGTCCTTGAGAGCCTAAGACAGGCTGGTTTGACAGCTAACCCCAAGAACTATAAATTGGGTATGTCTGAGACTCATTATCTGGGCTACTCCATGGGCTGGGGGTTTACTCCGACTTAAATTCAGAAAAGTAGAAGAGATGCTTGCTTATCCACGCTCAGAAACGCAGAAACAAGTATATACCTTTCTGGGGCTTGCAGGTTATTACAGAAGATTCATCCCTGATTTTGCAAATAGGGCTGCTTCTCTTTCAGATCTTACTAGAGGCAGAAAAAAATGCCCTGTTGTATGGACAGACATTTGTGAACATGCCTTTTGTGATTTGAAAACTGCTTTGTCTTCTTATCCAGTTCTGCAGAATCCCAACTTCTCCAAGGATTTTGTTCTACAGACAGACACAAGTGCATTTGGTGTAGGCGCCGTCCTGTCCCAGGTTTTTGATGGGGAAGAGCACCCTATCACATTTTTGAGTAGGAAATTGCTTCCTAGGGAGCATAATTATTCGACTATTGAAAAAGAATGCTTGGCAATAAAATGTGCTGTGGAAGGGACGAAATTTCATATTAGTGACAGATCATGCTCCACTTCAGTGGTTATACTGTCAGAAAGAAACAAACTCTCATCTCATGAGATGGTTTTGGGTTTGCAACCTTACAGTTTTACAGTAAGGCATCAACCCGGCTCTGAACATATTATTGCTGATGTCCTGCCATGCTTGTTTTAGCCTGGTTTGAAATGTCGTTTGATTCACGAAGAAGTGAGTAAAGCTGGGGATTGGGGGGTTTTGTGTGAGCTGGGGGGCTCTTCAAATAGCAACAGGTTAAAAAAAACGGCTGAAAGACTACCTTCACATTGCTCCCTTGCTTGCTCGGCTTACTGTTGCGCAGTACTTCGCAGACTAAGGGCTCATTTATACTTCACGCTCAGAACGCGTACGCGCCCGCATCATGGCTGCCACGCGTTCCCAGTGTTCATTTCACGCGTCCTTTGAGCAGGTCCTCAGAAATTAACGCAACGCATGCGCGAGTTGCAGTACCAACAAAAAGTCGGGGGGCGCAGTGTGCTGAAAGTCGGAAAGTGACGTCAGAGTCTCTGTTTACTATCTACATGTGACAGCAAGCCTCTATTGAGATCCTTCGGGGATCGATGTGCGCTATACATTATGTTCCCGATGTGTTGCAAAAAAAAAAAAAAAATAGCCAAAAGATGGTATGTGAGACTTTTAAAATGTATCATGTCATTTATATATGTCTTTTTTACTTTTTAATTTTTGCAACTTAACAACAGCAACATAATGTATAGCGTTATATTTGAGCCACTGAGAAAAAAATAAAGGACACGGTGAAAACGTGTACTTTGTGATTAAAGTGGAAATTTCGGCTTTAATCTCGAAATTTCCACTTTAACCTCATAGTTTACTTTATCATTAAAGCAGACGGTCGCAAACGTCATCCCAGTTTTTAATCGCTACGGGCTTCTTGGACCTGACAGCAGGTAAAGTAAAACAATAAAAAATAGATGGTACAAAAGATGGTATGTGAGACTTTTAAAATGTATCGTGTCATTACGATCGGGAATATGCGACGCTTGAATATAAAAGCACCACGAATGCATCTGTATGTCGGCATTTTGCTTCAGCAGCGGAAAGCAGCAATAGATTGCCAAACAGAACAAATTAAATGTATGATATTCCAACTCTCTGCACGTTTAGAATCTTTAGATTTATACTTGATATCACTTTCATGATGAAATGCATTAAAATGTGTATGTTACATTTTACATATAATTTCGTTTAAATAATGAATATTGTTAATAAATACACACATGGGGGAATAATTACACACATGGGGGTGTCACGGTGGCGGAGCGATAGCACTGCTGTCTCGCAGGGAGTTATGTTGCTGGTATTCCACACTGTGCTCCGGTTTCCTTTCAAAGATATGCAGATTTGGGGATTTGGTGCCGCTAAAATGACGCTAGTGTATGTGTGTGCTTGTATTCACCTTGCGATGAGCTGAGGCCTCGTCAAGGGACTGTTTCTCACTCGTGCCCAATGCTTCCTGGAATGGACACATACATCCCTGGATTTATGGATTTAATCAATAAACATCCTTTTCAGAGATATTGCAGTAAGGTGTTATCGGAATTTAATAGGTGTTCTAGGCAATTCACAACACAGAGAAGCCGAACATGTTCTCACCACGATAATATCTTGCACTGCCACCTGGTGGATTCCTCCAGATTTACGTAAAGAACGCGCGCAAGTATAAACACTACAACGCTTGCGTAGCAGGAGCGTCCGCTGCAGCATGCGTCGCGTCGCGTGAAGTATAAATGAGCCCTTAAAAGTCCGAACAGCACCTGTCAGGTTTTGATTGATTGTTTGCTTTTCTCTCTCTCTGTCCTTACCTGCTCCTGACGCACATTCCTTTGAAGAGGAATATATGTTTGCATTCTTTTAATTGTGAGACGGAACTGTCATCTCCATCTTGTCAAGGAGCACGTTTAAACTTTTGAAAAAGAGACATGTTTGTTTGCAGTGTTTGAATAAAATTCCTGTCTCTACAACCTTCTATGTTTCTGTGCAAATCTGTGACCCAAGTGTGACAGTATGTATATGTGTAAGTCATATAGCCTGTCCAAGACCCATCACGTGTAAGGCAGGAACAAATCTTGAATGGACTGCTAAGCTATGGTAGGGCACACACACACAAGCCCATACACAGCCAATTTACATACATTCTGACATGTACTGTATATTATTGAGATGTGGGAGGAAAGATTTTCAGACATAAGGAGAACTTGTAAACACACTGACAGTATGCTGGTTGGAATGCAAATCCAAGTCTCGGGAGCTGTAAGCCACTAGTGCTAACCACTAAGACACTTTACTGTCCCTATATTAAAAACTAGCAAAATACCCGCGCTTTGCAGCAGCGAAGTACTGCCTTAAAATTTTTATTAAGAAGAAAATTAAACCTTTTTAAACTGAGGGAAAATATACCAATAATTATTTGTACCAATAATTAATTGTTTGTATACTACATTGTGAGTTCGGCCCTCCGGTTGTAATATGACCAAGCTGTGCACTGAGCTTACTCTTGAGCATACAACGTACAGTTGACCATGTGAACAGTAATCTTGTTTCAAATCTCACAGCTTGGATTGCTGCTGTCATAATCAGTTGGAGTTTCATGGTTTGTTTCAATTACGACAGTATTTGTAGGACTTGTGTTGAAGAGACATTCGGCATCTGTCAAGCGTTGTAAGTATACAAACAGTTTCATCGATAACTTCACATCCAGCTTTTGAGAGTTTAAACATTCATAAACATCAAAGTGTCCACTACTGAAATCGTCACCTGTCAATCTAAGATGTTTAAGAGGCATTGGCGGTTGTCGAAAGGTGTAAAATATTTGGCCATTTCGGTACACTTGAAAGCGACAACTGACATGCAGATGCATAGGTGAAGGGCTTAAGCATTTCACTCTTCTAGTGCTCCTGTGTAGAATAATTATCTCCTGTACCGTCATCAGTCCACACCTTGAACCTGTCCCAGTCATTCAATACATAAGACACAATGTTCCTCCGGATATCAACAGTGAGCCTGATATGGCCGTGCAATATGTAACAAAGAGAATGGAAAAGGTAGGTGCCATCTCCGGGCATGGAAACCACTCGGTAAGTGACAGTTCTCTAATCGATGGTGATCGACTCGATAGACATGTTAATGGGGGTACGGTTGGAATGATAAAGGAAATGGGTACCTGAACAATGTAAAGTAAGTCTAAAATACCTACACAATAACTATAATCGTAATAAATGAACAATAAAACAGCGGAGAAGCCGTGGATTAAATAAAAAGGCTGTAGTTATCAGCAGGGAGACGTGAATCCCGTGGCGAAGCAAGGAAGGGAATGTTGAGACTGGAGCAACGGACGGTCTTATATAGGCAGGCAGCCAACAACATGGGAGGCGTTGGGATGGGGGACCCAACGCCGCCTCACACGTTGACCGAGCTGCAGGCTATGGACGTATATATGTATGTAAGTAGATTTCAGTTAGCGTTGGGAACCTTCATACCAAATTTCTTGAAGATGGGCCCATAAGTAACAAAAACTGTTGAAAAGTTCAATATGGCGGCCGACAGTGGCATCAAACCACCGAAATAAGTACCAAATTTCAGCCTTCTACCTACACGGGAAGTTGGAGAATTAGTGACGTTGGAAATTTCAATATGGCGGCTGACAGTGGCATCATACCACCGAAATAAGTATGTACATTGGTTTCGGTTAGCGCAGGGAGCCGCCTACCAAATTTCGTAAAGTTGGGGCCATAAATAAGAAAGTTCAACATGGTGGACGTTGTTGACCGTTACGCATAGAATTTCGGAATGAAACCTGCTTAACTTTTGTAAGTAAGCTGTAAGGAATGAGCCTGCCAAATTTCAGCCTTCTACCTACATGGGAAGTTGGAGAATTAGTGACATTGGAAACTTCAATATGGCGGCCGACAGTGGCTTCATACCACTGAAATAAGTACGTACATTGGTTTCGGTCAGCGCAGGGAAGCCACCTACCAAATTTCGTGAAGATGGGGCCATGAATAAGAAAGTTCAACATGGCGGACGTTGTTGACCGTTACGCGTAGAATTTCGGAATGAAACCTGCTTAACTTTTGTAAGTAAGCTGTAAGGAATGAGCCTGCCAAATTTCAGCCTTCTACCTACATGGGAAGTTGGAGAATTAGTGACATTGGAAACTTCAATATGGCAGCCGACAGTGGCTTCATACCAATGAAATAAGTACGTACATCGGTTTCAGTTAGCGCAGGGAAGCCGCCTACCAAATTTCGTGAAGATGGGGCCATGAATAAGAAAGTTCAACATGGCGGACGTTGTTGACTGTTATGACCGTCACGCGTAGAATTTCGAAATGAAACCTGCTTAACTTTTGTAAGAAAGCTGTAAGGAATGAGCCTGCCAAAATTCAGTCTTCTACCTACACAGGAAGTTGGAGAATTAGTGATGAGTGAGTGAGTGAGTGAGTCAGTGAGGGCTTTGCCTTTTATTAGTATAGATGACTATCCTTGATATCTTTCTACATATACATCTATATACATTCTGAATGTGCCCAGTATTTGTCTTATATAATACAAGTTTATATTGGAGAAATTGCTTTCTGCAGAGGAAACTCAGGCAGGGCACAATGTTGTATTCACCATTCTAGCCTAGAATCATTAAAATATAGTAGCATTGAAACACTTATAAGACTAGAATACTGTGCAAACTAACTCTTACGGAGCAGGATGTGATGGTGATGATGCTTCATTTGAAAACAAACCCTTATCAAACTGCTGTTAAAAAGTTGCTATCATGTCTGACAGTGTCTGTAACACATCTAATACTAGAGTTAAAATGTGTGGTGTATCTTGCACTTTTCAACATTTGTAATGTTCAGGATTGCTTGGCTGGGAGTAGTTAGAATCATGCAGTCTGGTAATATTTTGTACTCTTTCTCTTTTTTGTCAGAATCAGAATTACTTTATTTACCAAATATATCTTTAGTATACAATAGTTTAATGTGACAGATTGGCAAAAGTGCATTAAAATACAGACCAACAAATGTGCAAACGTACAGATGTAGAAACTTACTACAGGGTGGTCCAGATCTAATTATGCAGAAGCAGATCATCTGGATGACTTTGATTTATGCGGGGACGATTCTAGTTCGGCTCAATCACGATTCTTCATGTTGTCAATTCGCACACTTTTTGATGGTCCGGGATTTTTCAGGTAATTTTCTATGTAATAAACTTAATAAGTTATAGCATAATGAAGATTTTATAATTAGATCTAGACCACACTATAGTTAGTAAACAGTGACCTTTATACATAGACACACAACATTAACAATAGCAGCAACAACTCTACACAGCAAGTTAGGTTAAGACATAAGTAATTTCTGGGTATTTGTTGCTAGTTACTTGTTCAGTAAAAAAAATGTTCAGGTGCCGTGAAATGTAATGGTGACAAACATGTTCTTTACCAGAAGGGAGTTTTTGAAACAGGCTTTTGCCTGGATATGTGGGGTCCATGGTGACTTTTTTCTACTCACTTATTTCAATTATTGCATAATTCAGCAAGTCTGCAAGAGGAACACGCACAAACTTGTGAAAAATAAAAACAGTATTCCAATGCGGAAACCTGAATATATTAGTTAATTAATCTAGTTTCTTAAAATAATGTTGATTCAGTTATTGTGATTGTGAATCTCAAGGTTGGTAAAATAAATAGGTGCTTTACCTAACTTGTGGTTAATTATTAGGTGTTTTATTTTTTATAAATGTAAGAAAATACAATGTAGTAAAACTAAAATGAATACATTTAGTACTACATAAATAAAGTGTCCTACGACAAAAACATTCAGTGTTACTTTTTTTTATAGGGGATAACACATTAAGAATTTGGGACATGAAGACAGGAAGTGCAACGCTCGTTATTCCAGCACATTGTGCTGAGATCCTAACTTGTGACTGGTGCAAATATGATCAGGTACTAAATAAAAACTTACTCTCCTAGATATTATATATGAAACAGTGCATTAAATAATAAACTTTCAAACAGCTTTAGGTTTACATAGTTACTGTATGAAATCATTTGAACATATTGTCAAGAAGTGACATTTTATCATAGAAAATGTTTAGATTCAATTGGTTTCATGTCACTTAAAATTGATAGGCAAGTATCCCATTAAGTTTTGAGATGAGACTGTCAGTTCTGTAATTACTTCAGTAAAAAACTAAAATACCCACATAACTCTATTTTTGTGTACATGTTCCATACAGTTGCTTTAATAAAGCAATGTAGGAATTCAGTGTAACAAATAAAATATAAATCAGTAATTTCACACAGTAAATAGTCACTTGAAACATTAACATTGTCTTGGCTATTTTTTTCAAACAGTTTATTGGTACCTTGAATTAAAAAAAAAAAGATCAAATAACACCAAAAACATTAATATTTCTGGGTTTTTCAAACGTTTGAATGCTGTTTTAGTAAAACTAAAAAAGAACACGGATTGCATAAGCATAAAGCAGAAAAGAGCCCAGCTAATTAAAGGTGACAATTAGGGTTGAATGATTAATTGATTTCAAATTGAAATCTGTATTTTACCCTGCGGTGGGCTGGCGCCCTTCCCGGGGTTTGTTTCCTGCCTTGTGCCCTGTGTTGGCTGGGATTGGGTCCAGCAGACCCCCGTGACCCTGTAGTTAGGATATAGCAGGTTGGATAATGAATGGAACCTGTATTTGAAACAATACGATTAGCAAATCTCAAAGGCAATGATTTAGGACAAAGGTTCTCAAACTCGGTCCTGGGGGACCCCTGTGGCTACCGGTTTTTGTTCCAACCAAATTCCTAATCAGTGACAACACCTGATAACACTGATCTCATTTAATTAGCTGGTATTATTTATCTTTTATTCTACATTCAGAAAAGCACAGCAGCATGATTTTAGAAATATTTAGAAATATTTCTGTTTTTGCTATGGATTTAAATGCTTAACTCTCTTTTAATATTTCACCCTTTCTCTGTGCAGTTTGCTCCCTTCATTGAATCTTAATAATGACAATTAAAAACAAGCAGAGCAGAAACCCAAGCAAACAACACTCAATCGTGAAAGGCTGCAACTACTTTAGCGTCAGCCCCACAAAGTAGTAAATAACGAATTAATTAAACAATTAGAACACCTAGAAAAGTAGAATGACAAGCAAGATGAAAATAC
The DNA here is from genome assembly GCF_016835505.1 of Polypterus senegalus. Lineage (NCBI taxonomy): Eukaryota > Metazoa > Chordata > Cladistia > Polypteriformes > Polypteridae > Polypterus > Polypterus senegalus. The sequence goes on from NC_053156.1 coordinate 67,542,151, forward strand.
AGTAGAGTCTCGCTTATCCGACATAAACGGGCCGGCCAAACGCCGGATAAGCGAAAATGTTGGATAATGGCAGGTGTTAAGAAAAAGCCTATTAAACGTCAAACTGTGTTATAATTTTACACATTACGAACCTAATAATCATGTTTTACAACAAAACAACAGAATAAATTAACTGAAAAAATGAACTTACAGTTACAGAATTGTCTGACGTTAAATACAGTATGTTCTGTACTTAAAATGTTCAGTCCTGTGATGATTTAAAGACATTTTTGATCGTAGTCTGCTGTCCTGACGAGTGTTGTTTCTTCGCTGTGAAGTCTCGCCATCTTTGCAGCATCATTATGTCGATTCCTGTAGCTTCTTCTTGTTGCTCAATGTAATTAATTGCAGTTTCTAGCCTTAACTCTGTGACTAATATAGTCAACATCCGTATGATCGTATACTGTTTACTACAGCATTGTGACTGCGTGTGTGTGTTTGTGCTGTGACGTGCGAGTCCCCGTCTTGCACCCAAAAACTCGTAGCTGAATCTCAGTACTTTTAGCAACACCAGCTTTATTAAGCTTGAAACAGCAACAGCGTAGTTATCTATTGTAGCGGGATCTGCCACTCTCCTATACACAGACACAGCAGTCAGGCAGGGTCGGGGAGGAAAGTAATATTGAGCCCTGCACATTTATAATGTTACTTGTATCACCCATCAATGGCAGGCGCTTATAGCATGTCCGTGATCTTTTCAGACTGGCTTTTATGTCGAACCGCTACAGCGCTGGGAGACTGCAATTGCTTGTGGAATCCCACAAGAGTTTAGAAATTCATTCACACCATCCATGATTCTTTTCAAAGGTAAAGTGCAGGTTAATTTGCTTTATGTATTCTTACTTTAGATTTTGTATTAATCATTTTTATATGAAAAGTTTTGGGTTGTGGAATGAATCATCTGAGTTTCCATTATTTCTTATGGGGAAATTTGCATTGATATACTGTACGAGCGCTTTGGACTGCAAGCACATTTCCAGAATGAATTATGCTCGCAAACCGAGGTTCCACTGTAATTAGCTGCTGCAGAGTCGGGAGCAACAAAGAATAGACTACGTTCACGCTCTCAACTTGCAGTTCTTGTTGCCGATTGATGCATATTTTTTTTTGTTTTTTTTTGCGTTGGGACGTCGGATAATACGGAATGTTGGATAAGCGAAGGTAGGATAAGCGAGACTCTACTGTACTGTTAAAAAGAAAAAAAATACATATAACTTTCTTTTTTAGTACATTTCAATACTTTTTTTGTTTTTTTTTGTTACCAAACTTAGTTTTCTAATTTGTATATTGTTCCCAAAACAGGGAATCTGGGAAACAACAGTTCACTTAATTAGCCCAGGAGTCCAATTAAAAACTGAAGCTGGTTGGAGCAAAAGCCTGCAGCCACTGGTGGCCTCCTGGACCGAGTTTGAGAACCCCTGATTTTTGATAAACTTTATGCAGCTTGCCTAACCAATACGGCTTTCAGATCAAATGTTTCTATACGAATGTATTTAGTATTTGTTTAGAAAAGATCTTATTCAAAGGCAAAAGCTGGTTGTAAAAGAACGGTTGTTTATTTTGGCTTAGTGTTACTCCTGACGCACTATGCAAAGCTGCTGTATTTTGCGGGTTTCTTTTTACACTTCACTTTCACGGTCGGCCTTTTCGGAATTTTGAATGATTAGCTTGTTTTTTTCATTAATACAACGTACAGCTAGATCCATTCAAAACATTTTTTGTACTGCCCCACTGCTATGCTCCTGATCCACAAGTGGGCCGTGCCATCCATTAATATTTTTTATTGAGGAAAATACTCTTTTGTATAAAATGTACGCAGTGTACACATTATTGTTGATTCACAACGAACCAAATAGGTGATTTTTGATTGCCAGGTGCTCTTCTAGCTAGTATGATCGTATATCATATACCGAGACTGTTTAATTGGCACGGACAGTAACTCAGCATTACCTTCGTAATGGAGCCACATGTCAGCATTCATGTCTGAAACCATCAAAGGCTGACATTCTGGTGTCCTTGACAACAAATCTGTCAAGACCACAATGAGTGTTGAGAAGAAGTAAATATGTCAGGGAAGCAAGTATTATGTAAGGCCTCTGTTGTTTGGAGTAATTTTAAGATTTTAGTTGTACTGCACTGTATCCTATAGTGGCAGCATTTGTGGAAAAAAAGTTCAACATTTAAATACTGGTCATCAGCAAATATTTTTTTCATTTGAGTGTGCAATATCTAGACATTTTGTGTAACATTTATTTTCTATTTCTATTATTATATTTAGTGATCACCTTTTTGAAAATTATTCTGTGGTTTGTCGATATATAGCCTAAAAGCGGGATATCAGTAAAAAATGTTCTATTTATTACAGATTGTGCAATATTTAGATGCTGCTCTTGAGCCACAAGTCGCAGCTTTTATAATTGTTCTATGTTTGATTGTTCCATGTTCAAAGCCAATTAAAAAGTAACAAAAACTATATCCTTACGTTAGAATTTAAAGCAGTTAACATTTTGATTGTATCTTACATTTTAATGATTCATTATGTTTTAAATCTATTACAAAGTAAATTTTGAACTAAAGCTTGGCTTTAAAAAATTATATTGTAAATCAAATTGCAATCACAGTATCTGTCAGAAAAACACAATTAGATATTTTCCCCAAATAGGTAGGCCTAGTGAGAATTTCAGTTTTAAAATTAGTAGTGAATAGGTGTTTTAAAGCTTTAGTTTAAAGGCTAATGTTGTTATGTAGATTCATTAACATACTTAAACATGCTTTTTCTTTATATGAACATATTTGTATATTGATTTTTAAAGTTGCTTTAAAAAAAATCAAAACTAATATTTGTATTATTTAAAACTGAAGTTAATTATTTTCTTTGTCGCTTAAAGAATATCGTTGTCACTGGAGCAGTAGATTGCAACTTGCGAGTCTGGGACTTGAGAAACATCCAGGAACCTGTTGCTGATCTGAAAGGACATTCATATGCCATCAGAAGAGTGAAGGTAAGATATATTATAGAATACAAAAGTTGCACCTATTAACTATTTTCCTGATGAAAGCTCAGACTGTATTTATTTATCAATTTATGAAATTTTCCTCAAGTCTAAACCCTAGTATAAATAATAAATATTATTATTTATAAATAACAATTGTGGATTTGATTAATCAGGATTTTCATTGTGTTTGCAGATGGTTGGTTTGAATAAAGTAAACTAGAAAATACCTTGCACTTAATTTACATATAGAAATTCAAAAGAAGTATTAAGTCTGTTGGTGACTATACATTTGCCAGATCTAAGTCAGTATAAATTTGTGGGTGGACATGCTCAGCAGTGTATTGGTGCCTTGTCCAAGGTCGGTTCATGTATTTGCTGATTGCAAAAGGATGAGCTTTCACTGTCACTGGCTTAGAATAGTGATAATTAATTTCAGAAACAGATGAATAGATGGATGAACATTCTATTAACTAGGGAGCAGAAAGGGTGCACTGCTACCTAAGCCAGGTTCTCAGAATTCTCTGAGACATCGAGAAAATCGATCGAACATTTTTTCTGTAAAATAGTGAACCATGTCAACACCTAAACCAGTGAAAAATCAATGTCTAAATTATGCAGATGAGATATCTGAACATCTTTGCTGCTAGCTAATCCAACAGATTTAATGGACTGAATGTTTCCTCTGTCTTTTCTCTTTTATGTTCAAGGCCACCGAACCAAAGGAGGTAACTAGCCTGCATTGAATTATAAAATGTAATTGAAGGTATTATAGGAATATTTAGAAAGGGCCAGTCTTAAAGGCTGGAGTGTCTCATTGGGCATTATATACTGTAAATTGAAAGTGTAACACAATTTTGAAAATAAAAACATGTAGTTGTTTTTAAAATGTTGCACTGAGTTATCCAGTGTCTAGCTACATGTAAAGAAGAAGTTAGAGCAGTAACAAAAATCTGGTTGACTACAAAAAATGGCACAAGTACAACAGGACAAAAAAAGGTGTGTAGGGGTGGGTATTTACATAGAGGTAGGCTGACCAGATATCCATTTTTTTCCGGGACAGACAATTTTTATGGATCATGTCCCATTTTAATCATCATGTCCCAGAATTTGACACAACAATATCCCATTTGTCCTGTTCTTTTAGAATATGCTGAAATGTAGAGGGACTCGCACACAGAAATATACATTATGTGTATTTTATCAAGGTGTACGGATCTTCAATTTAGCTCTTTATTTCTACAAGGCACACAAAACCCCAAGGAGTAACCCCCAAACCTGTCTTCAATTTAATTTGCGTCTAGCACTCTTAATGAGTTGTATCAAGTTTTGGAACCATGAAAATTTGGTCAGCCTACTTGGCAGTAAATATAACCAAAAAGCCTGAAATGGAATATGAATCACATCTTAGGTTATACAGCAATTGTGCTTTATAAGTCTAGTGCAGTTCACAGTATCAATATTCAGCCATGGCAGTCAATGGTGACATATCCAATTGCTAAGTTTAAGGGAGCAATTTTTTTTCACACAGTGGTAGTTGGTGTTGGTTAGCTTTGTCCATTCAATAAATGACATAAACAAGAAAGTTTTATTTCATTACTCAGACATGTTTTATTTAATCTTACAATTTGGCTGAAGACTTGAAAAAATGTACATTTTCACAGAACTATATTTTATTTTAATCAGTAGATCCTAATGGTTCAGTGACCTAAATACTGTGAAGTCTCTGATTACAGAGTATTAAGTCAAACAAAAAAAGTTTACTGTACATCTGTGAATATTCTGGTAAAAAAGCCCCACCGAAAATTGCTTTTTGTAATATTTCACAAAGACATTTGTTTTATTTTTATATCTATTAGTTTCAGTTTTAGTTTTAGTAATTATGGTATGGTTAAAGAGCTACTATGGAGTTTAGTTTTGTGTCTCAATCAGACAGAACTGTATACATCACGGGTTTGGATATAATATGAGTTTAACGTTAGTGGAAGCATACTACACTACATGATTTACTCTCTGGTTTTGTTTTTGTCTGATAAAAACAAGCATAATCAAAACCAGATGCTGAAAATGAATAATTTTATACAATTTTTCAGATATTTTCTCTGTCATTTGTGCTGAACAAACTTGTGTTGACTGTTGGCAATTTTCATCTTTTCCTTTTCTTGCCCAGAATGGGCCAATTTGTGATGAAATTTAGGTGAATTTTAAGGTTTGAGGGTTTTTTACTCTAAATATCTACAGAATACAGCATATCCTGCTCCAAGACAATATGCTTAAAATTAAAGCCTTCGATATTGCATTCAGAAATCTCCCATACTGGGCTTTGTTATTTTTCTACCTGCCATATTGATCTCTTGATTCCATCCCAGACACATAAAAATTATAGACAGAAATTTGCAACCTGCAGACCTGAAAAGATATAAAAAATCAGAAAATAGATTAAACTGTGTTCTGACAGGTGTGATCATGAAAATCATGGGATCTTAGGAAAAACCAGGCTCTTAGGCTTAAATCAGTGTGCAGACCCCACATAGGTGTATGGAGGGAAAGAAGGTTAGAGGCAGTGAGACTTGAATAGGTCATGCATAAGAACAGTAAATCCTTAATGAGCAGAGTAAGAGTAAGTAATATGAGTATGGACAACCACAAAATAACAGAGACTGCATCTGAGATTAGGAACAATATATACATTTTCTAAACCCACTTATTCAGAGCATGATCGCTGGAATCCTGGAGCCTATCCCAGCAGGTTTGAATGTAAGGCTGGAAAAATCCCTGGTATGCAATATGAATGATATGGCTGATGTTAAAAACAAAAAGAGTATGATATTTCAACTGTCTGTTTTGAGAGAGAGAGAGACATTGAAAAGAGGGGGACAAATACTATAAAACATACTTCTGCCACCAGATTATTTTCACCATATCAGGTATTTTGAACTGTGAATGTACATTAAAAAAAGATAAATTAATAAATAAAAAATACATACAAAAACACATTAGTATGTTTAGTTTTACACTAGTTGGTAGACTCTCTTCACCTACCTACCTGTAGTTAAGTAGAGACATTACCAATTCAGGAATTTTACAATGTTTGTATTGCTTTGTTGTTAAACAACCTTTTTAAATCAAAATTGATTGGTCAGCAACATTAAGATGATCTTGTATGTTGACCTTCTCAGGCCATTGATCAGTGCCATTTTAGTTTCAAAAAGGATTTTTCCAGTGCAAAGTGTCAGGTGAATTATTGTCAACAAAGCACAGGTACCTAAGAAATAAACTGAAACATTCACTTATGATTTTTCTGTTCATACAGTGAAGGTTTTGTTGACCACAACATTCTGACTTCAAGCATTTGTATTACTTCTTGATATACTCAAAGCTCATAGAAATGAGGCAGCTCACAACGGAAATTAGACTCACATACAGCCTGGAATTTGGCTTATTGTGTGCTGCTGTATTAGTTGCTGTGTACATACTGTACCTTGGGCTCAATCAGAATTACAGCTAAAATGCCGTCATTTACGAACAGACTGAAATTCTGTAAGAGATTATCTGTATCTAATAATTCACTCTTGAGCTCTGGGGATCCATTTAGAGTCAGCTTTGAAACCTACTGAGCACATTCAAAGCAAAATCATCACCTTGGTATTCTTCACTAACACTTGAACCAGAATCTGTCACATAGTCACATATCAGCTCCTGAATAACTGTCCTTATTATCACAAAGCACCCTTTCTATTTCACATGCTTTACATGCCGCTCTTCAGCTTGCTCTGTCACTGCAAATGCTCTGTGTATTGTACACATGTTCTCCTTCATCAACCGCCAATCACTGCATGAATATATTCAGGTGGCTCATGGTGGATGACTTTCTGTTTTAGAGTGAAACATTACAAGGGTTAAAGGCTAACGATAGGAATATTTATTCAAAAATCAAATGTGAAATCCTTATTAATATATTTTGATTAATTTTGGGAACCCTGCATCCCAGTTTAGCCCTGGTGTAAGTCTGGTTGTGACGAAAACTAAAAATATTTTTAGTAAATTATTGTTTTATTTGCATTAGTCTTTCCAGCTACATTAATAGTTTCATTTTAGTTTTTTTTTTATCAGTAGTTTTAGTTTTTGTTAACTATAATAACCTTAGATTCACTGACTTTGCCAACGATGCTATGATGTTTGCAGAGTCATTAGAGGCTGTAATTGGGACTCTCAAGAAACTGAGTAAGTAGTTTAAGTGTCTGGACTTGCAAGTGTCCTAGGTAAAAACCAAGGTCCAGGCCTTTAATGAACTCTTGTGCACAGCCATTAGCAGTGTGTCGGTCTGTGGAGAGAGTGTTGATCTTGCCGAGGGGTTTACTTACCTCAGCAGCAACATTCATGCCTCTGGTGACACTTCCTATGAAGTCAGTAGACGGACTGAGAGAGCATGGGGGTGGGGTCATGAGGTCACTGGAAAGAGGTGTGTGGCGCTTTCAATGTCTTTGCAAAAGGTTGAAAGACCAAGTTTTTAGAGTCCTGGTGCTTCCTATTTTGCTATATGGTTGCAAGTCATAGACGCTATCCAATGCTCTGAGATGAAGACTGGACTCCTTCGGTACTGTGTGTCTTCAGAGAATCCTTGGGTACCGCTGGTTTTACTTTGTGTCGAATGAGCAGTTGCTCACAGAGTCCCAAATGAGGCACGTTACCCGCATTGTGAGGGGGCGTCAGTTACGGCACTACAGCCATGTGGCACTATTCCCCGGGGGTGATCCGGCTCACAGGATCCTCATTGTTGAGGACCCAAGTGGCTGGACCAAGCCAAGGGGATGCCCACATAACAGCTGGCTGTGGCAGATAGATGGTCATTTCTGGGGGATGGGACTGGACCGTATGTCTGCCTGGGGGTTGCAAACCAAGATCCCAAACTGTTTCGTACTTGTTCAGGTGTGTTCTGCTTTTCTCAGTTTTAAAAGCATTATTCTTTTTGGCACAGGAGTTTAGATGCTGAAGTTCCCTTCTTGAAGTGATAGCCATTTCACAGTCTTCATACTGGGTCAGTGTTTAGCTTGACAAATTGGATCTCAGCGCTGTGGATCACAAAGAGATTAGTTTGTTGGCTCCAGCTCTCCAAGGAAGAACGAATTATAGTTTTTTAGTTTCAGAGGTTTTCAGTCATTTTAGAGAGAGAGAGAGAGAGAGAACAGAGCTGTCATGGGAGTTTCCTCAGAGTAACATCAACATTCCCCAGATAGATGGTGATCTAAAAAATGGAAGTACTTGTAAAACATGTCAGTGTTTGAGAATGCTCTGTCTAATGGCACTGGAATGTATGGAGTATGTAAGAGTGCATGTCAAATTGTCTGTGCATTGTCAGGATTTATTGGAGGACAGCAATGTATTTCTATGGGTATGTAAGGCTCTTTTATATGCTTCTTTAATCATTTTTTTTCTTATTTCCCCCTGTAGCAAGAAGGTTATTTTGTGCCAACATAATCTGTGAAATTTTATTCATAGATTTGCAATTCAGCTGAGAGAAATAGACAGACAGACAGAGAGAGAGAGAGAGAATGAGGGACTGCCAGAGAGATAAGTAGAAAACAGTGCTGATAGACCAAAACAGAGCCACAGTCTGCAGAAGTTGTAAATTATAAGAACAAGTGAAGATGTTATTTTGGCACACAGCCCTTCTGGTAGTTTCCCATATCAGACATGAAATCTATGAATATGTAAATATGTTTGTGGTTATAATCACAAGGATCCAGCACAAAGTCAGAAGCGCATCTGTGCTGTCGATATTACTCGCTGGATGGGGCGTCTGGTACACCTTACATATAAAATGATTATCTGCACCTTCCACGAAGACATCAAGGAGTGCAATCTGATGTTAACTGTACTTCAATGTAAATGTCGGCTTCGTATCGCAGTCATTTAAAAAGACATGGAAAGATATCAGTTGTTCATTCAACCCTATCCATACCACAAATGTATCTAACCCAGAGAACAACATGAGGTGAAAGTATTAGAGTCTGCACACACATAAGTATATTCAAAAGTAGCCACATTCAAATTAGCAATACAATTACTGTACTTGATTAATTAAATGTACTTGGGCTAAACACCACTCCCATCACTACACGTTTATGCAGTCAAAAAAAACTTTTGTTGAAATAAAAGAAAATTCCATTTCAAAGCCACCTCTGCCAGCTGTAACATAAGGTTACAATAAAATTGGGTAAAAGCAGACCACTTATACAATGATTCCTGAACTATATCAATAGCCGCCTCTTGTGGTATATAGGTGTACAAAGCTTCTTGATCCATGGCCAGTGTGCATATAGGCCTGTATTAAAAACATCTCAATATATAAATAAAGTCTATTGTGTCTTTAATATATGATCATCCCAAAGGAACTAAGTGGCATATATTAAATTCAACAAATTGGAGCAATGGTTGTAATAATGAGTTATGAGCAGATGCAATATGATGGCCAGGAGGATTTTTTAAATATTTGTGTATCTTAGGAAGTAAATAAAAAAAATATTAAAAGGTTATAGTTTAACTGTGAGGGCATTATATTTGTATAAGGGTGTGTTTTTTGAGGAAGGTGCATGCTGAATTTGGCTCCTGGTTTATATTTTTGAGGTGTAATTCTTATATCAGTATATGGGTCAATGTATTGAAGATATGTTTATAGTATTTTTTTGGTTTATCTTTTCTTTAAATGGACCATTTGAATCTAGCCATATTAGCAATACTTATTGTTGTGTGATGCACTATAAGTTTGAAAAAAGTGTTACACTTCTCTTTTACTCTTTATGTGCCTACAAAGTCTAGCAGAATGGCCAATGCCCACTTTGTCCTAAACAGTGTTTTTCTTGATTTAAGATATTTTTTTAATTTTAGCTTTCGTTTAGTTTTTGATTTAATTTTTTGGTTTTTATTTAGTTTTAGGTTTTTTTATTTTTATTTTTAGGTTTTATTTACTTTTTGTTCTTTGTCTTAACTTCTCAGCAGTTAGTTCTTAGTTTTTATCATATTTTATTAGTTTTGTAGTATTCACCAAAAATGTCCACACAGACACAGTTTTAAAAAGAGTAGAAATACAGTTTTCTATATAGTTGTCAAATTCTGTGTCATTCATGTTGAGCCCGTGTATTCTGAAATTTTGCCTTAATATAGCTGCTTTATAGCACCTTACTTGTACAGCCTTATCTTTACGAGGACAGCTGCTCTAAACAACGAGACTTACTACCTCAGCATAAGCAGACCAAACAGTTAAGCTACACCTGTCCCAGTCACCGAAGCAGGTGCCCGCTCACCATGCTGCTTTTATTATTGGGGATCTCCCTCCTCAGGTGCTAACCTCCGTGGGAATATGTCCGTTACCCACAGGAAGTGTTCTTATCACTTTAACTTGTATATATATTAATGGAGATTCCTATGTTTATTATTTTTATTTTGCCTACACTATAGTTACTGTTAACTGCTTATATGACTGTTAGGTGTAACTACTTTACACTGCCCCATGTGGACAGCTGCTTCAAGCAAATGCACTTAATAGATCTGCACAAGCAGACCAAATGTTTGTCTTCAGACCTGAGCTACACCTTGGCCAATCACTAAAGCAGATGCCCACTCACTGCGCTGCTTTCTATTGAAGACGTCACTGCTCAGCTGCTAACCCCAATGGGAATATGGCAATCGTCCACACCAGGTGCTCATAACAACACCTTGACTTAATCAAACAGTATAAATTGAATATCATTATAAAGCAAAATTATCAAAAGCACAGTAAAACCAATTGTAAAAAAAGTAGAAAATATATTTGAAAAAGTTATCTTCCTTAAAATACTTGTGCAGAAAATAAAGGTGATGGAAGATGAGTCTTTTCAAGTCTGGGTGCAGAGTTACTTCAGATTGGTGTTCGGTCCTCAGAGATATTGCCAATTTATTTGAGTTATTCTCCTTCTCTGTGCACCTTGCTGTTCTGTCTCTGATTCTGCTGTGTCTTTTTTGTTTAGTGCGCTCCCAAACTTAAAGGCCCAACTTCACTTTGAATTAACAATGATTACAAGAATAATCAATAAGTGTTTGCCTTTCTTAGCTGTTAGTCTATTCAGATCCCAATTACTTGAGGTCTAACAAATTACAAAAAGTATTTGTAAGAATCGGTTTAAGATTCCAAGAGAACGACCTTAAAGATACAAAGTTCAAGTCAGTAAAGATACAGAATTTAAAATCAATCTTTTAGCAGTCATTTAAAAATATGCTCAAGAAGAGTTTGTTTAAGCACATCAGTGTTAGACAAAGAAAGTTCATTGCACACAAATCGATTGCTGGAGTTTATTTCAGTAGAGAAGATTTGGTACATTACATCGATAAAATTTTTTCCAGTTGAAATACTGATAAATTTGAAATGCGGGAGTGGCAATTTAAGCTTAACAAAACCTCCATGGCACAAATTTTCAAACTACAGTATATCTTCCAAAGTAAAGTGTGGTATGTTTTAATTTGAGTGCCTTTTCATTGAGATTTGGTGCAATCTGTAAGTAACGGTCAATTATGGCCAATGAAATCCACAGCATAAGCCATTGACAAGTGATGAAGTTTTAGAATTCACTCTTATTTCTAAAAGGGAATGCTAGCTGATGGATGAAATGACCAATAAAATCCACAGATTCAGATGCCTGCTATGAGGGGTACTTGCACATGTGCATAAATCAATGTTACTTGCTGACTGCACACTCGCATGCAAATTAAGGATGAAGACTTGTTCGGTGAAACTTAAAATGACAAGAACTACTTTTGTTTTCATTATTTTCTTTTTTTTATGTAGTTCTAGTTTTAGAGATATTTTTCTTTTAATTTAGCATTAGTTAACAAAATGATTATTTTTTTCATTGATGACATGTTTCGTTTTAGTTTTCGTTAATGTGTTAACCAAATTTCAAAACAAAACATAATGGAACTACACAATGACCCACTAGATTTATTCTTACTTTGTTCTAAGTAAATTTCACACATGTTACAGGAGTGTGTTATGTATTAATGTCTATAGGATTAAGGGGCTACTTTTTTTTTTTTAAGGGATTATTGTGGGCACTGTTTAATTACCGGGACCTGAGTACCAATTTTTTTTTTTTTGCACATGAATGTTGGAGTGACAATAAAAGATCCTTGATCCTTGAATGGGGTGAAATGCTATGGAAATGAATTTCTGTTTATCGAAAAGGATCTTCTGAATTTTGTTTTTGCCAAGTTAATTTTTTATTTAATGGGAAAATATTAATACTATACCATTTGTTCCTATGATTGACTTTTCAGTAGTCTGGTAGAAACTGCTTTGGACTCTCTCTTGCCTATGGATGTTAGATCCAATGAGGCCATCTTTACTTTGCTTTGTGTGAGATCACTGTGCCTGAGACCCATTCTACCGGGTCTCACTGCCGTGCCGGTTGTCTGCTCATGGCTCTGGTCAAGTCAACGCACTGCTCATCAAGGGAGAAACATTGCAATGTTGCGGGTCAGCCGGATACATGGCCGCCAGTTGCCAGTCTCCCAGTTATGATGGCCTTATTCAATGTGCGTTCAGTTTCAAACAAGGCTTTTATTCTTAAGGAGTTGTTCTGCAGTGAGAATTTGGATTTTATGTTAGTGAATGAGACCTGGCAGCAGGACATGGTTTTTATCAATCTAAATGAACTCTGTCTACCGGAGTGCTCGTATATCAGCACAACGTGGTTATCTGTCTGTGGAGGAGGTCTTGTGGTGGTTTACAGATCCACGTTCACCTGTTGGCAGGTTAGTGTTGATACATACTGTATAACTCTTTTGAACTACAGGTGATGAAAGTTGGTCTGCACAATATTATATACTGTGTTTTGATATACCAACCTCTCTGCCCTGCCAGCTCTTTTTTATTATTTTATTTTTTCTAACCTCTATTATATTTAATCTTCATGTTAATGATCTTTCGTGCAATACAGCTTCTGAATTTATGAGCATCACTGAGGCTTTTAATTTTACACAGCATGTTTCAAGTTCTACTCATATAGAAAGACATGTTCTCAACCTTGTTTTTTCCCAACAGTGTAACTATTGAATGCATTCTACCTAAGGATCTTACATTCACTGATCATAAATTGAATTTATTTATTCTGTCATTTAATTCCGGCCTTGTTCAGCCTAAGCTGGAAAGGAAAGTATGAATTATTAATGAAACAGTGGTTGCACAATTCTCTGGAATGTTTTATAATACTGTGGTTGTGAGTGATAATGTTGAGATCATCATTCAGTCTTTTAATGTTTGTTGTACTGCTATACTGAATAAGGTTGCCCCTTTAATCCTGAGAACACAGGACTGCTGTTAATACTACACTTTGGATAGATGATAAATATCCATAGTTTTAGATGTAGTTGCCAACAAATTGAGCGGTTATGGAAGGCCACAAGTTTGGAGGTGCTTTGACTCCATCTTAAAGATCTGCTTTAACAATATGCTGAGAGCACCCAGATCTTCCGGCTTGGTTTAATATCAAATAACAAACACAACCCTAAGGTTCTATTTTACATAGTATCCAGCATTATTTCTCCAACTCCATCTAATATATTGGTCTCTTTGATGACTTTCTTAAATATTTTGTTAGTAAAGTCTCAGATGATAGACCTACTTTTCCATCAATATCTGCTCCTCTAGGAGCTTGTCCCCCATGCGCCTTGTTTTTTAACTCTTGACCTTATTCTTTTCTTAAAATGGTGCATTATCTCAATTCAAACATTTGATATGTTTTCTATGTTTTATTGTGAATAAAATATGGGTTTATGAGATTTGCAAATCATTGCATTCTGTTTTTATTTACATTTTAGTTTTGGAATTGGGGTTGTAAATAATAATTTGTGAGTAATCTCATACAGAGCACTGATAAATTAACTGAAGAGTGGCCCAGGAAATTCTCACAGTGACATGCAAAATATGCCAGAATAATTTCATTGACTGCATGTAGTATCTTTTGAAAACTATTGTTAAGTTTTAAAAGATTTTTACTTGCCCTTTTTGACTACTGAATGTTGAGTCAGGGCTCTAATTTTCTGAAAAGGATTCTTCTGGTATAAACACGCTGGCCTTTCTCTTACCAAGATGGATTTACTGAATTGTTAAAGGTTCACATTGCCTGCCCTGCTCCTTTTCATTGATGATTTTCGACAGAACACCTCAGCAGTCATACATACATTTTAGAACAATAACTTATGATGTATTTATTGATTTGCTGCCTGTAACTGTTGCAGGAAATAGTGAAGAACAATCTCAAGTCATCATTGTAAATGATATTCAAGCATGGATGTCCTTTATTTACACCCCATGCTCCTGTTGATTCAGCATGGCAGAATGAAGAAATCTAACAGGAAAGGTTCCTTTAATCAGCTAGGTTAATTTACATATAATGATTCCGAAGTATTTCAAATACACCAAACTGCATACAGATGTTAACTCCAAAAATCCACCTCTGTTTTAAGTATTACGTAAAGTCCCAAAATTGTTAAACATATTAGGAGTCGTATGTAAACTTATCAGAGAACAAAATATAAAGTTAAATGTTATATATTGTGATTTTATAATTTAAATGGGCTGGTACAGATGTCCTAGTTGAACAGACAAACAGTTTCAAGTACATTTTACTCTTATAGTAAACCATCAGTGAAATAAGGTTTAAAAACGGGCATTGACCTTACCATTTTATCTTCAATTAATACAATTTTCAAAGCTGATAAGGTTGTTACATTCCCTGTGGCACAAACTTAGCCTTGCTACAATGTGATTATAATAAAAAACGAAGTAAATGTGAAGATAATGACTATGCATGTAATATCTCTGGAATCAATTAAAAATGGTCTAGTAAGGCACACATACTTATATAAAAAATTACAGTATTTTAGTGTAACCAAGTACAGTGCTACCGTATTAGTGCAGACTACAAAACACCAGAGTCAGAGGTGAGCAGACAGTGTCATTGTTGGCACCAAGAGGATCCAAATGTATAAGCAGCTAACCTTGAAATTAAGATGTACATCTCATTTTATGGCTGTGATAATCATTCTGTTTGTCTCTTCCCATAGTATTTCTTTTTCATTGAATAGTCGACAGGGCCTAGTTTTCATGAATATAATTAAATATGATATACTGCGTGGTAAAGCATCTAAAATACATTATGTTGCATGGTATTTAAAAAAATAATTATTTTCAGCCCACAAGAAGGGGTCCAGATGAAAGAGTTATTTAATTAAATATTTTTGCTATGATTTAAGAAGATTTGCTTTCCCACACAGAAAATGGGGAACTGTAGTGATTTGCATAGCATGATGAGAAGTTGAGCGTTTTACACTGCTGTTTGTGACATATCATCTTCTATTATATCAGACTGGTGGAGATCCATATTACCTAATGTATTCTCTGTGTGTGCGTGCTTTCTTTTCTCCCATTTCTTTATTCTGAGTAACGTCCCCACAGGGTCTTGCTGAAGGTAACCATTTGTCCACTTTTATACACAGCCGCACTCTTGCTTAAAAAAAATCATCTAAAGTCAATTTTTCATATAGAAGGTTTATTCCTGGACAGCTCTGTTTATTTACTATATGTAAAGGAATGTTTTTCAGATGTTGAATCAGAGTACTACATAGAATTCTAATCTATACATCTTGAGAAAAAATATGTAGTTTCCAAAGCCTAGTGACACCACATTATTTTCTTAAACATTCTAACATTGTGCAAAAAAGAAAAGAAACAAAAACATTAATGCACATAATGAAATGATTTTTGAAAGATATATAATTAAAAAAATATATACGTTTTGTCTTTTAAAATGCCATTCTCATCTGTAACTACCTTCATACAGTGCATCTTTTGATCAAGGCCAAGGGCATCCTGTACTGCAAGTCAGTCTGCTATGGTTGTAAACACGTACAAATTCTGACAGAAGAAAGATTTTGGACCCGTTGTATGTTTTTATCATCATTGTGAACACTTGCAGTAGGCACAGGGTACCTTTAAGCATCCTGCTGGAACCTTGTCAGATTCACATAGGTACTTGTCTGTGTCTCTTCTGGGGTGTGCTCCACAGTAGGCTGTGAATGATCAAGCAGATAAAGTGGTAAAAGAGAAATGAAGGGATTAACAGTCTCTGGACTGTTTATGTGGTGTAGAGCTTTTCAGCTACACCGTCATGTTATTTGATGACCTAGTTGTGTTTTGTGTCAGAATTAGTAAAAGTTAGGTAAATGAGTTTCATAATACAGTAGTGAGCATCATTCTAAAGAGCTACATATCACTGTTGTTCTTTTCTGCACACACAGGTGGAAAAAAATGAGTCATATTGATTTTGTTTTGTTTCACTGCTTCTTCTCGTAAGACTGTGACATTTTTTTCTTTTTGCCCAATCAGCTGTTTAATGACAAATAACAACAACAACAACATTTATTTATATAGCACATTTTCATACAAACAGTAGCTCAAAGTGCTTTACATAATAAAGAATAGAAAAATAAAAGACACAATAAGAAAACAAAATAAGTCAACATTAATTAACATAGAATAAGAGTAGGGTCCAATGGCCAGGGGGGACAGAAAAAACAAAAAAAAAACTCCAGACAGCTGGAGAAAAAATAAAATCTGCAGGGATTCCAGACCATGAGACCGCCCAATTCCCTCTGGGCATTCTACCTAACATAAATGAAACAGTCCTCTTTGGATTTAGGGTTCTCACGGAAGGACTTGATAATGAATAGATGATGAAATAGAATTTATAGCCTGGACAGATGACATGTATTTTAACAATATAAACAGTAAAGAAAACAACACAAAATGGTTTTGAATGTCTTTGTATTTTAGACAACTACCTGAGCATTCCTGTCTGATGCTTTATAGTTTTTGGTTAAAGTACTCAATGAAAAATGAAGCAAGCTCAAGACAAATGATTCTGTCAAAAACTTTAGCAGGTATTATTATTAGTTTTTTGTTGCAATAAACAAATATTAATAGGTTATAAGTAAAATTATCATCTGTTCATCTAATGGTAAAAAACAGAAACTTCAGATTTTAAAAGGGCTTTGTCTTGTATAGAATCAGAGTGAGCTTTTGGTAATCCATAAATATTAGCTTAGTTTAATAAAGTCATATACATTTGATTTTAACATTATCCACACCACATCATCCCATCTCAGCAGAACTGGGCTCAAATCAGGAAACTGCCATGGACAGGATGCTGGTCTGTCACTGGTCATAAACATTCACAGGGCCAGTTTGGAATTGTTAGTGAAGCTAAGTAGCATGACTTTGCGATTATCTATATATATAATTCACTAAGGCAAGACAACCATGGAAAGCACGCCATAAGGGGTGTGGATTCACTGAGCCGCCGACAAGCAAGACACCTATGGCACATGCAGGAAGGAGCCACGCCCACCAACTCCTGGCACCTCCGACCCATGCTGACTGTTCATAGAGGCATGTTTCTCGCGGAGGTGAATCGCCATATGCAGCGTGTGAAACGGTTTGCGAGGGGTATCCAATGGGATCCTTAAAACAATCCTTTCCAACTGAGGTTAAAACACAATGAAGTAAGCAGTCTTTAAAAACCGAGTTTTCGGTTACGACGCACAAACGCGTGCACCACAGCAAACTGTTTTACACGCTACATACAGCAATTTGCATCCGCGACAAACATGCGTCTTCTTCACTCACGGACAATTATATGTTGCTCTCTCCAGAGTTCCATCTTTTCATTCACTTTCTGTTGTATCCTCAAACCCTCCCTTTTTAGACAACTGTGTCTTTCCAGAAGTGTTCAACCATCAACAAATAATTATGCAGCATTTGTTATGCCGCGGCTTTACTATTGTGTTGTATTTTGCTCTCTCCAGAGTTCCATCTTTTCATTCACTTACTGTTGTATTCTCACACCAACCCGTTTTAGACAACCGTGTCTTTCCAGAAGTGTTTAGCATTCAATTAATAATTATGCATGAGATTGAGCGTGTGTCTACCAGGCGCAGAGAGGCGTGGGTAAGCTGTTGAACCCCATTCGGGCTGCAAACCGTGGAATTCCCACTAAGTGCGACTCATACGCTCCCACTGGTTGCGTCCCTACCCTTTGTACACACCCCCCTCCCACCTTGCTACTACCGTGGTCGGGTGTCTTGGTGGATAATATATAGAAAAGCAGCCAAAACTGCACAGAGCAATGAAACGTCTACATCAGTCACAGGTGCATCTGGACTGTGTAAAGGCGACAACGACTCAAGTGACGAGTTGGAGGTGGGCACATGAGCGGGCAGTGCATACTGAATGACATATCAGCAGACTAGCATAACGGAGAGAGCGGGATGGACGTCGTTCTCCTCTCCTGCCGTTCCACACGCGCCTGAGCGCAGTGCACTCGCATCCCTCCGTCCGCCAGTTTTCAGTCACGGACGATTGTGTGTTGGTTCCTTCCGTGCATTGTTACAATGTTGCTTTTCTTGCTGATTTATTACATTACCGATTTTTCAAATGTTATCATTAAAAAATCGGCCTGATTATGCGGCATATGGTACGCCGCAGGTTGGCTAGTATAATTAAAATGATTCAATTTATATGTTTAACATGGATGACATCATGCTGTCAAGTTTCATGCAGTACACACTACTATGTGGTTTAGTGGTGAATCAAAATGTTCAACATGCTAATTATGTCATTCTACAGTGTTATGTGATCTAAAATCAATTTGAAAGACTTAAGTATCCATGTATGCATCCATTTTTTCAATTTGTATTGCTTTCCATATACTGTACAGTGATATTACTATAATCACAGTTTTGAAATCTGTTAAAGATTCAAGGTGTTTTAAACTCAATTAATGTACTTATGTGCATTGTGCACTGCTATCCAGTATCCAGAACATTTCAATAGTGAGACAGTCACATGAAATGGATCCTGACAGCAGAGCCTCACTTGGGCTATAAAAACAGTGCTGAAAGCGTTAGCCCTAAGCGTCACTCGGACAACTGTATAGACATGTTTCGCGTAAGCATTAGACCTGAGTGTCACTTGGACTGTAAAAGTGCCCACAGCATTAGTGCCAAGCGTTGATCGGGAAATGATGTACTGTAGGCAACAGTGCAGATGTGTTTTTTCCTAGTCTCATAATGGAGTCTTGTAAGAAACGTTTTTAAGCAGCCCAGGTGTTGCACACTCTTGACAGTGATACGAGTAGTGATGACAAAGTGAATCTGTCTTTTTGATCAGAATCAAAAGTGGTTCTGATGAATCTGAGCATGATGCTCGTGTCAATTGCACATGTGTAGTGTGCTGTTCAAAAGCTGTTCAGTCTAGAAAGAAGATCTGCAAGGAATCACACTACTATTATCTTGACTGTGACATTAGATTGTGTCTTTCACCGTTTTCAAGATATACCACACAAATGACACATTTTCACAATATATATGGTATTATCATTATTTTTTTATTATTATTCATTATTATTATTTGTATCATTATTATATTTTCTACACTTCTGACTTTGTATTTGCATGTAGTGTTTTGGATGTTTTACAGAAGTAAGATAGAGAAAAGCCAAGCAAAATGACACCTTTTATTGGCTAACTAAAAAGATTACAATATGCAAGCTTTTGAGGCAACTCGGGCCCCTTCTTCAGCCAATAAAAGGTGTCATTTTGCTTGGCGTTTCTCTACATTCATAATGGCTAACACGGTACAACACCCTAGTACTACAGACGTAAGATCACATTTAATAAATATATAACTTTTCAAGCAAAGAAATGAAAAGCTTTTTACATTTTTTTCAAGAAAAAATGTAGCACTAAGGAAGGTATGTTTTAAATGCAAATTTCAGATCTGTCATTTGTTTTATTTCAAGTCAAAACCTTTTACTTCTAAGTATGTAATGTAAGTACCCAAGAGGAAGGACAGGCATAACGGCTGGGATGGAGGATACTTTCTTGCCTGGACTGGAATGGAGATATAATCTGGCTGGGATGCCCTATAATCTTCATCCTGGCTGGAAACACTCTAATGTGTGTGTGTGTATTATATATATACAGTGATGATCACCCCAGTGATGCAGCACCAATCACCCTCGGTCGAGGCCCTCAACAATGCCTTTCTTCTCCTTCTTCTGCCTCCTCTCCTCCAATACTCTGTCCACTTCCACCCGATTCCAGCCATCGAATGGAGGGAGTCGGCCCCTTATATACACTTATATACACGCCCAGATGTGCTCTAGGTGCTGCCTGACACACTTCTGCCGGCACTCCCCTATGTGGCAGAAGTGCCAGCTGCGCACCCGGAAGCACTCCACGTGTCCCCGGTCCTTTTCCACCCAGCACTTCTGGTTGTGGAGGAAGTGCTGATGTCCAGGGCTCCAAAGGCAGCGGGGTGACCACGGCCCCTACAGGGCTGAGCTTCAATGCTCTCTACCCGTGGTCACCAAAGCAACCAGGGCGGTCACCCCCTCGTGGTGTGGAGGAGGCGCAAGCCCTCCTCCGGTCCTCCTGGGCGTCCATGCTGGGTAATATATATATATATATATATATATATATATATATACAGGAGTGCAGAATTATTAGGCAAGTTGTATTTTTGAGGAATAATTTTAATATGGAACAAACACAGTGCTATCAGTCAATCCAAAATGTTATTAAACCTGAAACCTGAATGTTTCACAACGGAAATGTGAGTGTGAACATCATCAGGGGAATACATATGTGCGCACAATTATTAGGCAACTATTAGTGTGCAGATTTATTATGCAACTAAAGGAAAAATAAAAATTTTCCCATCTCACTTGTTTATTTTCATCTGTTATAGTGAGAATAATAAACAAACACCTCAAAATTTACAAATAAACATCTCTGACATTTCAAAAAAAATAAATCAATCAATCAATGACCAATATAGCCACCCTTCTTTCCAGTAACAGTCATAAGCCTTTCCATTCATGGAGTCTGTCAGTTTCTTGATCTGTTGACGATCAGCTTTTTGTGGAG
This sequence comes from Polypterus senegalus, assembly GCF_016835505.1. Taxonomy (NCBI): domain Eukaryota; kingdom Metazoa; phylum Chordata; class Cladistia; order Polypteriformes; family Polypteridae; genus Polypterus; species Polypterus senegalus. The sequence continues at coordinate 67,563,204 of NC_053156.1, forward strand.
CAGTGACTACAGCCTCCCAGACACTCTTCAGAGAGGTGTATCGTTTTTCTCCCCCGTAAATCTAGCGTTTAAGAAGTGCCCACAAGTTCTCGATAGGGTTTAGGTCAGATGAGGAAGGGGGGCCATGTCATTATTCCTTCATCTTTAAGGCCTTTACTGGCTGGCCACGCAGTGGAGAACTTCGATGCAAGTGATGGAGCATTGGCCTGCATAAAAATCATGGTCTTTTTCCTGTATCACTGTTTGAAGAAAGTGTCTTCGAAAAACTGGCAGTAGGTTTGGGAGTTGATTTTGAGTTCATCTTCAATGCAAAAAGGTCCAACTAGCTCATCTTTAAAAATACCAGCTCATACCAGTACCCCACCTCCACGTTGGAGTGGAGCTCTGTGCCCATTACTGATCCACAGGTCCATCCATCTGGTCCATCAAGAGTCACTCTCATCTCATCGGTCCATAAAACCTTTGAAATATACCTTGATATAGGGTGTTGATCTCCTTAGGCCACACCCTCCCTCATTACACAAATACACATCACCTGACGTGCTTAAATCCAATAAGCATTCAAGTTAATACAGTTTGGAGTTGGAATATACACATTAAAAATGATGATATGGTCAAAATACTCACTTGCCTAATAATTGTGCACACAGTGTATGTATATATATATATATATATATATATATATATATATATATATATATATACACCAAATATATTGGCACTCTGGACTATGATTAAAATAGTCACAAATGCAACCAAAAATAGGCTTTGGTGATTATTTCTACTTGGTTCACCACTGGTGATTGAAATCATTGAAACTTCTACACTAATCATATTGTAACTGATTTTTTTTTTTTTCCATTTTTGAGCAGATGTGCTATTAACGAAAGTGTAGGTAAAGCTTGTTTGTACCTGATATGTCCATGCTGGAGACATAAATTTTCCTAACTCTGCGACAAGGCTGACATGGAGGCTGTGTATCCCAAATGGCGAATTTCAAGGAGAGGCTGGTTATGCTCATGCCAAAATGATGAATGAAGGTCTGAATATGCAAGAGGCCATCATAATGAGGACATGAAAAATGTTAGATGAAAAGCATTAGAATCAAATTGACCCATCATATAAGTCCACTGTTATGAAGATATCTGTGCCCTGTGAAATTAAGTGTCCCTTCTGATTTCCTGCAAGCACACTAAGATACGAGGTGTGGCAGAAAAGTAATGAGACTGGCAACACTGCAAGCGATCTGGCAATGCTGCGCTGTTGTTCTTGATAGAGCACGTGTATCAGTACCCTCCCATAGCTCAGTGCGAGTTTCAACTCCTTCCGTTAACTACGTGATTTTTGTGACTGCTATTAGCGAAGTTGTGTTTTTGGTTGTGCGTCACGCAAAATGGAACAGCAGAATTTGGAGCAACGTTGTGCCATTAAACGGCAAGTGTGATGTTTGAAAAGTTAAAACAGGCCTATGGGGAACATTCTTTATCCCGAGCTCAAGTTTTTCGCTGGCACAAATCATTTTTGGAAGGCAGAAAACATGTTGAAGATGAACACCATTCAGGGAGGACTTCAACTTCGAAAACCAATGAAAACATCGAACGTGTGAACACTCTTGTGAGATCAGACCGTCGTTTAACATTAAGAATGTTGAGTGAACAATTAAATTTGAACAGATTTACCGTTCATCAAATTTTGACTGAACATTTGCACATGCGGTGCGGTGTGTAGCTGCCCAAGGGAACTACTTTGAAGGGGATAACATTGATGTTTAAACAAAAATAAAAACTTTGGTAAATAAAAAATCAGTCTCATTACTTTTCTGCCACACCTGTATGTCCAGTTTTCATGCATCTTTGCAAGCCGTTTCTCTTTTGATTTAATGCATGCTGAATGCAAAATGCCAGTCTGTCCATCAGTAAACATGCATGTGCAGTAGCCTGCCCACTGTTTCATCAAGCACAATTTCATGTAGTCTCTGTTCTGAGGTCGCAGGTGTATTACATATTACTGTCTTTTTACGAGGGTGTTCCATGATTGATGGCAGACAGTAAATTTTGTTCAAATAGTATCAAAAACTGGTACTTATCAGCTATTTCTTCAGTCGTTTTGGCATGCACACTATATGTTCTGTTACCAATAAATTCTTCATTGGGAGCTCATCAACAAGGAAACATGGAAAAACAGCTGTAGTGAAATATTAATAATAGTAATAATTATAATAATTAATTCATTGCTTGACACCCAATAACTCTGTACAAAAGTTTAAAAGACAAATTGTTAAAATAAATGAACTAATCAACTTTCACGCCATACCTGGAGCCTTGCTCTTAAACATTTACTCAGGTAGTTTTTTCGGGGATTGGGGGTGGTGGTGTTTGGGGATAAAAACATTTCCACAGGAAAGGCCTAGTTGTGGAACTCAGATTTCACCCCAGCCATGTGTGTGATTAAAACCATGTGAATGAAATAGTTTTAAGTTCAATCAAAAAATGCCTTGCCTGTCATGACCACCCCTTTAAATTGGGGGAGTATCTTGTTTTAATAGATTGTATCATTATCCTATAAATCTCTTTTTCTTGTATATTACATGCACAGTTGATCATGGCAGATTAAAACTGATCAAATGTTTTTAAAAAACTTACAAAAAGCATTCGGTGGTAATCTGCTGTGGCCCCTTGCATAATGAATACTGGCCAGTTAAAATGGTGCACTGTATCTTTAATAAGCCTATCAGGCAGCTTCTGTAGCATGTTCATTTTTGCTGTGGCCCTCCATCTCTTCCACCTTGCCCCTGTAAGCTGCTCACAAAATGAACACTGTATAGCTAAAATTGTTGCAAATGTATTTTAAAAGATTTCTATTTAAATTTCATATTTAATGTGCCTCTCCATTCCATCCACTGGAAAGGACACACATTTCCACAGCTGAGCCATTGTTGTTGAAATGTTCTTCTGTTTACAAAATAAACACTGGACAGCTAGAATTCAGCTTTACCTCAGTTTTTATATAATATTCCACATCTTGTTGAGATTACACTTGTTCTGCCTATTTCAACTACTCAATGTGAGTGTGTCTTTTCAACACAGAGCAGAATAAAATAAAAAGTATGAAATTCACTCAGTGTCTCAATCTTGGAGGATTTTGTCAGGATCAACATAGAAGGTCCATCACTTGAGCAATTTGATCATGAGCCCTGTGCCAGATGCTGGCTCATTTCAAACATAAGTAAAAGAAGACCAAATTACACTGGATGGCCCTCTGGCACTGCCATTCTAATGGTCAGTGACACAGATTCAGAGCCTGATTAAAATACTAGTTGTTAAAGATTATACATAGTTTGAATGTTATAATGACATTCAGTTACCCAAATCATAAAGAAGGACACAAAATCATGAGGGAAGGATGCACTGTACAAGAGAAGGAAAAGAATTAGGTATGTGTACATGGAGGTTAGAAAGGTAAGAGTTTTAAAGATTAATATTATACATATCTTATTATTTGGCACCTAAATCAAAACAATTGGTTTTGGCTATAAGTAAACTTTCATGCTGACCTTATTGTGTCCTCAAAAACACTGTGCATCTTTATAATCAACAAGTCCTGGATTATTAAAACCGATGCTACACTAAATGATTCTTAGTTGGAAGGGATGTGAAACTGCAGTTGCTGGGTCCTCACTGGAGAATATACAATTATGCAACTAGAAATTGCAGGGTATGTCAAGTTAAGCAACTACATGACAACATTCCAGCACAGATTCACATTTTCAAAGAAGCTAGTTTTCATCTTTTTTGACAGCCAATATCATGCTGCCTGATGGAGCTGGTGTCCATAAGAAGGGCTTACAGATATAGCGAGTTCAGCTGCAATCTCTACCACTTTTTTCCTTTTTTATTGTGGTACATGGAACACCATCAGAGGGAGGAGTTTCTGTTTTGTTTGTGAAGTCCAAAATACCAACATTCCTTATACCTCATCCCTGCATTATATGCATTGTACTTTAAATAGGGCACTCATTGGGTCTCAGCTCTCATGCACATATAGCCTGCCCTGATGACTTAAGTGTGAGTGAATGGCAGACTGGTTGGACTGAGTGGATGAGTATGTTCAGCTACTTGAGCGAAATCTGCAACTAAAAATCATTGGATAAATTGTGCACTATGACATTGTCTTAAGGAGCTAAAAATGAGAATGAGAAGAAGAGAGCATTCAAATCTGGTGATAAAGAGGCTCTGCAACTACATCAAAGCAGATGCTTGTGGACAGGCAATGTCAAATTCAGGAGTTGAAAGCACCTGAAAAGCTTTTTACATTGACCTGCTCCACAGATAATTCTAACAATGTAATAAACAAGATTTGTCAGACATTAAAGAGTAACATACAGGGTGAGACTTCCAGCAACAGGCTGAAGTCAATTTTGCAGCAGTTTGTACCCAGAGAGAATATCACAAGCTGGAAAGAATGATGAGAGACACTATAGTAGTTCAAGACAAGGAAAGTATTAGGGGAGAAGGGGACTCTGTAGGAAAGAACAGATGAAGAGAAACTTTGAGACAGTGTGCCAGAAGACGGTGGCCTTGAGGAAGTCCCAGAAAATGTGCAGGAAACTATCAAAGGAGTTACAGGAGGAACAAGAACATGAAAAATCATCAAAGAAACCCATAGCAAAGTTTCTCTGGGGAGCTAAATGTAAGCAGTGTATAAGTTTCAATTAGCTATGTTCTTAGATACAGAAGTAATAATCATAGTCATGTCCCAATCAAAAAGAGTTAAGGAGAGATGATTGCAGTTCCAAATCATCTTGACTTTTTGCAGCTCTGCATATAATACAGATTAGGCATTTTTTAAGATAATAAAAGATGACAGAAGATGACAAACTAACATAGTTAGATTTAAGAAAAGACCTAATTTGGAGATAAAAGAAAAGAAGGTATGCTATAGAGAACTCAGTGATTGGAATGATCAGAACCCGAGTCAGTATGGTTGACATATTATTTACATCATTTGTGTAAAATCATTGAAACTTACTGTGGTAAAGTATTAGTTCCAGAAAATGGAAACAGTCTTGACAAGGAATCTTAAAATGTTTTCTTTGTTGTCCTTGACATTACATAGTGCCATAAGGACACTGGTTTACTAGTCCTGATGAAATGCCTTAGAAAAATATGTTAATTGTCCAAACTAATGTGTTCCTCAATAAATAATTATTTGCTTCTATGTCTATCACACTGTGACCAATATTTGAGATAGTAAATTTTGATATTTTTTTTTATTCAGTACATTTTCAATCCATTATTGGTAATTCATTTTTTACATATGTATCATGATGATTTCATATGATGACATTTATTACTTGCACAAGTTTGAAGTGAAAAGGTCAATTTATTTTTTAATTTATCTTTCCAATCTTAAAAAATAATACAATGTACATCACTCTTATGACATTATGGGAAAAGTACTTCAAACTATTACCATTATTTGTTTCTCTGGAGGCAGTAAGGTTTCTTTAAATACCACTGAGTGTTACCTCTTTCAGAACTGAAAGAAAATTAGATTAAAAATTCAGTCAAATCACTTGAAATTGTACCCTTCATAGATTGTAAGCGTAATGGGCATTATCTTATATTGTTTTTTTTTTTTTGTTTTTTGTTTTACAGTTTTCCCCTTTTCAAAGAAGTGTCCTTGCTTCATGTTCTTATGACTTCACAGTAAGGTATGATGCTTTTCTGGTAGATACAGTAGTTTCCAAAAATAGTACTTTTACAAGATGCACTGAAATGGCAAAATTATATTGTATTATTTTATCTTACCATTATTTTCAAATTTTAAACATTGAATTTACAGGTGGTAATATCTAATATAGTTATAAATAATGCTTACTTTGCCATGTTTTTTTTGCAAAAGGTAAAATGTGTAACATTTTGCTCCCAGTTGCAAATTTTAAAATTTAAAGCTCATGTGCAATTTTGACTGCTGTAGTTGTGAAAAACAAAGGCTATCAGGAAGGGGCAAATATTTTTTCACAGCACTGTATCTACATTGTCCTAACCTGCTAGGGGCTGTTAACATTGGAGGTCTGACTAGGTAAAATATGTATGAGTTAATTATAACCAAATGCTAATTTAAAGGCAGGTTGCATGATATATTGCCATATTAAGTAATATAGACAATTAGAAAGTTGTGTGCCATTGTATGTCCGCTGTATCAGTCAAATGATGTTCTCTTCTACCAGCTCAGAAAACTCAAAATATGAGGCTTCTCCTAATCCTAACTCTTCAAAACAGGTCTACTGATTAAAAATAAGCCTTGCTGAAAACTGAAGAAGCAGCCATTTCTTCCTGTGTGGGCCCATAAAAGAGTAAAATTTTTAGATGCAAAGAACCAAGAAATGAGAGAGGAGAACTGTGAAAACATCTGCCCCCCAGTATAAAAAAATTAAGTTCCTTTGTAATTGAAAAACTATTTACAATAGTCTGAATTAGCATAAGACACCCTTATGATTTACTTCATGATAAAGAAGTATATAATAAACCAGAATAGTTGCATCCAAATATTTGAAATGTTATAATGTGTGCTTTAATTTAAATTTTTGAAGTTTAAATATTCTCTACTGTAATAGAAAATTTTCCTCCTCTGATAGAGGTCCATAGAGGGCTAGATCCCCAGTAAATGACTGAAAAATCATCATCATATTTGTTATCACTGACCTTGAAATAGTCTAAAATGCTATCCCACATGTATGTTTGAAATTTGTCATTTTTAAACTTACGGGAGTGGCTTTTAAAGGGTGAAGACCACCAGTAAAGAATTTAAAATAGTACTGTATATTTATGATCAGCAACCTCAAAATAGCATAAAACAATGCCCCAAATGCCTATATTACCAATCCCCATTTTTCTAAGTTTTGTGAAAAGGAGTGACTGACACCCTTTGCATTCCATGAGGAACTGTCCTTGGGGTTGCTTGATGTATCATGCATAACATCACGTCCTTCTGATCATTTTTGCCATAGACACCTATTTACTCTTTATCATAAAGGTGTAATTTCCTGTGCAAAATATGGTCCAAAAATGGACTAAAAATTAGGGTTTTTCAGGTTTAGAGGGAGAAAAAGCTCAATGTATTGCATAACTGGACATTAAGATGTGTGGAAAGGTATGTCATATGTGAGGGCTTCCTCGTAAGTGATTTCAAAGCGTTCATAAGTAATTCTTGTAAACACAAAAGAAAATACTTAAAACAAGAGCAGAGTACAAAATAACTTCTAAAAGGTTTGCATAAAAATGCAAATCAAAACTAAAGAAAACCAGTCCACAATGTACAAGCTTACTCTAAAGAATAAAAATTGGTTAAAAACCTATGAAATTCAACAAGAACTTATAATAGTAATTCATAAATGCCGCTACACGATTTTAACGATGTTGAAATGAGGTATTACAGTGCTTAATGGTTTATAAAGGCCTTGGGGCAGTCCCCCATCTGCTCTGTCAATAGGTCCCTGTCTCATTAGGTTCAATATAAAAACAACAAGGCATGTGAGGCATAATTAACGTAATACAATAATACTAAATGTTTAAATCAGGTTTATTTTTTATGTTTTAGTAACATTTTCCAGTAGTTGTGTGTAACAAAGTTGTAGAAAAAACTAGTTATTTTTAGGAAGTGTTGTAAATAAATATACCAGTATCTTGTGGGAGTATTCAGTCCCCTAAAGCCATTACCATTCTCTGTATTTTTAAAGATACATACAGACATTTCTCAAGTAAGTATTTTTGTTAAGCTTTCTAACAGTTCAGTGTTAATGCCAAAGTGAATAATTTGTAAAAAGTATATTTCAAGAAAATAAATTCTGGAAAATAATGCTGCTTGGAGGGTATTCAAAGTATTACAGCTCCAAAGGCTTAAAGTAGCAAAGTGCTCCCAAACAAGGCACAATTGCCTCAACTGTAACGTGGACCTAACTGAATAAAGGTCACATTTTCCGCATATAAAAATCGCACTCCAACCGGTGTAGGAGTCATTAGCCAGGCTGTAAACCTACTGCAAAAATGGAGAATAAAGAGCAGGCCACAGAAGTGATACAAGAAGCAAAGTGATATACATGTTTAAGTTGGAATAGGGATACACAAATCAAAGTGCTTAGATGCCCCAGTTAGTAGTTCTATCATTAATAAGTGAACTTATCACAGCATATAGCTGCTGTGTAAAGAAGGCTGTCCATCAACACTCGGCACCCATGCAAGATGTAGACTGGTAAGGGAAGCCAGCCATCACTTTGAAGGAACTACTGAAATCAGATGCCAAAACTGGTTCATATAGCTAGAGTTCACACAGAGCTGTCCACAATGATAGCCTGATTGGGAGGGTGGCAAGAAAGAGCCATTATTCAGGACAATGCCACAATGCATTAGTGGGACTCAGATAGGCTGTGGGAAACTGTTTTATTGTCCGAGGAAACAAATGTAGAGAGTTTTGGCCAAAATTTAAAATATTATGTATGGACTTATACTGAACACTGCCTCAGCCTCAAGAAACACCATCTCAGCAGTGAAGTATGGTGGTGCAACATAAATGCTTTGGGGACACTTTTCATCTGCAGAAAATGGAAATCTTGTTAAGACTGAAGGAAGAATGGGTGGAACCAAATACAAGGAAATATAGAAAAAGAAGCTGTTCCAATAAACTAATGCTTGAGAGAAGGTTTACCTTACAACAAGACAACAATCAATTCAGTTCAGTGCTGTGACAAGTTCTATAGTAAAGTAGGAATACAAACTTTGAAAATAACTAATTACATAGAGATTTCACATTAGACAAATTTCCTTAAACAGATGCGAAAATAAAGTAGTTTGAAACTAATTAATATAAATGGAACCTAACAATATCCATCCATCTATCCATTATCCAACCCACAATATCCTAACTTCAGGGTCATGGGGGTCTGCTGGAGCCAATCCCAGCCAACACCAGGCGCAAGGCAGGAAACAAACCCCGGGCAGGGCACCAACCCACTGCAGGCCGCACACACACACCCACACGCCAAGCACACACTAGGGACAATTTAGAATCGCCAATGCACCTAACCTGCATGTCTTTGGACTGTGGGAGGAAACCCACGCAGACACGGGGAGAACGTGCAAACTCCACACAGCGAGGACCCGGGAAGCGAACCCGGGTCTCCTAACTACGAGGCAGCAGCACTACCACTGCGCCACCGTGCCGCCCAACCTAACAATACCTGTCCATTAATTAATTGTTGAACTGAGGTCAGTTGACAATGGAGAACAGGAAAATAAAACTCTAGTCAGTAGCATCCCTGAGAAAAATTAACCTCTGGAGAGTCCAAGTGAGATACTGTCACAGTCCTGGATACTTCGGCCAACTTGGTCAGTGTAAAGTTTGTGTTGAAGCATCTAATATGACAATAGAATATTTCTATCCATATATCCAAGGTTCCCAGAAATTTAGATGTCTTTTACATTGACAGTAAAACTCCTGACCCGATCCATATTGAAAATCTGTGGCGCTCTTTAAACCAACCAACCTCATGGATCTGATGAAAATCTGCCAAGAAGAATGAGAGAAAATTGCTTTTGAGCAGAGTGCAAAGCTGTGTCAGACCTACCCTCCAAAATATTTAAGGCTGTTATTGCGGCAAAATGTGTAGATATTGATGTGTGGAATTTTAAATACTTAAAGCTGATTTATGCTTTGAGAAAGAAAAAAATTAAAACATTATTAGCTTGCATTCCTTTATGAGGAAATGCTGACCTCTGATACTGTCAGAAGACCCTGTGAAGAATGTAAGATCTTTATGGACTATAGAGGAAAGGCTGACCTCTGATACTATCAGAAGACCCTGTGAAGAATGTAAGATCTTTATGGACTATAAGAATGTTTAAATTGATTCTAAGCTTGTATAATTAGAAGGGTGTATTCCTTAGGAATGCAAATGGCTGTTTGTTTCATGTTTTAGGACATTCCAGTATGTCATAAATTAAGATTTAACCTTAAGCTATGTATAACCTCAGAATGAACTGCTAGGGGTTTTTTCTTTTCTAGGATATAAAAGAGAGAACGGGTTTACTTTAGATATTCTGCTAAAACCCAAATCAGTTGATAGAGTTGGGAAGAGGTAGTCTCACATTCTCTCTACCCACCAAGAATTAAGAATAAAGAAATTATTTTTTTTAATTTGGTTTAAATTCTTCCGTTGTTTTCTGACTTCAGCGCTCACAGTTTCTGCGTTGAGCTTATGCCGTTGAAAGCAGTTTATACTTCTATGTTGTATTGCACTGCAGGCATATGCCTGAATGCTAGTGGGCTGTGTTTGTAGAATGCAATTAAAATGAATGATCTGCATAGAGTATAATACTCTATACATAGATGCCAACCTGTCCAATCAGACTCGTAGGAGTCTGTGAAGGATCCACATCAGTGTGACACTTACAGGAGGTACACTTTAGGCTATGCTGTAGCTATATTGTAGGCAGAAGTATAAATCTGTTATATTTTATATGTACACTTTTGACAAAGTATTTACTTTGGCTTTAAAAATAAACCATTAGAACACTTAGGTTGTCAATACAAATACTTATTGGAGGAATTTGTTTACGTATCTTTTCAAATCCAGGCAGTGGTGATGACTGTCAAAGAGAAACTGAATACTTTTGCAAGGCACTGTATCGTGAAAAGCTCTGTTGCTTATGTAAGCTCCATTAAATGTTTAGCATTCATTTTGTAGGTTGCTACAATGAATCAGTGCACACAACATTGAAGAACTTTTTTTTTTCTAGAGTGTTTTTCTGCTGCAAAATTTGTTTGTCCTAGTCATTTGCAAAAATTGGAAAATGTTCTGTCAACCTAAAGGTTCTAGAGATGAATTTGTTAGATACAGTAACTATTCAGTTGAGAGTAAAGTACACTTTACATTGATCTTTCTAGTTGACAAAGCATATAAAAACATCTGCTCACTGAATGCTCTGAATAAATAGATTTGCATACAAGTTAAAGCCTGATTTGTTATTATTCTTATATATACATACACAGCTTTCTTTTTATTATGTTTCATTTTCAAAGTGAGCAGGCAAGCAGGCATTCATTGGTATTTGCCGCTTTTTGAGCAGAATTGAGAAGAGAAAAAGAAAATGAAATAACTCTGAACTTAGCAGTTGAAATGACCTCAGTTACTGTAGCTATTATTTAAACAAATGGCTCAAGTAAGTCTGTTCAATTTAGTCATACCACATGCTCCTTACCTTGCTTAGATAAAGCTTAAGGGAAGGCATAATTACAACATGTTAGCATATTATTGACTGGTTCTGGGATCCTTTTGTGGTATAGAATCAATATTGAGTACTTAAAATATTAAAAAAATGCACACATGGCCTTTCTTGTTTGCTTGTTGCATTAATTTTTAGTGCCTGAGTTTCATCTCTATTTACGCAACATTTCTTAAATCTCTCTCAGTCTGAACTCATTCATTTGAAGTCCTTCTTAAAAAAACACAGTTGGGGTCATTTTGGCACCAGACCTGCACAGACTTTGCTCATGTTTATTAGATCATGAAGAGTGAATTTAACTTAATGAATAACTTATCGCCATAGTGTCTTCTATTTCACAAACCATTACTATTTGGTTCTCCATTAGAATTTAATCCACGGAGCTAAAAGGTCAGCCAGACCTTGAGTCACCTTCAAGAGTCCATCTGCAGCCCATCTCTTGACTGTGATGTATGAAGAGGACTGGTCCTTGGCCCTTGTGTATGTTGACTATACAGGAATTAATCTTTTAAGGCCTATTGTTCTGAAGAATTTGAAATTTAGCGATAGCACAGCACCTGGTTTTGCATTTTTATCCATCCTTGTTGACCTGGTTTTAAAACAAGAAACATACAGTCAGTCATTATCCAACCTGCTATATCCTATCACAGGGTCACGGGGTGGGGGGGGTCTGTTGGAGCCAATCGCAGCCAGCACAGGGCGCAAGGCAGGAACAAATCCCAGTGTAAACCACAAATACTAGAAACTTATAAGTCACATACAGTATTTTAGCACACAGGAGGTAAGCAAATGTCAGAATAATACAATACATGTTTCAGATTCTGGCTCAGACCCAAAGGTTTTCCTTCAGGTACTCCTGTTTTCTTTAGAGAATTCCAAAGTCTTACATTTTAGGTTAATAAGTGACAGTTTTAAGTCTCCAATATGAGCACGAGTGTGGATATGCATTGGTGGGTCCTGTGATAGACTGGTGCCTTGTACACACCTGGTTCTTGCCATGTACCCAATCCCACTGGTATAGACTGTCCCATTGTGTCACTGAATTGAACCAAGAAGGTTTCAAAATATTTGTGCATGTTTATATACTGTATTTGACTGGCTCACTCACTCTTCAACAAAAGCACTATTTTCCCATTAAGTTAAAAGCTGAAATTTGCTAGGATGGTACAATACATCCAGGCCAATAGGTTATTCACTAAGAAATGACATTTCAATATTTCAGGGTAATAAAAAAACTAAAAACCCCAAAATCTCAAAAATACATTGACAGATTTGATTGAAATTAAGTGACATTATAAAAAAAAAATATTTCTTGATATTTGTCTATAATTAACCTGTAACAAATGGGGTATTCTTAGACAGACCATCAGTTCTATTGTATGGGGAAATGGAGTATGCAGTTCATACAAATGATTACTGGAAGCAGAACAGCAAAGTGGTACTGTACAGGCTGACGAATTAGAGCTGGTGGAGAGTGAAAAAGGGCAGCTGCCCTGCACCGGAAAAAAGAGAGGAGGTGGTGAGCTGCATGGCAAAACTGAAAGAAGATATGTTTAGGAAGTGGCCTCTTTGGGTATATGCAATATTTCCTATTTGGGGGTTTGGAGTGATGTGGGGCAACTTGGTGGTAAAATTCATGCAATATTGTGGTGAAAAGGTGGCCCCTTTGAGGCCAGACTACGATGTACCACAACTCCTGTTTGCGTAACACAAACAGAAAATTGCCTGTTCCTCCAAAACTTTTGTACACAATTACAAATCAAAGCATTACAGTCAAATCTGACTGAAGCTACCACTTTTACAGGATTTGATACAGGGTGAAATTATATTTATACCCAAAATTCCTATTATTCTTACTAATTGCCTATTTGAATTCAAAAGAATACAGTTTACTGTAAAATAAAGTTTTGCAGTGACCATGAACAAACAACAACTCACTACGAAAAGCAAGAACTGATCTATGGCAGGAATGTTTTAATCAAGTGCAACTGCACATAGCATGTTCAAAAGTGGACAGCATAGTGGTGCAGTTTTAGCACTGGTGCTTCACAATAAGGAGACCAAGATTCACATTTCAGGTCCTCCCTGAGTGGAATTTGCATGCTCTCCTAGTGTTTGCATGAGTTTCCCACAGCCCAAAGACATGGATTTTAGTTGGATTGGCAAAGCTAATTTGGCCAAAGTGTATGTGCACATACATGTGTGTGTGCATGTGTGCGTGTTCAACCTATGCTAGACTGGTGCCCTGTCCAGGAATTGTTCCTCCTTTGTGCTCTATGCCTGCTGGTTTAGGCTTCAGTTCTCTGCGATTCTGCTCAGGATTGAGTAAGCACAAAAAATAGTATGCTGTTTTTAAATATAATAAGCTCCAGTGGAAAAAAAAGCAAATAATGTATACAGAAAAGTGCTCAGTTACTTACATAGTATTTCTGATACATCCAATTGACCCTTGCCACAATAAACGTGGCCCATTGTTTTACAAGACTAATTTTTATATGCTTATTTTTCATAAAAATAGGAGTTATAAACACAGTTGTTAATATGTTTTAAAATGAGTGTGGTTTTGGACATGGAGATACTTTGGATTTCTCTAATAATAAATTAGCATTTTAACATGATTAATTAAAAATGAGCGAAGAGAGTTTAGAATTAGGACACTTGAGTGAATGACTGCTGAAAATTAAGCTTTACAGTCTGCTATATCCTAACTACAAGGTCATGGGGGTCTGCTGGAGCCAATCCCAGCCAACACAGGGCGCAAGGCAGGAAACAAACCCTGGGCAGGGTGCACACACACACAAACACCCACTAGGGATAATTTAGAATCGCCATTGCACCTAGCCTGCATGTCTTTGGACTGTGGGAGGAAACCAGAGCACCCGGAGGAAACCCATGCAGACACGGGGAGAACATGCAAACTCCACGTAGGGAGGACCCGGGAGGCCAACCCAGGTCTCCTTATTGCAAGGCAGCAGTGCTACCATTGCGCCACTGTGCCATATGTGAATAATTATAAATCTGTCATTCCACACAGTAATAGCCATTTGCAGCATTATATATTAATTTATATAAAAAACATGAACATTTCTGTGTGATTCCAAACTTTTCGTAGCTGGAGTGTATTAATTTCTTTTTAAAAAATAAAACCTTGTTAAAATATTTTACATTTAATTTTTCTCGATAATGTAGTAATCTTAAAATGATTTCATGTCAAGAACAGACTAAAATGTAAGATATAATGATGTTGCATTTATATGCAAATTAAACCTTTTGAAGGTTTATTTGTTTTGGACTCACGCTGTCTGAGGTGGAATTATAACAAGTGGTCCTTACAATAAAAGAAAATCTTGGTACAGTAAAAATGTTTTCCTGGAGTATGTGTACATAGTGCATCATGTAGAGTTGGTCAAAAGTGTAATTATTTTAATATTAATATTTTATTTTTACGAGAATATGGTTTTCTTTCTCCTGCATTTACAGTGGGATGCAAAAGTTTGGGCAACCTTGTTAATAGTCATTATTTTCCTGTATAAATCGTTGGTTGTTACGATAAAAAATATCAGTTAAATATATCATATAGGAGACACACACAGTGATATTTGAGAAGTGAAATGAAGTTTATTGGATTTACAGAAAGTGTGCAATAATTGTTCAAACAAAATCAGGCAGGTGCATAAATATGGGCACCACAAAAAAGAAATGAAATCAATATTTAGTAGATCCGCCTTTTGCAGAAATTACAGCCTCTAAACGCTTCCTGTAGGTTCCAATGAGAGTCTGGATTGTGGTTGAAGGTATTCGGACCATTCCTCTTTACAAAACATCTCTAGTTCATTTAGGTTTGATGGCTTCCGAGCATGGACAGCTCTCTTTAACTCACACCACAGATTTTCAATTAAATTCAGGTCTGGGGACTGAGATGGCCATTCCAGAACGTTGTACTTGTTCCTCTGCATGAATGCCTTAGTGGATTTTGAGCAGTGTTTCGGGTCGTTGTCTTGTTGAAAGATCCAGCCCGGCAGCTTCAGCTTTGTCACTGATTCCTGGACATTGGTCTCCAGAATCTGCTGATACTGAGTGGAATCCATGCGTCCCTCAACTTTGACAAGATTCACAGTCCCTGCACTGGCCACATAGCCCCACAGCATGATGGAACCACCACCATATTTTACTGTAGGTAGCAGGTGTTTTTCTTGGAATGCTGTGTTCTTTTTCCTCCATGCATAACGCCCCTTGTTATGCCCAAATAACTCAATTTTAGTTTCATCAGTCCACAGCACCTTATTCCAAAATGAAGCTGGCTTGTCCAAATGTGCTTGAGCATACCTCAAGCGGCTCTGTTTGTGCTGTGGGGAGAAAAGGCTTCCTCTGCATCACTCTCGCATACAGCATCTCCTTGTGTAAAGTCGCAATGGTTGAACGATGCACAGTGACTCCATCTGCTGCAAGATGATGTTGTAGGTCTTTGGTGCTGGTCTGTGGGTTGACTCTGACTGTTCTCACCATTCGTCGCTTCTGTCTATCCGAAATCTTTCTTGGTCTTCCATTTCCTCAATATGTTCCTAACTTTGGAAACAGACAGCTTAAATCTCTGGGACAGCTTTCTGTATCCTTCCCCTAAACCATGATGGTGAACAACCTTTGTCTTCAGGTCATTTGAGAGTTGTTTTGTGACCCCCATGTTGCTACTCTTCAGAGAAAATTAAAGGAGGAGGGAAACTTACAATTGACCCCCTTAAATACTCTTTCTCATTATAGGATTCACCTGTGTATGCAGGTCAGGGGTCACTGAGCTTACCAAGCCAATTTGAGTTCCAATAATTACTTGTAAAAGTTTTGGAATCAATAAAAAGGCAACGGTGCCCAAATTTATGCACCTGCCTGATTTTGTTTGAACAATTATTGCACACTTTCTGTAAATCCAATAAACTTAATTTCACTTCTCAAATATCACTGTGTGTGTCTCCTATATGATATATTTAACTGACATTTTTTATCGTAACAACCAACGATTTATACAGGAAAATAATGACTATTGACAAGGTTGCCCAAACTTTTGCATCCCACTGTATAAAGGGTATATCAGAAGAATACATAATGAATTAAAATACAGTGAACCAGAACAGATTCAATTTTTGAATCTGTGTTCTCTCAGTGTTGAGAGACTTTTAGGGTTTATCCTGTGAAAAATCATAATTTTGTTCAAACCAGCCTATTTCTGGATAAAGAAGGGCAATAGAATGATCATATCATATCACTAAACCTGACAAGTAGTATGCAAGATCATCTCCAGAATATAGGTTCTACAAAAATGACTAGTTTTGCAGAGTTTGGTTTATTTCCCATAAAAGAAATTGATTCAACTCTTATTATGAATATGCAGAAAATCTGAAATGCTTAAATTCCTGAATTTCCCTGAGCAAATGAATCTATCTATCTATCTATCTATCTGTCTATCTGAAATTGACAGTGCATCAGAATCGAAGTTGTTATATACACTATAGACAAATAAGTAACTTATTTAACAGATATCACGCACACTGAGACATAATAAAAATGAGGCTCTAAATATACAAAATTTTTAAGCAAAAGAAATACACTATCTTCTTCTTCTCTTTATCTATACTAATAAAAGGCAAAGCCCTCACTCACTCACTCACTCACTCACTCACTCACTCACCACTAATTCTCCAACTTCCCGTGTAGGTAGAAGGCTGAAATTTGGCAGGCTTATTCCTTACAGCTTACTTACAAGAGTTGGGCAGGTTTCATTTCGAAATTCTACGTGTAAGGGTCATAACTGGAACCTATTTTTCTACATATAATGTAATGGAGTTGAGTTGGAGATGGCCGTGGGGGGAGTTTCGTGTGACATCATCACGCCTCCTACGTAAGTACGTAGAGAACAAGGAAGAACTCCAAACAGCGATGAGCACAAAACGCCATTTCACAATTGAGAAGGCAGAAAAACATTATGAAGCAAATGATGCATACAAGCATATTCATAAGTACAGCTACTGCGGAAACAAAGCACGGCGTGAACCGTAAGTTTATATTAAATTAAGTTCATAGACAGGCTGCCACTAGCGTTTGTAATTTAGTGCCTGCCCATATAAGGCCGTCCATCAGCGGCAATCCAATACAAACACTGCCGGTAAATATTCACGTGTGAAGGACTGTGCTTATGCAGAGGAAGATGAGATGGTCAGGGTGGTGTTTGGCACAAACTCATTGAAACTGCGAGAGAAACTTTTAAGTGCGGGTCTTAGCTGACATTACGAGATGGCACCAGCACAGCTGGGAACCTTCGATGCAAGAACACCAAGCGGCTCACGTGAACTGGCGCAGTGCACAGACAAAAGCAACAGTTCCAAAGAGTGCTGAACAAAAACCGAATTACACAATTGAGAAGGCAGCAAAAAAATATGAAGCGTCTGATACATAGAATCATATTCATAAGTGCAGCTACTGCGGAAACAAAGCACACGGTGGAAAAAGTGAATGTCCCGCTAAAGGAAGACAGTGTAAAAAACTGCATGCAGTTTGTCACATCTCAGATAAAGAGGAAGACGAGCTGTTTATTGATGCAGTAAGAAACTAATCGATGAATGAAACCTCTTATCTTTACAACGATTGACAAACACGGAATGTAACTTGAACACAACACATCGTACAAATCGACCTGATTGAAACAAATAATGATAATCAAATCCTTGATGACAGCAACATTCAATAACACTCACAAAACAATTACTGTATATTGACAATCATGTTACGTTATTTTTAAAATGTTCCCTTTTCTTTTCATAACTTCTACTTCTCCACTGCGATACGCGGTATATATATATAAATGTATATATATACCCGATCTACAATACATACTCGCATAGACAAGCCACACGCTGTGGCTAATTGTAGAGTCTTAAGCCTCTAATGCCGACATTGAGGTTCGATTCGAGAGGGATGTACTGACTATGTACGCTACCGATTCATTTTACCTTCATCTCCTTGGTTTGGGACGTATGAAAAATATTAGGTTAACGAGAATCATGTTACGTTATTTTTAAAATGTTTCCCTTTATTAGCACAAGCACAGCTGAGAAGCTTGATGCATGTACTCCATAACGCGTTAAAAATAACGCATTTAATCACACTTTCAATTCCAAGCAAGCGGGAACTTTTGTCAATGCATGATTTCCTGGTACATCCATTACACTGATGCACACATCACAGCTACAAAAATGTTAGAGTCGGAATAAAGCGCGTTCCTACGACTGATCATTTCGACTTCCCGCGAAGCCTTGATAAAAGCATGGTTTTGTGCACACTGAAAAGCAAGCAAAATTAGATGCATTACAGAAAGCGGACTTTGTGGCTCTTACTGGGGATCATTGGACTTCCGTGACCGTTAGTAATTCTAAATACATCTAATTACAAAATGTTCAATGATCACACTGTTTTAGCCTAATGTACAAAATAATTTTGGCTAATGTTACTCAGAGTTTAAAGATTAAGTTGGTCAAATTACCTTTTATGTTTCTGACTTATTTTTTAAGAAGAAAAACTGCACTTTATGTTGAAATTTTGGTTATTATTATTTAAAGACAATACTATTCTGAAAATGTACTTAAAGTACTTAAACTACCACTTTATTTTTAAGTCTGCCCAATTTTAACCAGGGATGATATTTTTGTTTCTGTTTTGAATTCAAATGCAGTTTAAAGGCTTTTTTTCAGAAATTAAAACAGCTTCAGTTTACAATATTCATGTCCATGTCTATTATTTGATTCTGTCAGCCCACTAAAACACTTTTAAATTAAAAAAAACATTTGCGATTTGGGGCAAATTTACGTGTCGATTACATACGATTAATCAAGATTAATTCTTACACAGCCTCTAATTAATTGGATTAATTTTTTAATCGAGTCCCACCTAATATATATATATGTGATATATATATGTAGATTTGTATATATATGTGTATATACAGTATATATGTAGATATGTATATGTGTATATACAGTATGTATATATATATGTGTGTGTGTATATACAGTATGTGTATATATATATATTTATATATATGTTTATATATGTGTCTGTGTGTGTATATATATATATATATATATATATATATATATATATATGCCAGCAACACTCATGACAATGACAAAACAATTACATTGTCAATCATGTTACGTTATTATTAAAATGTTTCCTTTTCTTTTTACTTCTCATCTGCCAATGCAGGTATTTTGCTATATATATATATATATATATATATATATATATATATATATATATATACATACACATATATATATATATATATATATATATATATAGAGATATATATATACAGATATATATATATATATACAGATATATATAAATATATATATATATAGATAGATAGATATGACAACAACACTCATATCAATGACAAAACAATTACATTAACAATCATCTTACGTTATTTTTAAAATGTTTGCTTTTCTTTTTCATAACTTCTTTAACACACTACTTCTCCGCTGCGAAGCGCGGGTATTTTGCTAGTATTATATATAAATTGGATGAGCAAACCTTTTAACATATTCTAAAATTTTGGATATTGTTACATTCGTATAAAGTGAAAAAGCTTTAATCCCAGATGGCTATCTAGCAGTGAGTAAAGCAGTCCTTGTTAAATTAAGTAATTAAATGGCTAAAAAGGAAAATTTCCTACAAAAATTATGCCAGAAATTAATTTGTTTTCTTGTTTTTCCAAGAATAATCAAAAAGTTAAGGGAATGCCCATCATAAAGATCATATTTAGTTATTTCACAAGAACAGAGTAGGACTGTTAAAGATACAGATTTATGTTTACCTTTCTAACATAAGACCAATGTAACATATTCTATATTTCAGCATCAACCAAGCGTCCTGAGGTTTTATGATGTTTGGATGCACTAAAAAGCTTTGATAGTATTAATTAAGTTTGCTTATTCACTCCATTTTGTGAATTTGTGTTTGCACCAAGTATATCTTCATTCATTACTATTATATTACAGGACAGAATCTTATGTTCATGTAAATAATATAAATTGCAATCCCTTTGTTTTAGTAAGTGGAAACGGACCAAGATAACTTTGATCTAAAGTTTGCCACTATCTGTTCTACCCATCTAAGATGGGTTGAAATCTAAGTAATCAACGTAGACCTCCTGTTTTTTATTCAAAGCAATGGTTGTCAATTTGGTATGATATAATAATACACACCCGATCCCTTTTATTCATGGGTGCATTTTTATCTTTGGATAGAACCACCCAAGTGTCACTTGTCACATTGATAACTCTAACAGTCTAAGTGTTTTGCTTGGGAAATGTAGCAGTGGTCACTACCATATTGGCGTGGTTTAGCAAATTTAGTCTAGCTATGTCAGGGCTTTGGTTTCCCAAATGTTTGTGTTGATTTACTGTTATTTTCACTCATCAGTCGCCCACCACGCAGAGTTATCAGTCATTAGCATTACAGCTAAAAAACCTTGTTCACATGGCCCAAGTGAGTACGAGAAATCCAACACAATGCTGCTGTTGCTGGCGTATAATAACATCGGACAACAGAATACAGCAATAAGACCATTTTCTTTTGTTTTTAGATCTTTATTTGGTATTTTTATTATAATTTTTTTTAAACCCTCTTCAACATGTTTTGCCTAGACAAACAGATACACATACAGGTCAGATTTGGGATCATGCACCGATACAGCATGTTGCCACACCCACCAGACAATGAAACAGTTTGGGATCCTGGTTGGCAACCCAGGTATACACACAGTCCAGTCCCCCTCCCAAACCGGAAATGACCATCTGTCTGCCACAGCCAGGTGTTACATGGGCATCTGTTTGGCCTGGTCCAGCCACTCAGGTCCTCAACAGTGAGGATCTGGTGAGACAGATCACCTTAGGGGAATCATGCCACATGGCCATAATGCCGTAACTGACACTCCCACACAATGCAGGTAATGTGTTTCATTTGGGACTCTGTGAGCAACCGCTTTTTCAACACAAAGTCAAACCATCGGTGCCCAAGGATTCTTCGAAGAGACACCGTACCGAAGGAGTCTAGTCTTTGTCTCAGGTCAGTGAATATCGCCCATGTCTTGCAACCATATAGCAAAATAGGAAGCACCGGGGCTCTAAAGGATCCTTTTGCAAGGTTATCGGGAGCACCAAACGCCCCTTCCCAGCAATATCATGACACTTTCTCTGCAGACACACTGCTGATGACAGTGCCCAAGAGGTCATTAAGAGCCTGGATCTTGCTTTTTATCCAGGACGCTCACAAGCCTAGACACTCAGACTCCTTGCTTAATCTCTCAAGAGCCCCAATCAGAGCCTCCATTGACTCTGCAAAGATCACAGCATTGTCAGCAAAGTCAAGATCAGTGAATCTCTCTTCACCAACAGATACCCCACAGCCTCTGGACTCCACGACCCTGCCCAACACTGTACATGCAAGCATTGAACAGAGTAGGAGCAAGGACTCAGGTTCTACCTCCACTCTACACAGCATTCATAGTGCCAGTTTACAGGACAGCCATGACATCCATCATCAGGATGTCCCATAGGGCAGCTTGATCAACTGAGTCAAAAGCTTTACGAAAATTGACAAAGCCTGCAAAGAAATTCTGCAGATACTTGTGTTTACACTCCAGGAGAACCCAGGATGCAGTCGATGATAGATTTCTTGGGTGTAAAACCAGACTGCTCCGGTCGCTAGTAGGTGGACAAGTGATCATGGATCCTATTGAGGATGACCCTAGCAAGGACCTTACCCAGCACAGAGAGCAGTGTTATTCCCCTGTAGTTGCCACCTTCTAGGTGATCATCATTTCCTTTCCAGATAGGGACGACAAGTCCCATTTTCTAATCAATTGAGATGACGCCTGTCTCCCAAATGGATGCAAAGATTGCTTGCAATGCAAGGAGGACAGCCTTACCACAAGAAAGGATAAGTTCACTCCAGACATTACAGATCCCTGCCGCCTTCCCTACTCTCAGCTGGTCCACCACCTGTGCAATCTTAGTAAGACTGGCTGGTTCAAAGCTAATTGGAGGATCATCCTTAAGAACCATGGATCCAGATATGTCCAACGTCCTAGCTGGAGGATCAGCTTTAAACAGCTGCTCAAAGTAGCCAGCGGGTCGCAGTTGCAGCGCCATCCGTAAGGATCGTTCTATCACCCATCCTGACTGTGACTCTCCAAGGAACAGGTTCAGGTGTGCGTAATGCTTTGATTCCTGTGTAAGCAGGACATAGGTCACTAGACAATAGATGATGCTTCACTTGCTCACATATTTCTCTAATAAACGCCTCCTTATCTGTCCTCAGAGCCCTCACAGCCGTACTTCTTAGTTCCCAGTACAGACCAGAGTAGCTATCAAGCTGTGTGCTGCGACTCCTCTTGATGATATCCATGATGCCCTGCAAGATGAAACACCTCCTTCATGAAACACTGGCAACACCAACACAACCCTCAGCATCCATCAGGGTCTTGTCACGGAAGGTCTCCCACATCCCATTAGGATCAGCAGTTGCACCCAAGTCTGTAAGTTCCTCACACAAACTGTATGCAGACTCTTTAGAAACAGCCTGGTCTTGGAGTCTAGCCAAGTCCAGCCCCATTCTTAAAGTATGTAGTAGCTTACTGGACCTAAGCTGGATCTTCAGAGTAGCAACAAGTCTGTAGTCTGAATTCACAAACTGTGCACTTCTGTAGACCCTGCAGTTTTGCAGGAGCCTCCAGCATCTGCCTACAAAGATGTAATCGATCTCCTTCACACACCATCAGTATCGGAGTACCAAGTTCAATGATGCAGCTCAGGGCACTTGAACCAGGATCCAGCAATTTACAGCCCCTGACCTTTTGCAAAGTCAAGGAACATGGAGCCACTTTGACCATGGTTGCCAGACCCATGGAGACCGATACAATCCTTAGCCAAGCCAGCCCTGTCAGTGCTGATGGTCACATTGAAATCATTAGCGGAGGAGTGTCAACTCATGGGCCCCCATTAACCACCAAGCGAAGCTGCCTTAATCTGAGTCTCATAATTATCTTATTGAACGGAGTGACATTGGATGACAGCCATCAGAGTGACCAGTCCAATAAAAGGTGTATCCACCTTTAAAGATTTGGCCAGTCCATGGCTGCGCACCTCAGAGTGAGCCGCCACTGAGTGTGGGGTTTACAATGCTCCACTGACAGCAAAGGATGAATATCATGCTGGAGGGGCAAGACATTCCGTGCGCCTACCCGGATGGGCAGCCTCAAATTGGGACCGGAGTGCTGCCGTGCAGCAGGTGACGCTTCAGCATCACATCAGTTCCAATCCCAAACAGGTCTGACCACATTGGCCCACCGATGGTTTTGACTCTTCTGCGGATGAGGGTCCTGAGGGCTTTCTCACATCCCATTCATAATGTGAGCAGCCTTCCAATGGGCAGCTGCAGCAGAGCTACTCCCATTGAGAGCAGAAAGGAATCCTGTCTGTCATTTCGGAGCTGTGTGAAGTTGTTTTTATGGTGGCTGGAAACAACCCCAGGTTTTCCCTATAGGACCGTTTGCAGGACAGATGTAGTTTAACGTCAGACCCAGGACACACTCGCAGACACTTGTCCTTTTGTTAAGACATCACACATATCCTCACCCATTTGCATCAAAAATTCAATAGATTGCAATTGAAAGATTTAAATAAATATTATTTATTTGTTCAGATTATTTGATGCTCAGTAGGTCATAGAGGGCTTATTGCAATAAAATCATTGTTTTTTCCCCAGACAGTCTTGGGTTTACCTTACTCCTTAATCCCTCAAAGGCTGTATTTGGGGTAATGATGGAACACTACTAGTTAATGAACAATCTACTTTGATAAACTACACTATGCAGCTAGTGAGGTCTCCTGTTTTGCTAACCTTCTACAACACAATGGGGAAGAGGTGTCCTATTTTACTTAAAGTAAAAAAAATGAATTCACATTACCCTGAACAGTTAAAAATCTTAGTCATATAGTCATTTATCACTGTAATCCTCAATTAACTGAATTATTGCAAACTTTGTGGAAATTAAATATCTCTGAGTAATTACTTCATATTACATTTTTTTCTATCTCTGCTGTCTAGATGGATAGGGTTGGAGGTTTCTGATCTGAATATGTTACTGCGAGTCTTTGCCTGATCTTTATTCATTATAATGAAACACTGGAAAGCAATTAAATAATTTAAAGAAAGAGAGAGAACCAACGGCAGTGTAAATAATTTTATTCAGACCAGCTTTGGCTTCTTATTTTAAATCATTCTACCTGCATTTCAATTTGAATAGGCCATTCCAAAAATGCAACAACTTTATAACTCTTAAAAGCATATCTAGCAGTAAAACAGAAGTCAAGCTATAGGACTTGATAAAGCCAAGATCAGTTTATTGTAACACAAGTCTCACAAGGTTATGCATTTAAGTTGCAATGACACAGCAGTAGACCAGGATGCATTTGGGGGAGAGCTACTGTTGTAAATAAGTGAAATAGGGCATCCAGGAACAATTAAAAGTCAAATCACCAACAGAAATAGGTGAAATATAATTGTATGTTAAAAAATAAAAATATACAAAGTTTAATTTGTTCTGCATATTAGTGGAAAAGAATGCAAAAACTTTTTGTCAGGAACATTTCGCAAGTGACGTTTAAGCCTTGTGTGACATTAAGCAGTTACTTCCTTGCTGAAGAATACAACAGAAATTAGAAATGCAGTGCTAAAGGCTCAACAACTGAAATATACTTGATTAAGCTATAAAACTATAAATTAGGTTTCTTTTTAATTTTATAGTGCAATTGACATTCATCTATTTTTATTGTAGAGATGCATGTAGATGCAACTCTTTTCTATCCGGATGCATTCCTGTCTAGTCCTTCTACCTACGTGTGGTCTGGTACCTTTTTTTTAAATGATATTTTGGTTACACGCTGTCCAAAATCACTCTAAGCTTAATAAAAGACCCAAGCTTACACGATTTCTGAAGCCAATATAGAATTATTTTTATTTTAAAAGTTACGGTTGAGTTACATTCAAGTGACCGTTACACAGCATTAACTTAATGATATCAACTTTTGTTATGATTTGTCTGGCTTAGTAAGCTCACTAAACAGGCATTTATCCAAAATGTGCCCTGCATAGTTCTAAGCCTGAATCTCTTACAATAAAGAAATAAGGAGAGGTTAGAACCCCTGAACCAAATTAAACAAACAGGGCTGTTATAATTATTAGTTTTGTTAATAAAAAGAGTATAGTTTGTAATCGAAATGGTTAGCCTGGGGAGGAAAACCAGAAAGTAAATAAAACCCACTCCATAATATAATAATGTAACCAAAAACCAGAGCCAGAAAAGGCAAGTAATTAAAAAGAACTTAAATGAACACTTGCCACAAGAGGAATCCAAAAATGGAGATTGAATAACAAAGTGGGGATACATAATGCCTCAGCTGAGAAATGAGGCATCAGAATGTTTTTTAAATAGAAATGAGGGCAGTCCCTCAGCTGTAGCATCATTAGGGCCCTGATTAAGTGGTGACTGATTATACAGTACATATTTTACAGCAGTAGAAAACAAAATACAGAGTTAAGCAGTAAAGTGTAGTAGCGCAACTAGTTCCTATACTAGATGCAAAAACTAGCACTCAAACAAAAGTCAGGTCACTTGCCAGTTGTTTGTGTCTGTACAGCAGCAGATATCCAAGAGCAGAAGTGGTCTAAAGCTTGTGCAGTCCTAAAATGCTTTATATGTTAGGCAGAGGTCAATACTTTAGGCAGTGGAAGATTGCAAAGCTACATGTATTAGTGTGCAAGTATTAGTTTTGTCTGATCCAACCAACAATTTCACGATGTCTGTACAAAGGCAGACATGCATTCTTTGTATATTTCTTCCAATTTTTTGATAGTTTTTATATTACTACTCGTATACACAGGTGGAATACCATTGTAATGAAACACATAAGATCATAAAACTAGTTCTTTAAAATGGAAATTTTGTTATAACGAATATGGGGTAAATATGTATACTATTGTGACAGAGGTCACTGGGATTTGCCATCACTAACAGCAGCAGTGCAAGGTAAAAAAGTAAACTAAGGGCTAAGTAATTGGTTGAAGTAACAGCTCCTATTTAAAATGAAGTCCTGAGACTATACCTGCCTTCTCTATACAGTAATAAAGTACCTACATATTCCTTGAAAACCTGGATTTACCTTCCTGTTTCTCATGCCATTCTGTGACCCAAGCTTGAAAATACAGCGCATCACTTTTTCCACATTTTGTTATGTTACAGCCTTATTCCAAAATGGATTAAATTCATTTTTTTCCTCAGAATTCTACACACAACACCCCATAATGACAACATGAAAAAAGTTTACTTGATTGAGGTTTTTTCAAATTTATTAAAAGTAAACAAATTGAGAAAGCACATGTACATAAGTATTCACAGCCTTTGCCATGAAGCTCCAAATTGAGCTCAGGTGCATCCTGTTTCCCCTGATTATCCTTGAGATATTTCTGCAGCTTAATTGGAGTCCACCTGTGGTAAATTCAGTTGATTGGACATGATTTGGAAAGGCACACACCTGTCTATATAAGGTCCCACAGTTGACAGTTCATGTCAGAGCACAAACCAAGCATGAAGTCAAAGGAATTGTCTGTAGACCTCCGAGACAGGACTGTCTTGAGGCACAAATCTGGGGATGGTTACAGAAAAAGTTCTGCTGCTTTGAAGGTCCCAATGAGCACAGTGGCCTCCATCATCCGTAAGTGGAAGAAGTTCGAAACCACAAGGACTCTTCCTAGAGCTGGCCGGCCATCTAAACTGAGCGATTGGGGGAGAAGGGCCTCAGTCAGGGAGGTGACCAGGAACCCGATGGTCACTCTGTCAGAGGTCCTCCGTGGAGAAAGGAGAAACTTCCAGAAGGACAACCATCTCTGCAGCAATCCACCAATCAGGACTGTATGGTAAAGTGGCCAGACGGAAGCCACTCCTTAGTAAAAGGCACATGGCAGCCTGCCTGGAGTTTGCCAAAAGGCACCTGAAGGACTCTCAGACCACAAGAAACAAAATTATCTGGTCTGATGAGACAAAGATTCAACTCTTTGGTGTGAATGCCAGGCGTCACGTTTGGAGGAAACCAGGCACCGCTCATCACCAGGCCAATACCATCCCTACAGTGAACCAAGGTGGTGACAGCATCATGCCGTGGGGATGTTTTTGAGTGGCAGGAACTGGGAGACTAGTCAGGATAAAGGGAACGATGACTGCAGCAATGTACAGAGACATCCTGGATGAAAACCTGCTCCAGAGCGCTGTTGACCTCAGACTGGGGCGACGGTTCATCTTTCAGCAGGACAACGACTCTAAGCACACAGCCAAGATATCAAAGGAGTGGCTTCAGGACAACTCTGTGAATGTCCTTGAGTGGCCCAGCCAGAGCCGAGACTTGAATCCGATTGAACACCTCTGGAGAGATCTTAAAATGGCTGTGCACCAACGCTTCCCATCCAACCTAATGAAGCTTGAGAGGTACTGCAAAGAGGAATGGGCAAAACTGGCCAAGGATACGTGTGCCAAGCTTGTGGCATCATATTGAAAAAGACTTGAGGCTGTAATTGCTGCCAAAGGTGCATCGACAAAGTATTGAGCAAAGGCTGTGAATACTTATGTTGTTGTGATTTCTCAGTTTTTTTATTTTTAACAAATTTGCAAAAACCTCAAGTAAACTTTTTTCATGTTGTCATTATGGGGTGTTGTGTGTAGAATTCTGAGGAAAAAAATGAATTTAATCCATTTTAGAATAAGGCTGTAACATAACAAAATGTGGAAAAAGTGATAAGCTGTGAATACTTTCCGGATGCACTGTACCTGTATAAAAGAAACAATTTTTAAAGTGCAAAAAATATTTTATTTAAAAATGAGAAAATCTAGGTATGAACACAGAATGAAAACAACTTTTTTTAAATAGAAATACAGGTATGAAAATGCAGAATGAAAATGAGATGTTAAATGAAGATAAAGCATGATTCAGAATGTTGTTGCCACATTATTTTTCTTCATTCTGAAATAAACTTTTTCCAGGATTGTTAATTTTTCATTCAGCATAAACTGATGCTATTTCTCACTTTTTTTGTTGATCTCAAAGAAAACTGTGAGAAGTACTATGAAAGTCGAACAGTACAGTATCCACACATGACACAACTACCCAAACAGACACTAGGTGGAGCACTGACTCAAGAGTTTGCTATGTATATGATGATGTACCTACACTCTTGTACAGACTGCCAGAGACTGGGAATTTTGCTACAGACTTTCTTTGAGACAGCCTGTTGCAGGGTTCCCTTGGTGCAGAAAGTGTAGGCATGGCAATTATTTTTTACATCCCATTATTATCTTCGGTGGCCATTTTTGGTCAAAGCAGCATGTGTTATGCTGAAACTTATGTTTCATTAAAATGAAATTCATTTAACATGATGTTGTATGAACATTTGTTCAGGCCAAGAAAAAGTATTCGTTATTCCGAAACAGCTTGTTACTTCGGTTGTCACTATAACGGAATTTGACCTGTATATACTTTATATACTCGAATGTAAGCCGAGTTTTTTAGCACCCAAAATGTGCTGAAAAACGTCATCCTCGACTTATATTCGAGTCAGGTCCCGCTGCCCCCACCAACCCAACAGAAAGCTGGAGTGTAAGGATTTGCTTTTAGTCATGCTAATTAAAGCCCATGTTGAATCCAGCAGAAATGGCTTTTCAACTATCAGTTGTTTCCTAATCAAGGAACAGCTTTTGCTGTTTGCTACATGATAGGACAAGTCTACAGGGTGAGCCATTTATATGGATGCATCTTAATAAAATGGGAATGGTTGGTGATATTAACTTCCTGTTTGTGGCACATTAGTATATGTGAGGGGGAAAACTTTTCAAGATGGGTGGTGACCATGGTGGCCATTTTGAAGTCGGCCATTTGGGATCCAATTTTTGTTTTTTCAATAGGAAGAGGGTCATGTGACACATCAAACTTATTGGGAATTTCACAAGAAAAATCATGGTGTGCTTGGTTTTAACGTAACTTTATTCTTTCATGAGTTATTTACAAGTTTCTGACCACTTATAAAATGTGTTCAATGTGCTGCCCATTGTGTTGGATTGTCAATGCAACCCTCTTCTCCCACTCTTCACACACTGATAGCAACACAGCAGGAGAAATGCTAGCACAGGCTTCCAGTATCCGTAGTTTCAGGTGCTGCACATTTCGTATCTTCACAGCATAGACAATTGCCTTCAGATGACCCCAAAGATAAAAGTCTAAGGGGGTCAGATTGGGAGACCTTGGAGGCCATTCAACTGGCCCACGATGACCAATCCACTTTCCAGGAAACTGTTCATCTAGGAATGCTCGGACCTGACACCCATAATGTGGTGGTGCACCATCTTGCTGAAAAACTCAGGGAACGTGCCAGCTTCAGTGCATAAAGAGGGAAACACATCATCATGTAGCAATTTCGCATATCCAGTGGCCTTGAGGTTTCCATTGATGAAGAATGGCCCCACTATCTTTGTACCCCATATGCCACACCATACCATCAATTTTTTTGTTCCAACAGTCTTGGAGGGATCTATCCAATGTGGGTTAGTGTCAGACCAATAGCGGTGGTTTTGTTTGTTAACTTCACCATTCACATAAAAGTTTGCCTCATCACTGAACAAAATCTTCTGCGTAAACTGAGGGTCCTGTATCAATTTTTGTTTTGCCCATTCTGCAAATTCAGTGCGCCGATCTGGGCCATCCTCGTTGAGATGCTGCAGTAGCTGGAGTTTGTAAGGGTGCCATTTGTGAGTAGCTAATATCCGCCGAAGGGGTGTTCGACTAATGCCACTCTCCAGTGACATGCGGCAAGTGCTACGCTGTGGGCTCTTGCTGAATGAAGCTAGGACAGCCACTGATGTTTCTCCATTAGGGACAGTTTTCATGCGTCCACATTTTGGCAAATCCAACACTGAACCAATTTCACGAAACTTAGCAAGCAGTTTGCTAACTGCAGCATGGGAGATGGGTGGTCTCGTAGGGTGTCTTGCATTGAAATCTGCTGCAATGTCCCGGTTACTGCGTTCACCAGACATCAACACAATTTCTATCCGCTCCTCACGTGTTAACCTCTGTGACATTTTAATGGCTGTAAACAAAGAGAAACTTGTAAATAACTCATGAAAGAATAAAGTTACGTTAAAACCAAGCACACCATTGTTTGATGTGTCACATGACCCTCTTCCTATTGAAAAAACAAAAGTTGGATCCAAAATGGCCAACTTCAAAATGGCCACCATGGTCACCACCCATCTTGAAAAGTTTTCCCCCTCACATATACTAATGTGCCACAAACAGGAAGTTAATATCACCAACAATTCCCATTTATTAAGGTGTATCCATATAAATGGCCCACCCTGTATAATGCACATGAATTTCTGAGTACATTTGTTAAGGGTACCTTGGGCTTGTTCTGCCATGACACTGACAGAACAGAAAGAAAATTTATTTTTGAAAAGAAAAATGCCACCCGTGCTGTAATTTCAAAAAGGCTTCTGCTTCGAAGCAGAGCCAGGGGCACGAAGAGGGGAAAGAGTGACGGCTCTGTGAATGTTACATTCCAGGTGTGCTGCTTAACCAGTTACCGGTACTGGTAAATAGTTAATCAAAAAGACAATGGATGTCTCAAATTGAACAGTATTGTAAATTCAGTGGCGCTTCAGCAGGAAAATGGATGATTATTCACTCAGGTGCATACTAAATAGGTCCGACAATGAAATCTTCCCTCTCTAGATCTTATTTATACATTTAAATATCAGTCCCTTCTGTTGGTTGTACTCTACCAGATTAAAGGGAGACTGTAGTCACTTTGTTGACATACAGTCCCCCTGATCGTTGGATGGAGCAGCCACTTGTAATGTGGCTGCTCCGTGCAGCCGATGCCGCTAAAGGCATCTATTTAAGGCATCTGAGTGAATAATCATCCTAAGTCCCATTCCCCTGCTGAAGCGCCACTGAATTTATAATAGTTTTTTCATTCTGTTTTATTATTATGGGAGAATGGGCTGGTGAGAGAGAGAGTGGGGGTGGTGGGGAAGAGGTTGGAAGAGAGAGAGGCCTGTGAGTTGGGGAGAGAGAGGCATGGTATGGAACAGGTGAGGATGGAGAGAGAGTAAGAGGTGAGGACAGAGAGAGAGGGTCAGGGAGAGAGAGAAAGAAGAGGTGGGGTGGATAGAGAGGGTGTAGATGGGGGGCAGAAAGAGAGAAGAGGTGGGGGGTAGAGAGAGATGGTGGGTGGGAAAATGGGCCAGTAAATAAAAAATACCAATGACTGCCTGGAGTATCAATTTACCAGCCAGGCTGGTAAAATACTGGCTAAGTAGTAGCCGTGATTTGGTTGTGTATGCTTTTCCACAGCAATTCAAATGATCCAGGACCTCCCCTGGCCATGCTTGTGCTGATTAGAGAAGCTACTGTAAGTACAGTAACTGAGAACAGCTGCACATAAATGAAGCACATTGTCACTCAGCAGGGTGGAATAGTCTAAGCTGCAGTGCAGATACAGCATCTAGTAGACTCTGTCTGATTGCTGACGGAGACTGAACCGCAGAACGACAGTGTACAGACACTGTCATTCTAAGCTATGGAGAGGGGAGGGTGCATGAGTGGAGTGAAATCGGTACGGTATTTGTTTACCTTATTATGGCTGTTGCTGATCTGGAACCATAAAATGCTTTTTCAAAGTCTTCTTTTTTTATCCTGTTAGAAATGGATACCAGTACCGCTAATCCTGGACCAAAAAAAAACGTAAGTCATACGAAGCTGGTTTCAAGCTCAAGTTTGTATCAAGAGCAGAAGATAGCAATAACAGTATTGCAAGTAGGAAATTTTGTGTTGACGAAAAACAAGTGAGGGAGTGGCAGAAAATGAAGGCTGACTTGGAAAAGATTCCAAAGGCTAAAAAAGCTCGACGTGGTTTAACAACTTCTTATGGGGTTCTAGAGACTGAATTGCATAAATGGGTTATGGAGTGCCGTCAAAATGGTTACTGCGTAACACGCATGGGAATTCACCTACGTGCCCTTCAAATGGCTAAGGATGCCAAATATAAAGCACCAGGCACTGAAAATTATGTTGCGTCAGCAGGATGGTGTACCCGCTTCATGAATAGGTTTGACCTATGTTTGTGATAAAGAACAAAAGATTTCACAGAAATTGCTGCAAGATCTTGAAGAAAATGTGATGTCATTCCAATCATTCATCATAAAACAAAGAAGGATTCATAACTATGACCTGGAAGATATCGGGAATATGAATGAAACACCTGTGACTTTTAATCTTCTAAGCAACAGAACTGTGGCAAGTTTGGGACACAAAACTATTTTCCTCGGTACCACAGGAAATGAAAAAAACATTTCACAGTCAATCTGTCATGTTTGGCTAATGGAACTAAGCTGCAGCCTGTCATTATTTTTAAAACAAAAAGACCTTGCCTAAAAAGGCCAAATTCCCACCACGAATTACAGTGCACGCATATGTTAAAGGCTGGATGGATGAAAACGGAACAAAAAAATGGCTGGAAGAAATTTGGAACGGACGACCAGGAGCTGCCTTAAAGAAGAAACCATCATTGCTAGTTTGGGATATGTTCAGAGCCCACACATCTGATGACATTAAAAATTGGCAAAGTCTTCTCAAGTTACTTTGGCTGTTATTCCAGGTGGGCTTACATCTGTATTGCAGTCCCGAGATGTGTCTTTAAATAAACCTTTCAAAGACCATGTGCGAAAGATGTGGCATGAATGGATGTCATCTGGTCAAGCCCGACTGACAAAAGTTGGAAATCTAATGAAGCCCGACATAGAATTAATAGCAAAGTCAGTTTGAGATGCATGGGTAGACATTCCAGAGGACATGGTGCAATGCGCCTTCAAAATATGTGGCATTAGTAATGCTATGGATGGCAGTGAAGACAGCGCTTTGTATGAGAATGACAGCAGTGATGGTGATGACTGCGAACTCAGTGATGATGACAATGTATATGCTGTTGCCCTCACACCAGCTAAAGTTGAAGCTCTGTTTAGACATACAGATGATGAGGAGGAATCCAGTTTTGAAGGATTTTAACTCTTTGTGTTTTAGCTTGGTTGCTGATTGAGCTAAGGGGGTTGTACTCTTAAGGTATCATTGTTCATACCATATTGATTTTGTTGACCACTCCATCTCCACTTACAGAACTAGTTTACTGTTTTTCTTTGAAATAAATATTCAAAAACATTTAACCTACTGATGCCTCAATAAATGTACGGTAATTTTATTGGTATTTATTTTGATTATTGAAACTTACCAGTAGCTGCTGCATTCCCCACCCTAGGCTTATACTCAATCAATAAGTTTTTCCAGTTTTTGTAGATAAAATTAGGTATCTCAGCTTATATTCGGGTCGGCTCGAGTATATAGGGTATATAGACAGACTCACTCATTCACTCGTCAACAAAATCGCTATTGTTCATTTAGTTGAAATGCTGAAATTTGGTTGTATGGTACATCTAGGAGAGTAGGTATCGGCTAAGAAAGGGCATTTTGGTATATCAAAATTTAGGGATACCGCCCCCTACAATAGAAAAACTAAATTTCCCAAAATCTTAAAAGTGCTTTGACTGATTTAATTGAAAGTTAGATATTATAGAAAAAAGAAAATTAGCTGACCTGTGCTTTTTTTATTTGTCAGTATTAATATTATGCTAACATATATACTCTGTGCTGTGCTTAGAAGTGGATTTATGCAAAGAAAGGACACAGCAGAAGTGATTGATGGGCATATGAACAGCAGCACTAGCCAATAGGATAGATGGATGACTGAAGAAGGCACTGTGTCCTGGATAAGAAAAAAAACAGACATGATCATGTTTGGGATCTACAGTCAGGTTTGAAATTGAATGGAAAGTTCAGTGAAGCTAAAGGGCGATGCTGATTGTTAGAAAGGACGCTATAAGGCTCCAGGGTCTACTTATTACCTGTTTCAATTCTAAAGAATACACTTTCCTATAAATTTGTGCTTTGCAATGACCATAAACAAAAGCCGTAAAGCAGGATAATCCAGGAATGTTGACAATTGTGCATAACAGCAGTGATCTAATAATATTATTATTTCTTATTTGTCTGACATGTTCATTTAAGGTGACTTGCAACCTTTAAGATACATTTTATGATAATTCTTTTGTGATTTGCCCAAGGTCACACAGTGTCATTAGCAGGATTTAAACCCACAACTTCAGGGTTTGAAGTCCTAGGACCAAATAATTAACCAATATTCCACACTGCCTTCCAGTAATGCTAGCACTGGACTAAAAATAATAAAAAATAAACAATTTACGAATACTGTATATAGTAAAGTTATATATGTTATATATTTATATAACATATAAAGTATGTTATATAGTAACATTGTATTCAGATACACCCAATCAACTGACAGCACTATAATGAGGCCCATTATCTTACAAATTTTCCTGGGCAATATAACACAGAAGGTCGGTAATAAAACTTCAGTTGTTGTTCTTCTTGTTTTTTTGAATTTCTCATTCTCCTAGACATGTACAAAGCCTACTGATCTTCACAAATTCCACCTGGCAGGCAGAAGTGAATATACTTTTTAAGTAAATGAATCCTGTTGAGACCCTTGACCGCTGTACTGTGTGCACACCCTTGCAATTTAAATTCTTTTGTATAACTGAAAAAATTTTCATTTTATGAACAATATTTTTAAGTTTACATAAACAGTTCAAATATTTAAAAGTTAAATATGAGCTGTAAATGTTTGATTTATACTTTAGGTAAGTGAATAGTACCAATAATATAATGCACACATTAAATTGGTTCATTTTGTATTGTGTTATAGGAGAGATCTCTGGAAAATTCACTTTCTTTATAAATATGTATGCTTTTTATTAACTTCACTTTGATCCTTCTACAAGAAATTATTTCATCTGCAGTATACTTGTAGTTGCGTATGCAATTTAGATGTGTCCCACATTTATTTGATGTATTTGCCCTTGTCTATGTATTACTATTGCAGTGCCAAAAAACTGAAATAATGAATAAAAATGTCCTTTCATTTTTTTTTGTGGAACAGTTTAAACCTCTTTACCTTGTTCCTTAGCACAAAAAAATATGTTTAAGTTTAATGAAATTTTTCAGAACAGTTTGTTCACTGTTCATGAAATCAAATTTTTATTGTTGGAAGATTTCATTATGCTGATTTTTTTTACTGCTTTTTACGGTATGCAGGACCTTTTTTCTGAAAGTCAGATTTTGCTTTAGGGAAAATTTCAACTCTGCTTACCTTGTGGCATTTTTCAAAAGCTGAAGGTCATACTGTGTAAAGCTTCACTAAACAGAGTCTGAGAATTTCTTAACATAGTAAAACATAGTTTTAACCTGGATTACACTTATACATTTGAAAAAGTAGTGATTTCCTTAACACAAAAACTATTCCTGTGTAATTTATGACCTTTAATTCTATATAACAGTGACTGATCTTTCTTACGTTAAAGTTCATATGTTAACATTTTCTGTATTCATTTGTCTTCTTTGATTTGTAGTTGATTAATGCTTTGCATGAACCAGGAATAACTCCAGTTAAAAAGGCATATCCAGTCAGACATTTCTCTTCCCCCGGCTGAAAGCAATAGCATTCTAACATAAAGAAATAAAACTTTTGTGCCCTTATTTATAAATGTCTAGTCCTTGCAAAGTCAAAACTGAAAAGTAAAAAATAAAATAAAGTCAAAGAACCTAACAAAAAAACAAACAAAATGGTTAAGAAACTGTAAAACTGGACACAGACAGAGTGTAATGCCAGTCCACACAAGGAGTGACGAAAAACCTTTTTCTAACCCCACAAATGCTGCAAAGATGAATAATTAGAGCACCTGAGGTGTGTTGCCAGATTACATAGGGACTCAGAATCCACCATTAAAAACAGTTAATCTATAAACTACATAATTAAAGGAATATGGGAAAAAAGAAATGAACTAACAGACGAGATTAACAAAGGGTAATTTACAAACACAAAACATTTAAATGAAAAGTAAATTTGTTGAGAATTTGGAAGCCTGCTTTTTCAGTTTAAATATTTTTTATGCTTTTAGTTATTTTTTTTTAGTTAATACAAATAATTTTTTTATAGTTCAATTTTAGAGCTTTATTTTCATTTGCAAGTTTGAATTTTTTTTCTTGCTCATGACAGTTTGTCATTTTGTTTGTTTTAATCTGCGCCACATCACCATGTTAAAAGACCCCATAGGTTAATATGGGTTCTGTGGAATCTTGCCTGGTTGCTGGGGACTGCCCTCCCGATATGATCCACAACTGCTTTGTCCAAGATATACAGTATTCAACTAGTGAACATTTAGTATTCAACATCCTGGTTTTGATTGTAGCTCTTTGTATTGGCTCTGTTTACATCTTGATGTCTCAGCTCAGGTTATTGAATATAATTTTACTGGTAAATGACCTTATAAATTTACATTCCGTATTATGACTAAACTCATAATGTGCTCTGAAGAGTTTATCTTTTATTTTACGGTTTAGTTCTCAATCTTTTGTGAAAGGAATTCCTTTTATTTTGTATTACAGGTAAATGCACATCTCTTTGTCAGCTTAATTAAAAATGGTGTTTTTGGGAAACTTGGTTTAGGAAGGTGAGTTATGTGAGACAGGATCTTAAGGAATATTGTGAGTGAATGAGAAGACCAGGAGCCTCATGCATAACGCTGTCCGTAGAATTCACACTATAACATGGCGTATGGACAAAAGCGAAAATGTGCTTATGCACAAAAAAATCCAGATGCATAAATCTGTGCTAACGGCAACTTCCACATTCTTTCACTACATAAATCCCAGTCAGCGTGAAAAGTAATGCACATGCATGCACCTGCTGCCCCACTCCAACTCCTTCCAGAATTACGCCTCTTTGAAAATGCAAATCAACATAAAAAGCCCTTAAGCTCATCATTCTGTGAAAAGGCAATGGCAAAAGCACGGGAGGAAATAGAAGAATTTCAGCAAATACCAAGTGGAGGAAAGGAAAAACGTTCTATTTATTGGTTTAAATAGTGATATAAACAACAAAAGGATTCCCCACTCAGGTACAGTGATATAAATACTCGAGTGGTGCAGCGAGAGTAATATGGAAAAAGATGATCCGCTGTGGCAACTCCTAACGGAAGCAGCTGAAAGAAAAAGAAGGTGGTGCTGTGACAGTAACAACGCTAAAGCAGTTATGGTATTTAGAATAGTTTGACCATTCTGTGGACCATTATATTGTTAAAGGTTAATTAGAATAAGATGCATTAAAGTAATAAACAATATGCGGTTAATTATAGTGTATTTATAAAGCCGCGTCAGGGATGTGGATCTAAAAAAGAAAGGGTAACCACACTGGAACAGTAGCACTGCTTTGACACTGGGTTCCACCAGTTTGCAAAACTGAGCGGAGAACTTGCGTACGCCAGGGTTGGAGTTACCGTGAAAATGTGTGTGGCTTTATGCCAAGTTTAGGTTTTGTACATTGCGATTTGAACATGGAAATGTTTGTACGCAAAATATTTGTGCGTATGCACCAGTTATACGTGAGGCCCCAGGAGATAATAACATTAACCAGAATTGTACTCAGTGCCAGGTGAAAGGTCAAAACTGGGAGATCAAAATATATTGAGCAAACAAAGCACAGGAGCAAAACCAAAAATCAAAGTCAAAAAAGAAAATCACCAAAGCTGAAACAAACCTAGTACTTTGCTTCCTTGAAATGAAAATAACTGACACTAAGAGATTAATGTTTTTTATTCAAGTAATGAATACTTTCTGTTTGTACCACTGCCATATTTATAATGGTGATGTAAATGAAGTAATGAATTAGGGTCATGTGTCCTGTCAATCGAAGACCATAAACAAACAAAATGAATTAAAATACACAAAAACAATGTGTATTATAACATTAGGCGGCTAGCAGATGGGCAGTTGGTGTCTCCAGTACATGTTTTGAGAGTTTTTTTGTTTCCCCATGGCTGGCATAACAAATGTAACAATACTCAAACTAAAACAGAATGATTCAGAGAAAAAGACAATGATGAAATACAAAAGATACAAAAACAAAACAAAACTCAGGGGTGAGACCCATATACACCATGACACATTTTATTTTTGACATATACAGTATATTAATTCTTGATATTTCATTATTAGCTCTTTGCAGTGCCGAGTTGGGTTTACGTTTGATTTAACTCCCCACATTTTTTAAGTCAGACTTTTCCATCTGTATTATTCCATTAAAATTAGTCTTCTAGTTTTCACACCAAAAAAGAATTCAATCATTCACTAATCGCTTTAGGAAAAGTTGCCTTTTTATGGAGGTGTACTTTTGCTTGTGATATATGAAAAGGGTAATGTTAATCTAAGCAGTACACTCCTACATCTAGCACACACATTTTAGAAAGTTCTTTTTAAAGAGAAATAATACAGAATCACAAGACAACATTGCCTGCATTATAATTAAGGAAGATAAATTCCAACTGATTGGTCGGATCCAGTGTTAAGCAAGCAGTCATCTAATCAGCTGCATTTCCCTCTGGTACTGATGTAAAATTAGATATTTAATCACAAGGTTCATGGTTTATCACAGCTCGACTGTATGTTTATTCTTTTTAAAGTTAACAGTTTTGTATTCATTGTCTAACCACACTGCATTCAAACTGTTTTTCCCTCACAACAATTCATTGTCTTTGAATCAAAATAGAATATATATATATAAAAAATATGTATATATAATATATATAATATGTATATATATAATATATATTATATGTATATATGTATATGCATATATTATGTAAAAATAAACTTCCATTTCTGCTTCTTTTTATAGGTTTTAGGTTCATTATTATCACATGTACAAATTACACCCCTTGCCTTAGATTGAAATATGTATATATATGTATATATATATATAAAATATATGTAATATGTATATATATATACAGTAATCCCTCGCTACTTCGCGGTTCACTTTTCACGGATTCACGACTTCGCGGGTTTTTAAATATAGTAGTAATATTTCCTAGTCTAAGAACAACAAAACAAGTTCAGTGATTAAATGCGTTGTAACACGGGCTGTGATTGGTACATGGGAGGGAGATGACAAATCATAGCTTCCCACTTTCTAATCGGGCCCGTGATTGGTGCTTTGACTGATGTCCAGATCCCACAGCATCTCCCCTTGTCTCTCTGTCGCGGCCATTTCACTTCAAGCTTTCTCGCCGAGCGGTTTACTTTACACTGTACTGTGTGTGATTTTTTTGTGGATTCTTTGTGTTGAACTTCCCTTCAGTTTTCACCCCCTGCAATGGCTGCCAAACGTGCTCCTTCTTCCAAGGCTGGTGCTGAGCCTAAACGCCGTTTGATCGGTCCAATTTTGCAACAAGGTCAACGACGTCATGACCGCCTACAAGCTGCTCTTTGACCGGAAAAAGAAGCAGCGGCAGCAACTGCCGATCACAATGTTTTTGCAGCCTCGCAAAAAAGAGCCAGTTCCTACTACTACTACGGATACACCTTCGGAAACCATGGAAGAGGTGCCCCAGGAAATGTTAGGTAGGTCCCTGTTATTAATAGAGTAAAGGGTGGGTTGTAAACAGTACAGGGAGGGTTTAAAAACGTCCAAATACACGTTAAATAATTAAATAAATATGGTGTCCCTACTTCGCGGAAATTCAGTTACTGCGGCCGGCCTTGGAACGTATCTCCCGCGATAAACGAGGGATTACTGTGTGTGTGTGTGTATATTTATATATATATATTGTAATAAAGGCGCTATATAGCACCTGTCCCGGCACAGACTGACACAGAGGCACGTGTAAAATCAACAAGATTTTTTATTTTTTCTTTTCAGCCGTGGGGCACGCCTTCCCTGTGTCCCACAGGCCCAACACAGTCCCAAAGCACTTCAACACAACCAAACCAATCATTCCTCTTGCACCACCACTCCTCCCAGGCAACCTCGTCATCTTCCTCTCGATTCTGGCTCCTTAGTGGTGGATGCTGGCCCATTTTATAGCCCAGCCGGAAGTGTTCAAGGTGCTTGACCACCTGGTCCCAATTGCACTTCCGGGTGTGGCTGAAGACTCGTCCAGCCGGGCTCTGGATTCCAGGCAGCACCCCCTAGCGGCCACCCCAGCTCCCAACCAGGCTGTGGAGAACTCCATCTCCCATGGAGCCATGCGGGAGATTGGGGAATCTCCGTCGGCCAGAGAGTCTGCCACTGAGCGTCCTGGGGGAGGTATTGGGCTTCCCGGCATGGCATGGGACCTGGCTGCCCATCACAATATATATATATATGATATGTATATGTATATAATATGTAAAAATAAACTATAATAATAATACTAATAATCTTCCATTTCTGTTTCTTTTTATAGGTTTTTAGGTTCATTATTGTCACATGTACAAATTGTACTCCTTGCCTGAGTCTGAAATATGTAATTGTTCAATTTGATCTACATGAGACATACTGAAGGGGTGGGAATGAATATCAGCAAACAGATATAGGTCTGCTCTTGCTATTAACAAAAAATTAAGTTATATTTAAAAAGAAGGAGACTGTTAAAAATTCCTTACAGGTGTATTTCATCCATTTCCTAAAAGAAAATGGTGTTTACTAGAATTTGCCACCATGATAAGATTGCTTTGTCTGATTTTGAAGGGGTGTTGTTTATGTTTTGGGTTTATTAACAGTTTTTTACCTGTTTATTTTGCATTCATTATACAAACTTAACTAAAGTGCTTGCTTAGACAAGAGTATAATAAAATCTGCACCATATGAATATTGTATAAATTATAAATTGTGAGGAGTATATTTGCCTGGATGTTCAGTACTGGCTAGCTTTTACTGTGATTGAGCTCTTTTGTTTGTTAATGCCCCCCTGTCTCTGTGTTCTTTTTAAATCTTATGTACATAAAAGCATCTATTTAGTTGTAATCTACTCAGAGTGCATCTGGTCCCTAATTACCCAATGCTCCAAGTGACTAGTAATGAATCACAATTTCCCTCTGTAAGATAAAAGCAAACAGAGAAAACCAGTAGCAGATCTCAGAAGTTTGTATGTGCATGTGTAGCTAGAAAGGTCTGACAAGCTGATTTTACTAACAATATTATGGTTTGCACTACTTGTGACACATGTTACAGCAAAATAAAAAATAGCCCCCTATGATTATTATGTCTCTGCTCACATGTAACGTCAAAAATAATACTGAGCTACTCCTTAAAACTAGAGGGAAATCCACACCATTTAACAGACAGAATTGAATCCAAGTCTATGGATTTGGGATGTACCAACAATAACCACAGCATTGTCATGCCAAACAACAACTCTCCAGACTTTAAAAACCTATATTTACTTAAATAATTGTTGTATAATTTTGCTAAAAAAAGTGTTGTTACAGTGTCCTTCTCGGTGGCGCAGTGTTAGCACTGCTGCCTCACAGTAAGGAGACCTGGGATCGCTTCCCAGGTCCTCCCTGTGTGGAGTTTGCATGTTCTACCTGGTTTCCTCCGGGTGCTCCGGTTTCCTACCAAAGTCCAAAGACATGCAGGTTAGGTGCTTGTCCTGAGTAGGTCCTAAATTGCCCCTAGTGTGTGCTTGGTTTGTGTGTGTGTGCCCTGCGGTGGGCTGGTGCCTTGCTTGGAATTTGTTCCTGCCTTGCATCCTGTGCTGGCTGGGATTGGCTCCAGCAGACCCCCGTGACCCTGTGTTCGGTTATAGCAGGTTGGACAATGACTGACTGACTGTGTCCTTCTTTGCTTGTTAGTTTTGAATGTTTGGCGTCCCCTTATACTGTAAACACTCCTGTCCAATTTTCTTTAATACTTCAGAGTTTTGTTAAGCACTTATAGTTTTAAATTTTACAGTGATGGTAATTGCATATTGCAAAAGAAAGAGGAAGTAATAAATTATAGTATGTGTTACAGTTAGATTGCTATAGTTTGAACTTGTGCCTTTTTTATTGATCGTGACTATAGCTTTTCCTAGAATATTTCTGATAGATTATCTACTTAAGAAGCTTTTTCATTAAGAAAATGATTCATGGTTCTCGATGGAGTAATTCCTTACATTTATTCAAAATGGCAACGGACCAGCCTAATAGCTTTTTTCATTTACTGCTTAGTGGACGCTCAGAACAGGTCACATTTGTAGCTGAAACTAAACATGCAATGCAAAATTAGTAACAACAGTTTGCTTTCTTTTTGTTGATTAATTTCTAGCGGATTGTTATTCTCTGAATGTGTGTGCATAAAATTGTGATCTGCACAAGAGTAACTAAAAAAATGAGTTTGACACTAAATTTAACCGCATCTAGCAAATCCCATAGCTTCATAATGAAAGTGTTGAGTCATGTGTTATGCAATTAATTTGATTCTCAATGAAGAGAATAGTAATCCTTAGATTATTCTTCCTTTGCTGTATAAGAGAATGTGTTTGATGTTTATTTTTTTTTTTCATTTTTATTACTATTTAATTTAATATTGTTTTTTGTTTTTTTTTGTATCAGTATACTGCTGCTGGATTATGTGAAATTCCCCTTGGGATTAATAAAGTATCTATCTATCTATCTATCTATCTATCTTTTCCAGAATATCAGAGACTGAGCTCAATGCAGTGCTATAATTTGATGTCTATGGTTACAAAAAAGCATTCAGATCTGTGGGAGACAGTGTGGCACAGTGATTAACAACCAGGCTGCCATCCACAAGAGTGACAATTCAGTTTCCATCACTGACACACACAGTGTATTTCAGAACTCCAAAGGAGCATTGAAACAGCCAAATTATGTCCCTGCATTTATTAATAAAAGCTGCAGCTATATTAAGAAGTAAAAATGTAATTATCTGCAAAGCATTGCAGCTCCTTTTCTGACCTCTGTTTTCCTGCATAACTGTTTTGGTCATTCTCTCTCCCATCTTTTTGCAGAGCAAGAATCAGAACTGACAAAGGGAAAGATTGTTTAACTTGTATTAATACAAATTAAGAAGCCTGTTAATATTTTTGCTCTATTGCCTTACATAGACTAATTAACCACAAATATTATTAATTAAAATGCTATGCTATGATACACTTAACCAAATATATTCTAGTCTTAGTTTTAACAATGTTTTGCATTTGTAAATACTAGATAAGCATCATCATTAAAATAAACAGTCTACTCAAATTATAATGAGAATGTGAAGGGAGCACTTAGCAATTATGCTCTTTGGCTGCTGTTGATACCCTTGGTACGTGCAGATTTTATGTGGTCTGGGTGCTGTTTGCTAAATTTGACTTTATCATTGTTGTTGAAAATTTAATTAGTACAGCCCATAAATAAGATTATTTTTGAATATCTACTTAAATTATGTTTCATTTCCTATCAGTGG
This sequence comes from Polypterus senegalus, assembly GCF_016835505.1. NCBI lineage: Eukaryota > Metazoa > Chordata > Cladistia > Polypteriformes > Polypteridae > Polypterus > Polypterus senegalus. The sequence goes on from NC_053156.1 coordinate 67,607,051, forward strand.
AATGAAATGATTTAATTATTTCATAAAGAACGTGTTTTTTCATTGTAGTTTTCAGTCTGTTCATCTTTTTTATATACTGTAGCTACTGACATTAAAAGGAATTAAATAGTACATTATTTCTGTCTTGTTAAAGATACAAAATGAGCATACTGGAATTTAAATATGTTAATGTATCATTACTGTTAAATACAATTTTCCTTTTTGTCATTATCCTATATTTAATCTTTAGCTTCTCAGAAAATTTACACAGATTTAAAAAAAAAAGCAATAACAACAAACAGTACATAAGTGTACTTAACTGGGTAATTGTCACTAAGCAATATTGGCATCTTGGGCTGTAATATGCACTGAGTAAACAGTAATAAAGCCCAAGCTAACAACCACGTATTTAGCAAAGGGTTCACAAATTTTTCATTGTTTTAGAGCTGAAGCTTACAATAATCAAAAAATGGCAAATCACTTATATTTTTTAGACTTTTGCAACTTATAGAATTTGTTGCTGATGATTGAGATACCATATGCTCAAGAGTAGTGTTGTATGGTATATCAGTAATAAGAAATACGGTGTTACCATATTTTTAAAATGGCACTGTACCAATATTATGTAAAATTCACTGATCTTAGTACATAAAAATGTGATTGTGATTGCTTTATGTTGCCTTTATTAAAAAGTAAGTTCTGTGTCTTTAAGAAACATGGACAACATGGAAAAGGCATGATAATTCTTTGCAAGTAGTGCTGCATCAATGACTAGCAGAAAACCAAATCATGCTAGTTGAGCTTTGCGACAATTCAGTTACAAAAAAAGAGATGAAAATAGTTGATAACACTATTCATCGCTAACTTGTTGATAAACAGAACTATCAATGCTATCAAAGCTATCAGAGTTTAAACTTAAGACTTGGCATACAATTGATTATAGAATCATTTAATGTAGTCAATGCCATGACCAGCTTTTGCAGCCGAGGGTCGCATACCATTACAAAAAAAATCACTGTATCTTAGACTACTACCACCACTGCTAGACATACAACAACGCGTTGCATTGTGGCTTGAATGTTGCTAAGCTATGTTCAATTTTACATTCATAGTCTGTACTACTGCAGAAATTTTTGTAGGAATTTCTGAAGGCTCGTAAAATATGTTTGTCATGATTTTTCACTGCATTTCTATGAGTACCATAGGCTGGGCCACTCGGAGGTTGCTTCTGAGCTGCCATTTCAATAGGCCGGATTTACAGTAATTTAGTTGGAGTGCTCCTTTACGCGAGGTATTACAGTAGTTGAGCCAGTGCACATCTTTTTTTTTTTTCCTGCAGTTTAAACAAAGAGCAGCAAGTGAAAGCTTGTTTTGTCAGTGAACAAGAGGTGATTGGTATATTAGCCTTTACATTAAAAAAAGTGGAGTAATAAGCTGAAAAAAGTAATCAGAGCAGTCCTCCTGTACAACTAGACAAATGGCAAGAAAAGCTACTTTAAGGAATTCAGTCCTTTATTTTGTCTTTTAAATTAAAACAGACACCACTTCAGTTTGGATAGTTAGCTTGTTTAAAATGCAGAAACCTACACTTTTAATTGGAAAAAGAAAAGATAAAGACAAATTTGAAATTGCTCTTTAGTAGACAAAAGCCTTTTTGTTTAAGATTTGTACTGTGTTTTTTATTTGTTGCTGTGTGTCATACAGCATACGTTTTGGTAAGAAACAAGCACTACATAATTAAAATGGTAATCCATATTTATAATTACACCTCAAGGATTACAAATGTCTAGTTGATACACAGAGGAAAAAAGACATACCTGTATATTTATAGTTAATGTATATTTTAACAGCTAAAACCTGTAGTGCTATTAATAATTTAAAATGATTAAAATGTATAAGTGCATGTATATTTACATTTAGGCAGCATTTAATTGCCAATATCAATTAATTGATTGTGTGGGAATATACAGTATATGTATAGTTTTTGCTGTTAAAGAAAAGGTAAAAACTACTTCCTTTAATTGAGCCTTGTTTCAGATAGGTGCATTACAGAAAAAAATAAGCAATAAGTCAACTTGTAATTATGAGAAACATTTTATTTTCTTTTATGCTACAGAGGTGTCACCCATTGCACAGCTACACTCGGGTTATGTGATGGGTGCAGCAACACGCTGTATCAGTGCATGCTCCCAACCCCTCCTCTTTCTCCTATATGATAGATAGATAGATAGATAGATAGATAGATAGATAGATAGATAGATAGATACTTTATTAATCCCAAGGGGAAATTCACATAATCCAGCAGCAGTATACTGATACAAAGAAACAATATTAAATTAAATAGTAATAAAAATGAAAAAAATAAAAATAAAAAAGCAGACAATAACTGAGTAATGTTAGCATTTACTCCCCCGGGTGGAATGGAAGAGTCGCATAGTGTGGGGGAGGAATGATCTCCTCAGTCTGTCACTGAAGCTACTCCTCTGTCTGGAGATGACACTGTTCAGTGGATGCAGTGGATTATTCATGATTGACAGGAGTTTGCTTAATGCCCGTCGCTCTGCCACAGATGTTAAATTGTCCAACTTTACTCCTACAATAGAGCCTGCCTTCTTAACAAGTTTGTCCAGACGTGAGGCGTCTTTCTTCTTTATGCTGCCACCCCAGCACACCACCGCGTAGAAGAGGGCACTCGCCACAACCGCCCGATAGAACATCTGCAGCATCTTACTGCAGATGTTGAAGGATGCCAACCTTCTCAGAAAGTATAGTCTGCTCTGACCTTTCTTACATAGAGCATCAGTATTGGCAGTCCAGTCCAATTTGTCATCCAGCTGCACTCCCAGATATTTAAAGGTCTGCACCCTCTGCACACAGTCACCTCTGATGATCACAGGGTCCATGAGGGGCCTGGGCCTCCTAAAATCCACCACCAGCTCCTTGGTTTTGCTGGTTAAGATGTATATGAAATATGTATTATGAATAAATATTTTTGTACATAATTAGTTAAAGTATGTAATTTAAATAAATATTATTTATTTTAGTATTTTATGGTCACTGAACAATAAGCCTACAGAATTTAATTTTGTTAATAAGAAATTAACAGTTAACACCTGTGGTCTATATTTTAATTATACAAATACACTTTAATATAGTACATAAGGCTTCTATGTGCCTGGTTATGCAAGAATTCTTTTTTTTTTTTAATGGATAAAGAAAAAAATCGGTATTGGCATATTAATTATGAAGAAATTTGTCATCAGTATCAGTGTTAAAAAATCTGATTGGAGCATCCCTAGTAACAGGGTTGGTGGTTCTGGAGCACTGAGTGCTGTAATTGCTTTGGTGGTTTTTTGGTATTAGTAATAAGGTGTTAAGGCTGGTATTGGTACTGGAAGTCAACTTATTTGCTTTGATCCAGAACTTCTCATGATGCAAAATCCATTGGGACCAGTGAAAGTGAAGACAGGAAGAGGCTCCAAATGTAGAATTAAATAAATAGGTGTGCTATGCTTTGAGACAAAAAAATGAAAGCTGTTGTTTTTCGTTAAAATTTTTAAAATATTTTATATACAGTACTTTGGCATGGTTATTTACCAGGGAGGAAATTTAAGAATGTTCTTCCCCAAAAAATGTGCAGGAATAAAATTAATTAGATTTTTGAAATTATTCAATCACAAACAGAAAAAATAATATAGTGAATTTCTCACCTGTTTATTTTTGTTTGATCAAAAGCTGCAGGAAACACAGTACCTTACCTCAACCATGTAAGGCCACTGCAATATGGCCGGCAATTCATAATATTCAAGATCAGGCACACATCTACCGAAGATGTGACTGTGGCAAAGTTTCCCATCACAAACCCACACCAGTGCCTAGCCCTATGCAATAATATCCCTGCCTTTTGTACTTTTATGCAGAGAAAATTCTACAAAAAAGCACTGCAATATTTAATTATCAGATATACAACCTTTTATCTTCAGTGAGAGTGTTATAGTGCTTTTATTGTCTATTTCTTCCCAAGGTGTCACCAACACTGTGCTGAATGATACAAACCAACATATCCTGAGATATTACAGTATGTATTGTTTATAGGAATTTAAACAAAGATGTAAGGAATATTTACCCTAAATGTCATCAGCATGTCATTTGCCCTAATGGGTTGCTATGAATCATATTTATACTACCACTCCTTACCCCTCTTTCACTATGGACAGTCAGACCAACTCGTATTAGTCGTACTGCCAGCTAACAAGCAGAAACTGATGCAGGAGGAGCCAATAACACTACTGTTGTTGACCTGATCATGAATAAACATGAGACCGCTTGCAAAGAATAGATTTTCATTCTGACACAGTGGCTCTGATACAATAATCCCTATCTTGTCATCAAAGCCAAAGAACTTACCATAGACTGCGTTGGACTAAATTAAAGGGGGGTGTTTAAATGTAAACTTCTTGGAGTGACCATCACCTGAAGTGAGTACACTATATCATGGCTATAGTCAAGGAAGCTTACTGGTGTCTTTACTTAAGTCTGCTGAAGGCCCAGATGACTTCTTTTCTGCTCTCCAGACCCTTCTGCATCACACAGGTGCAGGTTCAAAGTCTACTTGGCTCTGTGCACACAGGTCTCAAGTGGTGGTAGCTGCTAATGTGAACACCTGGAAGGCTGAGCTGATCAAATAGGATATCGAGGTAATTGGAAAGCACTGTTATAGGGAAAGATAAACTAGGGATCAAGAAACAATGGAGATTTTGAATGTCAGAAAAGTTAACAGATGCGAGTGCCAAAACAGGAGAGCAAAACTAGAATCATATTCAAAAAGAAAATAAGCTAGAAGTCCTGACTCTGCCTTTGGTTGTAACACTAACATGAATATTTTCATCCAGAAAAGATACAGCATGTAAATATCAGAAACTGTGCACCCCATCTTATATAGGCAGAGGAAGATGAAACAAACATCATGAATGGCAGCAGGTACAGTCACCAGAAACATTACGGCTTCAGCCATCCATAATATCACAGATTATCAATGATAGTGGTAAAGAATCTGTTCAAAGAGATTCCATAATGACATCACCATCAAAACGGTAAAAGTAATAAATGATAAGAAATCCACAAATAAAATTTCCAAAAATGAAACAAATTAATTCAGGGATGCCACAACAAAGAATCTTGACTGTAGCAAAAGGCAGTCACATATGATTGTGAAGGACGGACACACTTGTTTTTAATGTTCACAGCTGTTAATATTTTTTAGTTGGTTTTGTTGATGTGCTAGTTTTTATTGTTATCTCAGCAGTGAAGATTGCAATTTCAGTCCAACAATGTGCATTTTTTTTTTCCTATTACTGCACATGTAGTGTAATGTTTTAAACTGAACACCCATCATTGGAGATCATGCTTCCCTATACAAAAAGTGTAATGTTTAAATATTACCACCGTTACTGCTGCATTAGAAGAGTGAGAAACTAAAACACTGCATTATTTTTAACCCGCCACCTATGCAAAATTATTTGAAAAATTGGAAATTTACTTAGGGAACTAAATTTTAAGCATGTGGCCTATTGAAGAAGATGCTACATTGTTCCTTGTCTCAGTCCCACAAATGAGTTACTCATTGACCATGAGAAATACTTTAGGCTGCCTATGTGCAAAAACATTACCACAGTCTATTTGTGATCTTGTTAGTAAGTGTAGATTAGTGTGTTAACTAAATATATAAGACTAGGTTTTACTTACATACGGAGTATAATGCTTTTCTTGTCAATTTACTTAAGCTTTCAATATTAGCTTCAGTATTACACTGTGAGCATGGGAAGAACATTAGAATGGTAGATGAGAGCAGTCCATTTAGCCCACCAAAGCTCATCAGTCCTGTCTACCTAATTCTTCTAAAATAACATCAGGACCAGTTTTGTAAGTCCCTAACATCCTACTGTTTGCCACACTACTTGGTACCTTGTTCCATGTGTCTATGGTTCTCTGTGTAAAGAAAAAACTTCATATTGTTTGTGTAGAATTTACCCATAAAAAGTTTCCAACTGTTCCCTATGTCCTTGCTGAACTCATTATAAAGTAGCAGTCTCGTTCCACTGTACTAGTTTCCTTCATATTTTTGAGCACTTCAATCATGTCTACTCTTCAATCTTATTTTGCTTAAACTGAAAAAGGCTCTAATGCTTTATAACGTAACATTCTGTTAGCCTTCTTAATGGCTTCTGATCACCGTCTGGCAGTTGATACTCTTGAGTCCACTACGACTCCTAAATCCTGTTCATAAGGTGTACTTTTGATGGTTGTTAATATGTTTTAATTGATGGATTTATATCTGTTACTCTCACCATGAAGCTAATTTGAAAGAAGAATGAAAAACTCCTGAGACATCAGACAGTATAAGGATTACTTTATGGTCAGCTTACCACATTCCTAATAAACAGTATGAACATGGTCTAGGTGCATTGAGTGCCTAGAATGTTGACTTATGAAACGCATCATTTTTGCATCCAGTGTTCTAAAAAGAATGTTCTGCTGATGAATTAAGACTTTAAGAGAGGATGAGAAATAAAAGATAAGAAAAGATCAGAGAAGAAGGATCAGAGAAGGGAGTAAGTCAAGAGAGAAGGTTCATGTAGAAGAGGCAGAATAAAGATTGGTAGTATGAGCCAGTGCGGTTAACAGTTGGCAAGGTGACTGAAAAGTGAGACTCTGGGAAATAAGGAGAATTGCGCTCCATGAGCAAGCTGCTCCTGCTGAGCATTCAGCGACCAGGAGCAGCTGATGGGCTTCAAGGGTCATCCTATGGACATCTGTGGGTGGTGGTGAAATGATGGAGTCAGGCTTTAGGAGTCCCCAGCTATGAACGGATGAGGTGGCCTAGACGTGAACAAATTAGTGGATGAGAATTGTTGCTGGTGTTTTGACCCCTGCTGAGGAGATCTGATGGCTGAGTGGGGTCGGTGAGAAGGGAAAGGAAAGTACTGAAGATCTAATGAGAGAGAAGGCATCCAATTTTCTTTTTCTGCTTTTAGAGTTGGTTTTAACCCATGTATGGATTAATTGATTTATTTATTGACTTATTTTAACTCCCAATAAAGAGCATTTGGTTTTATCATGAATTGTTTATTTATATATAATATATATATATAATATATATATTCGAGAGAGAGGTGCAGTAAGTGTGTACACCAGAATTAGGGTGAAACACGTGTCGTGTACTCTTTGCATTATTTGACAGTAAAACTATTCAGCCATTCTATGATCTGCTTCTCGCAACTGAAAGAGGGCACCATGGCAGATGTTTGCAGGCTCGCAGTCCAACCACAAGCGTTACCTGGTAGGTAACTACACATTAGATTGTGATTCAGACTACGAATGCCATGTGTATATATATATATATATATATATATGCGTTCCAGAACCCCCCGTGATAGGTGAAAATCCGTGAAGTAGAAACCATATGTTTGTATGGTTATTTTTATATATTTTAAGCCCTTATAAACTCTCCCACATTGTTAACGTTATTAGAGCCCTCTAGACATGAAATAACACCCTTTAGTCAAAAGTTTAAACTGTGCTCCATGACAAGACAGAGATGACAGTTCTTTCTCACAATTAAAAGAATGCAAACATATCTTCTCTTCAAACGAGCGCCGTCAGGAGCAGAGAACGTCAGAGAGAGAGAGCGCACGAGATTAAAGCAAACAATCAAAAAATCAATACGTGCTTTTGGGCCACCGCGATAAAGCGGCATTTCTTAGAGGAGCGTCCATATCCTTTAGGCAAACGGGCTCTGTGCAAACAGCCCCTCTGCTCACACCCCCTCTGTCAGGCGCAGAGAATGTCAGAGAAAGACCGAGAAAAGCAAAAAATCCGCTCGGGAAGCACATCGTATATCATTGAGGAGTTTTAGTTAATATGTGATACATGCTAAGATTGGGTAGCTTCTAAGCCATCAGCCAATAGCGTCCCTTGTATGAAATCAAATGGGCAAACAAACTGAGGAAGCATGTACTGTACCATAAATTAAAAGACCCATTGTCCGCAGAAATCCGCGAACCAGCGGAAAATCCATGATATATATTTAGATATGCTTACATTTAAAATCCGTGATGGAGTGAAGCCACGAAAGTCGAAGCGCGATATAGTGAGGGATCACTGTGTATATATATATATATATATATATATAAAATATATATATAATTGCTAGAGACTGCACTGCACTTGTTTTCATAGCTAGATTTCTTTTTATTTGTCAGTATTTTTTTTACGTTTGGCAAATTTTAACGAGGAATTATGTGATCTCACTTTGTCATAAAATAAAACCTCAAAATTTTATGGTGTCTAACTTGTGATTTGTAAGTGTGCAAATTCTAAATAGAAATATGCTATATATAGTTAATAATTAACCAGTACATTTTTTTCTTTCACACTAACAAGTACTTATAAAATATGATTTAGTACTTTAATGATCGTGTGTGTGTGTCTGTGTAGTTAGAATGCGATGAACTGGTGTCTTATTTCCAGTGATTTTGATTTTTGACCCCCTGTTTAATCATGTATATAATTCAGCGGTGCTTAAAACAGACAAATGATTAGAAATTATAATTCACTGTCAGGGTCTTTGCAGTTTTTAGATTATTGTTTAAACACTTATATTGTTTTTAACCAAATGTTTGTCAGTATTACTTACTGTATATACAGTACTAGTTGCCTGAAATTAGTTTTTTGGTTTGCGTGTTGTGCAAATAAGTACAAGAAAAGCCTTTGTTGCTATGGCTGTGATACATAGTAAGTTTCACCTTCATTTAATGTATCAAATGAATTGAGGGAGCGAAGTACACAGGATGTATTAGCTTTTACTGTTTGCTTTTTAATAAAACAGCATTTCATTTCCCAAGGTTTTTTCCCCCCTTTGGGCTGCTGCATTTTTTTCCTATTCTGCCTTAAACCACCTGTTAAATGCATAATGTACTGTGTACAGTATGCCACTTTTTAAATACATTTTACAACTTTATTGGTTTAAAAATAAATCATTATTCCTGTTGGAGGAAAATTACACACAGCACTTTGTGACATTATCTATTTACAGTATATCCCAAACACATTTACATTTTTTTCTGCAGAGTTCTTGCTAATTTCAGAACCAGAATTGTAGTAATACACTGGACTAGGTCTTGCTGGGAACAGCAGTAATTGACCATTTTATGCTGCACAGCATCTCGTAGTATCTTTTTGTTTTAAGTATGGGCTATTACTGTATGACTGCTAACTTATAAGTGATGAATGAATGACCTTTATTCAGGCCTAACATTCAACATCTCTAGAGTAGCCATATTTCATTTCAAAGGGTATATTTTGTATGGGAAAAGGTATAGAAAACTTGTGCTGATTTTATCGTTATAAACATAATCTTAAAAAAGTGAAATAATATATTATTTGCCCTTTTAAAAATGATTTTAAATAGTTGTGAACAACAGTTTAGTATTTTTTCTCTACATCTGAAATATTTAAAAAGGATTTAACAATTTTTCAATGTAGCTTTTTGATATGACTTAGAAAGCTAAAATGCAACTACTTTTTCTAAAATGCCTTCAAGTGTGGAATAATGGAGGTGACTGGGAGAAGAAATGTCAATAAATACAACTAAAATGATCACAACCGAGTATCTGTCCTATCTGTCATCAAAGCCTTGTTGTAAATCAAAAATTAAAGTCAAAGCAAAAAGGGGTCTATTAATACTAATATAGGCCAAAACCAAAACAACACAGAGATTTATTTGAATGCTCCGCAAACTCATATGAGAAAAGGTCATCACAGGTGACCTTTTAACCTGTCACATCAATAACATCAGGCACCGCAACCTCTAAAGCCACGCCCCCGGCACTCAGGAGTGCGTCCTAATAACAGGACTACTAAAATGGCGGCATGCATGAAAATTAAGATTGTTTTGAAATAAGACACAAAATATTCATAATTCTTTGGAAACAGCATTTCAGAAAGTATATATATGTTATGTGATCAAAAAACAACTATAATTGCATAAAAAGATTTGTAAAATAGTTTTAGAAAAACTTGTAAAAGGTTAATAAAGAATTCAAATTATAATAATAGGTATACTGTTGGAGTATTATATGATTAGCTACTAAACTGTAAGTATAGAAAGTACTAGAACCAGGTATCATACTTGTATTGAAGAACTTCTGTTACTCCAATATGACACAATATCTTTAATTTTCTGCAAAATACTTTGTAGAGGTCTGGCCCAGGTTTTGAAAATTTCAGTGGCATTAATAAAATGAACTGAGCAGATTCCTTTCAAATAAATTATGAATTAGATATGGAGGAGCACAGGTGGAAACCTTTACATAGTGTGTAGTGGGACTTGAGAGCAAATTTCCCAGTCTTATTTGAGTGGTTACCCTGCCTTTTTTTTAATCTCATTTGTTAATATATTGAGACCTTTTAGTAAATAGTTAACCAGATGAGTCAGATGGACTAAATGATTATTTTTTATTGGTGAACTTTCCTATCTTCCAGATGAGCAACTTATAAATAGAATGGCTCAGAAGGACTGGAAGCTTTCTGCAATAGTAATAAACAGTGTAAAAAAATTGTGCTCTTTATTTGTTCACTGTAACTTATAGGAGAAAAATATTGTAGGAAAGTATTTATACCTCTCTTACAAGCAACCATTTTAAAAGTCTAGGTAAGTAGATGGAAAAGATGAGCTGCCCACATTGTACAGTCAGGTTCAATACAGTGGATACAAAAAAATCAGGTCTAGAATGTAGTGAGGTAGTATACTTTCAGTGATTTTCATGTGTGACAAACAGTCATACTGTAAGGTGAGACTTCACAGGAGCCGCAAAGATAAATAAGTATTTATAGGGAATTGCAAAGCAAGTCTTTGGAATAGTGAGAAAGCTGGTGTCAGGAGTGGAGGCTTGTCTTGTAAATCTCTGTGACGTAAACAGCAATGGCAAGCAGTCTTCTGAGTTGTAGCTAAACATTTTATGAATAAAATAAACCATTTTTTATTAACGGAATAAATGAACTATTTTCAAAGTTATCAAAAATATTTACTTTATAGGATACTGCACAAGTAGAAAAAAAATGCTCCGCACATATTTTGCTGCTCTGGCCATCAAATTCAGTTTACGAGTGCAATATAAGAGCAGCATATTAATGATAAAATGTCAAACTCTCTTATTAAGTCTTGGAGCCAAACAGGTGTGGCGTTTTGCTTTGTCTTATTTAAGACTTTTCTCCTAAGGGATTTTTTAATATTTTTCCCCAGTCACATCCATGTTACAAAAGAAATAATTAATGGAGGGATTCTATGTTTTTAGTTCTATTCAAGTCTTGTTTGTATTCTTAGTTCCTATTAGATTAAAAAATACATACAAAATAATAGAGCTTATTTTTGAATTAAAATTTTCCCTAAAATTTATTTACTGTTGTTTGGTATTTACATGCCAGAAACTGTTTTTCTGCCTAAGATTTTGTATTGGCTCATTTGTTGGTCATTCAAATTTGAGAATTTTAACATTTCACCAGATCATTACTTGTCAAACCTCTCACTTTTGTATGGTGAATGGAATATTGCAAGTTAAGTCAAAACAAGTTAAGAATTACATATACTTTATGATTTGTACACATCAGATATAGTTTTATTATTATACATTATTGTTTTCAGTTGAAAACAGTAACATTTGTTATTTTTAACTAAACACTAATTGTACATATAGTTGCAAGAAAAAGTTTATGAACCCTAAATTTTATTTAGTAACCAAACTACAAACAAGTCATCCTTTAATTCTTATATTTAGATTCAATATCTTTTGTTTATAATGAATGTATTTACCTATTTTCGGTATGTATACCTGTCTTATAGCAACAAGCTTACAGGTTAAAAAAAATTAGTAACAATTATTTTGAATAAACAGTATTGTAATTGTATAATCTTGGTCTGCCCAAAATTCAGTACAGTAAAACATGGTATTGACTACATCAAGTGATCTTGTAAGAACTGACTGTCAAAGCATGTAAAGTGACTGAACACTGCAGCTGTTATTAGGTGTTGGAGTGTAATGGCAAGGTTACTGGTTAATTACCCAATGCAAGCTTCATTGTGTAATACTAGACAAGTCTCTTAACTTGACAACACTCCAGTTTTATAAATACAAAGTACAAAGTATTGTTTTATGTGGGGTTTGATTTATAAGTAGCTTTCAGTGATACCATCAGATCAGATGAACCCATTTAAAAACAAGTGGTCAGAATTAAAATACCTCAAAGCTTCTGAAAATTGGAATATGCTTTTAGCCAAGTGGTCTTATCAGGAAGATCTCAGGAATATAATCTGTATTTTAATACTCGGCTAAATGCTGTATTTGACTACCTTGTGACATCTTCCCATGTCTTCTGGTTTTTAATAGTTAGTGATCCCTTAATTTGAATACACCACCCTACGGCATACTGTGCATTGTGAAGGGGTTAAGGAGGTAGGTCAAAAGTAGCCATTTTTCAGTGGAAAGAAGAAGAGTATTGATAATCTGTCAAAGAGTGGCTCAGAGTGCAAAAGGTTAGGAGTAGAATGGCCTTGTTGTTTTCATCAGAAGAATAATTGGAATTGTTAATTTTATACTGTACTTAAGTAAAAGCAGCATTGGTGTCAATTCATAGTTATATTTTAATCTTCATTAGTTATCTTGAATAGAAGTTGCTTTTCACTGTATCAAATGTAAAGAATTAGATATACAGTGGTGTGAAAAACTATTTGCCCCCTTCCTGATTTCTTATTCTTTTGCATGTTTGTCACACAAAATGTTTCTGATCATCAAACACATTTAACCATTAATCAAATATAACACAAGTAAACACAAAATGCAGTTTTTAAATGATGGTTTTTATTATTTAGGGAGAAAAAAAATACAAACCTACATGGCCCTGTGTGAAAAGTAATTGCCCCTTGTTAAAAATAACCTAACTGTGGTGTATCACACCTGAGTTCAATTTCCGTAGCCACCCCCAGGCCTGATTACTGCCACACCTGTTTCAATCAAGAAATCACTTAAATAGGAGCTGCCTGACACAGAGAAGTAGACCAAAAGCACCTCAAAAGCTAGACATCATACCAAGATCCAAAGAAATTCAGGAACAAATGAGAACAGAAGTAATTGAGATCTATCAGTCTGGTAAAGGTTATAAAGCCATTTCTAAAGCTTTGGGACTCCAGCGAACCACAGTGAGAGCCATTATCCACAAATGGCAAAAACATGGAACAGTGGTGAACCTTCCCAGGAGTGGCCGGCCGACCAAAATTACCCCAAGAGCGCAGAGACGACTCATCCGAGAGGTCACAAAAGAACCCAGGACAACGTTTAAAGAACTGCCGGCCTTACTTGCCTCAATTAAGGTCAGTGTTCACGACTCCACCATAAGAAAGAGACTGGGAAAAAACGGCCTGCATGGCAGATTTCCAAGATGCACACCACTGTTAAGCAAAAAGAAAATTAGGGCTCGTCTCAATTTTGCTAAGATACATCTCAATGATTGCCAAGACTTTTGGGAAAATACCTTGTGAACTGATGAGACAAAAGTTGAACTTTTGAAGGCAAATGTCCCGTTACATCTGGCGTAAAAAGAACACAGCATTTCAGAAAAAGAACATCATACCAACAGTAAAATATGGTGGTGGTAGTGTGATGGTCTGGGGTTGTTTTGCTGCTTCAGGACCTGAAAGGCTTGCTGTGATAGATGGAACCATGAATTCTACTGTCTACCAAAAAATCCTGAAGGAGAATGTCCGGCCATCTGTTCGTCAACTCAAGCTGAAGCGATCTTGGGTGCTGCAACAGGACAATGACCCAAAACACACCAGCAAATCCTCCTCTGAATGGCTGAAGAAGAACAAAACGACTTTGGAGTGGCCTAGTCAAAGTCCTGACCTGAATCCAATTGAGATGCTATGGCATGACCTTAAAAAGGCGGTTCATGCTAGAAAACCCTCAAATAAAGCTGAATTACAACAATTCTGCAAAGATGAGTGGGCCAAAATTCCTCCAGAGTGCTGTAAAAGACTCGTTGCAAGTTATCGCAAAAACTTGATTGCAGTTATTGCTGCTAAGGGTGGCCCAACCAGTTATTAGGTTCAGGGGGCAATTACTTTTTCACACAGGGCCATGTAGGTTTGGATTTTTTCTCCCTAAATAATAAAAACCATCATTTAAAAACTGCATTTTGTGTTTACTTGTGTTATATTTGACTAATGGTTAAATGTGTTTGATGATAAGAAACATTTTGTGTGACAAACATGCAAACGAATAAGAAATCAGGAAGGGGGCAAATAGTTTTTCACACCACTGTAGCTCACAGAAAATTATGTAGTGAAAACTGACATTTCATTTTTGTCATATTTATGTATATACAGTATCTAAATCTGCTCCTCCTACAGACAACATGAGTAGTCATTTTAGCAAACTTTAATAGAAATCTAAGTACAGCAGAACTTATGCGGATGTTAAACTCAGTATGGGTATCCTATATGAGTGACATTTTGACAAAGAAAAAATAATCCCTTCTTATCTTAGAGCAAACACCTGGCTTGTGTCTTGCAAATTCATTATTATAGATGTTAAGAAGCAGTTTTGCCATGATGTGCAATGTAGGTGTAATTGTTGCACTTAACAAAGAGCAGTGGACTTCAGACCATATGGTAGCAGGGTTAATCTCTATGTCTGCCTAACAATGTCATCTTGAGCAAGACACTGAACCTCCAGAGTTGTAAGAATTATGTTATATATGGAGATGCCATTTTGAGTATAGGACACTGTTCAGTGCTTATCTGATCCTCGGATTCATGTCTAGTGTAAATGTTGCTTTAGTGTTTTGGAATCTCAAGGCCTTGCATTAGATAGATTGACAGAACTTTATTTGTCCCCAGGGGAAAATTTATGCTATATATGGAAATGATAAATACATGTATATTTATGTTTTTGCTTTGCACCCCCAACCTGTCATCTATGGGGGGTGAAAGCTTTAGAATCGTCAAAAATTTAGATCTGTGGTTTTCTCAGTGTTTTAGGATTCCCTGATACCGAAAAAACTTATATCTCAATGATGGGTGTGCATGTGCCTGTGTGTCACAGTTTCTTGACGCCGGTCTACAGCTAAAACGGCTTGGCAGAAAAATACCAAACTTGAATATTAAGCTTTTTATGAAATGATGATGTGCTAGTTAGTTTTTCAGCCAAATTGTGCAAGAGAAAGAAGCACTCTGGAGGAACCCTCAAATACCTTAATTCTGCAATTTATTTTGAATTCTTCTTATCAATTGCTATCATACTGACCTATTTTATGATCAGAAAGATTAGCATCAGAGCAATAAATAATTACTGAAATGTTATAGAATAGTTTGGGTAACTTGGTTCCCAGGGCGTAACACCTACTGATACTCACATCAGAATTTTTTATTACTATTTATTATTTCACTTCCAATTAAGTTACTGAATGTGCCACAATGCCCATAATACATACTATACACTGGCCATCAGTGGCACTGTTATATATTCATATTTTTATACCTTGTATTCAGCTTATGAATTATAATCTTGTGAAAAGTAATTACACCCAAAAATGTTTTCTTTTTTTAACATATGTATACATAACAAGATTTGGTCTTCATTTAAATAGTAGCTATAAAGTTTTTATATAGCAAATATCATGCCGCATTTACATTGTGTAGTATATTGTATAATTTAAATAAACATAAATGCAAATTTCACTTCAGCACCAGATCATTTGCAAATTATTAGAACATCATTAGAATATCTTAGAGGAATCTGTTTTATTTAAATCTCAGACATTTAGTTTGGTTTGGTTTTTGCTGTTGTTGTATGTGTTATAATCATGCCTAGGTCAGAAAGCTCTCTGAGGACTTCAGAAAGAAGGTTATAGATGCCTATGAGTTTGGAAAGGGATGTAAAAAAATCACCAAATAGTTGAACACCAACCATTCCACTGTCTAGATGGTCATGTACAAGTAAAGCTGTCTTAGCCAGTTCAGCCCAAGAACAGAACACAATATGCTAAAAGAAGTCTCTGAGAACCCCAGAATTTCATCACAGGGCCTAAATGTAGCTCTTTCCACGGTTGACGTCAAAATGCATAAGTCTATGATTTGAAGGTGACTGCCCAAATTAGACCTACTTGAGAAGTGTGGCAGGAGGAAGCTTTTGCTGTCCCAAAAGAACATCAGGGCAAGACTAAAGTTTGTCCATGAACACAAATACCAGGAGTACTGGAACAATGTGCTGAGGACAGACGAGGCTACAGTACTGGAAGTTGTTTGGTAAAAGCCAAAAAACAGCATTTAACCAGAAGTACCTGATACCAATTGTAAAGCATGGTAGTGAAAGTGTTATGGTTTGGGGCTGCTTTGCTGCAACACGGCTTGGGCAGTTCATCATACAATCTTCTATGAATTCTTCATTGTAAAAGAGGGAGCAATGAAGATAACATTAGATCATCTGTCAGACCTTGCAACATGACAATGACCCTGAACTTGCTGGTAAATTCACCAAGGAATGACTAAAAAGAAGAAAATGGAGGGTTCAGGAATGACCAAATCAAAGCCTGAAACTGGCTGTATACCAAAAGGCACCCCTCAAACATTGCACTGCTGAAAGAATTCTACGTGGATTAGTGGGAGAAGTTTCTCCCAGTTTATATCAGAGACTGCCAGACAGTTGCAGGAAATACATTCTTGAGGTTGTTTCTGCCAAAGGAGTAATACCAGCTACTATTGTACTTAGTTTTTCCACAGACATGAAATGGCAAATCCATTCATTATAAATTATTGCAGTCTGATTTTCATTGTTTTGGTTTTTTTTTTTGGTTTTGTTTTATAAATTACACAACCTTTATTTGATAGATACTGTTTACATGAAGATTAAATCTTTGTATATCTCTGCATTCATTCAGAAAAAATTGTTTCATGTGGTGGCATTACTTTTTTGCATGACTGTAGCTTGCTAGATAAATTATTAATCATCAGGGATGAGTTACTGGGCAAAACTTTTAAAAGTAGTATACCTTTGAGTAATAACAAAGTTCAAATGTTGTCAAAAGATATTTTGAGACAATTGCTTGTTTATGCTGCTGTTTAACTTTTGTCAATCAAAGGCAATCGTAAATGGTTTGTCTGGTATAAAAGGCTAAATCAGAAAGTAAAGGCAATTTAAAAATTACACTGTAACTGCAATGGATAGAAGCTGACACAATACATCACTTTTGTGATGGCTTATGGGTAGTTTGGACACACATCACTCTCTGCCATTAGATTAGTTTAAGACAAGGTCAAATGAATCTGCTGTGGTACTGCACCACTGTTGAGCAATGAGTCTTTGTGAGATGTCCTTAAGCAGAGGGAGTGAAACAAGCTAAAACTCACAAAAGAATGTTGGGTCGGTACAGAACTGAAAACAACAAAACGGATTATTTTGTCTGCTGTTTCTGCATATTTGGGTGTTAGCTATGGATCTGCACATGCCATAGTGAATGATGACTTGGGGTACCACAAAGTTTGTGAAAGATGGGTACCCAAACAGATTACTGATCTGCAAAAGCCAACATCTTTTAGTAAATTTCAGCAGGTTTCACTCCCTCTGTCAAAGAAATCTCATTAAGGCCTGTTATTCAACAATGGTGCGATCCCACAGCAGAGTGTCCATGTTCATTTGATCTTGGCTTCTACTAGTCTAATGGCAGAGCGCTGCACTGTGCGTTTTCAAACTACCAATAAGCCACCACGAATGGGTTGTATCAGTTGTAAAGATATGAGGCCCTGAGCTGGTCTCCTTTTGTAATGGCTGAACCTCAACAACAGTAGTTGCTTTTTTGCCTGTTTTGCAATATGTGTGCTTTCTCGGGACATGTATCAATACTTAATGAAACTTTTTGGCTTCAAAAATGGATGTATTTGGTAAGTTTTAGGGCTTTTTCTAATATATATGGATGCAAGGTACCATACAGCCCCACTGCAATATGTAAGAACAAAGTATTTTTCAAATTTGTAAAAAACTTTTCACTTTAGAACAAAGTTTTATGTGAATAATTATCATATACAGTACAACGATCGTGAAGAAATACCAAACTTATCCTTTAACACTCGCATATTATAATCAGTCAGTTATTGTGTTCGGGATTATCCTGCTAATCTTTTGTGTTAGTTATAGCTTGCACAATTGAGAGATAATAAACTCATTTTTAATTTATCCTTTACAAGTTTGTCTGTGAGCTTTAAAGTATGTGACTAAAATTGCATTGTTTACAATTTTGCTAGCAGTTACACTGGGTTATAGGAGTATGTAAATATTAATTAGTGTCATTAATTATTTGCTTTTTACCTTGGCACAAAACTGCATATATTGTATATGCACAGTATACTGAATGATTTTATTAAGTGTACTAAAATTAATTAAACACATACTATGCCTTCTTTCCTTCTCTAGTGATTTATTATTATTAACCACTTAAATAATTAGAGTCCTAAAGAAAGCAATTCAGCAGCATAATAAATTTAGCTTGTTGGCAAGTACTCTTTAGAAGTTTAGAATTAATGCTTTCCAAATGTATTTATATTAGCCAGAGGTTCTAGCGATGTAAGTCTTTTTTTAAACAAAAGAACAAAAAACTAAGATATGTATCTATTTAAATATTGAAATGAGTTTTCTTGTTCATTCCACAGATTCTGGGACTTTTCCAAGACTGAAGTGCTACTAGGAATAGTAGATCATCACACAGAGTTTGTATGTGGCCTGGATTTCAGCCTGCATATCCCTAATCAGGTAGCACCCTCCTAACTTCCACCAGACTTAGTAACATATCAAAGAGGGAATAATGTTAATGATGGCAGCAATAAGCATAAAAGCCGTATTTATATAAGAGATAATGGCAGTGTGGTTTGTTATTGTCCAATCACTACCTCAATGCAATTTACAGTTTGTATATAAATCTGTGAAGTGCAAGTCTAGACGATTTCTGCAATTATGTGCCCTCTGCCATACAATCAATTTATGTTAATATAGATGTTTAGTGGCAGGACAACAATAAGCTTTTTCCATTCTGTTTCTCCTTTTTTCTTAAGATTTTTTCTAGCATAAAACATGCCACATTAAACAAATAACTTAAAAAAAAATTGATACATTTTTTATAATTCAGTAATATTAGAGAAGTGATCAAGAAACTGAATACTTTTGCAAGGCATTGTATAAGCACTTCTCAAACACTTACTCTATATTTAAAACTAGGATGGGTATGTAGTGCTGTCTGGGGTTGAGACACCAATTAAATTTTGGAATGAAGCATAGCCTATGGTGTTGCTATGTACAAAAAGCCACCTGTTCAAAATTTGGTAGGGACAGGTTGCATTCCAGGCAAACACACACAGAACCACATATTCAGCTTTTTATATTAGATTTCATAAAACTACACAGTAACAGCACAATACATTAAAGTTGACCTGACTTCAATTTACTTATAGTATTGTAGAGCCAGTTTTGCACACAAGGCAGAAACCACCCATGAGTAGGGCTACAGTGCAGTCAAGGGCACAATTATGACATGCCAACTTGCACTTTCATAATGGTCCAATACAGAGTTGGCATTTAAGCTACCATTCATTGGATGTAGGAGAAAAACTACATCAGACTTGAAGAGCATGTAGAATTCATGTTGAGAGTGACTGGACCTGGGTTTCTATACAGTTTCCTGAATCATTAAGGTTTCCTTTGTTTTCTACTATACCAACCTTTGTTTTAACCTATTATAACTGTAGTAAATTTGAAATATTCAGTGTATCGTTTAAATTAATATTCATAAATATCACCAATACCATAATAGCTTAAACTAATATTTAAATAAACAAGGTCTGTACAAAACTGCAGTATGATGAAAAAGAACACTTCTATACCTAGACCACCCAAATCAGTAAGTGCATTTAAATGCACACACAAAACCGGAATAAGGTTGAGTATCCCATTTAAGGTAGAAACCTGGCTTCCCAAAAAATCCTTATTTGTATGGACAAGTATACGTCTGGAGTTTTCCCTATCCCAGATACTCCAACGTCATTAAGCTGCATAAAAAAGAGTTAAACATCATCTTCAGCTGCGTCGGGTCTGAAAACAAGCGGGACGTCCATGACAGTTTTCTCATCATGCTCATTTACCACACATGAAGTTTAGTCCTTCATTCCCTTTTTACATTCTCCACCTTCCTGAGCCACCAATGATTTGTGGCCACTGTTTTACTCATTCACACTGTTTCAACATATCTATAGCAAACAGATCGACTAAATCTAAGCCAACAATTTATTAATATTTTTATTAATATTATTAATAATTAATTATTAATAAATTTATAAAATAGCAGAGTATGTGTGCTTCTTGCCTTACACCGAGTGCTGCTTGGATAATAATGCAGGTATTTTTACTTCAACAGAATAAATATTGCATTAGATTACTTGTTATTTTAAAAAATAGTCAAACTACGTAGTGCATGTTACCACCAGCACTGCTCTTGAGATTATGCTGTGTACATTAAATTACTCATTAACAGAAGTACAGCAAAATTCTGAAATACTGAGAAAGAGTACTTCAATCAGGAAAAGGGATAATGCGATTGCCCTTTGATGGTGCGAGTTCACTAAATGCTCCTGTTTGCCAGTTAACTAAATGCTCCAGTTTGCCTTTGGGAGCGTCTTGAAACCACGACTGTTGATAACGTAACTTAGAATGAGCTGGGCAAATAAGGACACACTCACATATCAAGGGGTAGGTGTAACAGTGCTCGAGTGCTTTTATTTAAAATCCAACGAATCAAATGCTCAAAAGTGTAGTGCAAAAGTTCAATAAATAATACAGCATAAAAACAGTGTTCGTGGAGGTTAAAAACTTCCATAAATAATACATTAAAAACAAGATTAAAACACAGGCAGGAATCTCCTCTTTAAAAACTCAGTCCTTGGTTCATCCCTTTTAAAATGGACATCTCCTCTGCTTACCCCACATGGGGCCTTGCAGTAGAGGAGATGGCCAACTGACAGGCACAGCTAACCATCTTCTGTAGGTTCAGGTCCCTACTGTTCCATGGTTCCCACTAAGAAGCTGCACTAAACCACATCTCTCCTCTCTGTGCCGAGCCTCCCTTCTTCGCCTCCTGCTGACTTCCCCGGTGCAAGCACCGGTTCGCTCCAGCCCCCTGAGCCACTCAGCTGGAGTGACATTCTTTAGCCGTCCTTCCAGCTTCCTGCATTCTCTCTCTCACACCAGCTCTCTCCCCTTCCTGCCTGCTTCTCTTCTTTCTTTAACCTCCATCTTCTTTTTTCATCTGCCTCATCCTCTCTGCTGTGCAGGTTCCTTTTATAGTCAGCTGCTCTAATGGGGTGCAGGTGTGAACATGCCGCTCCCTGCAAGGAAACATTGAGGCACCTGACTAACATTTGCATTCGCACATGCCTTCACAATCAGCCAGGCAACCCCATCTATACCCAGAGCGAAGCACATTCGTGCACCCAACCGCACACTATTGGAGCCTGCACTTTTGAGGGGTGTGATTATTAATTTAAAATCGGCACAGCACCACAGACCACTTATCACATGTCCAAACATTTGCCTCAAGAAATTTATCTTGTGGATGCTTTTAACCATGGCTACATGTGCAGCTTGGAATGGACATGCACAGACTACACAATTCTTAACTTAAATACAGTCAAGGGTTACTTGTGGAGAAATCTACACAGGTTTACCCAGTTTCTTTAATCAGAATATGGGTTTAAATGACATTTTGCAAACTAGGTTTCTGTGAATAACATGTTTATGGCCTATGTTTATGACCTATGCAGCAGTGTTACACTATGTGCAAAGCAGTTAACATAAATGTGTGTCTGCTTTGTGTTTTTGTAGTTTTTATATCATTTTTAGTTTTAGTTTTTTGTTTTTATTTATTTTTAGTTTTTTTTACATTTTTTAGTATTGTATTACTCACCAAAATGTTCATACAGACACAGTTTGGTAAATATAAAAACAGTTTTCTTTTTTCTTTGTCAAACTGTTTATCATTCTTGTTGTATCTGTCAAATACAAATTTACTATCTTTGACAGAACTCCATTTTCTCCTGATAATGTGACAGTTCAAGGCTTCAAGTATAATCAAAAAATGCAAGAATTAAATAACATGTATGTGATGATGTCATTTTTTACCTTGACCTGCAACAAGTTTAAGCAATAGTGTTTATTGATGATATCACTGCTGGAAGAAGCAGCAGGATGAATTCTGGAGTGTACAGGGCTATACTCTCTGCTCATATTCAGCAAATGCTACAGAACTGATGGGACTATGCTTTACAGTATAGATGGACAATGAGCCAAAACATACTGTGAAAGCAAACCAAATGCTTTTCAATGCAAAGTAGTAGAATATTCTTCAATGGCCAAGTCAAACAACTGACCTCAACCCAGCTGGACGTGCATTTCACTTCCTGAAGACAAAACTGAAAGCAGAAAGTCTAACAAAGAAGCAGCAACTGAACACAGCTGCAGCAAAGGTCTGGCAAAGTATCACTAGGGTGAAAACCCAGCACTTGGAGATGGCCATGGGTTCCAGACTTAAGGCAGTCATTGACTATTAAGGATTTTCAACTTATTTATTGAAAATGATAATTATATTTATGATTATGTTAGTTTGTCTAAGTACTTTCTTGACCCTGAAAACAGGAGGACCATGTACAAAAATATCTGTCATTTCTAAACAGCTCATACAATATTTTTGTAAAAACCTTCTTATATAAGTTGAAAGTCTATACTTCAATCATGTCTTACTTGCTTTGTTTCAAATTCATTTTGGTTGTATACAGAGCCAACATTATGAAAATTGTGTGATAGTCCAAATATTTATGGACCTCACTAAATGTGTGCACATATGTACCTGTTAGCTGTTCAGAGGGGGACAGAAAGGTTTATTTAACAGTCCATGAGGCAGGGGACAGGAGATAGAATATATAGCTTTCTTTAATCTGTTAGTTTGGGATTTATTTGCCCTATAGCACTTTGCTAATGGTAATAGGTTGAAAACAATGATGGCCTTGGGCATGTTGTGTACCTAGCAATGGCTCTAGCCTTATTCCTCAGTTGGCTATTGCAGACACTTTCCAGGTTCAGTAGGACTACCCAAGTAATCCATTAGACAGCCTCCATCACACGAAGTAGGCTATTATAATCGTCAGCTGTGCAGCTGGCATAACACACAGATGAACCTTAGCCCAGAATAATTTCAACAGTGCTGTGGTAAAAGATCTTCAAAAGCTGTTGGGGTAGACAGGCACTGTCTTAACATCCTGAGAAAATGCAGACATTGTTGCCAATTAAATAAGTAGTGTTAAGAGACTGTGTAATACCCTTTTATATGTAAACTCTCAGCAACTTCACACTACTCTTTCTACTTCTTCAGAGATGTTTTTCGAGGAAGCTGTTTCATTTGGGGCATTTTTGAACCCAGCAGTAAACTTTAGGAATGACAATACCCAAGGGAGCAAAATAACTTGGGTACCCAAGTGAACAGAATAAAATTGCAAATGTTTCTCTAATAACCAATTAGCATGTAAAATGACTAATTAAAGATAATCTAAGGTAGATGACCATTAGGACACTGAAGGAATGGCCACTGAAAACGGGGCTTTGCAGCCAGGTGTCAGTAATACATTAAAAAACATTAATTTCAAGCAGTAATAGCTAATATGAACACTAGTAATGTCTTGGCTGTATTTTTAAATCAATTTAATAGTATCTTGATAAAAAAATGTATCAGTTTCTATCAGAAACATGAGTATGTCCAAACTTTTGACTTGTAATGTATATTAAGCAGTAACTTACAAGAAATGTTATAAGTTTACATTCACACCATTTATCTACTGTTATTTTGTCTAAAGATCTGAAGACTTCATTGTAATAAATACTGTATATAAAAGAAAAGAATATTAGAAATGGGGCAAATACTTTTTCACAGCACTGCAGACTAATCTTAAAAATATTGCAATATAATATATACAGAGGTACTCATCATATGCCTGTCTTTACCTAGAATAATAATGTGTCATGGGACAGATGGATCAAACAGACACTAGACTCGTGAGCAGCCCCCTATAATGTTATTTACCTAATTAGTCTTGCAAAAACATAATGGGTGTTTTAAAAGCACTCCTAATATGAAACGCGTAAAAAGTGTATCTTTATGAAATTAAACAAATAACAGTGGGGTTATAGCAGAAGGTTGCTGTTCTATCAACAGAAGTAATGGCTGTGTTCTATGAAACAGACACTAGTCTCGTGAGCAGCCCCCTATAATGTTATTTGCCTAATTAGTCTTGCAAAAACATAATGGGTGTTTTAAAAGCATTCCTACTATGAAAGATGTAAGAAGTATATCTTTATAGAATTAAATAACAGTGGGGTTAAAGCAGTAGGTTGCTGTTCTATCAACTGAAGTAATGACTTTGTTCTATGTTGAAAGGTAAGAAGGGCAAGAGTTACTACTAATACATTTAGAACATATCGTCTGAAAAAATATACATATTTAAAAGCAAATGGATTATTTGTTCATAAGTTAGATTTTTTTCAAGTCAAAGTTATTTCTTCACAATCATTGTATTTATTGGTTTGCTTCATCAAATTGTGTTCTAAATTGAAGCATATTTAAAAAAAAATACTAATCTGCTCTTCTGCTTTATAATTGTAACTAGCAAAATACCTGCGCTTCGCAGCGGCGAAGTACTGCCTTAAAATTTTTATTAAGAAGAAAATTAAACCTTTTTAAACTGAGGGAAAATATACCAATAATTATTTGTTAAGGATCTCTTTGTATACCACATTGTGAGTTCGGCCCTCCGGTTGTAATATGACCAAGCTGGGCGCTGAGCTTACTCTTGAGCATGCAACGTACAGTTGGCCATGTGAACAGTAATCTTGTTTCAAATCTCACAGCTTGGATTGCTGCTGTCATAATCGGTTTCAGTTTCATGGTTTGTTTCAATTACGACAGTATTTGTAAGACTTGTGTTGAAGAGACATTCAGCATCTGTCAAGCGTTGTAAGTATACAACCAGTTTCATCGATAACTTCACATCAAGCTTTTGAGAGTTTAAACATTCATAAACATCAAAGTGTCCACTACTGAAATCGTCACTTGTCAATCTAAGATGTTTAAGAGGCATTGGCGGTTGTCGAAAGGTGTAAAATATTTGGCCATTTCGGTACACTTGAAAGCAACAACCGAACAATTCACCAGCAGCCATCAACTGACATGCAGATGCATAGGTGAAGGGCTTAAGCATTTCACTCTTCTAGTGCTCCTGTGTATAATAATTATCTCCTGTACCGTCACCAGTCCACACCTTGAACCTGTCCCAGTCATTCAATATATAAGACACAATGTTCCTCCGGATATCAAGAGTGAGCCTGATATGGCCGTGCAATATGTAACAAAGAGAATGGAAAAGGTAGGTGCCATCTCCGGGCATGGAAACCACTCGGTAAGTGACAGTTCTCTGATCGATGGTGATCGACTCGATAGACATGTTAATGGGGGTACGGTTGGAATGATAAAGGAAATGGGTACCTGAACAATGTAAAGTAAGTCTAAAATACCTACACAATAACTATAATCGTAATAAATGAACAATAAAACAGCGGAGAAGCTGTGGATTAAATAAAAAGGCTGTAGTTATCAGCAGGGAGACGTGAATCCCGTGGCGAAGCAAGGAAGGGAATGTAGAGACTGGAGCAACAGATGGCCTTATATAGGCAGGCAGCCAACAACGTGGGAGGCGTTTGGATGGGGGACCCAACGCTGCCTCACACGGTGACCGAGCTGCAGGCTATGGACGTATGTATGTACGTAAGTAGGATTCAGTTAGCATTGGGAACCCGCGTACTATATGGCGGCCGACAGTGGCATCATACCACCGAAATAAGTACCAAATTTCAGCCTTCTACCTACACGGGAAGTTGGAGAATTAGTGATATTGGAAACTTCAATATGGCGGCCGACAGTGGAAATAAGTATGTACATCGGTTTTAGTTAGCACACGGAAGCCACCTACCAAATTTCGTGAAGATGGGGCCATAAATAAGAATGTTCAACATGGCAAACTTTGTCAACAGTTATGACCGTTACGCATAGAATTTTGAAATGAAACCTGCTTAACTTTTGTAAGTAAGCTGTAAGAAATGAGCCTGCCAAATTTCAGCCTTCTACCTACACGAAAAGTTGCGAGAATTAGTGACATTGGAAAGTTCAATATTGCGGCTGACAGTGGCGTCATACCACCAAAATAAGTATGTACATTGGTTTCGGTTAGCGCAGGGAAGCCGCCTACCAAATGGGGCCATGAATAAGAGAGTTCAACATGGCGGACGTTGTTGACCGTTATTACCGTCACGCGTAGAATTTCGAAATTAAACTTGCTTAACTTTTGTAAGTAAGCTGTAAGTTATAAGCCTGCCAAATTTCAGCCTTCTACCTACACGGGAAGTTGGAGAATTAGTGACATTGGAAAGTTCAATATGGCGGCTGACAGTGGCGTCATACCACCGAAATAAGTACGTACATCGGTTTTGGTTAGCGCAGGGAAGCCACCTACCAAATTTCGTGAAGATGGGGCCATAAATAAGAAAGTTCAACATGGCGGACGTTGTCGACCTTTATCGACCGTTATGTGTAGAATTTCGAAGTGAAACCTGCTTAACTTTTGTAAGTAAGCTATAAGGAATAAGCCTGCCAAATTTCAGCCTTCTACCTACACGGGAAGTTGGAGAATTAGTGATGAATGAGTCAGTGAGGGCTTTGCCTTTTATTAGTATAGATGAAGGATACCAGAGTCCCATTTTAAAGAGAAGTCTTAAACATACAAGATAAATATATATTTTACGCCAAAAATGTTGCTGAGTATCAATCCACATCTTGAGCTTACACATACTGCACCTTACAAAACAATGTATCTATGTTATTTCAATATGGAAAAAAGCAAAAAAAGTAAGTGACTGTTGTCAGATTCAGCTATTTTAAAAGGGGACCTGCCTACTACCCCATTTGTCGTCCTCTGTGGCAGTGTTTCAGCATAGGTAGAGTGTCCACACTGTAGCCCGCGAAACATGGAGCAGGTACTTAACTCCTGGGAGGGGGATTCAGCATAGAAAGTCAGGAAAAGCATGGTTACTTACATTGAATGTTGATGCCCAGATGTGAATTGATGACTCTGTTCTGTAGACAACAAGACAATCACAAAAAGAAACACTTATGATCACTTATATTCTTTCACAATATGGAAACATTTCTTTATTTCACAAAGATTGCCTAGTCCTGCTGCATTGATAATGCATGCGTGTCCTTCAGTGAGAGAGAATATTGAGCTTGTTCGTATTATGTAATCCATCCATCCATCCTCAGTCCTAATCCACTTTTCTAGAGCAGGGCACACCAGCAAGCTTCAGAAGCAAGATAGATACAATCCCTGACTTGGATTCCAGTCCATCGTAAAGTAAACAACAGGTCACTTTATTTATCAAGGCCAGTCAACCCTACCTACAGGTCTTAGGACCAATGGAGGAAGCTGGAGTGCCTGGGGAAAACATTCCAACTTCACACCCGAGTCTCAAGCATGTCCCAGAAATGTGTGAAAGACCCATTTTGGTATAACGGGTCCACAGCTCACTGAGCAAAGACCATTCACTTTTAAATAAATAATCCCCGCTCTCGCGGCGGCATAGCGAGAGGGCGTTGGGCCATGGCGAGCAGCTGGGGCCTTCGGGGTGTGGGCGTTTCTCACCGAGTGCACAGGTGAGGAACTGCCCACATCCGTTATTGCTCCCGTGGCTAATAGGTTACAGCTGTCATGGTCCCTTTTCATTTAAAAGAAGCGCGAGTCGGTCGGGGTGAAAGGAAAAAGAGGAAAGAAAAAGGGGGAGGTAAAAGAACGAAGGAGAAGGAAGAGAACGGAGGTTAGAGGGAAGGAGGAAGCAGGCGAGCAAGTCGGTGCAGGAGGAAGCGAGTGAATGCTCGCAGGCAGCTGAAGGCCGCCTGGGTGTTTGGCCAACACCCGGGAGAAGTGGTTGTGGTCGCCCCCGCAGAAGATTGTTTTGTAGGGCGGGAGTGACTGGGAAGGCGCAGGACTCTCTGCGGGAGTTAGCGGGCGTCGGGACTTGGGATGCGGTGTCCCTAACGTGAGAGCCTTGGCCGTTAAGGGATTCCCAAGTCGCTGTCCGGAGGAGCCGACCGGAGCCAGGGACTGGTGAGGCAACTGACAGCAGCAGTAGCAGTAGTAGGAAGAAGGTCAGCTGCAGAGTGAGTGTCTCCCTTGTTGCTAGACCCTGATGGGTGAAGCAAGAGGGACGCTAGTTATAAACGAAGGCACCGAGTTTGTCAATTGTTTGTTTTTAAGACTGCATCCTGATCATTTTACCTCTCGTTTTAAAAGATTGTTTTTCTTATTGATTTTAACCTCCACGTTTTCATTTTATGGATTATTTATTGAAGAACTTTGGAACTTTACTTTATTTGAACACCTTGTTTTGATTGTTTCTTTTAAATAAAAGCACTGTTTCACTTTCAACCATCCCCTTGCTCAGATGTTTATTGCCTCCACTGACTAGCTCAATCGGTAACATTACCGACGGTGTTGGGTTGAAGGGCTCCCGAACAGCAATGGGAGTGTGGAGCCAGAACCCACATCGTCACATTTGGTGGCAGCGGTGGGATATCCCCAGCGGTGGGATGAGCTAGCATTGGAGGACAGAAGAGGAGACAGAGCAGCAAGCGGGATTGGTACCTGACTTTTTGAAAGAACCCACATCGTCACACACATTTACGTATTTGGTATGTTTTTAAGGCTTTTCTTTATAATGGGACTTCGGTGCTATTCACCTGTACTATAAAGCACAAGAGCAGGCTAGTTTTGTTTTTTTTTAATTTATACAATATGCTTCACATTAGATAGGAATTTCAAATGGCAAAATAAGACATACTTTGAATGTGAAGAAAAACCTTTGACTTGAAAAATAACAAACTTGCCCTCTAAAATTATAAACATAATGTTTATAACACACCCAAACCTGGTACCCAAAAAACAGCTGTGAGCATGTTATAGTTAAAAATGCTTATTTTTTGCTAACCATTAGCCTGACAGGAGTATGTACTGTATGTGCTATGAGTGTCCCTTTTAGGGCTGTTTTTTGTCTTGTGCTGCATACTGTTAAGATAGACTGCATTAAAATTGAATCAAGTGGATGAAAATGGATGAACAGACAGTGATAAAGCACTTGGATGAAACATTTTGTGGAAATGTGCATTAAGATCCTTGTATTCAGTCTTCAGTCTGACAGTAGTTGTAGTTTTTCCTAATACTTTTCAAAGTAAATGTGATTACCGGCTTCAGGTTTTTTTATTGAAACAGGAAAAAAAGTTGTCTTTCTAATTGATGTTATAATAAATGATGTAGCGTAAAGTACAGCCTGATACTTTAAATAAGCAAAAGCATAAATTAAACTGTCTAATTTGGGTAAACTTTAAGATGAAGACTATGAACTATGGCATTGTCAAAGTGTACCTTAAGAACAATTTAACTTTTGCTCCAGTGATTATGCGAAGCATGATCCAGATATTTCTCTCTGAGTTGATCTACCCCATTATACTTTCAAAATGTATCAAATGCCTAATAGTCACACATTCTGCTTAGATAATGAAATCCCTTTTGAAATGTTCAACACACAAGAGATTTCTTTTGAATGGAAAAATACTAATATTTTTTTTAAGAAAAATATCTGTAAAATATTAGGTACAAGAAACAAAAGTATAGCTTGTCAGGTGTACATCAAAAGTTGTACACGTTCATCATCAGTAATTTTTCAATCCTGCCCGTTTTTGCATAGCAAATATTTTTGTGTTG
The DNA here is from genome assembly GCF_016835505.1 of Polypterus senegalus. NCBI lineage: Eukaryota > Metazoa > Chordata > Cladistia > Polypteriformes > Polypteridae > Polypterus > Polypterus senegalus. The sequence continues at coordinate 67,637,031 of NC_053156.1, forward strand.
ATGTTATACATACTCATTTTGCTTTAACTGGCACATTTCACTGTTTTATATATACAGTGCATCCGGAAAGTATTCACAGCGCATCACTTTTTCCACATTTTGTTATGTTACAGAATTATTCCAAAATGGATTTAATTTATTTTTTCCTCAGAATTCTACACACAACACCCCATAATGACAACGTGAAAAAAGTTTACTTGAGATTTTTGCAAATTTATTAAAAATAAAAAAACTGAGAAAGCACATGTACATACCGTAAGTATTCACAGCCTTTGCCATGAAGCCCAAAATTGAGCTCAGGTGCATCCTGTTTTCCCTGATCATCCTTAAGATGTTTCTGCAGCTTAATTGGAGTCCACCTGTCTTAAATTCAGTTGATTGGACATGATTTGGAAAGGCACACACCTGTCTATATAAGGTCCCACAGTAGACAGTTCATGTCAGAGCACAAACCAAGCATGAAGTCAAAGGAATTGTCTGTAGACCTCCGAGACAGGATTGTCTCTTGGCACAAATCTGGGGAAGGTTACAGAAAAGAAAAATTTCTGCTGCTTTGAAGGTCCTAGTGAGCACAGTGACCTCCATCATCCATAAGTGCAAGAAGTTCAAAACCACCAGGACTCTTTCTAGAGCTGGCCGCCATCTAAACTGAGCGATTGGGGAAGAAGGGCCTTAGTCAGGGAGGTGACCAAGAACCCGATGGTCACTCTGTCAGAGCTCCAGAGGTCCTCTGTGGAGAGAGGAGAACCATCCAGGACAACCATCTCTGCAGAAATCCACCAATCAGGCCTGTATGGTAGAGTGGCCTGATGAAAGCCACTCCTTAGTAAAAGGCACATGGCAGCCCGCCTGGAGTTTGCCAAAAGGCACCTGAAGGACTCTCAGACCATGAGAAACAAAATTCTCTGGTCTGATGTGACAAAGATTGAACTCTTTGGTGTGAATGTCAGGCGTCACGTTTGGAGGAAACCAGGCACCGCTCATCACCAGGCCAATATCATCCCTACAGTAAAGCATGGTGGTGGCAGCATCATGCTGTGGGGACGTTTTTCAGCGGCAGGAACTAGGAGACTAGTCAGGATAAAGGGAAAGATGACTGCAGCAATGTACAGAGACATCCAGCAGGCATGGATGAAAACCTGCTCCAGAGCTCTTGGAGGAGTTCCAAGCCCAGAGATCCAGAGGTCACCCCAGAGCGGGAGACCCCAGGGAGGCCGTCACCAGAGAAGCCCCAACCCCCACCCGAGTCCCACCAGGCAGCCACCGGGAGCGACCAGACAGATGCTTAAGGCAGGGGAGGGTAGGCAAAGATGTTGTAGTGTTGCCAGATGTCCCAGGAGAGGGGAGGAGTCCAAAACCCCACCTGACATATACAGTCACACACAAACACAGTCATACACTCCCTCCCTCATGCTCTCACATACACATACAACCCAAAGACTTACAAGGATGTACGCCAGACACCCATTCACACTCCCCACACACCCTACCTAACTCTGGTCCCGGTGCTGCTGCATACCTGAGGTACAGCCATTCCTGGACGCCAGAGTTAGCCCGTTCGCAGGGGTAATAGTGAGCAGGCACCCCATCCAACGTAGAGCAAAGCAACCCACCACTCCAGACCACAGGCAGACGGCCAGCTCCCACTCCTAGCCTCCAGCCCCGGCAGCTAACTGAGAACAGAGGTGATAAGACCTCTAGTCTCCCTCCGCCTGCTCTAATGTAGTGTTGGTGTGTGCTGATAAGGTGCATTTTGTGGTTGGGGCGCCGGGAGTGCCGGCACCATGTGGCCTACACCAGCTGATGCCAACACACAGCCCCACCTCCCCCCCAAAACTCTCCGTGACTAGGTGCAGTTTAAAATTGGAAGTGGACACCGCACTCGGAGTGAGGCTGAAATTTCCCCACCGGATGCCGTTGAGTGTGCCCACCCAAGGCCCTAAGTGTGCATTTGTGTGGAATGTTTTTTGTGGAAGTGTTTAATGTGCAAATAAAATTGGGGTGTAGGCTGCCACAGGACTGCAGAAACGGGATCCATACCCGCACCCCCTGGCCCTATGTGCATGTTTGTGTGATGATGTGAAGGAGCAGGAGGAGGGAAATGGAGGATGGGGAGGAACGGCTGAGGGGCCTGAGCCCTCCAGGAGCCAGCTCCCCTACTGGCCCCAATAGGCACCTCCGTTCCCAAAATCCACCCGGGCACGGAGGCCCCAGCCTATCTAGCCATGGCCCGAAGCAGCAGCATCACAGAGCCCCACGGAGTCTGAGGCCACCAACCCACACCACCCCAGCAGAATGATTAAGTAAGACATAAGACACCCAGGATAAAGCTGGATCCTCCCTCCCGGACATCCCTCCCCATGGTGGAACTGCCGCGCTCCGCAGCAGGACCCAATCCCCAAGGCCCCACCCATATCCCCATCCGGGACGGCCGCCCCAAACCCTAAGCATCAAGGAGAGACTGACTTTGCTTCTTGAAGGGAATGCTGCAGGTGACTTCAAACTCAAGCCTCTGTTGGTGTACCAGGCAGAGAATCCAAGGGCACTAAAGTGCATTTGGAAGGGTCAAATGCCTGTTGTCTGGAGGTCTAACAAGAAGGCATGGGTGACGCTTCAGATTTTTGAGGAGTGGTTTTCCAGCCATTTTGTGCCAGCAGTGAAGGACTACTGTGTTAGCAAGGGACTACCTTTTAAGGTGTTGCTAGTGGTGGACAATGTCCCTGGTCACCCTGCCCACTTGAGTGGCTTTAACCCTAATGTCCTAATTTACCTTCCACCTAATACCACTGCTGTTTTACAGCCCATGGACCAAACATCATTTCCTCTTTCAAGGCCTACTACCTCTGGAGGACATTTGCTATGGCCCTTAATGCAACTGAGAAGGATAAGATCCTGACACTCAAAGACTTTTGGAAGTCTTATAACATTTAAAGTGCTGTACAAAACATTTCTTTTGCCTGGGATGAAGTAAGGCGAACAAACTTACATGGTGTGTGGAAAAAACTGTGTCCCCAGTTTGTGTATGACTTCCATGGCTTTGAGGAGTCAGTGGAGGCTGTAACAGAGAAGGTTGGTAGCATGGGTAAACAGCTTAATTTGGAGGTGGAGGCTGAGGATGTCACAGAGCTACTGGCATCACATGGAGAGGAGCTGTCTGCTGAGGATCTCATTCAGTTGGAGAAGCAGCTGATTGAAGAGGAAGATATACACACATATATATATATGTATATATATATATATATATTGTCAGAGATGGCTGGGGTGGCGACCCGGCTGGGACGCCCAGGAGGACAAGAGGATGGCTTCCGCCTTCCCCACACCATGTGGGGGCGACCACCCTGGTGTTTCCAGGGATACAACCGGCACTTCAGCCACACTGGGGTGGATTATGTGGCCAGCCCTCTCTGGCGTGTGTGTGTGTGTGTGCACGCGCCTGTGTCTCTCTCGTGTGTGTGTGCGCGCCTGTGTCTCGCTCGCATGTGTGTGCGTGCGTGCGTGCATGCGCCTGCCTGTGTCTCTCTCGCGTGTGTATGTGCGCGTCCCGCCTGCCTGTGTCTCTGTTGCGCATGTGTGCGTGCGCCTGCCTGTGTCTCTCTCTCGTGCACGTGTTTGTGTGTGTGTGCATGCGTGCGTGCGCCTGCCTGTGTCTCTCTCGCGCATGCGTGCGTGTGCTTGCCTGTGTCTCTCTCGTGCGTGTGCTTGCCTGTGTCTCTCTCGTGCGTGTGTGCGCCTGCCTGTGTCTCTCTCTCGTGTGTGTGTTTGTGTGCATGCGCCTGTGTCTCTCTTTCTCTCTCGCGCATCTGTCTGTCTGTGTCTCTCTCGCACGCTTTTTTTGCTGCACAGGGAGAGACCGAACATGTGCGAAAATCATCGGCGCAGACAAACGGAAAGGGAAACTGGCTCGTTCGTATACCTAGTGTGTGGTCATGAATCGATGCAAAAGTTTGGCGAACTTTTTGGTCATAACCCGATTTTTATGTGTTCAGAGACGTTCATGAACCGAGGTTCCACTGTATTAGGTTCGTAATGTGTAAAATTATAACATAGTTTGACGTTTAATAGGCTTTTTCTTAACACCTCCCATTATCAACATTTTCTCTTATCCGACGTTCTGCCGGCCCGTTTATGTCAGATAAGCGAGACTCTACTGTATATATACAGCATATATATATATATATATATATATATATATATATATATATATATATATATATAAATAATATATTAGTAATCCACAAAGGGAGAAAATAAATCATGTATTTTAAAATAGTTTTTTTATTCCTAATATTTCCTAACATGTGTCATCATGAAAATGATTAGACATACAGGAATCAAAGGCGATATACAGATAGCAAATGAGGAGGTGGGGGTGGATCAGTAACGTGGGGTTCAGAGGGTGTTGGTCATAAAGTATCTTTTTATTATTATTTAGATGTCCTTCTTTTTAAGCCTGCATATGCTGGGTTCACGTCCAAATGTCTGTTAATGGTGATTTCATTTGAGAGCCTTGATTCAGCCAGCTCTCTGGGCTAAATTTGTTTGAACACACTTCTCTCTCTCATGGAAGTGGTTTATTTAACAATAATTTTGCCAAAATGTATGTGTGTGGGACACTTTGGGCATCATTTCTGTTCTTTATGAAAACATGAGATTAAATGTTTTCTTGGCCCTCAATACAAACAACACATTGTAAGTAACGGATAATCATTTCATTTTTGGGTGGAGTATTTCTTTAAGTGACTTTTAACATACTTACACTAGGCCAAAGAGTAGTGAATCATCAACATTCATTTTTTAACATCTGCCAGCATTTTCCACCTGGCAGTAACAGAGGACTGCTTAAAGAAAATGGCTCACTTCTGTCATTCACAGCTAAAAAGGTTGCTTTGTTCTTCAAATTGCACTCATGAATATTCACCCTCTCCACATTTCAAATTTGAGAAAATGTGCTTGTAACCAATTAAACCACAATCATCTTATGCAAAGAAGAGGAAGCACACAGGTTTAATATGTAGCAGATGCAGCTTTGTAACATGAAAATCAATGAGCATTACAAAAAGTGGCAGTAGTTTCTACCAGGTCACCAAAATCATCTCTGCAGTCCTAAAGGAGAACCTCAGGAGCCATCTCTGTGAGGTATTTTTTTAATGTAGTAAAGAACCGGAAAGAGCAACTGAAGCAGAACCATTTGTATAATGAATCTGTTAGGTTAGTACACTGTGAATGAATTAACTGACTTGTTGCTCCAACATTGTTTGATTTGTGCATTCTTTACCTACTTTTAAATGCCCGTATGTTTACTGCCTTAGGCATATTTATTTTTTGAGTACAGGTAGTCCCCAGGTTACAAAGAACCAACCTACGACATGAACGGGCCACAGCTGCAACACATGCACCTCAGTAACTGCTGCTCTGTCATCTTTGGCCTGGGGACGCTGCAAGCAGTGGCTAGACGGAGGCTGGAGGGGGGCGATTTCGCTGCTCGCGCAGTGTAGTGTCCCTCAGGCGGCAAGTGGTTTCACTGCTCACCCACCACACACAGCTGACCCGTTCGCTCTCAGTGGGCGACTGGTAATGCTACAAGCGGTGACCCGGTTGTGGCTGAATGGAGGCCATTGAGGGTGAACAGGGAAATGAGGGGTAGCATTGTAGTGTGCATCGGATGGCTGCCTATTGAATGGGGGTGATTCACTACCCACCTTTGGCCACACCGTGTTCGTTCTTGGTGGGCAGATGCAGCAGGTAGCATACAGTCGTGGAGGTGACTGTGAGGTGGGCTGGTGATGAACCGCCCATCAATGCCCCCATTCATTCTCAATAGCAAGCCTGCTTGTACTGTTACATACATAGCAGGAAGTTGTCTCTTGTCAGTACATCAGACGTGTTGACGACTGGTGCTTTCCTGCTGTGATAGCGTGTACGGTGCTGTGCAGAAGAGCTCATCTTAATCTTTTGTCTTCACCCTTCAACAATGTCTCTGAAACACAAATCTGATGCAAATGCTGGTGATACAGTAAAGAAGAGAAGAACCATCACCATGGAAAATAAAGTAGAAATAATAAAAAGGTCAGAGAGAGGTGAAACTCCATCATTCATTGGCAGAGCACTTGGTTACAGTCGGTCAACAATAGCATTTATTAAATTTATGTACCTGTTCCGACTTACATACAAACTCAACTTAACTACAAACCTATAGTCCCTATCTCGTACGTAACCCAGGGACTGCCTGTATATGCTTAAATACTTCACAGTAAACCTACTCTGATATAAATGATGAAGTCTGAACATTTTGATATTTTGCACATGGATCTACAAGGTCTTGTTCCATTACCTGGTAACTGTTATGGTGTCTTAGCTGTCTAGACTGGTGGCAGCAGTGTGTTATGGCAGACTCTTGTCTGAAATTAGTTGTTGGCAATAAATAAAATTCTTTCAAGTCAGGTATGTGAGCATATAGCAAGACAGTTTGCTGTGACATCCACACAATGTCACAAATCACTAGGATCCATCCTAGCAAGCACCCAAGTGAGCTCCTGACTCATACCCATCTTGAAACCAGCTGTCATTTGTAGCAGGTTAGTCCATGGACTCCTCCCCTTTGTTTCTAGCCCTGAGGTGTTCTCGCATACAGTGACAGGTGAGCAGGATCAACCATAGGAAAGCAAGTCACAAGATTAAAAAGAACCAGTTAATGTTTCTGTATCACGTAGGTAAAAAACTTCAACTTACATTCTCAAACCTACTGTAAAGTCATCCAAAGAGAATACAAAGATCGAATAAAGAGCCTCTGTAACAAACTAATTTAGTCTAGTACCCAAGGAGCCTCTTAAAGTTCATGTCCCTGCTCCATAAAAATGAAGAAAAACTAGAAGGCTAAAATCACTTGGCAAGGTAACAGCTTTGCCAAAAACTGTAGTTGAGGAAGTTCATCACCCTGTGCTCCAATCCCAACCTGATTCTGAGACCCTGTTGCTATGGATAACACTACTGTGGCATGTGAAACTCTTTAGCACCTCTACATTTCCATTGTACACAAGGAATGATTGCACAACATCACCTAATCTGATTTTTGTTTTCACCAAGGAGACCTACAGTCCATAGCAGAGTCTCCCAAAGTTTCTTCTGATGCACAGAGTCAAAAGCCATCTTCAACTCAAAACAGGCTGCAAGCGGTTTTTGTCTACAACAACAACAACAACATTTATTTATATAGCACATTTTCATACAAACAGTAGCTCAAAGTGCTTTACATATTAAAGAAAAATGAAAGACACAATTATAAAACAAAATAAATCAACATTAACATCGAATAAGAGTAAGGTTCAATGGCCAGGGGGCACAGAAAAAACAAAAAAACTCCAGACGGCTGGAGAAAAAATAAAATAAACTTGTAATGTCACTCAACAATGATATGCAGCTCTACAATTGGGTCAACCATTGACCTTTTGGGTGTGAAACCTGACAATTCAGCCCACTGTGTTAACATAGGGTGATTATATACAAGCCAAAAGTTTGTCAGGTACTGACACGAGCATAATGTTTCAATAGTTGTTACAGTCTTGCTAGTCACCCTTCCCTTTCCAAATAGGGACTACATTGACTCAACTCTAGTCTTCCAAACAGCACAACACTACATGCAAGCCTTTGATCATATCATTTCCTCCTGCCTTCAGCATTTCACCTGTAATACTGCAGGATCCTGTAACTTCCAACATTTTACTCCTTTGACTGCCAGTCTTACTTTCTCAGTCAAAGCTGGCACAGCATTAGTGGAAGGATCAGTAGTCAGAAATGCAGTATCACTGTTGTCCAACGGAGAAATGGAAAGCAGGCAAGGACTGAGCCTAACATGTTCTGCACATATGTGGATCAAATCATAGCTTACCATCAGTTGCCTTAATTGAATTCATTCAAGGGAGGTGGAGTTTGAGGGCCTGGTAGGAAAGATGAAAATCACTTGAGCTGCCTCAACTAATCATCATAATAATACTTGATTATTTAAAAACATTAGCAACGATCACTTTCATCGATTAGTTGATTACATCATTAAGTGGAGTATGTTGTGACATGCTATTGCGCCATTTAATTCAGCTGTGAACATGTTTGAAAAAAGGCACATGATAAGGAAGTGCCAGAAAAAGCAGTGGCGTCCTAAGACTTCCAAAGTCTGGGAGCACTTTACTCTGAAGGTAGAAAAAAAGATTGTGAGTTTAAAAATGTGTAGGTCTGAGCTCATAATGCTCAAGAGCACAACAGAGATGCACAAACATTTGAACAGGAAACATACTTTTACACATTGTGTGGAGGAGGAAGACTGAAGTAAGCTGAATGTTACTTCAGCATTATGTGATACAGATATATGAACATAATGTTTGCTAGGCAAGACATAATGATATGACTTTTGGTTTGAAATTTAATTTTCAATGTTAATATATAAATGTTGTATAAAAAACAGTATTTTGTTTAAAATATCTACAAGCAATTCATTTTTTAAGAAAACACATTTCTAAAAATTTTATACAAGGATGTTTATCGAAACTATGGTTAAAGGGGACTACCTTTTTAAGGTGTTGCAGTGGTGGACAAGGGGCCCTTCACCCTCCCCAAAGAGGGCTTTAACCCCAATGCCCTAAACCTTAAAACCCCTGCTGTTTTACACCCTGGCCCAAAACATCATTTTCCCTTTCAAGGCCCTAGGGGCTTTTTGAGGCCCCAATGCAACCCCGGGGAAGGAAAGATTGACCCGATTTTTTTAAAAAAGGGGGGAAAAAACTTTTTTTCCCGGGAGAAAAAAGCAAAAATTTACGGGTTGTGGAAAAACGTTCCCCATTTGGGAATTTTATGGTTTTAATGGGATTTAAACAAAAGGTTTGCAGGGGAAACACAATTTGGATACTGAGGGATTCACAGACACGGCAACAGGAAGGGGGGTGTCGCTAGGACTCTTAGTTAGAACAGCTGTTTGAAGAGGAAAAACCAATTAAAATGATTATTATATAATAGCAGGAGGCGGGGGGGGGCGGGGGCCCCCAGGGCGTGTGCGCCTGCCTGTGTCTCTCTCGTGTGTGTGTTTGTGTGCATGCGCCTGTGTCTCTCTTTCTCTCGCGATCTGTCTGTCTGTGTCTCTCGCGCGCTTTTTGCTGCACAGGAGAGACCGAACATGTGCTTGAAAATCATCGGCGCAGACAAACGGAAAGGGAAACTGGCTCGCTCAGATACCTAGTGTGTGGTCATGAATCGATGCAAAAGTTTGGCGAACTTTTGGTCATAACCCGATTTTTATGTGTTCAGAGACGTTCATGAACCGAGGTTCCACTGTATTAGGTTCGTAATGTGTAAAATTATAACATAGTTTGACGTTTAATAGGCTTTTTCTTAACACCTCCCATTATCAACATTTTCTCTTATCCGACGTTCTGCCGGCCCGTTTATGTCAGATAAGCGAGACTCTACTGTATATATACAGCATATATATATATATATATATATATATATATATATATATATATATATATATATATATATATATATATAATATATTAGTAATCCACAAAGGGAGAAAATAAATCATGTATTTTAAAATAGTTTTTTTATTCCTAATATTTCCTAACATGTGTCATCATGAAAATGATTAGACATACAGGAATCAAAGGCGATATACAGATAGCAAATGAGGAGGTGGGGGTGGATCAGTAACGTGGGGTTCAGAGGGTGTTGGTCATAAAGTTCTTTTTTTATTATTTAGGTGTCCTTCTTTTTAAGCCTGCATATGCTGGGTTCACGTCCAAATGTCTGTTAATGGTGATTTCATTTGAGAGCCTTGATTCAGCCAGCTCTCTGGGCTAAATTTGTTTGAACACACTTCTCTCTCTCATGGAAGTGGTTTATTTAACAATAATTTTGCCAAAATGTATGTGTGTGGGACACTTTGGGCATCATTTCTGTTCTTTATGAAAACATGAGATTAAATGTTTTCTTGGCCCTCAATACAAACAACACATTGTAAGTAACGGATAATCATTTCATTTTTGGGTGGAGTATTTCTTTAAGTGACTTTTAACATACTTACACTAGGCCAAAGAGTAGTGAATCATCAACATTCATTTTTTAACATCTGCCAGCATTTTCCACCTGGCAGTAACAGAGGACTGCTTAAAGAAAATGGCTCACTTCTGTCATTCACAGCTAAAAAGGTTGCTTTGTTCTTCAAATTGCACTCATGAATATTCACCCTCTCCACATTTCAAATTTGAGAAAATGTGCTTGTAACCAATTAAACCACAATCATCTTATGCAAAGAAGAGGAAGCACACAGGTTTAATATGTAGCAGATGCAGCTTTTGTAACATGAAAATCAATGAGCATTACAAAAAGTGGCAGTAGTTTCTACCAGGTCACCAAAATCATCTCTGCAGTCCTAAAGGAGAACCTCAGGAGCCATCTCTGTGAGGTATTTTTTTAATGTAGTAAAGAACCGGAAAGAGCAACTGAAGCAGAACCATTTGTATAATGAATCTGTTAGGTTAGTACACTGTGAATGAATTAACTGACTTGTTGCTCCAACATTGTTTGATTTGTGCATTCTTTACCTACTTTTAAATGCCCGTATGTTTACTGCCTTAGGCATATTTATTTTTTGAGTACAGGTAGTCCCCAGGTTACAAAGAACCAACCTACGACATGAACGGGCCACAGCTGCAACACATGCACCTCAGTAACTGCTGCTCTGTCATCTTTGGCCTGGGGACGCTGCAAGCAGTGGCTAGACGGAGGCTGGAGGGGGGCGATTTCGCTGCTCGCGCAGTGTAGTGTCCCTCAGGCGGCAAGTGGTTTCACTGCTCACCCACCACACACAGCTGACCCGTTCGCTCTCAGTGGGCGACTGGTAATGCTACAAGCGGTGACCCGGTTGTGGCTGAATGGAGGCCATTGAGGGTGAACAGGAAATGAGGGGTAGCATTGTAGTGTGCATCGGATGGCTGCCTATTGAATGGGGGTGATTCACTACCCACCTTTGGCCACACCGTGTTCGTTCTTGGTGGGCAGATGCAGCAGGTAGCATACAGTCGTGGAGGTGACTGTGAGGTGGGCTGGTGATGAACCGCCCATCAATGCCCCCATTCATTCTCAATAGCAAGCCTGCTTGTACTGTTACATACATAGCAGGAAGTTGTCTCTTGTCAGTACATCAGACGTGTTGACGACTGGTGCTTTCCTGCTGTGATAGCGTACGGTGCTGTGCAGAAGAGCTCATCTTAATCTTTTGTCTTCACCCTTCAACAATGTCTCTGAAACACAAATCTGATGCAAATGCTGGTGATACAGTAAAGAAGAGAAGAACCATCACCATGGAAAATAAAGTAGAAATAATAAAAGGTCAGAGAGAGGTGAAACTCCATCATTCATTGGCAGAGCACTTGGTTACAGTCGGTCAACAATAGCATTTATTAAATTTATGTACCTGTTCCGACTTACATACAAACTCAACTTAACTACAAACCTATAGTCCCTATCTCGTATCGTAACCCAGGGACTGCCTGTATATGCTTAAATACTTCACAGTAAACCTACTCTGATATAAATGATGAAGTCTGAACATTTTGATATTTTGCACATGGATCTACAAGGTCTTGTTCCATTACCTGGTAACTGTTATGGTGTCTTAGCTGTCTAGACTGGTGGCAGCAGTGTGTTATGGCAGACTCTTGTCTGAAATTAGTTGTTGGCAATAAATAAAATTCTTTCAAGTCAGGTATGTGAGCATATAGCAAGACAGTTTGCTGTGACATCCACACAATGTCACAAATCACTAGGATCCATCCTAGCAAGCACCCAAGTGAGCTCCTGACTCATACCCATCTTGAAACCAGCTGTCATTTGTAGCAGGTTAGTCCATGGACTCCTCCCCTTTGTTTCTAGCCCTGAGGTGTTCTCGCATACAGTGACAGGTGAGCAGGATCAACCATAGGAAAGCAAGTCACAAGATTAAAAAGAACCAGTTAATGTTTCTGTATCACGTAGGTAAAAAACTTCAACTTACATTCTCAAACCTACTGTAAAGTCATCCAAAGAGAATACAAAGATCGAATAAAGAGCCTCTGTAACAAACTAATTTAGTCTAGTACCCAAGGAGCCTCTTAAAGTTCATGTCCCTGCTCCATAAAAATGAAGAAAAACTAGAAGGCTAAAATCACTTGGCAAGGTAACAGCTTTGCCAAAAACTGTAGTTGAGGAAGTTCATCACCCTGTGCTCCAATCCCAACCTGATTCTGAGACCCTGTTGCTATGGATAACACTACTGTGGCATGTGAAACTCTTTAGCACCTCTACATTTCCATTGTACACAAGGAATGATTGCACAACATCACCTAATCTGATTTTTGTTTTCACCAAGGAGACCTACAGTCCATAGCAGAGTCTCCCAAAGTTTCTTCTGATGCACAGAGTCAAAAGCCATCTTCAACTCAAAACAGGCTGCAAGCGGTTTTTGTCTACAACAACAACAACAACATTTATTTATATAGCACATTTTCATACAAACAGTAGCTCAAAGTGCTTTACATATTAAAGAAAAATGAAAGACACAATTATAAAACAAAATAAATCAACATTAACATCGAATAAGAGTAAGGTTCAATGGCCAGGGGGCACAGAAAAACAAAAAACTCCAGACGGCTGGAGAAAAATAAAATAAACTTGTAATGTCACTCAACAATGATATGCAGCTCTACAATTGGGTCAACCATTGACCTTTTGGGTGTGAAACCTGACAATTCAGCCCACTGTGTTAACATAGGGTGATTATATACAAGCCAAAAGTTTGTCAGGTACTGACACGAGCATAATGTTTCAATAGTTGTTACAGTCTTGCTAGTCACCCTTCCCTTTCCAAATAGGGACTACATTGACTCAACTCTAGTCTTCCAAACAGCACAACACTACATGCAAGCCTTTGATCATATCATTTCCTCCTGCCTTCAGCATTTCACCTGTAATACTGCAGGATCCTGTAACTTCCAACATTTTACTCCTTTGACTGCCAGTCTTACTTTCTCAGTCAAAGCTGGCACAGCATTAGTGGAAGGATCAGTAGTCAGAAATGCAGTATCACTGTTGTCCAACGGAGAAATGGAAAGCAGGCAAGGACTGAGCCTAACATGTTCTGCACATATGTGGATCAAATCATAGCTTACCATCAGTTGCCTTAATTGAATTCATTCAAGGGAGGTGGAGTTTGAGGGCCTGGTAGGAAAGATGAAAATCACTTGAGCTGCCTCAACTAATCATCATAATAATACTTGATTATTTAAAAACATTAGCAACGATCACTTTCATCGATTAGTTGATTACATCATTAAGTGGAGTATGTTGTGACATGCTATTGCGCCATTTAATTCAGCTGTGAACATGTTTGAAAAAAGGCACATGATAAGGAAGTGCCAGAAAAAGCAGTGCGTCCTAAGACTTCCAAAGTCTGGGAGCACTTTACTCTGAAGGTAGAAAAAAAGATTGTGAGTTTAAAAATGTGTAGGTCTGAGCTCATAATGCTCAAGAGCACAACAGAGATGCACAAACATTTGAACAGGAAACATACTTTTACACATTGTGTGGAGGAGGAAGACTGAAGTAAGCTGAATGTTACTTCAGCATTATGTGATACAGATATATGAACATAATGTTTGCTAGGCAAGACATAATGATATGACTTTTGGTTTGAAATTTAATTTTCAATGTTAATATATAAATGTTGTATAAAAAACAGTATTTTGTTTAAAATATCTACAAGCAATTCATTTTTTAAGAAAACACATTTCTAAAAATTTTATACAAGGATGTTTATCATCATGATGCTCCGACATTGATGGACTAAAAGCCAGAAGTCCACATGACCATCATCATCAAGTCCTTCCGTGAGAACCCTAAATACAAAGAGGACTGTTTCATTTATGTTAGGTAGATGGGATTGGGCGGTCTCATGGTCTGGAATCCCTGCAGATTTCATTTTTTTTTTTCCGGCCGTCTGGAGTTTTTTTTTTTCTGTCCACCCTGGCCATCGGACCTTACTCTTATTCTATGTTAATTAATGTTGAATTATTTTATTACTGTGTCTTTTATTTTTCTATTCTTCATTATGTAAAGCACTTTGAGCTACATTTTTTGTATGAAAATGTGCTATATAAATACTGTAAATGTTGTTGTTTATTTGGTGAAAAGTTCTTTTTCATGGACATTGTGTTTAATTTCAAATCATTTTTTTTTTGCAGTCTAGCTAATCAATCAATTGACAAAATAATCATCAGATTAATTGATTATCAAAATAATTATTAGTTGCAGCCCTAAAGGTCAGGCTTAGTTCAATAACCTTGAACTTGAATTGCAGGTGTATGTAAGATGGCCCTGTGATGAACTCTAGTGCCTTGTCCAGAATTGTTTCCTATTTGGTGGCAAATGCTTCCAGAAAAGGCTGCTGCCCACAGCTCCAGAGATAAGAGTGGTGACTCAACCAGGATTAGGTTTGTGTGGATTTTCCTCCCATATGTACCAGACATACTGTAGGTTAATTGCCATTTCTAAATTGTCTCTTGGTTAATGAGCATGGGATTTTATGTGAGGACAGCCTGTGAAGGTCCATGGTTGGTTCCTTGCTTGTACGTAGTCATGCCAGAATTGAACCTGTAATGGATTCAGCATGTTTGAGAATGCTGTTCTGTATTATACACTATAAAATACTTGCTGCGCCCACATAGTAATGAAACAGGACAAACTTTAAAAATCAATAGACATTGGCATTATATCTGATCGCGTTCAGCTCTGACGGGACAGCATTCTCCACGTGGGGAGAAAAGCATATGGCCATGATATCTCTGGCAATCAGCAGCTACCCTCTAAAACACATAGAGCTCAGAGCTCTCTCTCAAAACCATCAAACGTTACTCCTTAACAATTTGTAGATGATAATGTCTGTTGAACAAACAGGTATCGCTAGCTAAGCGGAGGCAAAATGCACTCACAACACGTGGCTAGACATAGACCAACTCGAACAGAGCAAGGCCCTGCCCCCCTACTCTCAGCCCACAGCCACACTCTTGGATTTGCATAAATACATCGGTACCGCAAATGAACTATGGTACTTGGCACAATGAGAGAAGTTGCAAAATAAACTGGAAAGTTCAAGCAAATTATAGAAAACAACCAGATCTAAATCCGTTAAGTAATTCTCTCGTAAAAAGCGGACAGACATACAGACAGAATGCGCTTGGATTACGAAATTTTTAAAAACGTTTCTTAGCAAGCACCTATGGGCCAAGGGTAACCTACATTCCAAATTTCAAGTCCCATGGTTTGGGAGATTTCGTGATGAGTGAGTCAGTGGTATTTGGCTTTTATATATACAGATGAGATGAATACAAATTTTCAAGAGTAAGTGGGGCCACCTAAGGTGGGCTGGATTACCGGGGTCATTGTACTTTTCTATACTATACAGAACTCTACTATTGAAAATTGTTACATCTGGGAATTTCTGTTTTATTTTTTTATGATTAAAAAAACAAAAGTTTTTTTTTTTTACCTTCACTGGTTGGGTACATAAAAAGCTTTATTTTAGACTGGAAAAAAATTTAATGCCCTAGGCCTTGTACTTCCACATCATCATTAGAATGAACTCTTTATAATCAGTGAGCTGCAAATGCAGTGTCTGAAAAATCATTCAAGGATAGAAAAACCAAAGACAGTTTCATTGATTGATTACACACGGCTCCATGGTACTGGCACATCTTGCAGGTTTGTAAAATGTTGTTTTCTGCACCATTACACCTCACCTAATTTTGGTGGCCAACTACACTTTGCATAGTTTGCACTTGAGAGGAACAGTGATATTTTATTAGACATTTAAGGTAGTTGTTTGTCTAATAACTGTTTTCTATAAATTACAGAGATAGAGATTATTCATCAAACATAAGCTTAGCTGGTAACCAGTTTATATGGACCTGGATTTAAATAAATGTACTGTTCCAGAAAGATGATTACATGAAAGCAATATAACATTATAACATTTTCTAAGTCGTCATCAACTATTACATTGTTTAGGTGCTGCATTATTATTTTTTTAAAACTGGTATTCTCTTAGTGTGCTTTTGGGTGCTTGTATACCCTCCATCCATCCATCCATTATCCAACCCGCTATATCCTAACTACAGGGTCACGGGGGTCGCTTATTTACTGTTATGAATTTTCAGTTCAGCCTAAGCAGGAACAGTGGCTTAGTGGCTAAAACACTGGACATATGATGACATGGCTGCTGCATTATTTACCATTAACAGCTCACTGTGTGACCTTGGGCAGTTCATTTAACTCATCCTTATTCCACGTCAACAGTGTAGGTGAACAACACCACCATTTTTCTGTACTGTAAAGTACAATCGGAACTTGTTTTTGAATGTTTAAGAATAATAATGGCAGGCTGTTTGGTGTCTATTCTTA
Organism: Polypterus senegalus; assembly: GCF_016835505.1. NCBI lineage: Eukaryota > Metazoa > Chordata > Cladistia > Polypteriformes > Polypteridae > Polypterus > Polypterus senegalus. The sequence continues at coordinate 67,653,510 of NC_053156.1, forward strand.
GTACTCTTCTTCTTTTTCATTTCTTAATTTAGTTTACTACAATTTTGGAAGCTATTAAATGCTTTATCTTTGGTATGAAATAGAAACTAATATCTGAATACATTTAAAGTTTTGATCAATTGTATACTTTTGCAGTGGTTATCTGTGTTACTGTGTTGTGTTTTACTTACTATACGTTGGGTCTGGACATTTGCTTTGATGGTTACTTTAGTGAAGAATTGGGCATTTAGACAGGAATATACTAATGCAGTATTATGACATCAATTCCATTGACTGAAGTAGGAGTAAATAATCCTGGTCCCGAAATATCACAGTGGCTAAAGGCTTCTGATATAACCATCTTCTTCATTTAATGTTGATTTTTTTTTGTAAATGAATTCACTGCATCATCAGATGGTTTGCTTTAGATTTTTATATATTATCTCAGAAATTAGTATTAATTAGGTTGTGGCGAGTGCACTCTTCTACGTGGTGGTGTGCTGGGGCGGCAGCATAAAGAAGAAGGACACCTCACACCTGGACAAACTAGTGAGGAAGGCAGGCTCTATTGTAGGCACAGAGCTGGACAGTTTGACATCCGTGGCAGAACGATGGGCGTTGAGCAGGCTCCAGTCAATCATGGAGAATCCACTGAACAGGATCATCACCAGACAGAGGAGCAACTTCAGTGACAAACTGCTGTCACTGTCCTGGTCCACTGACAGACTGAGGAGATCGTTCCTCCCCGACACTATGTGAGTCTTCAATTCCACTCGGGGGAGTAAACGTTAACATTATACAAAGTTATTGTCTGTTTTTTCCTGCATTTTTATCGCTCTTTAATTTAATATTGTTTATTTTTATCAGTATGCTGCTGCTGGAGTATGTGAATTTCGCCTTGGGATTAATGAAGTATCTATCTATCTATCTAATGTGATTATTTCTTCTTTTTTCGGTTTTATTGAATTTTATTAGAATTTTATTTATTACATACAATCAAGACTAAGTTTTATAACAAAGAAAATAACATTACATACAATCAAGTCAAACTTAACAAACCAGAATTTAACCCCCACCTTTGAGAAAGAAAGGAGAGCCAACAAGAGCAAATCTTTTAAAAACAATAAAGAAGGGAGAATATCCTTTTCACTGATAGAAATGCTTATTCTAAAATGTTATTAATTAGATGTTGACATATTTTTAAAAAGTTTTGAACAGATCCTCAAAGTGAGAATTTTTTTCCCAATTTTAAATAGTATGATATATCAGCGGCTCACTTACGTGTAACAGGTTGGCTGGAATTCTTCCAGTTGAGCAAGGTACAGTAAGTCCGCGTGCTAGTATTGTGGTATAGGCAATTACAATCAATTTGTCCTTAAGCTCCTTGAGCATGAGAAAGGTTCTATATAAAAAAAATGTATTGTTATTGTTCTCCCCTTTAAGCGCCTGTCTGAGAGTACACCAAACACAGCTGTTAATGGGTAAGGACTGATTGTCATACCAAGGTTGTCTGATAGGCATTTGAAGATTTTTGTCCAGAATGATGTTAATTTGGCGCACACCCAAAACATGTAGCCCAGTGAGGCTGGAGCTAGATTGCAACATTCACAAGTTGAATCTTGGCTGGGAGACCTTTTGGACAATTTTAAACTAGATACAAATGACCAATAAAAGATTGTAAGTTGAATGATGGAATGCTTTGTGCATATGTAGCTAGAGTGTAGTCTATGCATGGATGAAAGATTTTTTTCTATGCATGGAGATGTTAGATGAAGATCCTTCCCCAGTGTACCCTGGGATCTTTGAAAGGAAGGGACTTCAAAATGTTTTTATATATTATTGAGATACTCAGTCTTCAAGACTGATAATATTTCTTCTGGAATTCTGGGTGGTAACTGAGGAAAATTGGGCAGGTTCCTTTAAGCAAAGTTTCTGATTTGAAGGTTGTGGAAAAATGGTGTTGATGGGAAGTTAAATTTGAAGTGTAATTGTTCATAAAATGCATAGACATAATCTATTAATCCAGAATCTATTAATCCTAGATGTTTTCCAAACATTAAATATTGTGTAGATTGAAAAAGGTGATTATCATGTAGAGGTACAACAGATAAAAGCTTAAAGTGCTTCCTACATTGGTTCCATATTCTGAGTGATTAATGGACAATTGGATTATTAGCATATTGGCAATAATATGTATTTACTGGAGCACAAAGAAGGGTATATAAAGAAGTGCAGCAAGATTTTATTTCTATTGCAGACCAGGCTGAAGTATGTTCATCAATTTGTTTCAGTTTCTGGTCTTTATAGCTTGTATATTTGCCACCCAGTAATAAAAAAGTTAGGTAGTGTCATTCCCTGTTCTGCTTTAGGACGTTGTAGAGTTGCCATTTGGATGTATGGATGTTTCAAATTCTAAATAAAAGACATTAGAATTGAGTGTAATTTCTTAAAGAATGATTTGTTAATGTATATGCAGATGCTCTGAAATAGAAAAAGAAGCTTGGGAAAGATGTTTATTTTGACAGTATTGATTCTCCCTGCTAATTTGAGATAGAGGGTAGACCATTTGATCACGTTTTTAGTTTTTGTCCATGCTGATAACAAATTTTTCTTGAAAAAGATCTTTATATTTACTTTTGATGTTTACCCCTAGGTATTTAAACTGATCTGCTAAAGTAAATGGGAATGTTCCAGTCTAACATTGTGTGTCAGAGAGTTCACTGGAAAAAGTACACTTTTATTCAAATTAATTTTGAGTTGAGATATCTTTTGAAATTCTCCTTGTACATTAAGGACTAATGGAAGTCTGTGGGTGTGATATATACGGTACTATATCATCTGCATATAGTGAGATTTTCTGTGCACGTCCTTCTCTGGTAATCTCCTTTATCTCTGACTAGCAAAATACCCGCGCTTCGCAGCGGAGAAGTACTGTGTTAAAGAAGTAATGAAAAAGAAAAGGAAACATTTTGAAAATAACGTAACATGATTGTCAATGTAATTGTTTTGTCACTGTTGTGAGTGATGAATGTTGCTGTCATATATATATATACACAGTATATATATATATATATATATATATATATATATATATATATATATATATACAGTATATATATACTGGCAAAATACCCGCGCTTCGCAGCGGAGAAGTAGTGTGTTAAAGAAGTAATGAAAAAGAAAAGGAAACATCTTGAAAATAACATAACATGATCATCAATGTAATTGTTTTGTCACTGTTATGAGTGTTGCTGTCATATATATATACACATACATACATACACACACATTATATATACAGTATATATATCTATATCTCTCTATATATATCTACACATACATACTGTACATACATACACACACATTATATATATATCTATATCTATATATATATCTATATCTATCTATCTATCTGTATATCTATATATCTGTATATCTATATATTGTGAACGGCACCCGGGCACAGACAGGCGGACATGTTGTTGTCAAACCACCACACGTTTATTATACAGAATATTTACAATAATTTGGTCACAAAGACCCCAGTTCATTGGTCACACAGACCCAGTCACGTGCACAAACCCCAAAACAGTCTCAATCCTGGCCACAATGCCTTGTCTTCGGGCCGCCTCCACAACTCCTCTTGCCTCGTCCTTCTTCCACCCGACTCTAGCCCGAATGAATGGAGACGGCCCCTTTTATAGAGGACCCGGATGAGCCCCAGGTGTTCCCGGCAATCGCCTGGCCACAAGTGTGGCGGAAGTGCCGGCTGTCCTCCCGGCTGCTCTCCGGCGCGCCATAAATCTTCCCCAGCACTTCCTGGTGTGGCAGGAGTGCTGGGGAAACAAGTCCCAAGGCATTGGGGCCTCCTGGCGGTGACCACGGGCCCCTACAGGGAAGGGCTTCCATGCCCTCACCCGTGGCCCCCAAAGCAACCTGGAAGGCAAACCCCGTGGTCCAGGCAGGGCTCTGACCCTCTTCCGTCCCTCCTGGCGTCCCGCTGGGTCATGGCCCCTGGCATCCCTGACAATATCTATATATATATATATACACACACACACACATACACACACATTATATAGTCAACACCATAAGACATAAACTAAAAATGTTTCACAATGTGTCCCTGAATGAAGGGATGCTCAAAATCAAAAGTACCAGTCAGTATCTGGTGTGGCCACCAGCTGCTTGAAGTACTGCAGTGCATCTCCTCCTCATGGACTGGACCAGATTTGTCAGTTCTTGCTGTGAGATGTTACCCCACTCTTCCACCAAGGCACCTTCAAGTTCCTGGACATTTCTGGGGGGAATGGCCCTAGCCCTCACTTAAATGCCTACTTTCTGTAAGCTGTTAAGGTCTTAACGACCATTCCACAGGTGCATGTTAATTAATTGATTATGGTTAATTGAACATGCATGGAAAACATTGTTTAAACCCTTTACAATGAAGATCTGTAAAGTTATTTGGATTTTTAAAACATTATTGTTGAAATACACAGTCCTGAAAAAGGGACGTTTCTTTTGGTTTGTTTCAATTACGAGTAGTAATAGTAATACGACAGTATTTGTAGGACTTGTGTTGAAATGACATTCGGCATCTGTCAAGCGTTGTAAATATACAACCAGTTTCATCGATAACTTCACATCCAGCTTTTGAGAGTTTAAACATTCATAAACATCAAAGTGTCCACTACTGAAATCATCACTTGTGAATCTAAGATGTTTAAGAGGCATTGGCGGTTGTCGAAAGGTGTAAAATATTTGGACATTTCGGTACACTTGAAAGCGCCAACCGAACAATTCACCGGCAGCCATCAACTGACATGCAGATGCATAGGTGAAGGGCTTAAGCATTTCACTCTTCTAGTGCTCCTGTGTAGAATAATTATCTCCTGTACTGTCATCAGTCCACACCTTGAACCTGTCCCAGTCATTCAATACATAAGACACAATGTTCCTCCGGATATCAAGAGTGAGCCTGATATGGCCGTACAATATGTAACAAAGAGAATGGAAAAGGTAGGTGCCATCTCTGGGCATGGAAACCACTCGGTAAGTGACAGTTCTCTGATCGATGGTGATCGACTCGATAGACATGTTAATGGGGGTACGGTTGGAATGATAAAGGAAATGGGTACCTGAACAATGTAAAGTAAGTCTAAAGTACCTACACAATAACTATAATCGTAATAAATGAACAATAAAACAGCGGAGAAGCCGTGAATTAAATAAAAAGGCTGTAGTTATCAGCAAGGAGACGTGAATCCCGTGGTGAAGCAAGGAAGGTAATGTAGAGACTGGAGCGACGGACGGTCTTGTATAGGCAGGTAGCCAACAACGTGGGAGGCGTTGGGATGGGGGACCTAAGGCCGCCTCACACGGTGACTGAGCTGCAGGCTATGAACGTATATATGTACATAAGTATGATTCAGTTAGCGTTGGGAACCCGCATACCAAATTTCTTGAAGATGGGCCCATAAGTAACAAAGACTGTTGAAAAGTTCAATATGGTGGCTGACAGTGGCATCATACCACCGAAATAAGTACCAAATTTCAGCCTTCTACCTACACGGGAATTTGGAGAATTAGTGACGTTGGAAAGTTCAATATGGCGGCTGACAGTGGCGTCACACCACCAAAATAAGTACGTACATTGGTTTCGGTTAGCGCAGGGAAGCCGCCTACCAAATTTCGTGAAGATGGGGCCATGAATAAGAAGGTTCAACATGGTGGACGTTGTTGACCGTTATGACCGTCACGCATAGAATTTCGAAATGAAACCTGCTTAACTTTTGTAAGTAAGCTGTAAGGAATGAGCCTGCCAAAATTCAGCCTTCTACCTACACGCACAGACAGACAATAAATGTCTGCCTTTAATAAATCTGGTTTGGTCTTGTGATATTACAGAAGGAAGCACTTTCTCAGTCATTCTAGCTAGAACTTTTGAGAATATCTTAACATCATTATTCAGAAATTAAACTGGTCTGTATGATGTATATTGTAATAAGTCCTTATTTTTCATTGGAAAGAGAGTAATTAATACTTTGCGAAAATTTTTATTTAGAATTTTGATTTTCCTAGCTTCAGCAAACGTTGGTAATAATAATGGAGCTAACATATTTGACATTTTTTAATAAAATTCCATCAGGGTCTACTACTTTCATATTTTGGAGTGAGTTTATAGCGTGGATATATTACATTAATAATTCTGTGACTGTCAGAGGTTTTTCCAGTTTCTCTGCTCTAAGAGTATCTAGCTGTCGTATTTGTAATGCATCAAAAAACTGATTAGATTGTGTCTTATCGTCTTTAAACTGAGTAGAATATAAGGATTGATAGTACTGTCTAAATGTGTGGGTTATATTTTTATGGTCAATGACTTTATCCCCATTTGTGTTTGCAATTTTTGTTATTGCGCTGCAAACATCCTGCTTGTGGATATGTCTAGCATGCTAAGATCTTATTAGCCTTATCTCTGTGTTCATAGTAATTATGTTGCTAAATAAAAATGAGCTGTTCTGTTTCTTTTGTTGTTAAAACGTTAAATTCTGATTGTAAAACCTGTCTTTTCCTATAAAGTGCCTCATTTGGAGACATTTTATATTCTAGATCTATTACAGTAATCTCACTGATTAACTCTGACGCCATCTTGGTTTCCAATTTTTGTTTCGAAAGATATGAAATAATCTGCCCTCTTTAAAAAGCCTTCAGAGGTTCCCAGAGTATTTCTGCAGAGACCTCTGAGGATACATTTGTCTCTAAAAAATAATAAATTTGCTTGGAGATGAATTCTGTACGATTCTCATCAGCTAATGACAGGGGATTAAGATGCCAGCTACAAAATGAGTGAGTAGGGCATACTGATTTAAGGTCCATGATCAGAGGGGCATTATCAGAAATAACAATAGTGTGGTACTTGCAAGATTTTATAGTGGTCAATAAATTACTATCTATAAAGAAATAATCAATTCTTGAGTAACTATGATGTATTGATGAGAAGAACAAATATGCTCTTAAGTTTGGATTTAAAAATCTCCATGAATCTGATAAGTTATGATCTATTACAAGCTATGTGATTAGTTGTACATTATTAGATGTTATTGCCAATGTAGTTGAAGACCTATCCAGGTCTGGATTTAAAATACAATTAAAGTCCTTGTCTATTATAATGTCATCAGTGTTCATATTAGGAATAGATGCAAATACATTCTGGATGAAATCTTGCAGGCGTGTAGATATTTACCAAAATTACTTTAGATATAAATAAATTATCCATCACCATGACATATTGCCCTTTAGGATCAGATACTACTTCTAATACTACAAATGAGATTGTTTTATGTATTAAGATTCCCACACCTCTAGTTTTCCGTGTATAGCTGGAGTGAAAGATTTGCCAAATCCAATCTCTTTGAATCCAAAAGTAGTCCTTACTTATTAAATGAGTCCCCTATTAAAATACTATCTTGGCATTTAGAGCTGTTAGGTAAGAAAATACTTTTTTCTCTTAGATCATGATTGAGACCTTTGACATTCCAGCTAACAATGTTCACTGTTTTGTTAGTGAGATGCTGCTTCTGACCATTTGAGGACACTTCGTAATCTTAAGTAAACTTAAGTAATTGCCAGGTATTATGGTTTAGGAGCCTATTATTATGTTGGCATTTAAAAGTTGTTGGTATAAAAAGAATAAATAAGAAGCAACTTGCTGTCCCCACACCATTCTTTTTAAAAATCTGAAATGCAGTTAACTTCTTCCATGACTTTTAGCACACACAACTCTCATAATTTTACCTTATTTTTGTTTACTTTTCATTCACCTACTTGTTAAGAATTTTAAGTACTTTATTGTTTCCTTTTAATCAGAATGCAATCAAAAATGAATTGCTAATAACAAGGGAGATGACACCTAATCAGACAAATTGATGCCATTTCCATCTGTTTGTTTGTTGTTAATTAAATTGCTTTGAATTAAGTATTTTGTAGTACAGGGAGGGAATGAGGTGTTGCAATCCTTGTCAATCTACTTGAAAAGTAAACTATAGGCTGGAAGGAATTTATGATACAGTGCAATGAGAAGTAGTAGATTATTTAAATGAATGACATACTCCATAAACCAAAATAATTGCTGCCTATTTATGAAAATGGTTACAGCAAAAGCTTACAGTCACTCCTAACCTTCAGAACCAGCCTTTTTCATTACAAGCTAGTTGATCAGATAAGGAAAGAATATTGACTGACTTACCTTAAGCACTCAGCACATGGAGTAAAGGAATATATTGTATGCAGTATAATAAAATCATTCAGTATAATAAAATCATTAATAAAGTAATTCTGAAGAATACATTAGATTCAAATGAAATAACCTTACTTTTTATAGCTTCGAGAAGGATGGTGCAGCATTAAACGGCCTTTGTGTAGATATACTTTGTACAACAAATACCTGTTTCCCGGCATTACTTTAAATAACATACTATACTCTGTATAAATAGACTTTTCTGTCTGTATATGCATGTTTTTCTTCTTTTTTGTCTTGTTATGTACACATGCATTTAAAATATACTAAAGTAGGAAAGGCAGGTACACAAAATGTGTAGTGTTTGCACCCATCATGCTTTTAATATTTGCACATCCACTGTGTTTTAAAAGTAAAAGAACAGCCTGTATATTTTAATTATCACAGTTTTATTTTTAAATATATGTTGGTCATCTAATGATTTTTGCTAAAAAGGGTCAGCCCAAAGCTATGAAGTAACAATATTTTGCAGTTGTTATTTTTTTATATAATGATATCTCTTTGTATCATGTTTATCATTGGCAAAACATCCCATTTAGCTAATGTGGGTGCATGTTCCCTACATGTGGAGATTCTTTGGTGTCAGTTAAGCATTGCATGTCTGTCTTTCTGACCACAGTTGCTGATCTTGTCACCAAACCATGTCCATTTAAACAACAGAAAATCAAGGACTATATCCCATTTACCAACTGATTGCCCACCTTCCAGGACAGTTATGCTTGCCCTTTTTTCTGGCAGCCAGTAAACTTGCAACCTAGCAGAGTTTGTACTGTACAAAGGATTAACATCTATGATGAGTTCACCTGCAGTCTCATCCCTTAAAAGAGAAGAGTTAATGTTCTGTTTGTGAGGTTCAAAACACTCATATTCCTTATTCCTCATCACATCATTACATAAACTGGACTTCTCGATGAGCATTCATTGTTTGTCAGCTCATTTTAACACATAGCAACCATTATGCGACTGGCTTCATGACAGCATGCTGCCGACTGACTCTGACTCACAAAGTTTATCTAAAAGAAAGCCACAACTGAAAAGTGCTGTAGAAGTTGTGTAATGTGACATAGGTAAAATGTTGAGTAAAGCATATTGGCTGTCAACAAGTACTGAATCTACCTGGATCAGCATGTAAGGGTCTTTATATAAGGGTATTAGGAGGGGGTAAACTGGGATATATATTAGTAAGTTTGATTTTAATATCAGTGTCCTTTTTCAAAATGATTTACCCAGACACCTATGAAGTGCTGATTTACTTTTTAATAGGGAAATGGAAAAATAAAGATGCAAAAATGCAACACACATGAACATATGCAGTCTGTATAAGAAGTATTTTTTCTCTTAAAAGCTTAAAGCTGAATGGATACCCAGCCTAGAAAAAGGGTTCTATGACTTTTGAAAAATAATGTCAGCACCCCCTATAGATTCCAACATTGCACCTGCAGCATCTTTCATAAAAAAATAAATAAATAAAAAAAACCTTCCCAAAGTTACTCCTACAATAGCACAATTTTTAGGTGTGTTTGTATCTTTTGAGGACGAGAGCTCATCTTACTTTATAGCCTTGTTTGATAAACTGCTGTGGCCCAAACTGTACTGCTCTAGTGTAGGAAAAGACTGTTTGTCTGATCACTCAGTAAATTTCATTTTTAGTTCTGCTTTTGGCAATACTGGTAAATCATTGATTCAGTTAACAAAATGGCCACATCAGGGACACCAAATTAATGTAGGTAGAGTGAAGGATCTCTTTTTCACTTTATAACAAAGATGGCAAAAATATGACGAGATCTATACAATTTATAAACGAGGTTCAGAAATTGTCAAGAATCCACATTAAACACTTTCTCTGATGTGGTTTGGCATGCAATAGGCCAAGTTTCAGCAAATATCCCAAACACACTTGTTGAAATGCATAAAATAAAACAATTTATTTATAACATAAGCATGATAGAACATGGATATATGCAAGTATCTATATATATAATTCACTAAGGCAAGACACTCATGGAAAGCACGCCGGAAGGGGTGTGGATTCACTAAGCCGCTGACAAGTGAGACACCTATGGCGCATGCAGGAAGGAGCCACGCCCACCAACTCCAAGACCATTGGATATGACGACAACTCACAGAGCCACGGCCACCAACTCAGACGCGACGACACAGAAAAACCGGCGTCATTTATATTCGTCTGTCGTAGAGGTCACATGCAGCTCCGACCCACGTTGACTGTTAATAGAGGCATGTTTCTCGCAGAGGTGAATCACCATATGCAGCGTGTAAAACTGTTTGCGAGGGGTATCCCATGGGATCCTTAAAACATTCCTTTACAACTGAGGTTAAAACACAATGAAGTGAGCAATCTTTAAAAAACGAGTTTTCGGTTACGATGCATGACCACATGCACCATAGCAAACTGTTTTACACGCTACATACAGCAATTCGCATCCGCGACAAACATGCGTCTTCTTAGATGCTCCTGCACTTTGTACACACCCCCCTCCCACCTCACTACCACCGTGGTCAGGTGTCTTGGTGGATTATATATAGAAAGGCAGCCAAAACCGCACAGAGCAATGAAAAGTCTACGTGAGTCACAAGTGCATCTGGACTGTACAAAGACAACAACTCGAGTGACGAGTTGGAGGTGGGCACATGAGCAGGCAGTGCATACTGGACGAGAAATCAGCAGACTAGCATGACGGAGGGAGTGGAGTGGACATTCTTCTCCTCTCCTCCCGTTCCACCCTCCGCGCCTGAGCGCCGCACGGACAATTGTGTGTTGGCTCGTTCCGTGCATTGGTTAAAACCCAATGAAGGAAGCAGTCTTTAAAAACCAATAAGCCCTGTGCCTCTGTTTCATTACCGTCTCACCTGCTTCACCATTGCAGGCCCTGCAACAGTCGAGACGCTCTCTCAGCAGCTGACCTTCTCTGTGCCTGACCAGTTCACACAGAGGCACCACATGACCAGGCAGTGTGTATGCCTCGAGAACGAGGGTGGACGCGACAGGACTATCTAAGAAGAGGCATGTTTGTCACTGATGTAAATTGCTGTGTTGGTTCGTTTCGTGCATTGTTACAATGTTGCTTTTCTTGCTGATTTATTACATTACCGATTTTTCAAATGTTAATTTTCTCCCTGTGCTTAAAAATTATTTAAAAACCGGCCTGATTATGCGGCGTATGGTACGCCGCGGGTTGGCTAGTAAAATATAAAACATAAAATTCTGACTCTCATACAGAAAAAGACATAACATGAATTCTTTATCTTGGCTTAGATAAATGTTTCTCTCCAATAGAAAATGGTACACAACTTATGAATTCTGATCTTTCAATTCATATGGTCACAATGGATTACTTCTTTAGCTAGTTATTAAGTTTCTAGTGAAGCACTGTGATGTTGATTTACCCGTAGCTGGTCTACACTTGCTTATCCCCCACACAGAGTTTCAGTGTGTGCAATACTTCTCTGCACTTTCTTACAGGATTTAGGAAGGAATTTATAACAGCTAGAACTAATCCTTCACATGGTATTACCTTTCAGTTACACCAGCACTGTAATATTTTAGCAGGCTTTGTCCTAACTACTGAGTTACAATTAATAATCAATGCTAATCAAAGCAGATGTATGTATGGTTTGGAGTAAGCGATGCTTTGCTCCTTACCTAGTCGGCTTTCTTCAGTGTGCTTTTCCTTGCCTGTTCTGGAGCTGTTCTCCTTCATCATCTTGTCATACCTTCTGGTTGTGAGCTGCACTACAGTTTTTCTTTGAGGTTCAAACACACCGCAACAATCCTCTTGGTGCTAACAAAATCATGTCTGCTGAGCACTTGTGATAAGTCGGCTACCATTTTCAGCAAGACAAATGCGTGACTACTTGGGCACTTGCTAACTTAGCAATATTTGGACTAATGGCGCCCCTGGTCCAGCTCCTGTTATAGACAGTCTTCCATTTATCCTGTCCAGCGCCAGTTACTCTTTAGAGTAGAAGGGATTGTCTTAGCCTTTGTTATAGCCACACACTATAAGCAGTGAAGACTCTGCTGTAGAGCAGAAGTTACAGCCAGGTTGAGGGCAGTTAGCATATAGAGGTCCAGATTTTGTGTGTGTAAAGAGTTTTAAAGGACGGAAGAGACATTTTGTCATTTGTTTCTTAGGTGCACATAAACCCATCCTTTTTTGGTTGATTTTTGGAGCAAAGTTTTGTCCATCAAGGCTGCAATTGTTAAATTGTGGCTCTGTTTTTTAATTTTGGGTCTTGCCATCTCTGGGATGTCACTTGGCTTTTGATTAATCATTTTATCAGATTAGACACAGAGGCTGCATTCCAAAGAGAGGCCCGTTTAAGAAGAAGTGGATATTAGAAATGTTTAGCAGTGGCTTTTTAAGATAAGGACTTGTGCTCCAGCCATACCACAATGGATAATGCCAGTCTGTCCTACACTAGTTTGGTGCACCTTTTGGATGCTTTGGTTTGTTATATTGTGATTTGATGTAGGTGGTGAAAGGTAGACTAAGAATAAAACAAAAGAAGAATTCCCGCAACAAGAACTCTTATTTTGAATTTAGCATTTTCAAAAGACAAGTAGGGGAATATCACCATATATTTTGTGTTTATGCAACAACTAATTTATTGCTGCATATGGCCTGAAATCAAATAATTATGGTGAGGTCTGCCTGACAATAATTGGTATCTATTCATGTATCATATTTGGAGTTTGGCACATATATAGAGAATGGTGAACAGAAAATTTAGTTACATAAATTTAACCTAAAGTCCTAAAAAAATCCAGTCTAATCATTGATCATGTTACCCATACTAGAATTTACCATATAAATCTGCATATGATTTAATGTGCAGATAAATAGAAAAACAAGAAAAACTGACTTAATTCACAAAAATATTTCATTGTAATTTTTTTGGTAGTACAGTGGTTATAATTTCCAGGGGTTTTACTTTTAGTAACTATTTCCATGTCCATTTACTGTGCTGTGTCTGTAGATTTTGCTTGCCTTTTATGCATTTGAATGTTTTGTTCCGAGTAAGCTGGTTTACTTCCACATTTCAAACATTCATTAAATTATTTTTTATTTCTAAATCAACTTCATGTGGAAAAATATAGGTCTTGCCATGTGTATGTTGTTGTGGTCTGTGATAGACTGGCTGACATGACCAGGATTGATTCCTGCATTGCATTGAAAGCTGCTGGGATAGACTCCAGCTGCCTGCAACCTTGTATTAGACAAAGTGGATTAAGAAAATGGATAGATGGTGTGATGCCAAGGTTGGCCACTGCTGAAATAACATTTTTGAATCCAGGACGTCAATTGTTATAGATCAAGATGGATTAGGTCAATTGATGACACAATCAAAAGTGCTTTGTACTTTTTATTTTTAAACAAAGTGTCCAAATCAAAGTGCAGCACTTCTCTTCATTAAATAGATAAAGTCAATAAATAATCCCATAAAAACAGTGTTCATGAAGAAGATAAAATCCTTCAAAAAATAATCCTTTCAAAAACAGTTAAACCCAGGAAAGAAGAAAAAACAATAAACATAGGATCATCTTCATTAACACGACCCAGGATCTCCCTAACAGGTATACTCAGCTGGGCTGAGACTCCCAGATTGGGACCAACACCGAGCCTGGCTCCATCTTCCACATGCCCACCTCAGTTTCTGTGGGATACCTAGGAACCTACAATCTCCTATGCTCTGTCTGCTCAACATAGTCCATCCACCCTGGTAGCGCTATTCTCCTCACTTCCCTATGTGTCTTCCTCAACTGCACAGCCTTCTAACCACAGCACTGGTCCGATTCCCTGATCCTGCTCTCCCTGTCTCTCTTCCTTCCATTCTTTATTTCGCCTTTGCTTTAATTCACTGACCTTTTTTAACCTTAGTGAGTGCAGGTGCAACAAACAATTTGTGAAGCTGTAATGAAGGGCAGCTGTGTTAGCCGCTTGTGAACATGTTAGCGCAATTAGCCAATTTCCTTATCAAGAATCTCTGCAGCCACATGGCTTTTCTTACACATATACTTATTTTACATGGGACTCTGTGCACCATCACTGTTATTATTTTATAAAACAAACACATACTGCCATGGACCCCCTACTCACCTCACCACTGATGAATTGGTGGACTTAATTTTTTTTTAAATTATTTTAGCTGCATTTGTTCAAAATTTTTGTTTGCTTTATAGGACCATTCTGGCCTTAGTATGACACATTCTCAAATAATTCCACAGAATAAATATCTTCATTTTAAATGTTTTAGTAAATTCAAAGCGAAACACTTCATACAAAAATAGAGAAATAGTTGATTCTACAGAAAGGAAAAGTTCTTGTTTAAGGCTTATTTATCTTATTTTATTTCTCTTTAAGTTTGGTTATGTATTCACATTACGTTTTCACACCAACAAAACAAAAAAGTAGCCAGAAAAGGTTTGGGGTAACCGCCCTGTATATTGTAGGTCATTCTGTTAAGGCAAAGTTTTTTGGAGTTCAAAATGGAACTGGTTTACAGGATGCAAAAATGGTGGTTTTATGGTCAGGCAGAGGAAATGAGGTCATCGGGGCAGGAACAGGAAATGATGTTGTGGGGCCCACAAACATAAGTGACCAGAATTTCCTATAACTTGTCTGCAAAGGAAAGAGGAAAAGGGTTAGTGCACTCCGCCACCCCCCTTGTCTGGCATGGAATTACCCTTCTTCAAGCTCTTTAGCTGCCTCCCATGTGCACGTGTGTGACAATGTGTAGAACATTCATATTAAAAAATGGCCAGAAAACTGTATGCCAATCTCCCATTTGCAAACTTATTTAGCAGCCTATGCTAGCAATGGGATTATTTCCTAAATGGCTTAATTAATGCTTAGTTTTACAGATATTGCTAAAAATGTACTGTTTCATGTTAATTTACAGGGGATAAAAGACTATACCATAAATCTAATCTAATCTAATCAACCAAGTGCATTCAGTAAACTAAAGGTGTTTACTTTGTTTAATGTCGAGTCCAAATATGCACTGCATTCAATAATAAAACATTAGTTTAATGCAAAAATATTTTTCAACTGTGTAAAGAACCAGTGAAATTGTGAATGTTATTATGCTTAATGGTTTATTTGAAGTTATGACTTTTTACACGATTTTTGTTAGTTTTTAGTTACCTATAGCTAAGAATTGAAAAATGAAATTATCTTTCAGTAAATTTGTTAATATAATAAAAAATCCACTGAATGCAACATATTTGCTATATTATTGTCTTCATTATGTATCTTCCATAATACTATAAAAATAAAATAGCATGTGTAATGTGTTTATGTATATACTGCATAGTACTACATATTTTAAAATGATGTGTTTTGTCCAAGTACTGCAATGTTTCAAAAGCTGTACAGAAAAAAAAACACATAAAGCCATGCACTATATAAAAGCAGGTAAATGAAATGTGGCTTTGCCTTCGGCATTAATCATTTAAGTAAATAATCATTGTCTCTAGTAAGCTCAACAATAAAACACTGCCAAGACTGTAACCTCTTAATTCTTCATGGTGATGCACTGCTGATTTTATTGGTTTTCCTTGCAGGTCGCAGACTGTGCTTGGGATGAGACAGTGAAAATATATACCCCATCAACTCTGGTAAACCATCTTTAAAATATAACCAGGAGGCAGCTGTCATTTGGATGAAAAAAAAAAATAAACTTAAGGAGATGTAAACACTCTGGAATAACCCCTACAGTAATTTCTGCATTTTCTTTGACATTTTACTTTTTTGTGACACATCTTCATATAAACTCACACCTAATGCTGTTACGCAATGATACTGTACAACATACAGTGTATATAATATTTTGTATAACAAGTTATGTAAATAATGTGAATTTTCTGCCAGTATATAATCATTTCAATTAAACCTATACCTGGCCTAGAAAAGAAAAAATTAAAATTGGAAAATCCATTAATAAATCTATATACCAGTTAAGTGTCAGGTTTTTCTGGTGTGTGCCACAGCGCAAAGGACTCAAAAAAAGATCCTGACAAATACAGAATTATGATATGAAGTTCACAATATAAACTCACAATTGCACAAAGGAAGTTTAAATTGTTCAATCAATTCAAAGTAACAAAAATTCTTTGAATTTATGAAGACCAGATCTTCATGAATATGGAGATATTATCACTGCCAAGACTTTGGTGTTCAACATTCATGAAGAAGCAGAACTACTATAATTACAGGATAATACAGGGAGATGGACAGTGCAACAAATGCGTTTTCTCAGAGTCAAGGCCTTACATTTCCTATCATGGTGCTTTCTGCAGAAGACGACAAAAAAGTATCTACCCTATGCCTGTTTATACTAGAAGTACTGTGCAATTGAATATGACAATAAATTATTTTGGTAATGTTGTTTCTGACTGCCATCTTCTTAAAGTTAGCATGATATTTGAAAATAGTTAGCAATACTTTGTAGTTTATAATAGTGTTGTTTGATCTTTATGCTGCTAGCTTGGGGCAATATTCTATGACCCTTAATGGGTCAGCTGTGGGTCAAGACCAGTGTAATCAGAACTCCTGCTAAAGGGTGGTATTGTGAATGAATAGATATAATACACAGTATATTGTATTTTTCATGGGTACGAGACTAGCACAGGATGTATATATTTGAGCTCTCGGACAGGTGAGTAAAGTTGTGGCTCACCTTCTGTTGTCTCCTCTGCATGTACAGTCAGGATGACCATCTGGACCATTCTTCATTATGCTCCTGTGTCTTGTGGCCACCTTTTTGCGATGCCTTTTCCTGCACATGAATCACCAGGGGTCTCATTTAAAAACCTGTTTAAATTACATACTGAAATTTGTCTTATGCTCAAAAGGCAAAAAAGATGAATGCACAAAAAAGTTGGATTTATAAAACCATACATATGGCATGTACCATGCCAGTTCTTTAGTAAATTTCATATCAACTTAAAACTATGTACCTGTAGCCCAATCTTTTTACTACTCCCCGTCTTCCCCCCATTAACTGTATAAGGCTTAAAAACCTCCTTTTTTGAATATAGTATATTGATCTAATCATTATATGACTCTGGCCATGTTTACTACAACAACAGAAGAAGAGAGGAGAAAAAGCAGAAAACGAAACTTCAGTGAATGTGAATTTGAGGTATTACTGACTAAAGAGAAGAACCACAAAAACATTATTGTCCATCTACTTTAATCCACTCAGAGGTCCTCTTCACTCAGTCAGTGCCTAGGTTCTATTTCAGTAGAACATGTAAAAATATTTATTAAAACATAAATACTGTATATCACAAATTTACTCTTTTGTTGGAAGCAAGGTTATTTTAGTTAACGAAAACTAAAGTCAAAACTGAAACTATCATTAAAAAAACATTTTCATAAACAACACGAAATTAAACAAAACTATTAAAGTAGCTAGAAAGACTAACTGAAATAAAATTATAATTTACCAAAAAAATGTTTAGTGTTCGTTTTTGAATGAATATTCTTGCCATTAGTCTTTAACCCTTGTAACTGTTAACTCTAAAACCGAAAGTCATCCACCACGAGTCGCCCACATATATTCATCCATTGAACTGTGATGGAGGGCGAGTGTTCACACAGCATTTGCAATGACAGAGCAATCTTAATACGGGCACGTAAAGCGTGTGGAATAGAAAGCGATTTTTGTGCCACCTTTTTTTGTGCTTGTTGTATATCAAGGTGTAATTCAAACACCTGAAATCGGAATGCGCTGGTCAACAAAACTTTCACTGTATGGACAGAAAAATTGCGACGTTTCAGTGTATTTCTCAGGTGCCTGCATTTTGTTGACAATAATTCACCTGCTACTTTGCACAGGAGAAATTCTTTTTGAAAATAAAATAGCACTGATCAAGAAACTGATTGGGTCATCACACAAGATCAGCATATTGTTACTGACCAATCACTTTTTGTTTTAAAAAGGTTGTTTAACAACAAAGCGACACAAACCTTTTAATCTTCCTGAGTTGGTAACGTCTCTACTAAACTACAGGTAGGTAGGTGAAGACAGTCTGCCAACTGGTGAAACAGTAAATATACTAATGTGTTTTTGTATTTATTACATACTAGCAAAATACCCACGCTTCGCAGCGAAGTTAAAGAAGTTATGAAAAAGAAAAGGAAACATTTTAAAAATAACGTAACATGATTGTCAATGTAATAGTTTTGTCACTGTTATGAGTGTTGCTGTCATCAAGGATTTGATTATTATTATTTCTTTCAATCAGGTTCGTATTTGGAGGATGTGTTGTGTTCAAGTTATATTCCGTGTTTGTCAACAGTTGTAAAGATAACAGGTTTTATTCATCGAAGTGTTCACTACCCAAATCGGTACTCGTGAGTCTAAGATGTTTAACAGGCATTCCCGGTATTAAGTTGTGGATTTGCCTGCAAATATTTAGCGGTTGCGTGTCTATGAACTTAATTTAACCTTTCCCAGTCCTGCAAAGTCAGTTCACGTGAGGCACTTGGAGTACATGCATCGAAGCTTCTCAGCTGTGCTTGTGCTATCTCGTGCGATCTTGCGATGTCCACGGCTTTATTTAATGTTAGCTCAGACCTGGCATACCAGAAATTGAATTTGTATCTCACGAATATCGTATTTGTCGTGGGCATGACAAACGCCAGCGGCAGCCTGTCTATGAACTTAATTTAAACATTAGGTTTATGCCGTTATTTGTTTCCGAAGTAGCTGCACTCATGAATATGCTTGTATGCGTCACTCGCTTCATATTCTTTTGCTGCCTTCTCAATTCTGTAATGCGTTTTTTGAACAGGTTTCATTCATCGAAGTGATCACTATCCAACTCGGTACTCGTGAATCTAAGATATTTAACAGGCATTCCCGGTATTAAGTTGTGGATTTGCCTGCGAATATTTAGCGGCAGCGTGTCTATGGATGTAATTTAAACTTAAGCTTTACACCTTGCTTTCCTATTGATATGTTTACAAAGGCTTGTTCAGCGTCAAAGGGTTTCCGCAGTAGCTGCACTTACGAATATGCTAACCACAGTCCTTCACCCATGAATATTTACCTTATATGAGCAGGCACTCACACGGCAAACGAGCTGCAGGCTATGGCCGTATACATGGACGAAAGTAGGTTCCAGTTATGACCGTTAGGTGTAGAATTTCGAAATGAAACCTGCCTAACTTTTGTAAGTAAGCTGTAAGGAATGAGCCTGCCAAACCACCTACACGGGAAGTTGGAGAATTAGTGATGAGTCAGTCAGTGAGTGAGTGAGTCAGTCAGTCAGTGAGGGCTTTGCCTTTTATTAGTATAGATTTATTAATGAATTATTTTTTTTCAGTTTATATTCACAGCTCAAAATGCTTGATATTGTGAAAAAATCCAGTAGCAGAATTATGTTTTAAAATATTTGTCCCCCTTTTCTCAGTTTTTCTCTTTGTCTTTCTCAAAATAGATACAGTAGTTGAAATATCTCATTCTTTTTGCTCTTAACATCAGCCATATCATTCATATTGCATACTGGGGATTTTTCTGCCTTGCATCCTGCCATCCTGCTCTGGATAAACAGGTTTAGATAATGCATATATTGTTCTTAATCTCAGATGCTGTCTCTGTCATTTTGTGCCCGTCTACAGTCCTATTACCTGCTCTTGCTCTGCTCATTAAGGGTTTACTGTTCTTATGTGTGGGCTATTCAAGTCTCACTACCCCCAATCTTCACACTACATGCTTGTTTTTCTTTGTTTCTCTCAATACAGTTAGGTGGGATCTGCACACTAATTCACGCCTAAGAGTCATGTTCTTCCTAAGCGCTCATGATTTTCATGATCACACCTGTCAGAACACAGTAGAATTTGTTTCCTGATGTTTTTATATCTTTTCAGGCGTGCAGGTGACAAAATTCTGTCCATAAATTGTATGTTTCTGAGATGGAATTAGAGATTAATATGGCTGATAGAAGATAACAACAGTATGGGAAATTTTTGATTACCATATTGAAGGCTTTAATTTTAAGCAAATTGTTTTGGAGCAGGAAATGTGTGTGCTGTAGACATTTAGAGTAAAAACCCTCAAACCTTAAAATTCACATACATTTCATTATAAATTGGCCGATACTGGGCAATAAAAGGAAAAGATAAAAAGTGCCAACAGTTAGCGCACATTTATTTAGCACAAGTTGTATAGAAAATTATATTTTAAAGATTATAAAATACTATAAAATTTTTCATATTCATTATCTGGTTTTGATTATGCTTGTTTTTATCAAACAAAAACAAAACCAGATAGTAAACCATGTAGTGTAGTAAGCTTCCACTAACATTACAATCACATTATATTTAAAACAGGTTAAGTGTATTGTTCTGTCTGATTGTGACACTAAACTAAATTCCATAGTAGCGCCATGCCGTAATTATTATTAAAACTAAAACTGAAACTATATATATATATATATATATATATATATATATATAAATAAAAACAGAAATGTCTTTGTGAAATAAAAACTAAATAAAAATTATAAATACACGATAAAGGAAAACTAAAATTAAACTGAATTTCCAAGTAAGGTCAGAAAAAATCTAGAAATAAACACTAGTATAAAAACTATAATTACCTTGGTCAGAAGCACTCTCTCCTTTAAACATTCTTCATCTCCATTTAAAAAGTGAGAACTGGTCTTAAAATCAAAGTGTTTCATATGCTTACAGAATTTTTTTTTCTTTGGCCAATCCTGAAAGTAGCAAATCATCCGTGACACATTGCTTTTCTCCAGACTGTGCTGCAGCCAGGAGTGAGTGGAATTGAAGATCCTTCTGTGTGGAAGGATGCAAGAGTAAAGGACACCCTTTAACAACTAGAATCCCTGAAGCTTACGATTTTTTTCATTGTCCCTGACCTTACATTTTCCTGACATAAGAAGTTCGTAGCTTCTTATCACTGTGCTAACAGCCCACTTTTGTTTTGCTAATGTGTGGTTTAGCAGAACACAGCCTGTAACACTTCTTTTTCTACAGTAATCTGTGTAAACACATTGTTAAAACAGAAACTTTTTCATATTTTAGTAATAAATGTTACAAAATGTAGGCATAAACTATAGAATGTGTGAAGCCTGAAGTCCAAAGATCAAATAAACACTTTCACATTAGGTTCAAGAACGATACAACAGCTTCCGTGGCATAGCAGTAAGATTTGTTGATTTGTAATCAAGGGGCCACCAGTTCAATCCCCACTGCCTCTTATATTTACTGTTTTCAGTAGTGAGCTGCTCTTATTGTTAACATTATACAGTACACACATACACTTGGTTTGCGTATGTAACTGACTGTGTACATTTATAGTACTGTACTTGTAAAACTTTCCTTTTTTTTACTTTTATACTCTCACGATCACGATATATACTACCGCTGTAGGGATCTGACGCTGTTAGTTTTTATTTGAAACTGGGAATAACTACATGTGAGTAGTGTTTTGAGGCAATGGAAATGGACATTCTCTGATCTGGAGGGATAAAAGCTGACACACAAATGCTGGTGAATCTGCCTTCTTCATATCTCACCGTCTTTATTTTTTTTTTATTCAGTTTTATTAAGTGTTCCTGCTCACGCAGAATTAGTATGCACCTTATGGTGTATGATGTCAAAAAAAAAAAGGTATATGTGACATTTTGAAGAAATCATACTTGAAAAGGCGATGGAAAAAGAAAAGGAGGGTGCAACATTGACAAGCTTCTGTTCCAAGACAGCCACTTCCCCAGGAAAGTAAACTGAGTCAGTGTCAAGTGCCCTTTCGATGTAATAGAAACCACAGCATAGAGAAAAGTGTGCGCGTTGCAACAGGTACACACATCATAATGTAGGAAAGACGGTTCTTGCAGCACGGATAAAAAAAAAGAGAGACATATCTGGGACACTGGGTATAAATTTATGGTACTTGTAAAAGTTAGCTTTTTTGAGTTTTATTCTGTCAATGACAATCACGCTCTAACTCCCCCCCCCGCCTGCCTGCCATCTTCTGATCTGACTCTAAGTAACAGCACCAGCGTAAATTCACACCCGATCTGACGCTGTTCGTTTTTCAAATAATATTGCATTAGTGCAATGACGTTTTGTGATTGGTACTATTCAGGTCATAAAATGATTTCTTCAAAATGTCATATACCTACGTCTTTTTTTTTTTGACATCATACACCATATGGTGCATACTAATTCTACGTGAGCAGGAACACTCAATAAAACTGAATAAAAAAAAAATAAAGTGATGGTGAGATATGAAGAAGGCAGATTCACCAGCATTTGTGTGTCAGCTTTTATCCCTCCAGATCAGAGAATGTCCAGTTCCATTGCCTCAAAACACTACTCACATGTACAGTTATTGCCAGTTTAAAATAAAAACTAACAGCATCATATCCCTAGGGCGGTAGTATGTATTGAGATCGTGAGAGAATAAAAGTGAAAAAAAAAGGTAACTTTTACAAGTACAGTACTATAAATGTACACGGTCTGTTACAGACGCAAACCAAATGTATGTGTGTACTGTATAATATTAACAATAAGAGCAGCGCACTACTGAAAATGGCAAATATAGGAGGCAGTAGGGATCGAACCGGTAGCCCCTTGATTACAAGTCAGCAAATCTTACTGCTACACCATGGAAGCTGTTGTATCGTTCTTGAACTTTTGTGAAAGTGTTTATTTGATCTTTGGATTTCAGGCTTCACACATTCTATAGTTTATGCCTACATTTTGTAACATTTATTACTAAAATATGAAAAAGTTTCTGTTTTAACAATGTGTTTACACAGATAACTGTAGAAAAGGAACACACATGAAATGCATTTGTTCCAAATCACGATCTATTATTTCCACTCTAAAACTCCAGCAGTTCATTCATTCCCAGATAATCAAACAAGGCATGAGCTGGGAAAACTTAGTGAACGTTCTGTGACGGTGTGGGATGGAATAGCCGGCTGCTTGCTGCTTGTCTTAATTGGCACATTTACAGGACAAAAGATGCTGGCAGAGAGGTGCGGATTTAAGGTGGGCCAGATTTACCAGTTTTCTCGTAGGCTCTGGTAATTCTAGTGTTAAGTATGTATGGAAGTGTTTACCTGGCAATGTGTTTGTAAGAAATTATATAGGTAATGAAATATCATGATTTGAAATAATACATTTCATGCATGTTCTGTGTGTACAACGATCTGTGTAAATATAGAATGACAGAGAAAATGAAAGGCAAGAGATGCTGAATGCATGGCTAAAACAGGAAATGTTTTCATATGTTATAGTAATCTATACTAATAAAAGGCAAAGCCCTCACTCACTCACTGACTCACTCACTGACTCATCACTAATTCTCCAACTTCCCGTGTGGGTGGAAGGCTGAAATTTGGCAGGTTCATTCCTTACAGCTTCCTTACAAAAGTTGGGCAGGTTTTATATCGAAATTCTACGCGTAATGGTCATAACTGGAAGCTGTTTTTCTCCATTTACTGTAATGGAGATGAGCTTCAACGCCGGGGGGCGGAGTTTTGTGTGACATCATCACGCCTCCCACGTAATCACACAGTACATAGAAAACCAGGAAGACCTCAAAAAAGCACTCAAGAAAACATGCATTATATAATTGAGAAGGCAGCGAAACAATAAGAAGCGGCGAAAGTGACATATACAACCATATTCATGAGTTCTGCTACTTCGGAAACAAAGCACGATGTAAACCTACACTTTAAATTAAGTTCATAGACAGGCTGCGCTGGCGCTTGTAATTTAGTGCCTGCCCATATAAGGCCGTCCGTCAGCGCAATCCAATAGCAAACTGCCACGGGTAAATATTCACGGGTGAAGGACTGTGCTTATGGAGAGGAAGATGAGATGGTCAGGGTGGTGTTTGACACAAACTCAGCGAAACTGCGAGAGAAAGTTTTAAGTGCCAGGACTAAGGTAACATTAAATAAAGCTATGGACATAGCACGAGATGGCACCAGCACAGCTGGGAACCTTCGATGCAAGTACACCGAGTGGCTCACGTGAACTGACGAGTGCACAGATAAAAGCAACAGTTCCAAAGAGCTGAACAAAACCGAATTACACAATTGAAAAGGCAGCAAAAATATGAAGCGCCTGATAAGCATATTCATAAATGCAGCTACTGTGGAAACAAAGCACACGGTGGAAAAGTCAATGTCCCGCTAAAGGAAGACAGTGTAAAAAACCTGTGCATGCAGTGTGTCAGGTCTCAGATAAAGAAGAAGACGAGCTGTTTATTGATGCAGTAAGAAACGAATCGATGAATGAAACCTGTCATCTTTACAACGATTGACAAACACGGAATGTAACTTGAACACAACACATCCTACAAATACGAACCTGATTGAAAGAAATAATGATAATCAAATCCTTGATGACAGCAACACTCAGTAACACTCACAAAACAAATACTGTATATTGACAGTCATGTTACGTTATTTTTAAAATGTTCCCTTTTCTTTTTCTACCTTTTTAACACACTACTTCTCGCTGCGATGCGGTATATATATATATGTATATATATATTATATATATATATATATATATATATATATATATATATATATATATATATATATATATATATATATATATATATATATATATATATATCCCGCTCTACATACTCGAATAATGGATACTTTATTCGCCATCAATGATTGTTTTGGTAAAGCCATACTCAGTGTATTCATTAGATGAGCGGTAAAAAAGTAAGAGCGAGGAGAGGATGACTCATTGAAGCATGCAGGCTGTAGTGCGCGTCAACTCTATCTGAATTGCGCGATCACATTTGAAAAAATATATCTTTTCAAGTTCTATTTAGTACATATGTGTCAAACTCAAGGGTCGGGCCACATCCGCCCGGCGTAATTATATCCGCCCGCGAGATCATTTTATATACTGTATTATTGTTATTAAAGCCCGGTATATGAAGCGCTGGTAACACAATAAACTACAGATCCCATAATGCAGCGCTTCAGCTGCCTTGCCAACATTTACCGCTTACTAGAGTTATTGCGCACTGAGTTTGCACGGCGCTTTGGTGACTTTGAAGAACAAAAAAAGTCCGTCTACATGCGGCTCGAACCTTGTGCATGTTTGGTAGCACATATCTGTGTGAGAAGCTCTTCTCAGTGATAAAGACTAACAAAACAGCACACAGGAGTCGCCTCACTGATGAGCACCTGCAATCCATCCTGAGAATCTCCACAACACAGAACCTCACACCAAACAGAAACGAACTTGTGGCCAAAAAGATGCCAGGCGTCCAGCTCTAAAATGACATATGAGCAAAGACAACTGAATGATTTGATTTTTATTGCACGTAAGAGCGGAGTCAACCATTTTAACAAACAGCGTATTGTACTGATACGAAATAGCTGTGTGTGTATATATGTAGATATGTATGTATATGTATATATATGTTTATATATGTGTGTGTGTATGTATGTATATATATATATATGTATTTGTGTGTATATATGTGTGTGTATGTATGTATATGTGTGTATATATATATATATATATATATATATATATATATATGACAACAACACTCATCACTCACAACAGTGACAAAACAATTACATTGACAATCAGGTTACGTTATTTTCAAAATGTTTCCTTTTCTTTTCATTGCTTCTTTAACACACTACTTCTCCGCTGCGAAGCGCGGGTATTTTGCTAGTAAAGACATAATTTTGATGTGGAGTGTAGGATGTGTGAAGCCCAAATATCCAAGAAACACTTTCACAAAAGGTGTAACAAAACAAGTACACTTTTATTCAATAATAAAACTGAAGAAAAAGAAATTGCTCAATTGACATCCATCCATCCATCCATTTTCTAACCCGCTGAATCCGAACACAGGGTCACGGGGGTCTGCTGGAGCCAATCCCAGCCAACACAGGGCACAAGGCAGGAACCAATCCTGGGCAGGGTGCCAACCCACCGCAGGACACACACAAACACACCCACACACCAAGCACACACTAGGGCCAATTCAGAATCGCCAATCCACCTAACCTGCATGTCTTTGGATTGTGGGAGGAAACCGGATCAATTGACATGTTGAAGCCCAACTATCGGTCAGTACAAAATAAAAGGTGTTTGCATATGTGCGTGTTTTTGTGTTTCATTTTCAACCAGTTGTCACAGTGATAACGCTGCTCTGTCACATATCTGTGCAGATGGCGCAGTGGATAAGCTACCATTTAGCAATGGTGAGGTAGTAGGTTCAAATCCTGCTTCTTCTGTATTTAGCACTTTGAGTAGTGAGCATATAACAAAAATATACATTTGATGTGAGTCTGTAACATCCTGTGTAAATTTATGGTACTTGTAAAAGATGTTACTTTCTCTCGCACACAGACATTAATATCAACATTTTATTTGATCAATTTTTTTATTCAGTTTTATTCTTGGATTCGTGAATTTAAAAATTGTTCAAATGACATGTTGATGTGAATGTCCGTGTGCAAGGCTCAACAAGACACCAAGAAAAAATGATTGTGCTTCATTTGTGTCTGTGGGCTTTTATCTCTTCAGTGCTAACTTTTACAAGCACCACAAATTTTGATGTTACAGACTCAAATCAAACTTTTGTTCTTATTATATAATAGTAACAATAATAGCAGCTCACTACTCAAAATGTTAAATATGAGGACGACCTGTGATTGAACCCACAACCACTTGATTGTGAGACAGAAGTCCTTACCTCTGCACCAGCCAAGGGGAAGTGTCTACTTTCTATCGATTGATAGTGACAGGCTTCCGTTTTTACACATTGCCAGTGACATGTAAATTGAACAATTCCTTTTTCTTCAGTTCTGTTCTTGAATAAAAGCACACTTGTTTTGTTATACTTTTTATGAAAGTGTTTATTTAAAATTTGGACATCAACATTTTGTCAGATATTTCAATAATTTTACAAAGAGTTTCCTTTAGTTATGTGTTCAACATTTCTTGCCTCACATTTCCTATCATCCTACATTTACAGAGATTGTTGTAGATACAGAACACACATGAAATATATGTATTCCAAATAACGATATATAATTTACCCTATACAGTTCCAGACACCTTATTCCCACATAAACAGACTTTGAGAATTGACTTCAGTTGCCTCTGTGGAGAATGGGATAGCAGGCTGCCTGCTGCCAGTGCTGATTGACACATTTCCAAAACAAAGACGCTGATAACAAGCCGCAAAGGAATTTAAGGAGTCCAGCATTATGCATATTTTTGTAGGCTTCAGGGATTCTAGTGTTAAAAAAGCAGCATATTTTTTAAAAATCAGTCCCACACATACTTCTAGATGCAGACACATTTAAAAATAATAACAGAAATACTGTCAACGTTACAGATAGTGGTGAATAATAATTTCAACCATAGTAATTGTATCAATAATATTAATTAGTGCTCAAAGGTAATGTAACTAAAGTTTTTGTTCACATCAACCCACTCCTTAGCAGGAATACTTGCTATTGACTATCCCTATTTCTTCAGTAAATGGCTGTATAGCTTGTGACCATCACATTTGTCAGTGCCTAGACAGAACATACGTACATTTATACACACAAAAAAATGTATTCTAAATGGCAAGATACCATCTGGGAGTACTTTTAACATTAAAAAGAGTTTGTAAATGATGACATAGTAGACTGATTTGTGGACCTCAGTTAAAGGGAAGAACCATTTTAATAAAGATCTTCTTTATACACATGACATGCTGACAAAACATGCCTGCCAAAAAGAATAAAATTCCAATTCACAATGGTCAACAAACTTTTACTTTCTCTCTAAAGAAACCTGGTCTTAAGTCGCCTCAGTTGATCAACACAAGAGAGAGCCATACGTTTTTATTGCATGAAGAATCTCTAGCAGGTTATATGAATTACCTGCCTTTATAACCTCCTGTGTAGTACTAGACTTAAAATGTCTTGTGCTGCCAAAGGAAGCAGCCTGCTTCTGGAACAGATGGACATGGCTAAAACACAAATTACACACTTTTTACAAAACGTTTAGAAAATACTCTTTATAGACAGCTGAAGCAGTAGGAGGCTCATTGAATCTTATGGGCATTATTAAATGTGTGTACAGTCCCTCTGCTGTACAGTACAAACACAACAGCCATTTGTTTAGACTAAAACAAAAACTAAAAAGCGATTCCCTCAAACTAAAAATTACTTGAGTTAAGTCACCAATAAAAAAAAAAACCTCAAAATGAAATGGGAATAAGTTCTTAAAACTAAACTATAGAAATAAAATTAAAATAACCTTAATATACACACAATAAATATGGTTGGAACCAAAAGTGTAATTAAAGATAAGTTTATGCTTCTTTCCTCTCTTAGCACAGCAGCAAACGCTCCGTAAATATGCTGGATTCTTACTGAACAGTGAATTGGGAAGATTGTGTGCAAAGAGATGAGAACACCTGCCCCTTAAGTTTATGAGATTTGGACAAGGATTGTCAGTTAAGGTAACAAGTTTGTGATGCCAAAGTATGGTCTCAGACTCTTAGTATATCATCAGCCTGGCTTCATGGGTTAGCAGGAACATGCTAATTACACACTCATACGTACAACAAATGCTTTTACTGTCCTTATAACAGTTCCAACTTACAAATGTTAACATATCTTGCTCTAAAACAAAAGCTTTCTATTACACCTTTCCATAAACCTAAACAGTTTTACATAACATACAGAGGATGAGATATCTTGTGTATTGCATTGAATGGGAAAACAAACATGATAATGATATGTACCATTAACTTGTAAGGATTTCCTAATCATTAATGATGTGAATATTCTAGTAAGACTCCAGATTTTTCAAAAAATACCCATAAAACAATCAGAATT
Source organism: Polypterus senegalus (assembly GCF_016835505.1). NCBI lineage: Eukaryota > Metazoa > Chordata > Cladistia > Polypteriformes > Polypteridae > Polypterus > Polypterus senegalus. Next base: position 67,682,690 of record NC_053156.1, read on the forward strand.
TATTAGTAGATACAAATATGTTTTATCTAAAAAAAACTTTACATAGGCAGGGAAGAATTATTAAACTAAGATAGTCTTTGCAGCTACCCAGGCTGGAGTATAAATTTTCTACTAGGAAAACTCACCTTTACCTTTTGCCATAAATAAATAAGAAGCTAGCTGTATTTTTGGTAAACTACATTAATTCTTACTCTAAATTCATTAAGATTACCTGTAGCACCCAAGGGTATATTGTTTTTGTTTGCTACAGTTCACTCAGGATTTTATAGAAAAAGTGGTCCTGGATTTTTAATGCAAAATTCACTCAAAACATGGCTGGACTAAAGGCACTGTGTCAATGGAACAAGAATAATAATTCACAGAGAGGTACAACAAGCACCAAACAAACACCTAAGATTAAGAAAAAAAAACAGTCAACATCCTCCAGCAAAATCGCCTCAGTGTAGTTTCACTGCTATATTTTGTACTGTGAGATATCAAAATTTATTGGTGGTTAGAAAAATAATTTTTCATTGCACTCTGAACATTTCTTTATGGTTATGGAAGCTGATTTATACCAAGTTATTTTCAACATATTGTCAAAACTGTGGCACACCTTATATCATCAAAGCAATTGTTTTTTTTTTCTCCATTGGATGACATGTTCTACTTTTTTGTAAACATTTGAATAAATCCAATAACCAAAAGGTAGCTCATATGTTCCTATTTCTTACAGATGATAGAGGTTTGGTTAAGATTTGTAACATTTTTGAGATTTTACAGGAGGCAACAGGTTCGATATTAAAACGGAATAAGTCCAATATGATGTATTTTGGTAAATGGAAGGAGACGAGAGATCCCCCTTGTTGACTCTCAGTTAACAAGACTTGTATAAAAAGACGATAATTTTTACAGGACAAGAAGTGGCAAAAGAAGCTGGGAAGACAAAATAAAAATGACAGAACGTAGACTGAATTTATAGAAAAAAAGATTTTTTTATGGGTAAGACATTAGTGGTGAAAACGGAGATACTCTCCTCATGTATGTATTTGTGGACAGTTATCCTTTGCCTCATTATTTGGGATTTAAGATTAAATCAATGGTGTTTCATTTTGTATAGGGATGCAGGAATGAGTGGATAAGAAGGTTTGATATGGAATGTAATGTGAAAAATGGAGGTAGGGACGTCACAGACATTCAAATAAAGATGGACTGTGTTTTTTATTAATCTTTATGCAAGGCTTTGCAATCATCCTTTGTACACAACTTTCAATGTTTTTTAGCTCTGTGGTTCACATCAGTAATGAGGACTCTGACAGTGTGGTCAAATTTGACATCAAAGGCAGAAGAGAGACCAGGAGGCTAGGAATATGCAGCAAAATTGAAAATGATGTACAGGGATTTTGCAGATGTTATTTTGTGCTGCAAACAGAAAAATTTGTATAAAGCTGTTGGGCGTACAATGGAGGAGGGGAAAGTGTCTGACAATAAAGTTTGAAGTGGGGATATGGACAGTGGCACAGCCAAAACGGCTGGGAAATATTTTAAAGTCTTTGAATTGGATGATGGTCTGGGGAAGATTATGTGTGAGGGACAGGATGTATAGCAAAGGTTTGACACAGACAAGGACATGTCCAAGACCAGACTGTGCCTGGGGGAGACAATCAGACATGTGTTTTAGGAATGCAGCTGGACACAAGAAATGTGGACAAATGTAAAAGGATTACTAAAAATGGTAACGGATTCAGCTATGGGTTGATTTTGAAAGTGAAGGGTCTAGCTGGAAATGGCAGAAGTTCAAGGGAGACCTTTTTGATATGGCTTATTAGCGTAGCAAAGAAGTACATATGGGATGCCAGGTGTATCATAATAAAAAGATTTGTGACCATAGATGTGCAGTGGGTAAAAAAGATTTTGGAAAAGAAGCTTGAAAAAAAATCTGGATATTGAGAAGTGTCTCCTGCTAAGGAGAGATGGAAAGGTGTTGATACTGGGGAATGAAGAATAAGGCTTTAAAGGGAATTGATTTTAAATTAAAACATGTGTGAGTATTATGGATATTTGTGCCAATATTTTAGAGGAATGAGGGTTTCGGTTAAGAGATGGAAATGGAAAATTACTGTTATGATAAAATTGTATTGTTGCAAATTTATTTTGTAATTTGTAAATAAAAACTTATTTTTACAAAAATAAAAAATTGTATTTTTAGTTAAGAATTGTTAAATATTGCTGTTAAATAAACAGAATTTTCTAGGTATATTGTAAGGTACAAATGACATCACAGATCTATTTAGCTAGTTATTTTAATTTGACATGATTGTAAGATGTAATTTAAAAAACAGAATGAAATGACTGAATTTAATTTTAATGATGATGAAACTATAATTGTTGACTGCATTAATGTTATTTAACAAACTGTAGACTGGTCAATGCTCCTCACAGTTTTTTCAACAGTTAAATGATTGTCAGATCAGCTTTTAACCATTTGAATTACACTCAGAATTTTTACAGTGTACATAGAGACATCTGTAAGTAGATGTATCCTGATAAGTTACCTGGGGCAACAGACACTGCCAAATAAGTAAAAACAACAACAGAATCCTTTGTTAGGGTGTCAGCCAAATAAAGCACTGCATATAATAAGCAGTGATTACAAAGAGTGATATATATGTTGCACGTTATTGTTTCAAGATGGTCTTCCTCAACTTTTGACGTATTGTAAAATGATTTAGATATATATCCTAGCCTGAAGAGTGTTAAACCTGGCCCGCATTGTGCTGGCAAGAATATGCAGACGTCTCCCAAGAACTGTACATATGCAGTTTATATTCACAAAATAAACTGCCTTTTTAAAGTGGCATCAAAGTTAAATACTGCCAAAAACAGTGCCAGTTTTCTTAGCTGCTAAATTGCACTTTTAAAATGGCTTAGGAATCTCACAAGCACATGATAGCTCTGACTGATACTGAACCCAGTTCATGATAGTGAAGGTACCTCACCCTAACCACTAAACTGGCAGGAGTGAAGTGCTACAGTATGATGCCGATTGAACACCACTCACTCCAACTGGCGTGCCACAGGCAAGGGACTTTCTTGTGCGTTTATGCCTTAGTGAGACAAGGAGAATCACACAAGCTGGGATCCTGGCGTCATAAGCTTTCATAGATTTTTATTATCACATACACTGCAAGAGTCAAATGAGGGTATTGTGCCACAGTTGCACTTCGTGTGGGGATCAGTGGGGCACTTTGTGTACGTTTCCAGTGCACTGTTTTCCCGTTGATCGTCTGATGTAAATCACTTTGTCCATTATTTTCTCTCTCTGTGTCGTTTTTTGTCTGGCAGCCCTTAGTGAGTTCCAGGTCCTGGGACCTCGCTCTCAATGACTTCAAACAGATGAGACAAAAGAACTCGGTACTATGGTTACCTGTGATACGTGCCAGCTCACTGTTAAAAGCTCACAACAGATACCAATTATCGACACGAACAGGATGGCCACACCGCTGGAGAACAAACGCTTCCTAGAACATGAGAGTGGGAAAGTCCTGCAGTGCACCTCAGTGGGAGGAGTACGGCAATTGGTATTGCGGGCTACACTTAAACTCTGTGGAATTATTTCAAGCCTTATTTCTTTTTTATTCATAGACACGCAGTCCCTTTCGTCACATATACAACTACAGTGCAAGTTAAAACGCATATATGAACATGGTTTTGAAAGGGTGACACATTTAAAGCAACAGTACCTGGCTTCCTGTATACGGTTGTGGAGTCAAACGCAATCTGTTTTCATATTGTCACACACACTCGCAATTAAGTAAGTAGCCGTTTAAAGTGCACATAGTCTGGACTTACTGTTCAGTTTTTAAGTCTCATTCGTATTGCTGGCTGTGCGTGCCACGTTGAACTCGAGCGCAGCAACTAATAGTGTCCCGCACTGTCAGAAGGCGGGAGAGTGTGCCTAAATAGCGCAGGTGTGCAGTGGCGCCACAGCCCGGAAGCGTCGGGTAAGCCGGGAGTCTGTTATGAACAGTTGTAAAGATTTCAATTTCTCTTCTTTAGTAAAATGTTTCATTACCATTTTTTTTATTTATATAACGTCTTCAAGAGAAGACACTGCACTTCACAACACTACGTAAGGTGAGTCAAGGAATTTCATATCCGAAATACAAGTGGTACCTTGGTATACGTCCTTAATCCGTTCCAGATCCTTGGACTTATACCGAACAGGACTTATACCAAACGAATTTTTCCCATAAGAAATAATGGGAAAATAATTAATTCGTTCCCATGAAAAAAAAATCCTATTGTTATTGGCATATTATACATTGGTGGGGTTGTATAAAATAATTTAAACACTGCTTAATACTAAAATACATAAATACAAAAGCAATTAGATGAAATAAATGAAAATGACTTGTCCGATAACAATGAGTTTAATTTTACTGCACAACAAAGGAGAGCGTTACAGCTCTTCCAAAGGAGCCTCTTCAGGCAAATGTGAAGCACTGCCGTTGTTCTTCTTCTGGCAGTCTTCAATCCAAATCCCTAAAGCAGATTCCATCCAGACTACTGCCTTATTACATCCACTTACAACTCGTTTTGCACCCTGGTTAAAAGGACACTGCGTCCGTAGATCTTATATTCCTTTCCTACTTTTTAAATAAAAGAATCGTAGCCTTCAACAAATCCAAAACGTTTACCTTTTCGGCAATCATTAACATCTTCCGTTTGCGCTTGGGCACGGCCCCTGAAGCAGTAGCAGATCGTTTTGGAGCCATAATGAAGGGCTTGACAATGCACAAAGATAAACACAAAAGAGCACAAAAGTTAACTCTTTACACAGCGAAACACTTTGATGCTGAATGAGCAAGACGAGACTTCCTGGTTAACACTGCATTCAGCACGCGTGCTCTGATTGGTTAGCTTCTCAGTCATCTGCCAATAGCGTCCCTTGTATGAAATCAACTGGGCAAACCAACTGAGGAAGCATGTACAGGAAGTAAAAAGACACATTGTCCGCAGAACCCGCAAAGCAGCGAAAAATCCGCGTTATATATTTAGTTATGCTTTCATATAAAATCCACGATAGAGTGAAAGTCGAAGCGCGATATAGTGAGGGATTACTGTACAGGTTAAAACTTTTTTTTTTGAAGACGCGCACCACACGTGTTGTTCTAGCACACAAGTCGTATTCCAAACAAAGGTCGTATACCAAGCAAAATATTTCACCTCTAAACAGGACGTATACCAAGTTGGACTTATTCCAAAGCAGACGTATACCGAGGTACCACTGTATTCATTTTTACACGGCTGTTGAAATTTATGGAGGCAGGACACAATCCCCACAGCAACAGAAATAAAGGGGAAAGCTCACTGAGATTCGTTTTTTAAAATATACTCAAACAGTAGTATTATATAGACAAAACTACTTAAGTAAAGGTATCTGACATTATTCAAGTAGAATAAAAAATGTTGGCTGGGAACAAATTTACTGAAGTAAAATTTAGATAGTTTGAAAAAAAAAAAAATTAGTAAATATCCTAGAATATCCTTGCTGTGCATTGGCAGGTATAACCAGAATATAAAGTTAATAACAATTACATAGATTTTATTAACCAAAAGGCATTTTAACGACATATAGATTGTGCATTCACAAAGTATTTAGACCCCATCTCTTCTTCACATTTTGTTATGCTGCAGTTTTATGCTAATATCATTTAAATTATTTTTTTCTCTTATCAAGCAACACTCAATACCCCAGAACAACAAAACAAAAGCAGGATCTTAGGTTATTATTGAGTTAAAACCTAAAATATCCCATTGACAAAACTATTCAGACCCTTTACTCAATACTGAGTTGAAGCACCTTTAGCAGCGATTACAGCCTAGAATCTTCTTGGATATGACACAACAAACTTTACACACTCGAATTTGGGGATTTTCTAACATTCTTCTCTGCAAATCCCCTCAAGCTGTATCAGATGATGACCATTGATGGACAACTATTTTTCAGGTGTCTCCAGAGATATTCGATTGGGTTCAAGTCCAGACTCAGCACTGTGCCACTTACAGATATTCACAGAGTTAAACTTAAGCCACTCCTGTGTTGCCTTTGCTTTATGCTTAAGGTCATTGTCCAGTTGGAAAGTGAACCTTCAGCCCAGTCTGAGGTCCAGAGTGCTCTGGAGCAGGTTTTCATTAAGGATATTTCTGTACTTTGCATCATTCAGCTTTCCCCCCGACCCTAACTACTCTCCCTGTCCCTGCCACTGCCTCTAAAAACCAACCCCACAGCATGATAATGCCAACACCATGCTTCAATGTTGGAGTGGTATTGTACAGGTGATGAGCAGTGCCTGGTTTCTTCTATACGTAACATTTAGAACTGAGGACTAACAGTTCAAACTTGGTTATACCAGGCCAGAGAATCTTTTTTCCCTACAGTCTGAGAGTCCTTTAGATGCCTTTTCGCAGACCCCATGTAGACTTTCATGTGCTTTATACTAAGGATAGGTTTTTGTATAACTAATCTATCATAAAACCTAAATTGATGGAGTGTTGCAGTGATAGTTGTCTTTCTGGAAGTTTCTCCCATCTCCACTCAGGTTCTCTGGAGTTCAGCCAGAATGACCATTAGATTCTTCTTCTCCTCTTTTCTTACCGAATTGTTAACTTTTACTATGCAGCCGGCTCTAGAAAGAGATGTGGTTGTTCCAAACTTCTTCCATTTAAGACTACAGAAGCCATTGTGCTATTTTGAACATATAAATCATGCAGGATTTTTTTGTAGAAGTTCTGCAGGCAACTCCTTCAACCTCATGGCTTGTTTTTAGCTCTGATATACATTGTGAACTCCAGGACCACCTATAGACAGGTGGATGTCATCCCTCAGGAGTGGTATAATGAAAATCTTCTGTATTCATTGTTAGCATCATTTTTTTTTTTGAATTTACTAATTTTGATCTTCCTTTTGCTCTGTGACTTAGAATTCTAATTTGGATTTCATTTTGGAACTTGTTCACTTAGGATTGCCTTTTATGCAACATTGTTTTGCTCCTTTGAAGCCTTTTATTATACAGTGTTTTGGTAATAAATATTTTCATTTATACATTGTTTGGTGGACTGTTTCCTCATACCAAAAGTTTTGTAAAGTTTTTTTTTTCCTTTCCCTTGAGGAGCACTTAGAGATTTTGGGACATTTAATGTATTTTTGACTCTAAACCGCCTTTAACTTTGTGTAGGAGAAAGCAGGCTGGTGGAGTTGGGGTTTAAGCTATTTGGGTTGAGGTGTATTCTAGCTAAGTAGAGCAGACAAGACCTCATCTGGATTGTGGAGCCTTTAGAAGGCCTCAAACCACTTTCTATTTGCTTCTGACTTCTGCTCATGACAATGTCACAGGAGTTGGTTTTCTTTTTTTTTTTGCAAAGGGAAAGGCAACTATTGCAGACAGTTCCTATCATGAATTGTCCCCTGCATTACAGCAAAAAGGGTGTCAGGCCTTCAAAATCCTTCACAAGCCAGGTCAGGCCTCCTATGCCTGTCTGGTTTACACCTTATTCCAAATGCGTTAAACTCCTAACCCCACAGGCCTGCTTCACCCTTTACAGGTCCAAAAGGGATATAAGCCTCAAAATAACATAAATGCCACAACATATCCAAGTTCCTTCCAAGAGAAGGACATACTGTACAACCTTGACTTGGAAAGTCAGTCTATAAAAATAATCTTTATAAAATGAAGGTGTTCATTTAATAATAAAAGCTCAAGGAAGAAAATACAAAGAACATTTGCCTAAAAGGAAATCCTCACCTAACAAGTCTCAATACATGAGCCAAATATGAAAATTTAATGGCAACATGGAAAAAAATATCAAAAATACAGTAAATGCAGAAAAACCAAACAATACTCGCAATTCCAATAAACCTCACAATGATTCCCACTGAACTGCCTGTCCTAACAGCCTTTATAGGGCTGGGCAGAGATGGATAAGTGGCCTCTCCACTTGGGGTTCCAACTACAATGAACACAGAACATACATTTAATAAGACAGTGCACCCAATCTATAATCATGTATAAAACCAATGACAATAACGTAAAGACTTAAAAAAGAAAAGCTCAAATTAATCAAAAACAATAATAAAACTTAAATACACATAAATTCATCTCAATACACGACAGCCCCTTCTTGAAGTGAAATCTTAGGAGTTGCATGAGCACAAAAGGCAGGCACTATACTTTCACCATTACAGATTTTAATATGGAGGTTTTTACCATAGCCTTTGTCAGTGCCCATATTCTTATACAAAAAACTACTGGTAAATATAATAGACTTATCTATGTTATCAGAATTATACTGTAGTATTTTTCAGTAACATGAGCTATCATTTATGTTGTATTATTTCAAACGCCCTGATAACTCCACAGATTTGGGTTGCTTTACAGCACATAAAAATATCTCTTCTAAATGTGACCAGTTTTAAACAGTACCATCTCTTTTATGTAGAGCAAGAGTTCCCAAACGTTTTTCAGCCACAGAACCCTTTACCAAAAACTTTTAAAACCGTCGACCGCCTAGTCATGTACTTTACTTACTCATATTAATACATTTGTATAGTACTCAATATAAAATATTTCACTAGATGTCAAACTTTTCATTTTAATCACTTGTAATTAATGATTGAAAAAGATAAAAGGACTACGGAATATGACATTATCTTGTGCAACATGTAATATCGAAACCTGCACTAACAAAAATTACAGCAAAAAAATACGAGCAGAATTTTTTTTACATTTTTGACATTTATGAAATAAATATGTAAATTCAAAATAATTACAAATAGTCCAAGCTGTACTGTCTGCATTTCTTTTTTTTTTTTTTGGTTCAGTCATATTATTATCTGAAGAAATAAAATCTTTTATTAACAAACAATTTCGACAGCCCCTGTGATAAAAAAAAACAATAAAGTATGTACTTACTTGAAGCCGAAGATATGTGTCCTCTGATTTTCTTTTTCATAGTACTGCTCCTCGAAAAATAATTATTTTCAAAGTTCAAATCACAAATAAGTACATGTCACATCAAATGAACCAATTTATAGTTTTTTATGAAAGCATGACCGTACAAGACTGATAGATTCTGCTAATATCAAATATCCATCGTCTCGTCCCACCTGTTTTTCATGTCCACTCTTGTTTTGATATGTTCGATAAGACAATGCACAGACATGTTTGTGCTACATGTATTTTCATGCATTCTAATGTGTGACTCTTTTAATGACACATTTTACCTTTTCGTTCGCAAGTTTGGTATGTAATGTGTTTTTATCAAAAAAGTGTTTTTTGAATTATTTTACTTCTTACTTAGGTATCTATAGGAATCATAGATGTTTTGAAGTAACAAATAGCATTAGTAAGAGGTTCTATTTTTGCTGTCGTCGACCCCCAAATTGTTTTTATTGAAACTATCGACCCCCTACAAGGTTCAAATCGACCCCAGGGGGTCAATATCGACCACTTTGGGTTCTCTTGATGTAGAGCATCACTGCTAGCACTATATTGAGTGGTTTCCATTTTGTAAACTATTTTGCACTTCAAATATCATGACCTACAACCCCAAAAAGTTTTCTGTGCAGTTTAATTTTAAATGTCCACTGTGAACTCTAGATTTTGAGTACAGCCAAATAATTGTACTTTGTAATGACCCACCTTGACAACGTAACTAAGTAGAATCATTACTAAATAATATACTTTTTTAAAGAGTAAAGTATTTTCATTTAAAAAAACTTTTAATAAAAAAACTACAGTTTTCTACATAATAAAGTACGGTAACAAAATAAAATTTAAATTGTTACTTTACACCACTGTTGATAACATCTTCTGTTTATTGCTTTCTGCAGGTCTTTGTGTAGGACAGCCCAAAAAGAGAGGTGCAAAATAAAATGTATGATATAAATTTTACACCAGAAAACTCACTAGTCATCTGTTTGGAGAATATTATACAAAACTGGTTGTCCCAGTGTATCACCTAGCGTAGAAATTCAAAATTAAGAACTCAGTGGAAAAACTTCTAAAATATATTTAATACATGCAAACTGCACACGGTGACTAGGCCACATTTAAAAGCAAGGGTTTTGGTGCTGTGAGGCAGCAGCACTAACCAGTGTGCAACCTATATATCCATATTCAAAGTATATCACAGGAAATTGGTGAGAAACTGAGGCAAGCCTGTGGACATAATGGTATCCAAAACACTGAAGTTAAGTAACGAATGAACAACTCACTTTGTGGTACATTTATCCACTTGTACTTAAGAAGTTTTCTTCATATATGTGCCAATCCTATCTTGATATAATTCTGCTGGGCCCTTGAAATTCACCCAGCTGTCTCAGATAATTGAGCCAAAAGTGAACTCCTTCGTCTTAATTGACTAATCCAGCTTCTAACTGCAAAGGTGTATTTTGTCTGCAGCAGGTTCATTCTACATGAGCTTTGGTATAGTCCCCCATAGCAGAGCTTCACCCTTCTCAGGTGATGTAGTTCCCATGTTGTGGCACCAATATAACCTCCCTCTGTTCACACAGATGGCACCCTGTTGCACATACATTATCTAAAACTGCTTTCTGAGAAACCTATGCAAACAGCTATAGGGGTGATGCAGAAACCAAACCTGAATGGGATGCCAGCCCATTAAATGTCACATTTGTATAATACTCACACGTGTTAAATCAGCATTTCTTCCTGCCTTAAAGTGTGGGATTCAGGCCCACATCTCAGGAGAAGATAGAGAAAACCTGGGTGTTACTAGTTAGAGGACAAATTTGTTTCAGGTTTCTGATAAAGATGTTGCACTTCCCATACTCATAAGCCTTATTAGAAAGCACCATAGACTGGAACTAAACTTGTAACTCACAACTGTCAGACAGTAACTCTACTCGTTGTGTCATATTCATATTGAGGCTATTGGTCTGTATTCTACAGCACCTTTCATGTATCATAGTATCTTAAAGAATTAAAATATGAGTATGTTTAGTTCTAAACAAATTAAGAAGCGCAATCCAAAAAGGGAGACACTGAATTGTCCTGGGTTCAAATCGTGGTCAGTCCATTATTGTAGCCAAAACATTAGATAATGGCATGTACAAGACTGAACACAATAAAATGGACCAGGAAATGAAAGTGATTAGGGGCTAAACCAGTACTGATATAATTTCCTGGCCCACCAATAGCAATAAAAGTACAGTATATCCATTAAAAAACAAGTTGAGAGACCAAAAACAAAAGCAAAGTCAAGAGGCAGAAGAGAACTCTGAAAATGGTCAAAAGAATAATAATAAAATCATATTAGTCCTAAACAAAAGGGGAGCCAAACAACAACTGCCAGAAAAGTTAGCTAATGTCTCAGCAAAGGATTAATGCAATAAAATAGCATATATAGGGCAGAGAAGCTCACACATGAAAGCTGTAAACACATAATTATAGGGAAAGGGACTGGAACAAAGTTACAAATAAGACAAAATATGAACAAGGATTAAACAATGGAACAGGGGAAAAGTTCACAATTCACAAGAAGTTAAAAATAATACAAAACAAATATACAGTTCTGACAATGAGTTGCTATAAAAACACACAAGGGACAAAACAGCCAGAAGTAAAACTGAGAAGTCTTGGTAAAATTCAGAGTTGAAATAACAAACCCTGGGATCAAAAATATAATTAAATCAGCTATTTTTGAACTATTCGTTTAGCAAGCGATCATTCTGAAGTTTGTGGTTCATCCAGAAAGCTGGGAAACCATGTCCTGTGTACCACCATCTTAAAGAGTACAGAGATCATCACACAGGCACCCTGTAATGTGGTTAGCAGCAGAGTTATTGCAAACAACAAAAAATAGTAACAGTAGAATGAGAATAGCACAATGGCAGTGCTTGCAGCAGAGGTGAGGTTACAAAATGATGCCATGATAATGTCACCAAAATTACTAAAAAAATTTTACAACAATAATAAAATCTGAAAATGACAAATTTATGAAAAATATCAACACTAACTTCAAAAAAAATTATAACATTTATAGTCTATGTTCCAATTTGTGTTTAGTTTGAATAGAAACTGTGGTGCCAAATGCATGTCTACAGTAAGTGTACTTTAGACTGGTCACCCATTTGGAGTTGATTCTCTATATATTTGAGTGAACCCAATGGCATAGTAGTGAATAAGTTTGCTCCAAGACGGTGTTCAACATGAAAGGTAATATATGAAATTCAAATTAAGTCATAGTACACGTTTTATTATTACTATTACGTGGCTAAGGTTAATCTTAGCAGGACTCATATGAAAACATTACAGAAGTGCCCTGTGTAGTCTAAGCACTTATCTCTAGCTCATCCCAACATTATCAGTGGTTGACTAATGTGTATTTGACATTTTAATAGTTTGTGATCTAATTGCACTCCTACACTACCTTATATTTCTTGACAATATAAATTTATATTTAGAAGTCTTGAGTAAAGGTGTGTACTAAATAAAGAACAATAGTAACAGGAACTAAACGTGTGGGGGTCTAGATCTGCTCTTTACTTGGAACGCTATGTCTTCTCCTTTTATGTTAATCATAACCCCCTTAAATAGCATGTGATCACCAACACAAGAGCAGAACTGTGACGATGGTCACAGTGACTGAGGCAATATAAAATAAAGTTTAACTAGCCAGTCATCCCTGAGGAATATCTTCACACATAGTGCAACACAAGGCTTTGTGTTCTATATGTCTCACACAACTTTCCATTTGTTAGCTCTATGCAGATTATAACATTCCTATATAACATTTCATATATCTTTCTTATAGTCACTAGGACACAAAAATGTTTTTCTGCAGGTGCAATGATCATATTTAGAAGGAAATAAAAAATCATCTGACAGTGGTTGGCATTGCTGCCTCATATATCCAGAGTTCTGGGATTGAACATCACAGACAAGTTTACCTCTGATGTAGGATTTCTGTGAAATCCTGTGGTGCTGAGGTGTCGCCCGTCACATGGCTGCACTTGGGTCCTAATCTGGGATCCTGAGTTGGTTTGTCATGTGGTGGGTGCAGCAATGCGCTGTATCAGCGCGTGGTCCTGACCTCTCCTCCTCCTTAAAAGTCATCTATTGTGAACTTGTCGGAGTTCGGTGAGGCTGAAAAAAAATGATTGAACCTACTGAACTGCTTGTTTCATTCTTACTTTGTCAACGCAGTCATCCATCGTTATCTGAGTTGCACTTATTTGTTTTTGAGCTGAAATGGCTCATGACGTTTTACAAATTTGGTATCTAGACTCTTTTTTCATTATAAGGCACATTTTATGAATGTACGTCTGAAAACGACATTGAAAGTAGCCCCGTGTAAGTGTGCTTGTGTAAATCACTGTACTACTGTTGGTGCCCATGAGTGGTGAGCTTCCTGCTGCTAGTTTTGGGCATTTGTTTCTGTCATTGCCATATATTTTATCTTAGATAATCTTGAAAAATGTCTAAAGAGAGGTGGAAAAAAATTAACCAATTGAAAATGTAGTGAAATTTTTAAACTAAAGTTAACAGCTACACTTGCTATAAGATGAGTTCACCAGGCTAGACATCAGTGAAGACCTGGATTCTCTGTCATATCTTTGACATAACCTAATGTGCAAAAACATTTTCTTAAATGACATAACTAACTGCTTAAATAGGTAATTGATGAATGAGCTGTTTAATATGGAGAAATCATGGTCTGGATTTTTAAAAGGCTGCAAACAAAATACTAATTTTCCCATTTAATACAGTGTATTAGTACATAATGGTCTGATATCTGAATTGTAATTTTCTTACCTTTTCAAGAACAGATTCAAATCAGATAACAAGGTATGACAGTTGAGCTTAGGAATTCTCTATTTCGGCCCATCAGTCCTGCAATGAAGTGAAAGAAAAGTCCATCCATCCATTATCCAACCTGCTATATCCTAACTACAGGGTCACGGGGGTCTGCTGGAGCCAATCCCAGCCAACACAGGGCGCCAGGCAGGAAATAAACTCCGGGCAGGGCGCCAGCCCACCGCAGGGCACACACACACACACACACACTAGGGACAATTTAGAATCGCCAATGCACCTAACCTGCATGTCTTTGGACTGTAGGAGGAAGCCGGAGTACCCGGAGGAAACCCACGCAGACACGGGGAGAACATGCAAACTCCACTCAGGGGGAGGACCTGGGATGCGAACCCAGGTGTCCTAACTGTGAGGTGGCAGCACTACCCACTGTGCCACCATGCCACCCTGAAATAAAAGTCATGATGGCAAAATATAGTCTATGTCAGAGATGTCTGAGTGTATACAGGTCACTTATAAAGCCTGATCTGTGTATGATTCATTAGTCTAACATGTAGCCTGTGGTGATGGTGACCAAAAAAAAGTCATAATCTTACAAAATACAAAAACCATAAACATATAAATGTAATTAAAGTCCATGAAATAAAATGACTAGTCCAATATAATCACAAAATGTGATGCAATCAAAATATAGTCATCATATTTTAACTCCTCTTTACTATATCCACACTGATGTTTAGAGAATGCAGTATCACTGTCTACTCTATACTTCTTGTTTTGGTGATAGTTTTGTTTAATTGTTCTGTTATTTTTTCCTTTCACACCTTGCATTCTGTGAGTGAAATTTGAAGATGTGGGTCCACCTTGACTGCACATTTGTAGGACAACCCTCTGCCTTTAAATTCTGTCTGTGGGTTAAGGTTATACAGATATTTATTGTGAGTTGTGGTGTTCAAATCAAGTTTTGTGTAAGTTTTGTTTGAATTTCAAGTTCCTTATTATTTTGCTCTGTTCTCTGATTCTGCCTTTGAATTATGGATTAGACTTGGGTTTTCGGCATACACTTTTTTGGTTATTTTTATACTGTCTTTTTCATTCATTTACAGTTTTTCTTCGTTTTTCTAAATATAACATTGTTATGGTTTTTTTTTCTTTTGTTCTGAAAGGAACAAGGTCTCCAGTTATCCTCTCTCCTGAAGGGTGGTTTTGAGCATTTTGAGTTTACTGAAACATATGCTAATCATTGCATAAACATATACTGTATGTAAATTGCTTTTCTTAAACAAAGAAAAGTTTGGCTTTTAATGAACAACTATTTAAATCTCATGTCTGGCCCTTGCCTGTTTACTGGCCATGTCACACATCTTGTCCATGCTCAATTAATTTCCTGGTCAATATTTTCCTAACATTTTAATTGAACACGTTAATGTTCACTACGATCTTGCCTTGTACTGTGCTGCTTTCTCATGTAATCGTGTTTGCAGTGTCAGTGTTAAAATTCACTATGAGCCTCATAGAGAAGACTTAACAGTTTTCACCCATCCAGATCTCAACCATCCAGCACCCTGACATGTTTTCTGTTTATGTTGTACCCAAAGTGATCTCACACAGATTGAAATTGCATGTTACTAACACTGAAAAGCAAATTTATGTGGACAAATTGTAATTATCATCCAATGTGGTGGAGATAAATGGCCATGTCAGCAACCTCTAAAATACAGAAACAGTGCTGACCAGAAACCACAGAGAAAAAAAATAGAATTAATGGGAAAAATATGAAGTGAAGTCTGACATAAGGCACTATAAAGAATGACTGCATGCTCAAAGTCAAGGGTCCGACTGGAGTGGAATTGCCAAGAAAGCAACTGAGCAGAAATCCCCTGAGATGAGGGTGCAATGTATTATAGAAAGGCACTATTAAATAGAAAGGCACTTTTTAAATTCAAGTTCAAATGTCCATTTTACATTAAAAATCAGTCTATTTTTTTTAACCAGATTAATCCATTTTAGTAGCTCGGGGGCCGCTGGATATTTCTTGTAGGGTGAGTACGAAATGCTGACAGAATATCAGTACATTGCAACACCTGCTCGCACCCACACCTTTAATCAATGGTTTTAGTGTTTTGGACATCAGATAACATTTTGCATGCTTTAATTTAAATAATTTAATTGCGAAAATTATTTTTCATTTTGTTTTTTAAAATATTGTACCACCATTTAGATTTTTATTTTGGGTAGCACCTACTTTTGTGATAGCAATGGTGCACAATTGTCTCATGTTCACCATCACCTCAGGTCAGGTTGGAGAGCATGCACTGGTACAGCATTTTTCATCATGATGATACAGCTCGGATCCCAGTTGGCAACCCCCCAGGCAGACATGTGATCCAGTCCCACCCTCTGGAAATTACCCTTTTTTTGCTGCAGTCAGGTGTTACGTGGGTGTCTCCTTGGCCTGGTCCAGTCATTCAGGTCCTCAACAATGAATATCCTGTGAGTCGGATCACTCTCGAAGAATCGCACCACATGGCTGTAGTGCCGTAACTGACACTCTCTCACAATACAGGTAATGTGCCTCATACGGGACTCCGTGAGTACTAAGTCAAGTCAAACCAGCAGTACCCAAGGATTCTCCAACGAGTCACAGTACCAAAGGAGTCCAGTCTTCCTCTCAGGATTATGTCCCACTAGCATATAGGAAAACAGGAAGCACCAGGACTTTTAACACTTGGACCTTTGTTTCTTACAGCTAATAGCACAGCTATTCTTGTACATACTCTGGTTATACTGTATCTTGTATTGATTATTGTAATTCTATCCTTTCTGGTCTTCCTCATAAACTCTAGCTGGTTTAGAATGGTGCTGGTAGCATTACCAGAACCCCTTCCATTGAACACATTACTCTTGTCCTTCATCATCGTCACTGGCTCCCTGTTAAATACCGCATTGATTTTAAGATTTTTAGTTTCAAGACCCTTCAGAATTTGACAAATGAGTTGATCATGGACTTTGGGATAAAACAGCAAAGACACTAACACTGCCTCTCCCTCAATATTAATAGCATCTAGGTGGAGATGGTGGACAGTTTCTATTACCTTTGCATCCACATCAGAGAGGACCTAACCTGGTCCCAAAACACTGACCCCTTGATAAAGAAGGCATGGCAACACATTTACCACCTCAGATAACTCAGGGATTTGAGGCTTCCCTCCAAATTACTACAAAACATATACACATCCACCATTGAAAGTATCATGGCAGGATGTATTACTGCTTGGTTTGGGAAGAGCACGCTTCAGGTCTAAAAGGCACTGCAGAGAGTAGAGTGGTGAGCTTTACGCATAACTTCAAGGACATCTAAACTAAGTGATGCTGGACCAGGGCAAATAAATTATCAATGATTCTAGCTATCCAAACAATGGACTGTTTTCTGTGTGGTGGTCAGGTAAACGCTACCACTGCCTAATGACAAGTTCAGAGTCTGAGGAGGATTGTTTTTCAACAGTCTATAAGCATAATGATTAAGGAAAGTATGTAGAATTACATGATGCCTTATTGTTAACTTGCTTACATTAGGTTGTTTAAGTTATGAATATATTTATTTAGTTACTATTTATTGCTATCATATATTTACATTTTTTAATGATTTTTGCTATTTATATAGTTATGGATTATTGTTATTGTCCATTTATTATTCTGCATGAAAGACACAAGCATTGGAGTTGAGCAGTGTACTGTATGTATAATTTGTATGTGACAAATAAAACAGAATTTGATTTGATTTAGTAACTATATAGGAAGCTCATTAGCAATAATTCTTCATCCAAGTTTCTGAGATTTTTTGAGGATTATGAGCAACCTAAAAGCCAAATAGGGAGCATCATTTTAGACAGTCAGGACTTTTCTTTTTTAAATTGATTTCCGGGTCTTTTTCTTTGTATGTTGGATTTTATTGTGGTACTTTTGTTTTCCCACTTCTGACCTTAGCCAGTTTGATCATTTTCATGTACACCCGTCTACAAAATTTTCTTTTCCTGGCATTTGTGTTTCCCCTTTACCAATGAATTTTACTCATTGCACATACAATAACAGAATCACCAGTTGACCTAAACTGCATGCCTTTGTGACGTGAGTATAAAATTCATACCGATAACAGGGGAAAAATGCACACTCCACACAGACAGCAACTGGGTGTGAAATTTAAACATAGAACTCTGGAGCTACCCATAATTAAAATAATAAATCGAAACATATTAATATATGAGTTTGGCATTTGCTTTTAGATTGATGTCTGCCTTGTGCCTCATGCGGTTGGAATAAGTGGGTTCTGGGAATGAATGAATAAAGAAAAGAGGTACCAGATGACACAGAACAGAAAAAACCTACACAATTAGGGAGAAGAAGGAGGTCTTTCTTATGGCAGCATGGTTGACAGTGGGCTTTATATAAGCTTTATATAAGCTTTGATAAATAAGTTGAGTAATAGACCTAGGCAGCAGTACAGGTGAAGAGAGCTGTGGGTGCAAATATGTCCCCGCAGGACACTAGAAGGCAGGTGTCCAAGAAAAAAAGAGGAGAGGGATGCCTAAGTTAGTGCTAACTAACTATGCAGTACCCTCTTCTACCTATTCAGTCTGTTACTACAGTTCCAGAAAGTATTGTTGCTGTGGAAAACATCTTGTGTCGTTCACATTCCAAAGAAGGCAGGTACCTCTTCACCTAAAAAATACGGAAAAGGGGCCTTGACATCTCTCATCATGAAAAGCAATCAAGAATTTAGTCCTGGACTATATCATCCTTTTTGGGAATTGTCTTTTAGATTGACTGTGGTTTATCTACCTGACAAAGATTGGAGTGGAGGACCTGTCTGGTGCACAAGGCTTTGAGGGTTATGTTTTTTGATTCTGCATTGTCTCCAATACCATCCAATCATCTCTGTTAAGAGGTAAACTCAGAGATGTGCAGGTGGAAGAGCTTATGATTGTCTAGATAGATAGATAGATACTAATGGACAATCTACAGTAACTGCCAGCCCACATTTTATGAGGCTCAACGATTGTTTCTGATGTGGATGTAAGCAACACTGGACCACCACAAGGAACAGTTCTGACACTATTTGTGTTCACCTTGTATAACTTGGACAATAAATATAACAACAGGTCATGTCACTTGCAGAACTTTTGAAAAGATTCTGCACTAAAGGTGTGTATTAAAAAGGAGTATAGGGCTCACATGGAGAAATTTGATTCTTGGTGCAAAAAGAATTGACTGAAGGTTGCAGGCTTAGTTGATAGATGTACTCTCAAACTACTTGATGTAGTAGTCAGGAAGAGAATGAAGACAAAACTGATCGTAATTATGAACAATGCTGCACAACATCTGTATTGCACACTATCAATGAGTACTTTTAGCCAAAGAATTATTCAGCATAAATGTGTCAAGAAATGAAACTGGAGCTCTTATATACTTGTGGTAGTACATCTTTATAATGCTTCTGTGACTACCTTATCTTTACCTAAGTTAGAAGTTTTTCTTTTTTGTAAATCTTGTATGTGTTTAACATGGAGTTACTGTTGTTGTTCGCTATAATATGTCTTGAGCTGCTGTTAAAAGCTAAGTTTATCCTTGAGGATCTATCTATCTATCTATCTATCTATCCATTTTGGCTGACAGATAACAAAATGTGGTCAAGCACTGGCATAGCTGTAGCCAGGCTGTCTGCGCAAAAGTGAGCTTTGACTAAGACTTGCATGAGATGCATAATCTTCTATCTAACCACTAAAGACAGTACATACAGTACAGCAGTCCTTGAAATGAAGAAGAGGGACCAATTAACTCCTTTATTTGATGAGCAGCCTAGACATGACCCTCTAACGGAATCTGACAGGTCAGGGATGTTGAAACAGCTGAGGATGACAGAGAGAACTCCAATCTTGATGTTACTATAGCAAAATAGGACTTATTTGACTCTGTAAATGACCACAGCTGGGCTTTAAAACTACCCTGAGCCAGAGGTGTCACTGATTTTAGATATGAGAAGAGAGGAGAGCTAAAGGCTAAATTGGCAGGAGGAAGAGAGGTCATGAGGGAAAATATTGAGTTGAGAAAGGTGATGTGCTTTAGTGGAACATAGAAGGTGGACAGTTGGGCAGAGCAGCTGGGGTTTAAGATATCTGCAGTTGAGTGGCAGCTGATTCTTACTTACTCTGTTTTCTTTTACTTTACTACTGTGGGAACAAAAGAAGAAATAAAACATTTCTTCAAAGATCAAACAATCCCAGCATGGGAAATCTGAAAGTTCATTAATGACAGCACTGGATCAAAGCCATGAGGTTGTCCAGAACACTATGCAAAGTGGAATTTTCATCACCAAAGTGACCACCAAAAGTGGAAGGACTTGCACTCTTGTATGCGAAATTGATGACTACCAGCTCGACATACCTGGAATTGGCAAAATGAAGTGGGAGGGAAGCAGCAAGCTGATCAGCCTGGGAAACCCATCATGTACTCTGAATACAAGGAGCACCATGTTGTGTTGGTCCTGAAAAAGGTAGAAACACAAGTCATCTTTGGATGGAAAGCAATGAGCAATCACATCATTGCTTCCCACTTCCAGTCCATACAAAAACATCTTTTGTGCAAGTGTCTGCAATGAATGATAGCAGGGATGAAGAGAAAGACGCATTTTATGAACAACTACATAATGTAATCAGCACCATCATGATCTGATGGGTGACTAGAATCCACATATCAGCAGCAGTAGCAATCGGTGAGGTTGGGACCATGTCAATAAAATAGACTCCAGCCGCAGACGAGACACTCTGATGTCTCAGGCTCATTCAGCAACAGGAGACATTATGAGGCCCCTGTATTCTTATTAGACCCCACCCACTCTCCAGCAATCCCAGATATTATCAAGCCTCAGAACTAAACATTTACTTAAACATGACAATATGGTGTTATACAGGTAATGCAATTCAATAGCTACAAACTTTGTCTTTTAAAATTAACACTTACCAGTAAGACTCACAATATCTATTTTAAAGGTAAATTTACATATTATTTGCTGTGGTGTTATTACCTTCAATAAGAAACCGTCCAACTTTATTAAATTAGTTAAAACTTTATTAATCTCATGTACAAATTCAAAAATTAATACAGTCATATGAAAATGTTTGGGAACCCCTCTTAATTCTTTGGATTTTTGTTTATCATTGGCTGAGCTTTCAAAGTAGCAACTTCCTTTTAATATATGACATGCCTTATGGAAACAGTAATATTTCAGCAATGACATTAAGTTTATTGAATTAAGAGAAAATATGCAATATGCATCATAACAAAATTAGACAGGTGCAACATTTGGGCACCCCAACAGAGATATTTCATCAATACTTAGTTGAGCCTCCTTTTGCAAATATAACATCCTCTAGACGCCTCCTATAGCCTTTGATGAGTGTCTGGATTCTGGATGGATGTATTTTTGACCATTCTTCCATACAAAATCTCTCCAGTTAAATTTGATGGCTGTTGAGCATGGACAGCCTGCTTCAAATCATCCCATAGATTTTTGCTGATATTCAAGTCAGGGGACTGTGACGGTAAATCCAGAACATTGTACTTCTCCCTCTGCACGAATGCCTTTGTAGATTTCAAACTTTGTTTTGGGTCATTGACTTGTTGAAATATCCAACCCCTGCGTAACTTCAACTTTGTGACTGATGCTTGAACATTATCCTGAAGAATTTGTTGATATTGGGTTGAATTCATCCGACCCTCGACTTTAATAAGGGCCCCAGTCCCTGAACGAGCCACACAGTCCCACAGCATGATGGAACCTCCACCAAATTTGACAGTAGGTAGCAGGTGTTTTTCTTGGAATGCGGTGTTCTTCTTCCGCCAATGCAAAGCGCTTTTGATTATAACCAAATAACTTAATTTTTGTCTCATCAGTCCAAAGCACTTTGTTCTAAAATGAACCTCATTACCCTGCCATACAGATGTTCTTTGTGCAAATTGCACTGAATTGTAGAACGATGAACAGATACACCATCTGCAGCAAGATGTTCAAGCAGGTCTTTGGAGGTGATCTGTGGGTTGTCTGTAACCATTCTCACAATCCTGCACATATGCCGTTCCTGTATTTTTCTTGGGCTGCCAGACCTGGGATTAACAGCAACTGTGCCTGGGGCCTTCCATTACATTCCTTACAGTTGAAACTGACAGTTTAAACCTCTTAGGTAGCTTTCTGTAGCCTTCCCCTAAACCATGATACTGAACAATCTTTGTTTTCAGATCTTTTGAGAGTTGCTCTGAGGATCTCATGCTGTCACTCTTTGGAGGAGAGTCAAAGGGAAGCACAACTTGCAATTGACCACATTAAATACCGTTTCTCATGATTGGACACACCTGTCTATGAAGTTCAAGGCTTAACGAGCTTATCCAACCAATCTGGTGTTGCAAGTAATCAGTATTGAGCAGTTACATGCATTCAAATCAACAAAATTACAAGGGGACCCACATTTTTGCACAACCAGTTTTTCACATTTACATTAATTTCATAAAACTAAATACTGCTTCACTAAAAATCTTTGTTCAGAAAACACCCCAGTACTCAGATGTTCCTAGGAAATGAAAGACATACCACTGTTATCTTTTTTGTTGAACGTAGAGTAAATTATTATGCAGGCTGAGAGGGGTTCCCAAACTTTTTCATATGACTGTAAAGGTAAAAAATAGATAAAGATTTTTTTTTGTCGAGAATAGTATCATATAGTAATGGTAACTGAATGTTTATACAAGGAAAACTTTAACATAAATAGGCAAAAGTTTTCCATCCAGAAAAAATGCTTGTGTTTATGTAATAAGCTTCTCTTTGCATGCTTCACAGTGTCTGAGGTGCATGAGGTGCATAAAAACTATCCTTGCTGCAGCTAGATACTTCTCTATAAATAGCCCACAATTGATAGCATTGAAGAAATGTGACAAAGGGGATACCCTGATGTCTTTCTGCAGCCTAAACAACTTTGCTGTGTGGAATACCTACTTCCAGCACAAGAACATCTGCAAGAAAATGTGGAGGTTGCCTAGTGGAAACACCTATAATGAAATCGACTATGTCTGCATTCATAAATAGTAGCAATTGTCGTTCAAGCATTTGAGAGTCTACCAGGGTGCAGACATGGGCTTTGATCACTAACTGTGGCAGCTGTCCTCCTGAAGCGCCAAAAAAGAAACAAAAGCAGTGAGCAATGAGACTGCAATACTGCTGAGCAGTTCCAGCTGAAACTCAGAAGTCATTTCCAGCTGCTCCAGTGCATGGATAAGTTGAAGAACAGTGGAATGGTTTCAACCAGGCAGTCAACGAACCTGCAGAGATGACAATTGGTAGGCTTTAGAGAATACAGTGAGAGCAGTGAATACAGGATAGGATGTAGGAGCCAATTGATCTGAGAAAAATGTGAAAAGCCAAAGAGACCAGGCAAAGGCAGGCATGGAAAAGGAAGAAACTCCAGAGAAATCCCAAGCACGGGGATGAAAGTTCAAGACAAGCTGTTGCACAGACAAAAAACAGTGGCTGGAAGCAGAAAGGGAAGTTGCCAACAGGAATGACACCAAAGGACCATCGGTCAATCTTTCTGTATGGTCAGGGATCTCACTGGCACTCAAAATGGCATCAGCACACCAATTAAGTCAAGACAGGAAGGACTCACATCAGCAATGAAGAGCAGGACAGATGCTGGATATATATATATATATATATATTGTCAGGGATGCCAGGGGCCATGACCCGGCCGGGACGCCAGGAGGGACCGGAAGAGGGTCAGAGCCCTGCCTGGATCACGGGGTTTGCCTTCCGGGTTGCTTTGGGGGCCACGGGTCAAGGGCATGGAAGCCCTTCCCTGTAGGAGCCCGTGGTCACCGCCAGGAGGCGCCCCAATGCCTTGGGACTTGTTTCCCCAGCACTCCCGCCACACCAGGAAGTGCTGGGGGGAAGACTTTGGAGGATGCCCGGAGAGCAGCCGGGAGGACAGCGGCACTTCCGCCACACTGGGGCGTGGCCAGAAGAAGATTGCCGGGAACACCTGGGGCTCATCCGGGTCCTCTATAAAAGGGGCCGTCTCCTTCATTCGAGGCTAGAGTCGGGTGGAAGAAGGACGAGGCAAGAGGAGTTGTGGAGGCGGCCCGAAGACAAGGCATTGTGGCCAGGACTGTGACTGTTTTGGGGTTTGTGCACGTGACTGAGGTCTGAGTGACCATTGGCTGGGGTCTTAGTGACCTATTATTGTAAATATTTTGTATAATAAACGTGTGGTGGTGTTTTAAACAAGATGTCCGCCTGTCTGTGTCCGGGCAAAGTTCACAATATATATATATATATATATATATATATATATATATATATTGTCACACACGTGCGCATGGGAGGCAGCTAAAGGGCTTGAGTGAAGACAGTTCTGAGGCAGGCCGGTGTGTGGCAGAGTGCACGGACTCTTTTTCTCACTTCCCTGTAGACCATCCCTGGGAGACTCCACCCGGGTCTCGTGACATCACTTCCGGGACTGAAACAATGGAGACAGAACTAACTGGCGCCGGCCCCCCTGATGTCACGCCCGGGCCTGATCCAATGAGTGACGAACACATGCCCGATTCCCAAGACCTCACTTCCTGTCTTCCCCTTTAAAAGCCTGCCCTTTTTCCCTTTTCCCTCAGTCTTGTTATGGACTCAGTTGTATGCACTTCAGTGCTGATTATTTGTAAAAACGACTTTTGCAGCCAGGATACCACATTATACGGGTGGCTGCCCCAAACCTTTCTTGGAGTATGTCTCAATTTTGTGACAATATATACACATATACAGTATACACATTATATATATATATATATATATATATATACACACACATATAGGCCTATTTTGTGTTTTATTATTTTGAAGCTAATCTCTTGCATTGTTTCATACATATATATTTATATATATATATATATATATATATATATATATATATATATATATATATATAGTGGCAGATGGCTGGGGGTCCTGCCCAGCCGGGACGCCTGGAGGGTCCGGGTGAGGATGAGCAATACCATCCCTGGGCCATGAGAGAGCAGCCGCCCTGGTCTGTGTGGGTGCCACGGGAGCAGAGTTTGGAAGCTCAACCCGGTTTGGTCCTGTGGTCACTGCCAGGGGGCGCCCAGATACTTGTGGAGACCTGGAAGTCCGAGCTTCCGTCACACCAGGAAGTGCTGCCTGAAGGGTAGGGTTTGCAGTTAAAGCGAGTGCGTTTTAAGACATGTGTGCCAGGTTCGAGCTTTCCACTATATATATATATATATATATATATATATATATATATATATATATACACACACGTATATAAACTACTCAAAAAAATTAAAGGAACACTTTGAAAACACATCAGATCTCAATGGGAAAAAAATCATGCTGGATATCTATACTGATATGGACTGATTAATGTGTTAAAGGATGGCACGTCGTTTGATGGAAATGAAAATTATCAACTTACAAAGGGCTGAATTCAAAGACACCCCGATAAAGTGAAAAAGTGATGCGGCAGGCTAGTCCATTTTATGGAAATTTCATTGCAGCAACTTAAAATCGTACTCAGTAGTTTGTATGGCCCCCACGTGCTTATATGTATGCCTGACAACATCGGGGCATACTCTTAATGAGACGACGGATGGTGTCCTGGGGCATCTCCTCCCAAATCTGGACCAGGGCATCACTGATCTTCTGGACAGTCTGAGGTCTGTGGCAGTAGGGGGCGCTAGAGCTCCCTTGAACCCTCAGGTACAACTCCAGACACCAGGTTAAAGTCCACAGTACACCAAGCACCTTCCACACTACTCATACAAACAATCAATAAACCAAATATTCTCTCTCCTCCTCGCTCAGACACTTTGCTCCTCTCCCTCCCAGCACAGCTCAGTGTCTGGACTGGCCCATAGTCCTTTTATAGCCCCTGACCCGGAGGCGTTCCTGTCCAATCAGACCACAGTTCCTTATTCCTTCTTGGTCAGGGCATACAGTCCTGTTCTTCACCCCGGGAGCACGTCGTTCCTTCCCGTTACGTGACCGTGACGTACTCCCGGGTTATAGGGCACACAAGAGCCCATGAGCCCCCCTACAGCGACTCCCGGTGGTCCCCAAGGTATCCAGCAGAGCTGTGTAAAAACACTACATAGTCCATAAGGCCCTGCTGGAACTCGGGGCATGATCCTGCTGTCGGGAGAGCTCCTCCTGGTAGCCTGGGGGTGAGGGCCGGAGCATGAAGCCGGCAGTCCTCCACAGGTCCAACCTTGCGGTATCGGAGGGAACGACATATAATGTCCCAGAGGTGTTCTATTGGATTTATGTCAGGCAAGCGTGGGGGCCAGTAAATGGAATCAATTCCTTTATCCTCCAGGAACTGTCTGCATACCCTCACCACATGTGGACGGGCATTATTGTGCACCAGGAGGAACCCAGGACGCACTGTACCAACATAGATTTTGTCAATGGGTCCAAGGATTTAATCCCGATACCTAATGACAGTCAAGGTGCTGTCGTCTAGCTTTTAGAGGTCTGTGCGTCCCTGCATGAATATGTCTCGCCAGACCATCACTAACCCACCACCAAACCGGTCATGCTGAATGATGTTACAGGCAGCATAATGTTCTCCACGGCTTCTCCAGACCCTTGCAAGTCTGTCACATATGCTCAGGGTGAACCTGCTCTCATCTGTGAAAAGCACAGGGCACCAATGGTGGACCTGCCAATTCTGGTATTCTATGGCAAATGCCAATCGAGCTCCACGGTGAGGAGGATGTCAGGCCCTCAGGCCACCTTCATGAAGTATGTTTCTAATTGTTTGGTCAGAGACATTCACACCAGTGGCCTGCTGGAGGTTATTTTGTAGGTCTGTGGTAGTGCTCATCCTGTTCCTCCTTGGCCAAAGGAGCAGATACCAGTCCTGCTGATGAGTTAAGGATGTGCTACGAGGGGCCCTGTCCAGTTCTCCTAGAGTAATAGGCTGTCTCCTGGAATCTCCTCCATGCCATTGAGACTGTGCTGGAAGATACAGCAAACCTTCTGGCAATGATATGTATTGATGTGCCATCCTGGAGAAGTTGGACTTCCTGTGTAACCGATGTTGGGTCCTCGTATCACCTCATGCTACCAGAAGTGACACTGACCATAGTCAAATGCAAAACTAGTGAAAAAACAGTCAGAAATAATGAGGAGGGAAAAATGTCAGTGGTCTTCACCTGTTAAACCATTCCTGTTTTGGGGGTCATCTCATTTTTGCCCCTCTAGTGCACCTGTTGTTAATTTCATTAACACCAAAGCAGCTGAAACCGATTAACAACCCCCTCAGCTACTTAACTGATCAGATCAATAGCCCAGAAGTTTAACTGACTTGATGCTATACTAAAAAGTGTTCCTTTAATTTTTGAGCAGTATATATAGTGGAAACCATGGGTGTATAGCTCCCCAAACACCTGACACACCAGACACAGAGGCACAAGTCCAGCACACACCACATTTTGTTTTAAGTGGGGTAGCACTTTCCCTTCGCTCCCCATTAAAGAGCACAGTACACAAGCACAAGCACAGACAGACAGTCTTTTCTTTCTTTTTGTCTTTCTGTCTGTCTGTCTTTCCTCCTCCACTGACAAGGTTTGTCTTCTCCCACCCAACGCTGGCTCCTTTTTAAGCCACACCCAGGAGAACTCCAGATGGCTTGTTAGTGAAGTCTGGAATTCCCAGGTGCGGTGGAAGCCCAATGTAGGGCTCTGCAGCTCTCGCTGCTCCCCCTGGCGGCATCCCTGGAACCCAACAGGGCTGAGCAGACCAATACTAAGCCCCATATAGCGCTGTGGGACTCAGAGGGGTGCTGCCAAAGAGCAGTTTGGGGAAGATCGCACCCTTCAAAAGTGATCTCCCCCTGTCCTTCCCTTAAGGAAGCGTCCTGGCCAGGTAAAGACACCAGCCACTGTCCGTCACTATATATGTGTTTAGCGAGACAGAGAAACAGACAGACAGAACATACAATGTGAAAACGTAAAATTGTGCTTTATAGCTATCAGAGCACAACACAAGAACAAATGATCTCTCAGCAGAGACAGAATACCATGTCAAATGTTAAGAGAGAGTGTGACTCTTCAACTATCTACTTTGGGAGAGAGGGAATGAAAGAGACAGAAGGAGAGAAGGAGGAAACAAAATTTTAAAACAAGCTTTTATCATATTACTTTCATTGTTTCAGACATTTTAGCCTGTGAAATAAAACTAAGTGAAAAAATGTAAAAAATAAACATAAACACATCACCCGGTTTAGTTTTTAACCAATCTGAAAGCATTGTGGTATGCAGCTCACCCTGCTGGTGTACATGCTGTTCCAGAAGCTCTACTTCATCCCTAACTGTTATGGACAAGTTATCTCAAGAACGACTTGTAAAGATTTTAAAGATGACGGTCTTAATATTTCTTTATAAAAGAATACATTTTTCTTGTATTTTGATTAATTTTAGAGGCTGGTGGTAAAAATCGGGCTATGGCAGTGGCCATACAAAGGAGTGTCACTTCACGTGGCATTTATATGCATTGCCAACAGTGTGGGATGCCAGATTTAATGGCAGCTGCAACCTGCCACAGACAGACTAGCTGAATCAGTTGTCTTCTCCATAGATGGCCCAACATGTTAGAAGGCTTGTTGCCATCACATTAATTGACAGTAATTGTTCAGAAGCACTTGTGGCATCACATTTTAAACACCATGTCCTGCTAGTGGTGAATGCCAGCCTGATTGAAAAGGATGGACACATGGATGGAATGGATGTTGTTATTGTTGCACTTTGGTTTGATTTGGCTTGTGTGGTGAACTCCTTAAACTAATCATGATTACTTTTTAAAGCATGCAATTCTCTTTATGAATGTATTGTGTGAAATGGAGATGGACCGTTTATACGTGCGCATCCCCGATGTCTGCAAGCCAATATTCTTTATTTTTGGTGCGTACACACATTCATGTACAGTATATTCCTTTGTTTCTATTAGTGCGTTTTGGAGGTGGAGCCGATCGCTGCAGTAAATGGTGCGAAGCAGGGATCATCACTGGACTGGATGCCATTCTTCCTCGGGGCCGTTAAGCACATTCATTACTCACTCAGTTCCAATTAGGGGATTCCCAAATGACGGGGAATGCCTCTGTTCATTCAAAGCTTCGTGAGGTGCGCCCCAAGATAAATCGGAACATAAGGTGTATTCATGAGTGATGTCCTGCCATTCAGATGACAGATTGGATAGCAGTTTTATAAAATTAAAGTCCCCGACCAGGTTTTTTTTCCGCCCTTACCGCCGGCTGCTCGGAATTGGACTTCATACAGCTAGGCTGAGTAGCACGCTTATTATGAATACAGGATCTTAATGAAAAATCTAAACGAATTATATTTGAAAAAGTTTGCCTGTATAAGTGTGGGTTTGTGTTCTTAATTAATCGACTGGCTATGAATTCGGTCGGTCTTCTAAAGCAAGATCAATGGCTTCTTTTAACTTTGGAAGCGACCACCTCTTTGCTCACATTTAATTTCATTAGGAGCGCCGGGCAGAAGTGCGGCTCATTAGGCTGAGTGAATGCGGTGTTCGCCGGGGTTGCCCTGAAAGTACTGCAGCATCGGTGACTCGGGAGCATCGTTAACAAGGAAACCAAAAAAGCAGATCGCTTCATAAACGTGATGTTCCAAATCTTTTCAGGACCAAAGCCAAATACCCAGCCTCTCCCACCCCGCAACCCCCACCACTATACGCCCAGTGAGTCACACGGAGGGAGGGGGCGACCGCAGTAATAGTCACTCTCTTCTAATTAAGGAAATGGAACGCGCAGGTTCGCCCCCAGGTCCCACACAGGCGATAGAGGCTGGGCAACCCCGAGTGAAGAGCATCAGCCCCATCGCACCTGCCTTCAAAGGGACTGTCTGGAGGTCGACTGGAGGGATGCGGAGTGAGGAGACGCACACCTGGGGCTGAGCGTTTTAAGCCGATGTTTTTGGAATCAAGACTTGGAAAAATAAAGTGCACCATCAAAAGAGAGAAACATGGAAATCTGCAAGCGACGCTTTCTTGGAATATCGGTTGCTATAGCTCACGGGTTTTTTTCCGGCTCTTTAAACATTTTACTGAAATTTCTTATTACAAACTACGAATTTCACTACCTCACTCTGATCCAGTGCCTGACCAGCGTCCTGGCGGCACTCACCTTAGAGATCCTGCGACGCCTGGGAAAGGTGGACGTGCCGCCCTACAGCCTGCAGCTCGCCAAAGTTTTCGCAGGTGTAACCATCCTATCTACTCTGCAGTCCAGCCTCACCCTCTGGTCCTTGAGAGGCCTCAGTCTGCCTATGTATGTGATCTTCAAGCGGTGCCTGCCTCTGGCCACCCTCATCATCGGAGTCTGCTTGCTAAAGAACGGCATCCCGACCGTCGGTGTCATTAGCGCAGTCCTCATCACCACAGTGGGAGCGGCGCTGGCAGGTGACTCTTCGCAGTCTTCTCGAGCTTGATGGTTTCTGTGTGCGATCAGCGTTGGGGGGCATCTTAGTTCAAAAACTTTAGAATAACGAAAATTATTGATAGACGGGAAAGGGGAAATTGTGAAAAATTAAACGGATGCGTATAATAATGATATTGGAAGACAGAGAGATAGGGATAGAAATGAATAGAAAATGAGCTTTAGAATATGGCATTTTACTTAATAAAAATTCACTCAATAAAGTTGAACTTGGAAATCCGATCCACTCATTAAAAATTCTTGGGACATTAAGGTGCGCTTTCAGCATTTATATCCGATTACATATACAGCTTGTTAAAAAGCCAGTAAACTGGAGTAAATTAATTTCTTCATGTCTTTAAAAAGGTCCAAGACGTAAATGTATGCGAATGGATTAAGTAGCATTTTTTATAAAATTTGTGGGACCCGGTACATTATAGTATTTAGCGCCATAATATGTTTAATATATGACATGCTGACCTGATCCCGTTGTCGCTTGTTTATTGTCGCGCTGAGACAGCGTCTGTCACGGCGGCATCTGGTGTAAGGCAGGACCAGTCCTCTCTCGCGCACATACACCTCTCATCCCAGCTCACTTATTCGATTTCACTACCGCGGGTAGTCTGTTTCTGTTCCGGCAGTTAAAGGCGCAAGGAAGGAACCAGCAGTGGTCGGGAAACCAGTCTAGCAGGATAATTAACGAATTTTACAAACGTACATATTCCAGTGCGGAGAAGCCTGAGTATGTCCTAGCAGTACGGGGCGCATGGATTGTACTAGACCCGCAAGAGGTGCCAGTCCATCTCAAGGCACTCTTTACTCAACTAACACTAGACCAATTCAGCTTCGGCAGTTAGCTTCACCTGCACAAGCTTGAGATGTTGAATAAAACGCAGTGAATGTGAGAGTCGGGTGAGTGTGCCTCGCGACGACCTGACGTTCCATATTGGGACGGTTTTGCTGTTCGCAATGTGGGGACTGAGCGGAATTAGATTTTGGTGAGTGGGCGGCTTGATTGGCTAGCAAGTTAATTATTAGCGCCATGGGGTTAGCGCTATTGTCTGGCGGACGCAGAGCTCGTAGTTTATATCTCATAGTCTTCGGGTTTGTTCGCTGACGCCCAGTCCAGGGTTGGTTCCTTTATTGCCCTCCAGTGCTGCAAGTATAGGGTGGTCCAGATCTAATTATGCAATTTTCATTACGCTATAACTTAAGTTTATTATATAGAAAATCACCCGAAAAATCC
This sequence comes from Polypterus senegalus, assembly GCF_016835505.1. Taxonomy (NCBI): domain Eukaryota; kingdom Metazoa; phylum Chordata; class Cladistia; order Polypteriformes; family Polypteridae; genus Polypterus; species Polypterus senegalus. Next base: position 67,714,306 of record NC_053156.1, read on the forward strand.
CGAACCATCGAGAAGTGTGCAAATTGAAGACATGAAGAATCGTTTTTGCGCCGAACTGGAATCGTCCCCGCATAAATCAAAGTCATCCAGACGATCTGGATCTGTATAATTAGATCTGGACCTCCCTGTACAGAGTGTACCATACCCCATCTAAATTCTGGAGTTACTGGGCTGAGAAAGCTGAACGAGGATAATTGCTTTAAAACTCCTTTAATTTTGGCTTAACGCATTTGCAAAATAGTCATTTTTCAGAACGACCGAAATTGATAAGCTATATACGTTCATCGGAAAGACGGTTTTAATATTCTGAAAAAAGACTGTCTCTCTTGTATAAACCTATATATACCCAATATTGATGCCATGATTATTTCCGTGAATGATAAAGGGCTGTAATGTATATCACCACTGCAGATTTACGGAAGTGGTCCAAGCCGTGTAGAGGGGGGTCCATCCAAAACCTGACCACTCAACTGACAAACTTGAGAAAATCTTTTGGAATTATTATTATTATTCATGTTCTAATTTATAGAAATCGGACAGGGCAACCTTTGTCTCAAAATAATTCAACAATATTAATATGTACCCCGCTGGTGCCAGTTCCTGTTTAGAGTCCAGAGTCTTTGTGAATCATTTAAAGTCAGTACCCTGACTTGGATTTACTGCTTTTGATCATTGTTGTATCATATGGAGTACCTTAAAAAAGATCCTACTAGCCATACTAGTCTATTATATGCTTTTCTTTTGTAGAGAAAAGATTTGAAATAAATGTTATTTGACATTTTCTGAGTCATTAAATGCCCGTTCCGTATCCAAAGTCATGTCCAATTAGACACTTAATGAAATGCGTGTTTGCTGTACTGGAAATAATGCACATTATTTTTCTTAACATAATTCTCTTCTAATCTTTGGTTCTTAAATGTGCTAAATTAAAACACGTCATCTCTACAAATAAACCTTCAATTTGCCCATCATTTAATCCGTTTCATTGCCATGGGTCCTGGAGCTAATCTGGGCAGGACTGAGGTCTGTGGTGCCAGTCCACCACAGAGCACTCTATTACACCCCAGTCGCACTCACCCATGTTTAAAGTTTTCAATTAACCCAGCTTGTGTGGCTTAGGAAAACCAGAAAATCCAGTGGAAATAAGCCTACCTTAACTGGAAAAATGTGCAAACTCCACACAGATACTGACCAGGCCAGGGTTCAAACTGACGACATGAAGCGGAAGGCACCAGTAATAAACCAGACCCTCAGTTTTTTTGCAGTCCCTTTATTAAAGTTGCTTGTTTTTCTTCTATACTTTCTTTTTATTGCAAATATGAGCCCAATTTAGGTCTGTATATTTTTATGGCAGGTGCACAAGCAGACTTTAATGCCTTTTTCAGGATCATGTAGTGTGTCAGAAGCAGACATTGAACAATGGCAATAAAGTGCCCGTTTAGTGGTCCTGGTTTATTATTTTTTATAGTTCCTTTCATGGTGACCTCCACCTTTATATGTTGTATATGTACAGTTTGACCTCTGGTTCATAATCTGGTAAAAAAAGGTACAGGGCCACATAGTGAACCTGCAGTTCAGGGGTTTTAAGAATCGTTGCTTAGCCAGTAACATGACAGCTTGGCCCTCCACCTTAGACTGAGACTGTAAATCAAATGGCTGTCACTTCAGTTCCAACTATGAATAATTTTATGACCCTAAGTGATTTGCATCACCAGCCCATGCTTCAGTTACAAAACTGTGTAGTGTAGTTCTGTATTATACAGTACCTTGTGCAGAGGTTCAATATAGAATTGTGCCACATGAAGTGGGACATTTGTGAATTTCCCCTCGGGATTAATAAAGTATCTATCTATCTATCTATCTATCTATTGTGAACGCTGGCCCGGACACAGACAGACGGACATCTTTGTTTTTACCCAGCACACCGTTTATTTACACTACTATTTACAGATAATAAACTCAGTGCACTTCCCAGTGCCTTCTGCACCGTTCCCCCAAATGTCCAGGCCTCACAGTCCTTGTGCCTTTCTTTCCTGGCCGCCTCCAGTCCTCTCTCCAGCTCTGTCCACTTCCACCCGACATCCACTGCTCACTGAAGGGAGGCGGCCCCTTATATATGCTTCCCGGACGAGCACCAGGTGTTCCCGGCATTCTTCCCTTGGCCACGCAAGTGCTGGCTCTCCTCCCGGCAGCTCTCCGGGTGTCCTTCAAAGTCTTCCCCCCGGCACTTCCTGGTGTGGCGGAAGTGCCAGGCTCCCGGGATAATCAGGCAATGGGGCGCCGTCTGGCGGTGGCCACGGGTCCCTACAGGGCTGGGCTTCCAAGCCCTTTACCCGAGGCCCCCAACATAACCAGGACGGATGCCCCCTCGCGGTCTGGAGGAGGCACAAGCCCTCCTCTCGTCCTCCTGGGCGTCCTGGCCGGGCTCCAGCCCCGACCAGGGACCACACTATCTATCTATCTATCTATCTATCTATCTATCTATCTATCTATCTATCTATCTATCTATCTATCTATCTATCTATCTATCTATCTATCTATCTATTTGTTTTCTGCCATCATGCATGTATCTGATGTGCTCTCTAATGAATAAGTGTCTCCATTTCAATTATAACTTCATGTTTTCCAGAAAACAAATTTAGTGGTTAATCACAAAAGATTTGTTTGAAAGTAAAAAAGTTTTGCCCGTCCTTCACACAATTGTTTGACCTTGCTCATTGCAAAACTGGGTTGCATGCATCAAACTGTAAAGAAGCAACCAAACCTGAATGTGATGCCAGTCAATGACCGGGCACGTGGATGCCCACACACCAGACAAGTGTAGAGTCATCATTTATCTGTGAATGGAGGACATCCTTTTCAGCGTGTACAAAATCCTCACAGTCTGTGGTCAGAACTGAACAGGAGCCCTTGGAGCGGCAAGGCAGCAGCGCTAAACATTGTGCCACTGTGCTGACCACTAATGTTTCATTTAATTAAAAAAATTGAAACAATAATATAAATATATGATCATGGTGGTACATGAAAAACAGGCAGGTACTACTGACAAGTTAATTGGTGCTCCACTTTCAGCCACAAGGTTGTTGGTTCAATGTCCACCTTCCAACTGACTGTGTGTTCTTGAGTGAGTAATTTAACCTTTCTGTGCTCTCATTGGAGAAAATGCAAGAACAATTCTAATTCCTCTCCTATCCCGTAAGTATAAATAATCCTGGTGTTAATAGTTCAGTCCTCAACCATTTTCTAACATAAGGCGTCAAACTGTCATTTCTGTAAGGCCAGGAAACATCTCTTGATGTTTCCCAAGAGCTCCGTTTGAATGTCATTACTGCAGAGTTTACATGATTAGCGCACTTAAAGCAAATGGATTTGCATTCATCTTTCTCTACTGACAGCTGAAATAAACATATTTACTATTTACTTTTGTCTTCTTTTCTATGCTTGTGATTAGCCATCATTCTATAATTCTTATTTTTTTGATGTTTGCTCTTCCAGGAGCTGGAGATCTAACTGGAGATCCCGTTGGTTACGTGACTGGAATTCTAGCTGTCATCATTCATGCGACATATCTGGTAATTATTCAAAAGACAAGCACCGACAACGACTATGGGCCACTGACCGCACAGTACGCCATTGCCTTTACGGCCTCTCCGTTTCTCATCATCTGCTCATTTGCTAGCATGGACTCCATCAATGTCTGGTCATATCCCCAGTGGTCCAGCCCCTTTGTGTCATGCACGTTCATAGCGTGTATCTTATTTGGCTGTGCCATGAACTTTACCACCCTCCACTGCACCTACATCAACTCCGCAGTCACCACCAGTTTTGTCGGTGTGGTCAAAAGCATCGCCACCATCACCGTAGGGATGCTAGCATTCAATGACGTGAAGCCCACGGCGCTGTTTATTGCTGGTGTTGTGGTGAACACTGTGGGCTCTATCATTTACTGCATTGTCAAATATTTTGAAACTAAAAAAAAAAGCAAGTACCAGGACCTGGAAGAAGATGCCAAAAAGGACGACTTACCTGGTGAACCATACAAAATGGACAATGGTAATGATGGTGAACCCACAGAAATGACATCCAATGGAACTCTGCATGAGTCTTCGAACACCAATGGCTACGTGCACACTCCTGCAGTGAATGGAACTGTGGGAACCATGGAAGTCCAAACGCAAGAAAGCGAAACTGGAGGAGATGACAAGAAATCTGTGAGCGATGCTTACATTGGAGTTTGGCGGTCAATTCGAAATTTCAAGTTCATGAAAAAAGATCTTTTAATAGAAAATGAGGTTCTACCAAGTCCGTGATGTGAGGAATGCAGAAACATAAATGAAAAGCATGCTGTTGTTAAGAATGACTCTACTGATACATCAACTAGCTCATTGTCCACCGCTCAAGACATCTCTTGTATTGTATTGTTATTTCACAGTAGCAGAATGTGAATTGAAAAGGTACGATCTTTATTCTAATGATCAAGTGTTGCTTCTGATGATTGTGCACAAATTCTAAATCCATCACCTTTATTTAGATGAAATAACGTCAACCAGTTTGCTGTTTAAAGTAACACACTTACTATAGAAAAAAGGGCTCTAAGGAGACAAGCTCTATGTCACTTGACAGAAAGGTGATTGCCATCAAATCCTAAGAGTAACACAACTGGAAGCTCATGGAAGTTTATTGATGTTTTCAAATTGAAGTTTCTGAGATAGACATAAAAACATCAGCTTAGCAGAGATCAGTACTGTTCACAGCCCTAGTGATGTGGATTCTACTCCCTCGATATTTTCAGTTAATCGATGACTCTAAATTAGCCCGTTTTATGTGTGCCCTTCAGTGCTAGCAGCTCATTCTACAGTTGCTTCCTAACTTGTTCCTGATGCTCCTGGCATTTGCACCAGGGCCCCATGATGCTTAACTGGGGCTACTGTTACAGTAAAAAAAGTTTAGGAAGCAAAGATGTAGAGCAAGGTGCTATAGGATGAGGGAACATGATGAAACTGGTGTGTCCTTTTGTCTTCTTTCTTCTCTATCTTTTGGTCCCTTTTTTCACAGCTCACAGCTATTGATTTCGTATATTTTTAGGTAGCTGTGCACTCCTAATTTTGTCCCCTTTGCTTCTCTAATATTTTTTCTTTATTTTTCCTTTTAATATTCATTCATGTACCACAGAAACAAACAACATGGCCATCGATATGGAATATCTTTAATGTTTGAAATTTCTCAGAAAAGGCATCTCTTGCATTTATAGTTTTTTTCATATCTTATAGCATTCACTATTCACTCCTGCTTGGGGTTCCGATGTAATTTCCCCACAGGTAGTTTGCATTTCTGTCAGTAGAAGTCACTGCTTATGCTGCTATTCAACTTCATTTAAGCCAAACAATTAAAATACCAGCCTGTTCATGAAATTCTTTGTGTTCAAATAAGTAGAGAATTGATTGCTCCTCGAGTGCCATTGCTCAGATATTTCTTTAGTGTCTGTTAGTAAATATCAGGTTTTACCTGATGGTTGTATGTCAGTCAGAAATTGATTTTATGTTTGTATTGCAGACAAGCTTGTATCCACCACTCCGGACCCCAGCTATAATCAGCCTCCCACTCAAAGTGTGCGTATGACCCTGAGCAAGTTACTTAAACGGCCCAAAGTCCATTTATTTAAAAAAAATTACCCTTAAGCAAGGAAGGAATCAATACATGCAAATTATTAAAATTGCAATTGCAAAAAGAAATATTAATGTATTATCACTAGAAAGCAGGTAATCTTTAATTAATTTAATTAATATTATGTTTTACATAGAAACAGGAAACAGTGTGAAGCTCTGAGCACAAAATGTTTAGTGCAAAAGGTTCTTTCAAAATTGCTGCTGAGGAAGGTGTGAGGCTGCCATTGGCTTCACCACATATTCCACTTTTTGGGATTCTTAGATGCCGTAAGGGGTTCACAAATCCATTCACCCCACCATTCATTTTCAAACCTACTTAATCCAATTCACAGTTCTGTCATCATGTTGCTCCGTGTTGTACTTTATGTGGTGGGCCAATTTAAACATTTTAGTATGTTATTAGTTTTCAGATAGCACATTTCCGGCTATTTGGTGGCTTAGTAAGTAGAGCTTCTTCCTCCTTGGCTCAGCATCCTTGGCTCAGAGCTCGCTGTCAAGTAGTTCTCCATGTGGAGTTTGCTAGTTCTGTTTTTCTGCAGGTAGTGCTTTGTTTTCTCTCACATCACTAAAAAGACGTATTTATTGGGTGAAGTGGTGACTCTAAATTGTCCTGTTGTGAGTGTGTATGAGGGGGAGTGTGTGACCGGGCTTTGCAATGGAGTGCTACCCTATTCATGTTTGCTTGCACTGTCGTTGGTGATGTTAGGATAGGTTTGGGCCGCTACAATCCTGAGGTTGATGAAGCAGGTTTGAGAATGTTATGCTATTGTTTTGTCTTGGTAGAATAATATATTGCTCTGCTTTCCCCTTTTGTATTAATAATAAGTAGCCTTTGTCAGAATGCTGCAGATGTCCCCGACTTAACACTGTTTCTAAGATATTGTACCATATAACTTCTCCCCACCTTCCCTTCTACATCTTTAACCGCAGGCAATTAGTTGTAGTAAAAGACAAGCAGGAGTTAAGTTACGATTTAAATAATGCATTATTGATAATATTCATAAATAATAACAATATGCAAAGTACATTTGAATATTGGCAACCATACAACCTGTTAAATGGTGATGTGTATTTTTAGGCGGCACACAGACTTGTTAGTTACTCAAAATGTCTCTAGTTAAGGCATCATGTGTGGTCAGCTTTCTTCAGAACAGGCCACATGCCTGTCTCAATATGGCTGCCGAGCTGTGCTCTTCATTGTGTTGCCCTTCTTAGTTCATGGTGTGAGATGGTCTTTTATCAGTTTAGTAAGAGAGAGAGAGCTGAGTAAAGAAAGTAAATTCATAGGTTTTCTGTCCAACCCCTAGAGCCAATAGGACGTTGTGGTACTTAAAGGCTTCTAATACAAGCTAATTCCAAATAGCCATACTTCACACCTGCCCTCCAAACTATGTGTTAAGGTAAAGCTTGGCAATTAGGCAGCCTGGCTTTCCCGTGGGGTTTGACTGAGAGACTTTAGGAGATGAATATTAGCCAAACTTGTTTGATGCAATTCCCCCAACCCTGTCATAAAATTACAAAGAGACCCATTCCTAAAAGGGGTAAAGGGATTCTTAAACTATCAAACCATTGCCGTTATTATCTATAATGTAACACTAATATTACATTGCTTTGTCTAAGTTACAAATAAAGACATACAAAATATTTATCAACTTGTATGCAAAATTTCACATCACAACAGTAATGTTACACTTTTACTCTATGAAATTATTTTTAAATAAGTCGGTGCATCATGTGATTCTTAACTGCTTTGCCCTCGGTCAAACGTGCTTGCACAATTCTTGTCTTGATCAGACTTCATTGAAAAGCAACACAGACACAAGAGTAAAAGCACAATGATGGAGAGAAAGTCTTAAAGGATTCATTTATTTGCTGCATAATGCTACCCTGTAAGGTACTGCATATTAGTTATCCATCCATCCATCCATTATCCAACCCACTATATCCTAAGTACAGGGTCACAGGGGTCTCCTGGAGCCAATCCCAGCCAACACAGGGCACAAGGGAGGAACAAACCCCGGGCAGGGCGTCAGCCCACCACAGGCCACACACACACCCACACACCAAGCACACACTAGGGACAATTTAGGACCGCCAACGCACCTAACCTGCATGTCTTTGGACTGTGGGAGGAAACCAGAGTACCCGGAGGAAACCCATGCAGACACGGGGAGAACATGCAAACTCCACGCAGGGAGGACCCACCCAGGAAGCGAACTGCATATTAGTTATAGTATATCATAAACATATTCTCTTCTGCATCCCTGCACAGCTGTCCTCCTATGCATCACTCTGTCTCCTCTTTTGCTCATTTTCTACTCTTTACATTGCTGTATTTTTCAGTAAATGCTTCTGGTGCCTCTCACTGATTAAAGCTTGTTCTGCCATGTGGACGCCCCAAGCACTGCTCTATTCTTTAACAAGAAGCAGAGGCCACACACAGCCTCGCTATAGTGGGCAGTTTGCTCTGGGTGTGACAGGAGGGTGAACCGCCATATATGTGCAGGTCCCAGCTGACATATAAGTGTCACAGATGTGCTCAGTGAAACTTTATTATAAAAGCAGGAAATCAAAGCTGTTAGCCAGTGTACCTGATCATTTTCTGGATGGAAACACAAACAGCCCCAAGGATTCTTTTGCTCTGACACTTCTTTAAATGGGAATCTTTAATCTTCTAAGCACATCCTCACAGATGGGTTAAACTGTGTGTCTTCAAAGATGAAGCTTCAGATCTCAGGCTGGGCACATGTCCTCAGGCCACGCATGTATTCCTCCAATGTCGTTTAATAAATCAAATGACACGGCAAGCATATGTTACATTCATTCTATCCTGGCTTGGCAATATTTATGTCCAGTAAAACACTGCAATTCCACCATTAAACAATCACATTATTGATAACATCCCTCTTGTATTAACAGATACAAACTATATTATAAAATATACTAATCAGGAAAGATATCATTTTGTGTCCAAATTATTTAGAAAGATCCAATTCCAATCCTGGCAATTTCAGCACTCCAAAATTATATATGTGTTGAGAACCCCATAAGGACTTTCTTTACGTGAACTAAACCGTTTAAGATGAAAACTAATTGTTAAGGACAGGGTGTGTGGGGTTATTTAACACAACATATAAAGATTACACAAAGTCTCTAATTCAAGCAGCCTCCATACCCATTGATACTAAACATGTGTTTGTCTTTAGTAAAGGCTTATCCGACCCAGGGGTTTGTTGTGCCTTGCACTCATTGCTGCTTGGATAGTCTCCAGCTCCCGCTGACTCCGATTCACAATTTGGTTCTTCCAGATGAGCTGAAGGACCATTCGCTTGGCTCAGGTGGCCATTCAGGCTGTGGGCAGTGGGACCTCACCTCCAATCAGGCTGGCTTCACTTGAACACTTTTCTACCATATTGCTTATTTTCTTATGTTATGTACTTTTTAAGATCACATTTTGATCTGATGAAACCCAGCCCGTATGAAATTTCATTTTTGTCAGATTCCTACGTCTTAAAAAACGTGCAAAACGTGTCCCGTCTTAGATCTTCAGAAGTCACACGTGCAAAACAGTTTAATGCTGGAGAGCTGCTACTCTTGTACAGAAAACATGCCATGTCATGACACTGGGTATTATTTATGCATCTATATATTTTAATGTAAAAATATTTATTTTTGAATGTAAAGTATTGATATCTGCTAATTTTATTATATTATATTTTCCATCCCATTCCCATAGAATTAGAACGTTTTGCTTTTGTAATTTAATGAGGCGTGTTGAGTATTATTTTCCACCTATGCAAATCATTTCATGAAACTGATAAATGGAAGTGTGTTTAGGAGTCTTCAAAAATTTAGTGGAAATGTATTTATTGTTATTTATTTTTATTTCTATCTTGTGTTGAGGAGTCTCATTGTATGTTTAATTTCAATTCCTGCCTTAATTTCTTAAAAGAAGTATACAATTTCTGCTCGTTTGAGTTATTAGTAAATTTGTTAATGAGTGAAAATTTCTATATTTTTGTATGCACAGAATGGACTTGATAATAAATGCAGCACTCATAGATTATGTGATGGATCCTATGACAGGTTTGATTATTTGGTAATAAGAATTCTGTTTACATTAAAACTGAATGTAAATGAATACATATAAGTTTGGAATACCAACAAAGAAAAATATGGATGAACTTTATTGCAAAATAAACAGTATTTCATGTTTTCCTAAAATAAAAATGGCATTCTACTAAGTCATATCTGAGTACTGTGCCAGCTTGATACAGACGTTCTGTTATAGTGGAGGTCAGAATTTTTGATTTAAGTGTGTGAAGAATGACAAAGAGAAACTAAATGGCTGTGCGGTGCTGTGTATTCTGAAGCCTGAACACAAGCGTAGTTTCATTACGGTGGAGGAGTTTCTGAAACTGTGCAGTATTGGGCCGTAGTTCGGAAATTAAGATCGCAAAACCTCCCACCTTGGTGCAAAGTGGCTCTGGGTCAGAAATGAGGAAGACATTAGGATGATCTCTGGACTTCCCATCCGGCAAAAAGCAGAGGCTACAATTGAAGGAGCCAGCAATTGGAGGTCCAAAGATTTAGGGAGCCACCCAGTCCCCAAGATGTTATTTGTTCTGTTCTAACAAAAGTATTCATTAGAACATTAGAACAATTTTGATGAGAAAGGTCATTCAGCTCAACAAAACTCACCAAGCCTATTTACCGGATTTTTACAAAAAAACATTAAGTCAAGATGTCAAAGTCCTCCTAGACCCTACTGTCTTAAAAATGTCCCACTTTTAAACATTTCAGTCATGTCACTGCTTCATCTAAGTTTGCTTACACTGAAAAGGTTCATCTCCTCCAGTCTCTCCTCATAGCTCATACCAGTCACCACACCAGGATTTTAATAAAGGGTGTGCCAAAATTTGTCACGAGTGGGCCTAATGTTATTTTTATTACTACTAAATATGTTTGTTTATATATATATATATATATATATATATATATATATATATATATATATATATATATATATATATACTGTATATATATATATATATATATTTTTTTTTTGCACATCTAGTTTGAAAGGTTTTTGTCAACAGTAATTTAAATCCTCTTACAAATGGCGAAGATCAACTGACTGCCTACCTTTTCTTGATACGCAAAACATACCAGCCCATCGCAAAGCACAAACGGACACAAAATATCCGCTATAATTTTGAGCAGTATAGCATTGTATAACAGCAGATTACTGTTTTGCTGCTCCTTGTCATTTGTGTATGAATATCTGATCAGTATGTTTCCAGTCTGCAAATACAGAAGTGAATCTGTCCAACTCTTCAACTAGCTTATTACAAATATGTCAAAATCACAACGTTCGAAGACCTCTATGCCAGCCACATAACTTTTACTGTAGCTGTGGTATCACTGAGCCACACAGCTGTGTAACAACTTGGAAACTTTTAACACAGACCGAGCTGGTTGGCTTATGGATATCAGACAAATCTGTGACATTAGCGATCCTTCGACATTTAACGGTTGGGTGGTAGTAGATTTTCCAGTACACTCAGTGGTTGTGTTGGTAGCTCACCCGTCACTAAAGTAAACAAAACTAGTGGCAGAGTTTCCACTCGTCATTGGGGCATCACCAAAATTTTCAGAGCCGACATCAGACTCTAGTATGTTTTGCACTTCTGTTTGTTTCCTTTTGCTAATAAAACTTGTGATAAGAATGAGTCGGAGACATCATAAAGATTTGGGGCAGCCACCCGTATAATTGAATCGGCTGCAAAAGTAGTTGTAAATAGCACGATGTGCTTAGTTCAGAGTCCAGAACAGAACTGCCTGTACTGAGGCAAGATGGCAGTTTTAAAGGGCTGGAAGGGAAGTGACGTCATCTATGCCGGAACTGGGAGTGGTGTCCTTGTGCCCGGAAGTGACATCATCCTTGGGGCCGGCAACAGGCGGGATTTCCCGGGAAAGGTCTGCAAGGGACTGAGAGAGAAAGTCAGTACACTCCGCCACCCCCTGGCCTGGCGTAGAATTACTAGTGTTTAGGCCCCTCAGCTGGTTCCCATGCACACGTGTGTGACAAACTTAAAACTGCTGTTTGTCGAGACATTGTTCAAATTTCACTCCAACAAGACATAGCTCAACAGTAACTAGTAATGGACGATTCTCCAACAATTTGGACTTTTTGAATGACTCCAGTGAAGCATATGAATATTCCATGCAAAACTATGTTCTAAAGCAATGCATTGTTTATACATTTTTTAAAAATCTTGCCCTCACTGGCACTTTACTATGGAGGCTAATAGGGCTCCACCAGAAAATAAAAGTCTAAAAACTTACCAGTGAAGCGGCAAAAGTTTCAATTTAAGAAGACATGCTTTCTGCATTCCTGACGTGTGTTTGTGATAACAAAAGGGATTTGGAAATAATCATTTTATCGCATATTCCTGGTGCTATTTTTCTCGTGATAAGGATACATTTTCTATTCGCTTGTGTGATTTCTCATATAAATACAGACATAAACCAACCATGTGGCATGAAATGTTTTCTGTGATTTGGTCTTTCAAAAGGAAATCAGGAGAACTGAAAGATTATTGTGGAAGAAGACAAATGCTAAGATGGCAGTGCACAGAGGTCTTCTTTTCAAATGGCTAACACTCATAATATTGGTGTTTGTAATCACAAGACGCGGATCAGTACTCAACAACAGTCTTGGTCATATTCAATAAGTTATTAAACTTTTATTTTCCGGTGTTGCTCCATTTCGTATTAGCCACTATTATAAAGCACTAGTGAGGACAAGATCGTTTTTAAAATTTATAGAAATGATTAACTTTAGAACAGTTTTGCATGACAAATGAATATATATTATGTTTGTGAAGATATAACTTCGACTTGAAAAATACCAAACTTCATCCTTTAACTATGGCGATTTTGCTGTGCAAGTTTATGATCAACTGATATTTTAATTAAGGGAGATGTGCATTAAAATGCATGTTGGCAGTATAGGCTAATATTCATTAGAGGAAAAAAAATGAAAAACCTAAGCTATAGGGTGGACCGATGAGGAAAATGGGTGGACCACCCCTTTTACATACAGTATCTCTTGGTCCCGGAATCATCTTAGCCATTGTTCTCTGGACCTTCTCTAGTGCTGCTATATCTTTTTGTAAAATAAAGATCGAAAGTGCACAAAATGCTCCAAGCGAGGCCTCACTAGTGCATTATGTAGCTTAAGCAGAAGTTCCTTTGACTTGTACTCAACACATCATGATATATAACTTAGCAGCCAATTAGCCTTCTAACACTCAGGCTCATCTCCTTTTAGGACTTTCTACCTACAGCCTGTACTTTCTCGCTCCTGTGTTTCAGACTGATGCTCCCTCTGATTGGCGCTGGAGGGTGTGGCTCCACTTGTGCTTGCGTATAAAGTGGCTTCTGTTCCTTTATAATAGGTACAGGCAGAATGCTTCAACTTGGCCTTTTCTGTCATTCACATTACTTTCATCCCTATGCTTAGCCTGAGGTCTCCCTTATGACAATATGTGTACAAGGCTATGAAAAAGTATCTGCCCTGTCTTAGTTTATGTAAATGTAGTAACAGAACATTAAACCTGGTCCTCAGTGGCCAAGAAAAGCATTTTGGTACTTAAATTTACTTACTGTACCCCTCTGTAACTCTAAAATGGATTAAACAAACTAGATAGATAGATTTAATTTATTAACTCCAAAATCTTACACAACACCCAGTGTGTAATATAAAGAAATATAATTACACACTTGGACTTAACCTGCTCCAGCTTTAGCAATATCATCTACAATTTATTTTTATATGGCCCAAAATCAGTTTTAACAGGAATAACTGCAACCAGATGCTTCCTCTATTTATTGATTTGCCTCTGAAGGAATATTGTGACATTTCAGTGCCCTTTGTGGGTTCTGAGCATGAACTGATCATATTAGTTAGGTCTTGTTGACATATCTTCATGAAGTTTAAGATTAAATTGACTGTTTAAGACTCAGTATTTCTTTTCTTCCAGCATTTTGCTGCTCACTGGGTTGTGCTACTCAGCTTATCGCCTTACTGCTTGTCCAAGCTGTGCTTTAGCTTCAGGTCACAGATAGACAGCCAGCCATTCTCCTAAAACCTTGTAAAGCACACAGCTGGATTCACAGTTTCTTACGTGTTGGCAGGTTATCTGGATCCTAATGCCACTGGTCATCCCAATCCATCGGACTACTGCCATTATGTTTACCCTCTGATATGTCAGTTTTTCTCTGGAATATAAAATTGTACATTTAGCTATATCTATAAATTCTAACATGTGACCCAGCTGCCATTGATCTGCAAATAAGATGGTACAGTACAGTGCATAAGAGCACTGATGGGCTGTGCAGAGAGAGGTAAAGCACACTGGCATTGCCCAGTGTAGACAGAGGTCATAAGAGAGTGGGCACCCTACCTGTAAAAACAGTGCCTCCACCAAGCCCATAAAGACGTGCTCATCCTAGTAAATAAGGAAAAAGCCTGCACTACTCCTATAGTACACTAGGTGGCAGTAACCTAGCCCCACACGGAACAGGTGAGGTCCTGTTATCAGCTAACAAGGACAGCCAGGCCAGAATTGTCCACAGAAGTCTGTTATTTAAAGATGGTTTAGGGTTCAGGGATGAGAAGGTTTTAGAGTTTCTTAAAGGGCCCAGTGATTTAGACTTAATAATGTAATAAGAGACAGAGAGGGAACACGAGGTACAAGGGAGACTCTATGTAGGGGTACTTTTGTAAAGGGCTTGTCCTTCAGCAAAACCTTGGGTACCCAGACTGGTGGGGATGTCACAGTAAGAATTTTATTTTGTGTCCTTTCGTCCTTTTCCTTGTATTTCTTTGGATTAATCTGAAGACTGGCATTACCCAATGTAAGTAACACCACTTGGGCCTGCTGTAGGTGTTCCTTCCAGGTGCTTGAATAGTTGACCACATCATCAAAGTAGGCACCAATATAGGAATTATGTGGACTTGGCAATTTATCCAAGAGACGCTGGCAAGTCACTGGTGCCTCATGTAACCCAAATGAAAGGACATGATACTGCCAGTGACCACTAGGGGTGCTAAATGCAGTCTTAGCCTACGTGGAGTCCGTTAAAGGAAACTGCCTATACCTTTTTGTCATGTCAAGTGTGGTCAAGAATTCTGCCTATCCTAGCTGCTCAAGGAGGTTGTCCACTTGTGGCATCAGATAGGCATCAAACTGTGAGACCTGATTAAGCCAATGGAAGTCATTGCAATATCTCCATGTCCCGTCAGACTTAGGGACCAAGACAATAGGATTGGACCAGGGACTATGACTCTCCTCAATAACACCTAGTTCTAGTATGCACTAGATCTCCAGTTCCAGCTCGGCTCTTCTTGCCTCAGGAAGTCAAAACAAGCATTCTCAAATGATCAACCCAGGCTCTGTCACAGTATCGAGCGTAGTCAAAGAGTTCATCTAGGTTTTTTGCTCACCACCTCCGGGACAGACAGGATACAGTGCATTCAGAAAGTATTCACAGCGCATCACTTTTTCCACATTTTGTTATGTGACAGCCTTATTCCAAAATGGATTAAATTCATTTTTTTCCTCAGAATTCTACACACAACACCCAATAATGACAACGTGAAAAAAGTTTACTTGAGGTTTTTGCAAATTTATTAAAAATAAAAAAAACTGAGAAATCACATGTACATAAGTATTCACAGCCTTTGCTCAATACTTTGTCGATGCACCTTTGGCAGCAATTATAGCCTCAAGTCTTTTTGAATATGATGCCATAAGCTTGGCACACCTATCCTTGGCCAGTTTCGCCCATTCCTCTTTGCAGCACCTCTCAAGCTCCATCAGGATGGATGTGAAGCGTCACTGCACAGCCATTTTAAGATCTCTCCAGAGATGCTCAATCGGATTCAAGTCTGGGCTCTGGCTGGGCAACTCAAGGACATTCATAGAGTTGTCCTGAAGCCACTCCTTTGATATCTTGGCTGTGTGCTTAGGGTTGTTGTCGTGCTGAAGGATGAACCGTCGCCCCAGTCTGAGGTCAAGAGTACTCTGGAGCAGGTTTTCATCCAGGATGTCTCGGTACATTGCTGCAGTCATCTTTCCCTTTATCCTGACTAGTCTCCCAGTTCCTGCCGCTGAAAAACATCCTCACAGCATGATACTGCCACCACCATGCTTCACTGTAGGGATGGTATTGGCCTGGTGATGAGCAGTGCCTGGTTTCCTTCAAACGTGACGCCTGGCATTCACACCAAAGAGTTCAATCTTTGTCTCATCAGACCAGAGAATTTTCTTTCTCATGGTCTGAGAGTCCTTCAGGTGCCTTTTGGCAAACTCCAGGTGGGCTGCCATGGGCCTTTTACTAAGGAGTGGCTTCCATCTGGCCACTTTACCATACAGGCCTGATTGGTGGATTGCTGCAGAGATGGTTGTCCTTTTGGAAAGTTCTCCTCTCTCCACAGAGGACCTCTGGAGCTCTGACAGAGTGACCATTGGGTTCTTGGTCACCTCCTTGTCTAAGGCCCTTCTCTCCTGATCGCTCAGTTTAGATGGACGGCCAGCTCTAGGAAGAGTCCTGGTGGTTTCGAACTTCTTCCACTTACGGATGATGGAGGCCACTGTGCTCATTGGGACCTTCAAAGCAGCAGAAATGTTTCTGTAACCTTCCCCAGGTATGTGCCAACAGACAATCCTGTCTGAGGTCTACAGACAATTCCTTTGACCTCATGCTTGGTTTGTGCTCTGACATGAACTGTCAACTGTGGGACCTTATATAGACAGGTGTGTGCCTTTCCAAATCATGTCCAATCAACTGAATTTACCACAGGTGGACTCCAATGAAGCTGCAGAAACATCTCAAGGATGATCAGGGGAAACAGGATGGACCTGAGCTCAATTTTGAGCTTCATGGCAAATGCTGTGAATACTTATGTACATGTGCTTTCTTGGTTTTTTTATTTTTAATAAATTTACAAAAATCTCAAGTAAACTTTTTTCACGTTGTCATTATGGGGTGTTGTGTGTAGAATTCTGAGGAAAAAAATGAATTTAATCCATTTTGGAATAAGGCTGTAACATAACAAAATGTGGAAAAAGTGATGCGCTGTGAATACTTTCTGGATGCACTGTAACTGTTTCCAGCTCCTGTGATTGTTTAGGGAAGTTTAGGGTTGATTTGTGAACAAAGAGTGAACGGGGCTGGCTGAAGGAGGTATTGGGATCCCTATCCCACCATGGTTTCAGCAGAATACATGATACGCCTATTCACTCAGTCGAAGATTGTGTTCTTTCACCATATAATCAACAAGCTCTTTCTTATCCTTAACTTTATAAGGGCTTTGCCAATAAGCAAATAATTTGGAGTGGGAGGTGGGAAGCCGCTGTCATAATAAAAGACCTGTGGTGGTTGTGCTTTTTCCATGTGATTTTTTAGGACGGGTCATATTTTTAGAAATCTATCTAACTGTGCAATATACTCATCCTTCCTTTAGAATATCTATTATGCCATGAGGTTGTTCCCCATATAAGAAATATATGATCCGAAGTCCTCTCATCCTCGCTGACCACCTTGCATAGGATCTGCTTGAGGGTCTGGTTAAACCATTAAACTGGACCATCGGTTTGAGGATGATATACTGAGGTCTTTAAATGCTTTATCTTAAGTGACTTGGCTGTTTCCCTGAATGTTTTTGAGGATAAAGGGCATCCCCAGGTCTGTCAGGACTTCTTTAGGGATGCCAAATCTCCCAAAGACCCCTACCAATTCCTGTGCGATGGCTTGTGTAGCTGTGCGCAGAGGGACAGCTTTGGAATTTCAGGTAGTGTAATCTACTAGGACTAGGATATATTTTTATGTCCTCTAGCCGAGGGTTCTAGGGGTCCTACTAAGTCAACCCTGATACGTTCAAAGGGGACATCAATAAGGGAAATGGGAAGCAGAAGGGCACTGTCCATCCTAGGGATTTGACACAGTTGACACTCCGGACAGGACATGCAAAAACGACAAACCTCCTCATTAATCTCCGGCCAATGAAATCGGAGCTTAATACGCTCTAGGATTTTTTTGGTGCCCAAATAAGCGCCTAGGAGGTGGTTGTGTGACAGTTTGTAGACCTGCCGCCGGAAGGACCGCAGGACCAACAACAATGACTGTACCTCCCCTTTGTGCTCTGCTACCCAATACATAAGGTCATTATTCAAGACAAAGTGAGGACCCTGAGGCATAGGATGTTTAGTGCATTGGCCATTAACTAGAGCCACTTAATTTTTTATAAATATAAGGGAATAATCATTCCACTCTATCCGTTTAAAGGACTCTGGCGTTTGTTTAAACTGAAAATGTAATAGGGGGAGAGAGTGTCCGTGCCACCCTCAATGGTTATTACACGCTCCATCTCACAACGTCCTGGGAATCGCCACATTACACTGAGTGGCCTTGTTTCCTCTCTCAGAAGGTTGTGTACACAGCTTGGAGGCAGCCTGGGACATACTTTCTCCATCCATTACTAGACCCAAAAGTTTTTTAGAAGTGGGTGGTGTTATACCACTTTTATTGTCTCACCCCAGTATCACCGGGAAAGAAGGATTTTGTAGGGCCGCTACCGTTAATTTCTTCAGCGACCCATCGTAACTGATGAAACATAAGGCAGACCTGTACTAGCGGGTGTCTCTGTAAATGCAGGTCAGACTGGTCTTACTTTTTAACTACTATCACGGCAACCCAAATCAGCAAGCAACAATGGAAATGTTTCTACCAAAATCCATTAACAGTGCTATGTCCATTAACAAGTGCCATTCCTGTACAAAGGAAAGACAGGGGTTTAGCAAGCACACAGCAGCTCTCTCCTGTTGTCTCCCTACATCCCCTTTCTTCACCGAGCAGAAGACAGCACCGCTTATCCTTTTTGGCACATGTTCTGTGTGCCAGTTTGTGTTTCTCAATGATCTCAATGAGAGCTTTCATATTTTCTAAAATTTTGCCTCCTAAATTGCTGGGCAAATTATTCAGGTAGGGAGAAAATCATAGCTGACTTGTTCAACCACCTGTCGGGAGTTGTTTATATCTGGCTTTAGCCAACACCTGGACCTGCATCATAAGGCGAACGCCTGCGAGTGGGTTGGCCGCTCTGGGTCAAACCTCCACTCATGACACACCCTCGCCTGCTGGTCCGGGAATCACCATATTTATTAAGGAACTCTGCCTTTAAGAGGTCATAGTTAGGAGCATTCTCCAAAAGCCATAAGAAGCTTTTGTGCCTCTCCTTTCAAGGACGGTGCTATTCTGTTAGCTCATTTCACACACTCCCAATGTTGTCCATCTTGTAAAAATAACAATACCTGGGACGAAGCTTGCACCACACATGCTTCATACTCAGCGATCTGGGTGTGGTACTCTCCCACCTGGACGCTTATGGTCTGGAGCTCCATTATCATTGCCTGAAGACAGCCTCTTAGGTCCTGCTACTGGCTCATCCTGGAGCAAAAAGTGTGCCAACCAGGTCACAGTAAATAGAAGAACAGAAAAACAGAAAAAGGTTTGGGGTAGCCACCCTGTATACTTGAAGATTTGGCTGAAAAAAAAAGAGCAAAAATCATCAATAGAGTTGAATCCAAAACACACCAGATTCATTGTTAACAAGATGACATATTTAAAGTCAAGTGAATGAAGTGACTTTATCAGGCCCGGAACCAGAAGTGGTGTCATCAGTCCATAAACCGGAAGTGATGTTGGCAGGCCAGGTGGAATTTAAACTTGGTGGTTTACAGGAGAAAGAGAGAAAGGGCCAATGCACACTGCCACCTCCTGGTCTGGTATGGGATTACACCATTAAAATCCCTTTAGCTGCCTTCCACGCAACACGTGTGCAACACTATAAAGCAAGAAAATTCAAAAGAAACAAAAGTTCTGACTTGGCTCTCTCAGTCAAAGTGAGGAATTATGAAGATGTACTACTGTTAGTATAAATGAAAAATGAATACATAAACAAATAAATCAATCAATTTTTAATAAATTTGCAAAAATTTTTAAAATCCTGTTTCCTCTATGTCTTTCTGTGGTATTGGGTGTGGTTTGATGAGAAAAAAATTAATATAAATGATTTTAGTACAAGGCCGCAAAATATGAAAAAAGTAAAGGAGCCTGAATGCTTTCTGAATCCACTATATGTGCTCCATTTGGATAATAAATGCCCCTGTTCTGATGTATGGCGGCTACCTTGGCATCATTCTGGGCACATACAGATGTCACAAGGATGCTTTTTACTGCTTCAATAAAACAGAGGCCTGTGCGTACTCAGCACCTAATATACTTCACTTGTTTTTTTTCTGGCATTCCATTATGAATGACTCTAAATGGGATTGTTGTCTGTAAAAATTAGGCTTTTTCCAAATTAAAAAATCCCACATCACCAGTAAGGAGGATATTCAGCTTGTATTGTTTTATCTTGGTAGAGTAATATATATATTGCTCTACTTTCCCCTATTGTATTATTAAGATGTAGCCTTAGAATGCCTAATCTCACAGACTTACCACCGTATATAACTTATCCCCACCTTCCCTTCTATATCTATAACCTCAGGCAATTAGATGTAGTAAAAAGACAAGCAGGAGTTAAGTTACACATAAAATAATGTATTACTGATAATATTCATAAATAATAACAAAATACAAAGTACATTTGAATATTGGCAACCATACAACCTGATAAAATGGTGGTGTGTAATTCAGGTGGCACACAGACTTGCAGTTACTTAAAATGTCTCTAGTTAAGGCATCGTTGGTGCTCAGCTTTCAGCCACATGTCTGTTCAATATGGCTGCTGAGCTGTGCTCTTCATTGTGTTGTCTTCATCATCACAGGTTAGCAAGAGAGATGCTTCTTCCATCATATGTTGGTTAGAGAGAGAGATGCTTCTTCATATGTGGGTCAGAGAGAGAATGTGGTTGAGCAAGCACATTTATAGATGTTCTGTCCAATTCCTAGAACCAATAGGATATCATGGTACTTGAAGGCCTCTGAGACAAGCCAATTCCAAACAGCCATACCTCAGACCAATGGGTGAAATAGAACATCTTATCTCCTGCCCCCAAGACCATATATTACACTAACCTGGCTTTGTGTGGGGGATGGGGGAAAAGACTTTAGCAAAGAAATGCTCATCAAACTGGTTTAAGACACATCCCCAAATCCTGTCGTAAAATTACAAAGAAAAGTCGTAAACATGGGGGATAAACAAGAATGCCTCTCACCAAGGTACCACTAAATTACATTGGTTTGCCTAAATTATAAATAAAGACATACAAAACATTTATCAAGTTATATGCAAAATCCTACATCACAACACTCCACCCCGATGAATGTTTTGTACAATGTCTTTATAAACAATGTCTTTAAATTGTTTCAAGAGTCTGATGCATAACTTGTGCATTGATTGGCAGTATTTGCTCTCCCAGTGTTAAAAGTTGTCCGTGACCATTTGTCCATTACATATCTTCTTTATTTCAAAGACAATCTGAAGAACTTGGAAGCGCTCCCGATGACTTGTATCTGCTCCAGCTTGCGTCAACTCTTTCTGCAGTCTTCATATGTCATCAGATCTGGTGGTTCAAAATGAGACAAGTCCACACCTTCCACTAAACTAGCCCACTACAATTTAGTCTATTGTGTGAATTTTTAATCTGTGCTTGTTTTGTGTCTAACTGCTAATTAGACCCCTGTCCCAAACTATCTGTTTAAGCATATGCAGCTGTACAATTAACATCAAAATTTGAAAGGTAACATGCCACAGGTGCCAGTACAACCACTTCTGCCCAAGTGACAGCACATGTGCCACTGCATAAACTGTTCACAAACCAACATTTGTGGTCCCTCTGCACACATTTGGGGTTGACTTAGTTGCCTCTTGTGCTTTCCTACCCATGGTGCAACTCTTGACTGCCATCAGCCTTTACCAGTATAGGCTGGCATCACCACCATGAGACATCAAAGCTATGCAACTCTCATCATTCCCCGTAGGCCACCCCTAGAGTTGTTTGCTCACCATATGCATACTCATTGTGCTAAACACCTCAGTTCAGAATTGGCCCACTGGTCCTGTGCCTGTACCACAGCCGACAATCTCAGCAGGGCTTCCATATTTTCCCAATTAGACTATACCTAAACATCGGAGCCCATATGTCTTGCAAATGTACCAGCTGCACCTGCTTTCCTGAAAAGTTCACCAATTTGCTCAGTATACCTTTTCTTATATTAATTATCCCACTTAATTAATTAATACCCAGAATGTATACTTTATGAGCCCAAAATGAATCCCCTTATTTTGGCATTCCTAACTGGTTTGTTCAGTTTCCACCCCTTGGAATATAAATTTGCTGCAGTAATGAACAAACCTTTCCTTTTAAACTATAGCTATTGTGACTAGTCCTATTATTGCATGACTTGTGGACTTGTTACTCACTTAAACCCCAGTAAGTGTCTTTTCTTGATGTCTCTTCAGTTCTTCTTCATGTCTTTGTCTTTAGTCTTTACGTGTTGTCTTTTCTTCATTCTGCTATGTAGGCAGGTCTGCAAAATGGAAGGTGACAAAGCAGTTTCTGTCCATCTCATTTTCTTGGCTGTCGACCTGGTGCCAAAACTCAAACTTTGCTTCCAGGCATTCATTGGAACAGCTTGGCACTAGTGCCACGCCACTCCAATGTGCCAATGGTAACCCGATCTCCTGCATGGATTTTACTCTGCTAATTGCCTTCACTATTTATTACCTGCACCAAACCAAAGTCCATAAAACCTTACAATAGAAGTAGCACTATTGCAAAGGCCAGAAAATTGAAACAGAAATAACTATTTTCCTTTCCTGTCTTCCTGCTCCCCTTCTATTTTTTTCATTGCCTGTGTGTCCTTTTTTATTGTATGGTAACTGCTACCTGAAAGTGTGGGCTGAAGCCTCTCCAGAACCCAAGTTCTAAATCCAGCATTTCTGCTAAAACTGACCTGTGTTTTTACTAAAGACCAGCTCACTTTTCTCCATTTTATTGCATGGAGAGTCATAGGCTGTCTTTTGAACAACTGGTCAGTCAGGTTTCAATTACTGAACCTAAGTGTGTGTGGTTTTTAATTACTGCTGGCCCTAGCACAGCTGTTAGGACCTTCACACCGATGTGCATTCCTGGCTTGCTAGCTGAGCTTCCTGCTGCACCATCCCCCATCCTTTGTTCTTTGGCTTGTCCTGTTTCATTCAAAGCAACTCCTAAACTGGTGCACTTTCTTTCCAACTCAGCCATTCTTGCACTAGCACATTCAGACCTTTCACACACAAGCACTTGAATTCCTTTCATTTCCATTGTTCTTTGTTTAAATTCCACACTTTCTTTACTCAGTATCCTTAAGCCAATATCCAGTTCATGCCCTCTAGTCAACAATTGCCATTCACACTCACCAGCTCCTCTGCCTTCTATCTGATCTCTTTGTCCTAAATCAAATTTCAGTGCAGCACTGGTTACCTTTCCTAACAGTGGTGAAATATCTATCAGTGTAGCATGCTCTTTAAATACTGGACAGACCTCAGAATTACTTGGAGATTGTGGTGCAGTGGAGAATAAAGGAAGAAAACACCCTTGCTGTTTTCCCTTCCTTTCATCTCTCTCCTTTTCCTCACACTCACATTCCCACTCTTTATCTGAGCACTCATCTGTCTCATGTAAGTCACCCACCCATGTTTTAGAGTTCCAGTCCGATCTGGTTACTGTTGCCCTAACTTTTACCATGGGTGGTTTTCTCTCTTTGTTTCCACTTCTTTCACTGCTTTCTACTTTAGCAGTGGATGTTCTACATGCTAACACTTCACAATTATCACACCAACTGTTACATCTTTCAAAACTCTCACTCAACATTCCACAACTTTCACTTTCATTCACTTTGCTATTTTCTTCCTTATCATGATCTTCCTTATTACCAATAATACAAGCTAGTAAACCTCTTATAACAGCAGCTGTCTTCTTTAAACCTGATCTCTGTTTTCTTGCTTTTAATCCTTCCAGCCCCTTCCATTTTGTGGCACACTCAGCTCAGCTTCTGCTTCTCTACCTGAACTACAGGTTTCCTAGCTTTAGCCTGCTTCCCTCTGCCACTCCACTGGAAGATGGCTGACTTTAAAATGAACTTAGGCATTTCTAAGTCTACAATTTACTCTAATACAATTTGCCAAATTCGTTATGGGTTGGCCTACTTTTGCCCCTGTAAGCAAACATACACATACATACACAAAGATTCTAAACGAATAAGTACCGTATGAATGACGAATGCATGTCCCATCACTCCCTAGCACTTTAACCACTTAAATGCCGTATGAATGACACATGCATCTTTCACCACTCCCTAGCACTTTAATTAGGGACTCACTACCACCAGCACTAACAAACATGCGGGTGTCCTTGTGACACACATGAAGTCTCTACACTTTGTTGGTTATATTCCATTCAGCAACCAAACAATGTTTTACTTCCACCGCATTTGTACACTGGGTGCCCTAAAATTCACATACATAAACAAACACATACATCAAAACAGTATTTGCAAACAGGGTGCAAAACTTGGTTACCCCAAAATCCTGCCGACTACGCCAATTGTTTTATCTTGGTAGAGTAATATATATATTGCTCTACTTTCCCCTATTGTATTATTAATATGTAGCCTTAGAATGCCTAATCTCACAGACTTACCACTGTATATAACTTATCCCCACCTTCCCTTCTATATCTATAACCTCAGGCAATTAGATGTAGTAAAAAGACAAGCAGGAGTTAAGTTACACATAAAATAATGTATTACTGATAATATTCATAAATAATAACAAAATGCAAAGTACATTTGAATATTGGCAACCATACAACCTGATAAAATGGTGATGTGTAATTCAGGTGGCACACAGACTTGCAGTTACTTAAAATGTCTCTAGTTAAGGCATCGTTGGTGCTCAGCTTTCAGCCACATGTCTGTTCAATATGGCTGCTGAGCTGTGCTCTTCATTGTGTTGTCTTCATCATCACAGGTTAGCAAGAGAGATGCTTCTTCATCATATGTGGTTAGAGAGAGATGCTTCTTCATATGTGGGTCAGAGAGAGAATGTGGTTGAGCAAGTACATTTATAGATGTTCTCTCCAATTCCTAGAACCAATAGGACATCATGGTACTTTAAGGCCTCTGAGACAAGCCAATTCCAAACAGCCATACCTCAGACCAATGGGTGAAATAGAACATCTTATCTCCTGCCCCCCAAGACCATATATTACACTAACCTGGCTTTGTGTGGGGGATGGGGGAAAAGACTTTAGCAAAGAAATGCTCATCAAACTGGTTTAAGACACATCCCCAAATCCTGTCGTAAAATTACAAAGAAAAGTCGTAAATATGGGGGGATAAACAAGAATGCCTCTCACCAAGGTACCACTAAATTACATTGGTTTGCCTAAATTATAAATAAAGACATACAAAACATTTATCAAGTTATATGCAAAATCCCACATCACAACACTCCACCCGATGAATGTTTTGTACAATGTCTTTATAAACAATGTCTTTAAATTGTTTCAAGAGTCTGATGCATAACTTATGCATTGATTGGCAGTATTTGCTCTCCCAGTGTTAAAAGTTGTCCGTGACCATTTGTCCATTACATATCTTCTTTATTTCAAAGACAATCTGAAGAACTTGGAAGCGCTCCCGATGACTTGTATCTGCTCCAGCTTGCGTCAACTCTTTCTGCAGTCTTCATATGTCATCAAATCTGGTGGTTCAAAATGAGACAAGTCCACACCTTCCACTAAACTAGCCCACTACAATTTAGTCTATTGTGTGAATTTTTAATCTGTACTTGTTCTCTGTCTAACTGCTAATTAGACCCCTGTCCCAAACTATCTGTTTAAGCATATGCAGCTGTACAATTAACATCAAAATTTGAAAGGTAACATGCCACAGGTGCCAGTACAACCACTTCTGCCCAAGTGACAGCACATGTGCCACTGCATAAACTGTTCACAAACCAACATTTGTGGCCCTCTGCACACATTTGGGGTTGACTTAGTTGCCTCTTGTGCTTTCCTACCCATGGTGCAACTCTTGACTGCCATCAGCCTTTACCAGTATAGGCTGGCATCACCACCATGAGACATCAAAGCTATGCAACTCTCATCATTCCCCCCGTAGGCCACCCCTAGAGTTGTTTGCTCACCATATGCATACTCATTGTGCTAAACACCTCAGTTCAGAATTGGCCCACTGGTCCTGTGCCTGTACCACAGCCGACAATCTCAGCAGGGCTTCCATATTTTCCCAATTAGACTATACCTAAACATCGGAGCCCATATGTCTTGCAAATGTACCAGCTGCACCTGCTTTCCTGAAAAGTTCACCAATTTGCTCAGTATACCTTTTCTTATATTAATTATCCCACTTAATTAATTAATACCCAGAATGTATACTTTATGAGCCCAAAATGAATCCCCTTATTTTGGCATTCCTAACTGGTTTGTTCAGTTTCCACCCCTTGGAATATAAATTTGCTGCAGTAATGAACAAACCTTTCCTTTTAAACTATAGCTATTGTGACTAGTCCTATTATTGCATGACTTGTGGACTTGTTACTCACTTAAACCCCAGTAAGTGTCTTTTCTTGATGTCTCTTCAGTTCTTCTTCATGTCTTTGTCTTTAGTCTTTACGTGTTGTCTTTTCTTCATTCTGCTATGTAGGCAGGTCTGCAAAATGGAAGGTGACAAAGCAGTTTCTGTCCATCTCATTTTCTTGGCTGTCGACCTGGTGCCAAAACTCAAACTTTGCTTCCAGGCATTCATTGGAACAGCTTGGCACTAGTGCCACGCCACTCCAATGTGCCAATGGTAACCCGATCTCCTGCATGGATTTTACTCTGCTAATTGCCTTCACTATTTATTACCTGCACCAAACCAAAGTCCATAAAACCCTTACAATAGAAGTAGCACTATTGCAAAGGCCAGAAAATTGAAATAGAAATAATTATTTTCCCTTTCCTGTCTTCCTGCACTACCCTTCTATTTTTTTCATTGCCTGTGTGTCCTTTTTTATTGTATGGTAACTGCTACCTGAAAGTGTGGGCTGAAGCCTCTCCAGAACCCAAGTTCTAAATCCAGCATTTCTGCTAAAACTGACCTGTGTTTTTACTAAAGACCAGCTCACTTTTCTCCATTTTATTGCATGGAGATTCATAGGCTGTCTTTTTGAACAACTGGTCAGTCAGGTTTTGAATTACTGAACCTAAGTGTGTGTGCTTTTTAATTACTGCTGGCCCAGCACAGCTGTTAGGACCTTCACACCCCTGTGCATTCCTGACTTGCTAGCTGAGCTTCCTGCTGCACCATCCCCATCCTTTGTTCTTTGGCTTGTCCTGTTTCATTCAAACCAACTCCTAAACTGGTGCACTTTCTTTCCAACTCAGCCATTCTTGCACTAGCACATTCAGACCTTTCACACACAAGCACTTGAATTCCTTTCATTTCCATTGTTCTTTGTTTAAATTCCACACTTTCTTTACTCAGTATCCTTAAGCCAATATCCAGTTCATGCCCTCTAGTCAACAATTGCCATTCACACTCACCAGCTCCTCTGCCTTCTATCTGATCTCTTTGTCCTAAATCAAATTTCAGTGCAGCACTGGTTACCTTTCCTAACAGTGGTGAAATATCTATCAGTGTAGCATGCTCTTTAAATACTGGACAGACCTCAGAATTACTTGGAGATTGTGGTGCAGTGGAGAATAAAGGAAGAAAACACCCTTGCTGTTTTCCCTTCCTTTCATCTCTCTCCTTTTCCTCACACTCACATTCCCACTCTTTATCTGAGCACTCATCTGTCTCATGTAAGTCACCCACCCATGTTTTAGAGTTCCAGTCTGATCTGGTTACTGTTGCCCTAACATTCACCATGGGTGGTTTTCTCTTTTTTTCCACTTCTTTCACTGCTTTCTACTTTAGCAGTGGGTGTTCTACATGCTAACACTTCACAATTATCACACCAACTGTTACATCTTTCAAAACTCTCACTCAACATTCCACAACTTTCACTTTCATTCACTTTGCTATTTTCTTCCTTATCATGATCTTCCTTATTACCAATAATACAAGCTAGTAAACCTCTTATAACAGCAGCTGTCTTCTTTAAACCTGATCTCTGTTTTCTTGCTTTTAATCCTTCCAGCCCCTTCCATTTTGTGGCACACTCAGCTCAGCTTCTGCTTTCTCTACCTGAACTACAGGTTTCCTAGCTTTAGCCTGCTTCCCTCTGCCACTCCACTGGAAGATGGCTGACTTTAAAATGAACTTAGGCATTTCTAAGTCTACAATTTACTCTAATACAATTTGCCAAATTCGTTATGGGTTGGCCTACTTTTGCCCCTGTAAGCAAACATACACATACATACACAAAGATTCTAAACGAATAAGTACCGTATGAATGACGAATGCATGTCCCATCACTCCCTAGCACTTTAACCACTTAAATGCCGTATGAATGACACATGCATCTTTCACCACTCCCTAGCACTTTAATTAGGGACTCACTACCACCAGCACTAACAAACATGCGGGTGTCCTTGTGACACACATGAAGTCTCTACACTTTGTTGGTTATATTCCATTCAGCAACCAAACAATGTTTTACTTCCACCGCATTTGTACACTGGGTGCCCTAAAATTCACATACATAAACAAACACATACATCAAAACAGTATTTGCAAACAGGGTGCAAAACTTGGTTACCCCAAAATCCTGCCGACTACGCCAATTGTTTTATCTTGGTAGAGTAATATATATATATTGCTCTACTTTCCCCTATTGTATTATTAATATGTAGCCTTAGAATGCCTAATCTCACAGACTTACCACTGTATATAACTTATCCCCACCTTCCCTTCTATATCTATAACCTCAGGCAATTAGATGTAGTAAAAGACAAGCAGGAGTTAAGTTACACATAAAATAATGTATTACTGATAATATTCATAAATAATAACAAAATGCAAAGTACATTTGAATATTGGCAACCATACAACCTGATAAAATGGTGATGTGTAATTCAGGTGGCACACAGACTTGCAGTTACTTAAAATGTCTCTAGTTAAGGCATCGTTGGTGCTCAGCTTTCAGCCACATGTCTGTTCAATATGGCTGCTGAGCTGTGCTCTTCATTGTGTTGTCTTCATCATCACAGGTTAGCAAGAGAGATGCTTCTTCATCATACGTTGGTTAGAGAGAGATGCTTCTTCATATGTGGGTCAGAGAGAGAATGTGGTTGAGCAAGCAAATTTATAGGTTTTCTGTCCAACTCCTATAGCGAATAGGATATCATGGTACTTGAAGGCCTCTGAGACAAGCCAATTCCAAACAGCCATACCTCAGACCAATGGGTGAAATAGAACATCTTATCTCCTGCCCCCCCAGACCATATATTACGCTAACCTGGCTTTGTGTGGGGGATGGGGGAAAAGACTTTAGCAAAGAAATGCTCATCAAACTGGTTTAAGACACATCCCCCAAATCCTGTCGTAAAATTACAAAGAAAAGTCGTAAACATGGGGGGGATAAACAAGAATGCCTCTCACCAAGGTACCACTAAATTACATTGGTTTGCCTAAATTATAAATAAAGACATACAAAACATTTATCAAGTTATATGCAAAATCTCACATCACAACAATTAGGTACTACCATTTTCATATTCCTATCATTTTTGAACCAATGGTCTTCTTCACTTTTCAGTCAGTACTGTGAATGCAGCTGGAATCCAGTGGCACCCGCAGGCCCTGCCTGTTATGAAACCCAAGCTGGAGTTTCAGGAAAGGAAACACATGCATAGCCCTCCAAACCCCAGAATTGGATGCAGTGAAATTTAGACAAATATATATTTATGCTAGACGTTAAGCCCGTTACAATAACGGGCGCTAGAACAATAGTGCACAAACATTAGTAGGAACAGTCTATATTAAATGGCAAGGGACCTCGACTGTAGCCACCTTTGCGTAAGGTGAAGTCAGGCACGGGTAAGACGCGTGTCAAAGAAATCTCTCAGTCCAAAAGTTCGTTTTAAAAATATTTAGTGAAAGTTAAAGGCAAATAATCCATACAAGAATAAAAAGAAAAATAGTTACACACAAAGAATAAAGGCAAAAATAGGGAAAAATGTATCTTCTATAAACTTAGTTTTTCTTATGAAGCTTTGGTTACTTCTGTACTTAAAGGTTATTTATTTCTTCTTCTGTATGCTTTAAACATACGGTTCAAAACTTAGATCTTTTAATTTACGAGTTACTTCACACTCAAAAGACCCTTAGGCCGTTGGCACTTAGATATGCGCCAGGCTCAGTGACATGCATAAGCACAAACGCGAGCACAAAAAAGAATTCTTTCAAGGACATGGTTAAAAAACCGTATGCCTCTGTACCTTACACAAGGCAAGGCTAGACACTTACTAAAGAACATTGTTTACTCAAAAACTGTTAAGAAATGACAGGAAAATACCAACTCAATTCTATTCACGGGGGTTTTAGGAACACCCATATTTTATGCATTATCATCTAGTAAATATTCATACATTTTATAGAACTAGGAAAATGGCTCTTACATCGACCTCATTCTAATTCTTGTCTTAATTTTTTTTTGTCAAAAATATTTTTGCAAGAAGCCTAAAGTAAAATAATAATAAAAATAAAATAGAAATGTATATAACAATACAGCAAGTATAATTAGTATTGTCTTAGTGTAAAACTTTGTAACAATGTGTAAGACACAATATCTGAAGAAGATATTTAGGTAAAATTTTCTAATTTTTTACCTCATGAAATTTTTCTGTACAATTTCATTATAGACAACATTTCTTGTAAATATTCTGTCTGAGTTTGGCAAGAGTTTGCCTTGTTCAGGAATCTCTACAACCTTGACAACAACATCTGGAAAACTTCTAACTCTTGATAATGCAACATATAATGAACCGTGGCTGAATACTGGTTCTGGCAAGTAAATGCCAACTTTTTCTAAGGTTTGCTCTTCTGAGTCTTTCTCTTTTAGCGTTTTTCTGCCGGTCATTTTCTTTGTCTTCAATCAATCTATTTGCTCGTATTTTTCTTTGTCTTTCAGCCTTTCTTTTGTTGATGTTTACTTGTTGAGCTAACCGTTCTTCCAGGAGATGTTGCTTATATAGGATTTGATTGTCTGTGTCTTTTGTCCTACTTGATGTGTCCTTTTTTTGGGTGGCATGTTGTTAGTAGATACGTCCGTAATATTTTCTCCTACAGTAATACTGGCTTGTATGTATGTAGCTGTAATATGCATCCTTTAATATGTCTTTAATTTTCTCTCGCTGTAATACTGGTTTGTATTTCCATAAAATGCCTGTAATTTTCTCTGACAGTAATACTGGCTTTGATGTCCATAATATGACTTTGATTTTCTGTCACAACAGTGGGCAATCAGCAGAGTGTCCCCAGCAACTGATGTAATGTGTGGCGTGCTGCTTATAATCGTGCCTGTGGCGTCTCCCCAACAAGTACTGTGCAGTTCCCCAGCAAGTATTTTAATCTGTGGAGGCGTGCAGCTGATTATTTTGTGTGGTGTCTCCCCAGCAACGGATTTTATGTGCGCGGCCACGACTACCCAATCAGCACTCTCCCCAGCAATGGTGTCCTTTATTTCTTATCATGCACGGCCGTGGCAAAGCCATTCACTGTATGCCCAGCTTCCAATGTGTTTGCGTCCATGGTGCCGAGCACATGGGCGGGGCACGGTGCAATGTGGGGCGCGGCCCGCGCATGTGCACTTCACCAGAAGACACACACACACGGACGCCTGGACGCACACAGAGATTTTATTAAAGAGGATATATACTGGATACAAAAAGAACAATTGTTGAGTTTTTCAAATTTATCATCAGAGGGCACATACCAGAAACACACATGCAATTGTCAGAGTGAATGACTGTTCAGTAATCCATGGTCTGCCTCTGAAACTCACATTGAGAGTGCAAAGCTGTGCCAGAATCATTATAACTCCGGAAGTCAATTCTTGAAGCCTTTGTAGAAGTGAAGGATCGGATCAGCACCAAACTCTCAGTTTGCTCTGTGGTTCTCTTTCTACTGTGTAGGTGCCCCAGTCCTCCACAGCTTCAATTCAGGACCTACCTCCATTATTTAAGACTTGGCCTCACTTTTTGCTTCATTTAAAGCTTGCTAGACTGGCTGCTCCATTCATCATACTTCCACTGAACAGCTTGTCTCTTGTTGTTTATTGTGGGTTCTTCTACTGGCTGTTATTAGGCTCAATGTCTGTGCTACTTTTCTACAGTCTTAGAAAGGCATTTTGTAATCAAAGCCCTGACAATGTGCTCTTCCTAAATTACCTATCAAATAGCAATCTTTTCTTTTTGTTTTCTTCATTGTGTTTTATTCGCACTGATGGACATTTGTATGTGTGATATTTAAATTAGTTGTCATGTACAATCTAATGCACAGCTATTTATATTTTTATTTCCCAGCTTAAAGTAATTGGCAGGTACCAGATTTCAGCATAACAGATCATCAGTAGACAAACTAATATTGAGCTCCATGTAACTGTCACTCACACCGTTCACACAAGTTTGGCTTTTTTCAGTATTTTCCTGTTGATTGCCCTTAAGGAAAATAAGTAGATGAAAGAAACCAACAGAAATGTGACGGGTCAATTACTGGCTTCTGTACCCCTTGAAGAGATGGCACCTCTGTGGTGCAGACTAGATACTAGAGAGATAGAAAATAACAGTAAGAAGGGAACTGGAGCTGCTCATGCTGGGAACACATACCAGAAGAAAACAAGTCACCTGGGCCACCTGTGGGATAAAGTGACAAAGCAATCGCCTCAGGGAGGCACTTCAGTCAGGCTGGAATTTTCCTGTAACTTTTTTTTTTGTTTGTTTAAGTTTAGGAAATATAATTCACATCTAGTAGCTTATTTTTATACAAATTTTAATAACTGTGAGAAATATTTTTATTTTCAAAGTTTCAAATTTTACATAGCACAGTTTGCAACACCAGGCCAGACTGTAAGTGTCAGAAAATCAAAACGGCATATGCACATTTCAAAGCTCCAGGTCAGTACATGGCATTGGGGTTCAATTTACTAATTATTATATATCTCCATGGATGATATCTATGGGGGCACAATCCTGCTGGAGCAATTCTAAAGAAAATTTGCAGTGGTAAACATGAGTCAAAAACTCCATGACAGCAGCCGTTGACTCTACAGCCTACTGAGGATCCATTCGGACTGCAGCTGAAATGGGCTCAATTCTGTTTAGCAAATCTGATATGACCAGGTACCAATATCCATCTGAGAAATAAATTCATCAGACATATGTGACCTCCTAATAATACCAGCTACATGCTGGCTTCAAATTTTATATAGTGCAGCATGCCTGCAAATTCATCATATTGAAGTAAACACATAGTAATTGGAGGGGTGGTACGTTGGTACTGCTGCTTCATACTAAGGAGTTCTTGAGTCACGTCCCGGGTCCTCTCTGCGGGGACTTTGCATGTTCTTCCCATGTATCCCTGGGTTTTTTTCTGGGTGCTCTGATTTCCTCCCACAGTCCAAAGACAGGCAGGCCCTAGTTTGTGTTTGGTGTGTGTGTATGTGTGTGTTTGCCCTGCAATGGACTGAGTTTGCTCCGGCCTTGCGCCCTATGCTAGCTGGGATAGGATCCTGCCCTCCACAAACCTGATCTGGATTAAGCAGGTTACAAAATGACATGACATAGCAATTGGGTCGTATTGACAGGGTTTCTTTTTTATTTTGGCATTTCACATTTCTGTAAAAAAGATCCAATCTGTGCCACGTGATTGAAAAAGTATGACATTGTAGACAACAGGAAAATCAAGTAGCACTCAGTTTAGCTCGCCAACATTCCAAGTACTTTAGAGCAATGGTTACAGCTCTATTATAATTTTATTATACAGCCTGTATATTATACAATATATAATACAACTGTAACCTTAAACTGTAATTTGATCTAAGCTGATTAGGCTAATATAATAACATTTACTCTTGATACTTGTTGATTACATGCTCACTCATATATGCAAATAACGCAATATTATCTTCCAATCATTGCCCAGCATCAGTTTTTCCAGCTTTTGAGAAAGTTTTTAGCATGCCAGGAGCAGGAGTGGATATGAAGAGCAGAAACATCAAGGAAAAGGAGTTTTAACACAGTGTTAATACAAGCCCATTTGAGATATGCTCAAATTTTGAATTAAATTAGTCTTCAGGAAAGCAGTTACAGTCTACAGTGGCAGCTGTTCATTTAATTTGGATTTTAAGTTATATTCTGCTATCTTATGCCATTATTATTATTATTATTATTATTATTATTGCTGGACTATTATTTATTCTGTAGCCTATAATTTTCTTAATGAGTGGTCAGGGCCCATGGATATTACATTTTATATATACTGATTATTCTATTTTGTAAAATGTTCTAGAATTTTGTAATTTTGTTAAAATTTCTAGAATTTGTTCAAGGCATCAGTCACAATGTCTGTTAAAAGTCTCTTATGGTCTCGCCACATGTGTTTAACACTAGAATTACCAAAGTCTATGAAAAAACTTGTAATCCTGGCTCACCTTAAATCCCTTCGCACCTCTCCGACAGCGTATTTTGTCTTGTAAATGTGTCGATCAGCAAAAGCAGCAAGCAGCCTGCTACCCCATCCCCCTGCCCACCGCCACAGAAAGGGCAAAAAGTTCTCCCAGCTCAAGCCATGATTATCTGGGAGTGAGGTGCCTAGAGTTGTATAGAGTAAATAATAGATCATTATTTGGAACACATGCATTTCATGTGTGTTCCATGTGCACAACAATCTATGTAAACATTAAAACAGAAGCGTTTTTCATGTTTTAGTAATAATCGACAAAATATAGACATGAAGCGTATAACGTGTGCCACAAGTCCAAATATCAAATATACACTTTTATAAAAGGTACAAGCATAACAAAACAAGTGCGCTTTTATTAAAGAATATAACTGTAGAAAAAGGTTTCTTTCATTTACTTATTTTCCTTAAGGGCAATCAACAGGAAAATACTGAAAAAAAGCCAAACTTGTGTGAACGGTAAGAACTGCTGACTTGTAATCAAGACAATTGTGGTTCGATCCCGGACGCCTCCGTTTTGAGTAGTGAGCTGCTCTTATTCTTACTATTATACTTTGTAGAATAAAAACATACATTTGATTTGAGCTTGTAACAGCCGGTGTGAATGTATGGTACTTGTAAAGATTTGCGTTTCTTTTTTTTAATTTTTTATTTAGTTTTATTCTTTCAATCACGTTCATAGTCCCCCTGACCTGACACTGTTATTTTAAAGACGTGCTATAGCAGAGGTGGACTCAGATGAGGACGAGGGTTCTACATCGGAGAAAGAGAACAGAAGCTCTCTCCCCACACACAGACTACACCTCTTCCCACACCTCCTCCAGCAGTAACTCCAGCTTTTCCTGGTTGGTCTCCCACCCAAGTACTGGCTGGGCCCAAACATGCTTA
This sequence comes from Polypterus senegalus, assembly GCF_016835505.1. NCBI lineage: Eukaryota > Metazoa > Chordata > Cladistia > Polypteriformes > Polypteridae > Polypterus > Polypterus senegalus. The sequence continues at coordinate 67,749,609 of NC_053156.1, forward strand.
GCATCAGGTGGATGGTCTCTTCTGAAGTGCAGGTGGTATGGCTGCTGGCTCATGCCTGTAAAGGATACACAGTATAGGATATAGTATATGCAGTGCATCCGGAAAGTATTCACAGCGCATCACTTTTTCCACATTTTGTTATGTTACAGCCTTATTCCAAAATGGATTAATTAATTTTTTTCCCCAGAATTCTACACACAACACCCCATAATGACAACATGAAAAAAGTTTACTTGAGGTTTTTGCAAATTTATTAAAATAAAAACTGAGAAATCACATGTACATAAGTATTCACAGCCTTTGCTCAATACTTTGTCGATGCACCTTTGGCAGCAATTACAGCCTCAAGTCTTTTTGAATATGATGCCACAAGCTTGGCACACCTATCCTTGGCCAGTTTCGCCCATTCCTCTTTGCAGCACCTCTCAAGCTCCATCAGGATGGATGTGAAGCGTCAGTGCACAGCCATTTTAAGATCTCTCCAGAGATGTTCAATCGGATTCGAGTCTGGGCTGTGGCTGGGCCACTCAAGGACATTCACAGAGTTGTCCTGACGCCACTTCTTTGATATCTTGGCTGTGTGCTTAGGGTCGTTGTCCTGCTGAAAGGTGAACTGTCACCCCAGTCTGAGGTCAAGAGCGCTCTGGAGCAGGTTTTCATCCAGGATGTCTCTGTAAATTGCTGCAGTCATCTTTCCTTTTATCCTGACTAGTCTCCCAGTTCCTGCCGCTGAAAAACATCCACTCAGCATGATGCTGCCACCACCATGCTTCTCCTTCTCCTTTTACTAAGGAGTGGCTTCCGTCTGGCCACTCTACCATACAGGCCTTATTGGTGGATTGCTGCAGAGATGGTTGTCCTTCTGGAAGGTTCTCCTCTCTCCACAGAGGACCTCTGGAGCTCTGACAGAGTGACCATCGGGTTCTTGGTCACCTCCCTGACTAAGGGCCTTCTCCCCTGATCACTCAGTTTAGATAGCCGGCCAGCTCTAGGAAGAGTCCTGGTGGTTTCGAACTTCTTCCACTTACGGATGATGGAGGCCACTGTGCTCATTGGGACCTTCAAAGCAGCAGAAATGTTTCTGTAACCTTCCCCAGATTTGTGCCTCGAGACAATCCTGTCTCGGAGGTCTACAGACAATTCCTTTGACTTCATGCTTGGTTTGTGCTCTGACATGAACTGTCAACTGTGGGACCTTATATAGACAGGTGTGTGCCTTTCCAAATCATGTCCGATCAACTGAATTTACCACAGGTGGACTCCAATTAAGCTGCAGAAACATCTCAAGGATGATCAGGGTTAACAGGATGCACCTGAGCTCAATTTTGAGCTTCATGGCAAAGGCTGTGAATACTTATGTACATGTGCTTTCTCAGTTTTTTTATTTTTAATAAATGTGCAAAAATCTCAAGTAAACCTTTTTCACGTTGTCATTTTGGAATAAGGCTGTAACATAACCAAATGTGGAAAAAGTGATGCGCTGTGAATACTTTCTGGATGCACTGCAGAATGGCCACAAAAATGTACCTTGCCTCAGGCAGCTAATGCATAGACTCTTTGTGTAACGGTAGGATTTTAAAATGAATTCCTGGATTCCTATTGTATAAACCGGCTCTGAAATCTCTTTGCCATGTCCTATGTGACTTTAGCTGCATTTGCAGATCTGACTGAAACCTAACATTAAATCTGCCAGAAATTAGCAAAGCAAAGAATGTCTCTTTCTATGGAACTGATTGGGCCTTTCAATATGCAGGATCTACGTCTGATATGGAAGTATCAGTCATGGCCAATGACACTCTTTCTGGTAGAGTTTAATAGAAATTGCCCACTATTATGTAATGATTATATAGCGATTTAGTTTCCTGGCACTACTTCTTATTGCTTTCTATTTTTTGACTATGAATTAGCTTAGTGTTTTGGTTTTGACGACTTGGGTGAATGTTCTCCTGGTTTCGACTTTTGGCACATTAATTAACCACATTATATTCTACTGGTCCTTTATTAACCTGTCTGCCATGTTTTATTCTCAGACAGAATAACATGCCCTCCAATTATAAGAGATGCTAAAATTGCCCGTTTCAGTAAAATGTGAATTTGCAAGTAAAACTGATGTACTGTTAACCACCCTCGTGTGCTTGTGGAATTACCAAGGACATAAATGGTGAAAAATAAAACTATAAGCCTTGTTTGAATGACTTATGTGATATCTACATGTAACTCCTCAACCAGAAAATCTAAGCAGTTCTGATCCACTCAACATTAAAACAATTTTGATGAAAACAGGCCATTCAGTCCAAAAGCCTGCCAATCAGTGATAGTAGGAATACTAGAATCATTAAATCAAAGCCATAATTCAAAGGAAAATATTTTGAGTTATTTACGAAATATGACAGTGTGGGGAAGGAAACATCAGCTTATTACATAATTAATCGTCAATGAGACCTGCATGCTGAGAGAACATTTAGAAAACAATCTGAGATTCAAGTATATTAAGAATATCTTTATTTGTCCTTCAATGTCTATAATGAACCAGTTACACTTCACGCTTCCACATACATCCTTTCGGATTCCTACTCTCAATGAAATACAAAACATTCGACCCTCTGTGGTGTTATGGGTCCACAGCTCGTGGAGAAAAGGCCATTGATTTTAAATAAATAATCACCGCACCCGAGGCGGCTTCGTGAGGGGGGGCGTTGTTGTAGCGAGCGCGGGCGTCGTCGATGTAGGCGTTTCTCACCGTGTGCACAGGTGAGGAACTGCCCACATTCGTGATTGCTCCCGTGGCTAATGCTGCAGCTGTGATGGCCCCTCACGTTTTTAAAAGAAGCGCAAGTCGGTTGGAGGGGGAGGGAGAATCGATTGGTGAGAAAGGAAAGGAAAGGACGGAGGTTACAGGGAGCGTGGAAGCAAGCGGTGCAGGAGAGAGACGGACACGCGGAGCGTCTGGTGAGCGCGCGGTCGGCGCCGTGGGCAGCTGCGAGGAAGCTGGGTGTTGGGCCGACACCCAGGTGTTTGTGTAGATGTCGCTCCCGCTGAGTGATCTGGTAGCGGGAGTGACAAGGTGAAAGCGACGGGCCGCAGAGAGGCCATGGAAAAGGCAGCGGAAGTCGGGAGACTTGGTGATGGAATCCCCAACGTGGGCGACCTGGCCGTTGAGGGTAATCAAGTCTCGGGACTGGGATGAGTGCCAGACCGAAGCCAGGGATCGGGAGGTCTCCAGTCTCGAGCGTGTGATGTAGGAGGGCAGCTGCAGAGAGCGTCTTGCCTGCTGCTAAGCCCGTACGGGATAAGCAGGTGAGACGCATACAGAAAATAGGTACTGGATTGTGTTAGTGTTTTAAGATTGATTCCATAAGAAGATTTAACCTCCGATTTTAAGGATTGTTTTTTCTATTGAGTTTTAACCCCCACGTGTTCTTTTAATGGATTATTTATTTTATTGAAGATCTGCACTATTTATTTGAACACTGTTTTTGTTTTGTTGACTGCTTTTAATAAAAGCACTATTGCACTTTTTGTATACCACCCCTTGCTCAATTGTTTATTTGCCTCCATTGACTAGCTCACTCGGCAACATTATCGACGGTGTTGGGTTCATGTGCTTCCAATATCAAAGGGAGTGTGGAGCCTGAACCCACATCGTCACACCCTCATATACAAGAGAGTCCCGAGGTGTACACGCATAACCCCCCGTATAGAAGGAATGACAGATAGAAGAGAAGCGGTGTCCACGAGCCGTGAATTATCATTGCTCTCTGTCATTTTGTAGCCTTCATCTAATGTATACTAAAGTTATCACGGTGTCTGGACACAAAGCTATGAAATGGAACACATGGAGCCCTGAACATTGTAAGATGTTTTTGTTGCCCTTCATGTGGATGATGGCGCTGGATTTCCTCCAGATATTCTGCTTCTCATGTGAATGCTGTGTGCACACATGAAGCCATAGCTCATATTATTTGACAAAGGTTGGAGTAGTAAAGTCCTAACTAAGATGGAGTGGTTCTAGAAATGGAAGCATTTGGTAGATTGACATGACCTCACAGACGCTCACGTCAGCTGTTTTTATCTACTTAGTGAGCAATATTAGGAAGTGGCTGCTAATTCAAAGTTCATGTTCAAGCGCTATTTTTTTTCTTTGGTAGTATTGCAGTTGGAAGCAATTTAGCTAATTAATAGTGCTTTTTTGCCATAGTGCCAGCGACTCTTCCACAGTGTGATTTCATTTATTACCTTCCTGCTACTGAATAAAATTGTACTTGAGATAAATGTAGGCTGTGAGTTAGCTTTACAAATGTCATGAATGAAAGCTGGCTGCTTGCTTTTGCTCTCATCTGCTCCAATAATAATCAGTCTTGTCAAAAATAGCATGCTAGAAATATCACCAGAAAACAAACAAAAAGCAAAAAACAAAAAAAAAATGTCATGCCTTTACAGAAGCTGCATTTTAATGCTTTGAAACTGCATTCTCTCACTCAGTTCTCATGGTCTTGATAATTTGATTTTTGTACTCGAGCTATAAAGGTTGGCAAAAAAGTAGCCCTTACTAATTCAACATTAATTTAAGTCCACTGATGACATGAAAATAAAAGCTCAATATCATTAGGGACCTGGAAACACACCAACCCCTTTACACAGCAGCACTCTCATCATGATGTGTGCCCTTTGTTAAAGCAAGCAGGGGTACACATAACCTAGCAAAATAAACACAGACTGGAATAAAAGTCTTCATTTTTTTATCATAAGGTTCTTCAAGCCTCCATAAGTATTTATGTATGAAAAGCAACTGTTATGAATTGGGAGCTTAGGCTGTGAGGAGCAAACATGCACAAATGATACACTTAAATATGTCTCTCACTTCAGAGGATGATGCGAAAAACAACACACTTCGATAGAAGACCCATCAGAGAAGGCCAAAGACACAGGACCAAAGAACGACCCTGAATTTCATTAAGGGGACTGTACAATAGTTCTAGCGTCTGTCTCTATTTTTTATTTCATAGCATTAAGGCACTGAAGTAAAATGTGCAAAAGTCTGCAAGAATATGAGATTTTACAAAAAACTGCCACACAAATCTGTTAGAAGGAGCCCAAAGGGCCGACAGTATTACTGAAGTTTAACTCAACTTGGACCCTATCAATGAGGCTAATGGCTTGAAGTATTAAGCAAGGCATCACATATCATAGACATTGGCTCTGGGCACATCTCCACCATCTTGTACTCATGCTGGTGTTGCAATCAATGGATGACAAAGCAGAGCTACAAGTAAACAGAACTGCTACATTTAGGTATGTCAGAGGGTAACCACAGCTAAAATATTTAGTACTGAAGTGATATAATGCATGATAATTCCATAAAGATCCAACCAGGTCTCCCAGTTAGATACTACAGTGGTGCTAAAAGGTTTTGTTAACCCCTTAGAACTTTCTTGATTTTTGCAAAAATATGACCTAAAATGTAGTGGAAATTTTACGCAAGTCTTAAGGGAACTTAAAGAGAACCCAGCTAAACACATGACCTCTATTTATTGTGGAAAATCTATCTATCTATCTATCTATCTATCTATCTATCTATCTATCTATCTATCTATCTATCTATCTATCTATCTATCTATCTATCTATCTAAGTTCATCTGATGGCATATCAGAGATGTTTCAATCAATGGGGTGACAATAAGAGCTAAGTGTGGGAAGCCTTGCCCTATTTATATATATTGTGAACACTGTAAATGCGGCCCCAAAACCCTCTTTTAAACAGTGATACAATGGGAAACACAGCTTTTCATCTCCTCTTTGCGGATTAGCTGCTAGCCTGCTGCATGCTGCCGTGATGCGTGTTCTACATGTTGTGCACAGTTTTGAACATTTAAAAGTCGCACCAAGAATGTCCTAGTGTCTCTTGGCCTTGTCTCTCTGCTTTATTCCTTATGCTTTATTATGCTGTATTCGAAGTTTCTGTTTCTTGAAAACCCTGGATGAACCCGTGCAACCCAAGCGTGACAAGATAAATCTGGGACTTCACACTCAAAGTTCAACCTTCACCACACAGGTTTATGTAAGTGTGTCATGCTTCAAATAAAGTAGGTTTCTGAGAGCCTCAGAAGAAGAGTTTTTAACCAGGATCGAAAAGATTATAAAATTATTTCTGTTGAGTTTGCACTCCATCACTCCACTATCAGGCAGATCGTATACAAATGCTCACCATTCCTACCCTTCCCAGGAATGGTCAACCAACAAAGATCACTCCAAGTGCAAGGTATATAATTATCCATAAGACCACAAAGAATCACATGGTAACATCTAAGGATCTAAAGGCCTCAAAGGCCTCTCTAGCAATGGCTAATGTCATTGGAGAACACTGAACAACAATGGTGTGAGTGGCAGGGTTTCTGTTAGGTTTCCTTGTTATTTAAGTATTGTGTGCTAAATCTTTAAATGTTCCACCATTCCTTTTGTTTTGTGGGTGGAACCTCAGGATACAATGTCACCCTGACTTGACTGCTGCTGTTTAATACTGAAGTATTGTTTTCCTTTTGATTTTCTGATATCTTGATATTTTGCTTCTGTGTTTTTTCACTTTTATTTAATACTTTCTTAAATTATGAACATTCTTTGTGAGACTTCTTTTAATGAATCAAAGAGTTTATGGGTCCTTTCTCTTGGAAGGCAATCTGTAATTTTCAAAAACATTTTCCCATTTTTAGGGCTGTGTAGGCCAAAGCCAGACAGTGGAGGTTGGGGGCTGGCTGCCTGGTGTGAGGCCATATCTGGGTCTGCTTTGTGGGACTCGTAAGAGGTCTCACACCCATTTTTTCATGTTCATTCCTAATCACAACATATGATAAAGGAGTGCTGACAAATTCCTTTGACTGAGGCAGTTTGAAAACAACAGAAAAGCTTAACATTGGCAGTACTGAGTCCTTCCCTTTGGACTTCACTGTACACTACCATATTTTCAACATCTGGTAGATTATTATAGCTGAAAAGGCAGCATACCTGGACAATCCTTTTTTTATCTTGGTTATTATGTTTACTTGTTGTCCACATAGAAATATCTAAGAAATTATCCGGGAGTGGTAATTTTGTAGATTATTTGTTTGGTTTAGTGGGGATTTCATTCTGTGGTGTTGTTAGAGACTCTGGTGTCCAGCCCCTGCTCATTGCGAAGCTCCCTTTTTGCCCCCCCATGAATGACTCAAGGAAATCCCAACGGGGGACACTCTTTGATCTGACCTCCATGTGCAACCCACATGAGGTTCTGCCTCCACTCTGCACAGCACTCACATCACCAGTGTACAGGCTGGCTATGATATCCAGCAACCTTGAGGGGATTCTGCAAAGTCTCAGGATGTCCCACAGGGTAGCTCGATCAACTGAGTCAAATGCTTTATAAAAATCCACAAATCTGCAACAAAACTAGCCAACATTTGCTTTTGTGCTACATGAGAAATCTCACTGCCAGGATGCAGTCAATGGTAGACTTCTTAGGCATAAAACCAGAATGCTATGGTTGCTGGTAGGTGAGCAAGTGTTCATGGATCCTATTGAAGGTGACATTAGCAAGAGCCTTACCCGACACTGAGAATAGTGTTATTCTCCTGTAGTTGTCACAGTCCAGGTGAGCACTCTTCCCTTTCCAGAAAGAGATGACAAGTCCTGTTTTCCAGTCAGTTGGGATGACGCCTGTCTCCAAAATGGATACAAAGATTACTTGTGATGCCAGGAGGGCAGCCTTACCACCAGCCTGGAGAAGTTCACCCTGGATACAACAGATCCCTGCAGCCTTCCCTACAATCTGTGCAATCTCAAGAACTATGGACGCAGAGATATCCAACATCATAGCTCTGAGAGATGAAACACATTATTCTGGGAATACTGGTAACACCAACACAACACTCACGAACTTTCAGGGTCTTGTCACAGAAGTTCTGCCACATCACATTAAGATTGGCATTTACACCCAAGTCCATACGTTCATCACACAAACTGCATGCAAACTCATCAGAAACAGCCTGATCTTGGAGTCTGACCAGGTAGAGCCTCATTTCCCTAGTAGGTGATAGTCTACTGGACCTAAGCTGGATGTTCAGAGTAGCAACAACAAGTCTGTAGTCAGAATTAACATACTGGGAACTTCTGTAGTCCTTGCAGTTTTGTAAGAGCTTCCCGTGTCTGTCCACAAGGATGTGATCGATCTCCTTCACTGCACCACCATTATTGGAGTAACAAGTCCATCGAAGAGGCTTATGGTGCTGGAACCAGGATCCAGCAATCCATAGCTCCTGACTTTTTGCAAAGTCAAGAAACACAGAGCCACTTTCACCATGGTCACCTGGCCCATGGGGACCAACACAACCCTCATAGCCAGCCCTGTCAGGGCTTTCCCCCATCCCCTTCATAATATGAGCAGCCTTCCTATGGGTGGATACAGCAGAGCTACTCCCACGGAGAGCAGAAAGGAGTCCTGTCTGTCATCTCTGAGCTGTGTGAAGTTTTTTTTATGACAGTTGGAGTGACAATCCTGCTACCAACCCCAATAATTTCTCTGCAAGTTGGAGGACCACTTGCACAGCCGGGTACAGCGTAACGTCATACTCAGGACACAAAAAAGAGAGACTTCAAGAGGGCGAGAACCCACTGAGAGGTAAACAGGTGGGGTCCAGACCTTCTGCCCGGAGGATTCAACCCAGCAGGTAACTGTGGAGTGTTATAAAATTACGTATTATTTTGTAATTCAGGCGTGTACCTGTCTTGCATTACATTTAAAACATTTTTAAGCCTGTTCAACTGCTCCTCGACTGTCTCCACACTTAAAAGCTTATCCCAGTCTATTCTCCCAGTCAGCAACTATGTCACACTCATCCCCATCTTTGTTATTTAGCCAGTTTCCAGTTATTGCTATAATATCATAATTATGCTCTACTACATACAGCTCCAACTCACTTACCTTAGTTTTGATACTTCTAGCGTTAAGGCAAGCTATTTTTAATGTGTTAATCCTTCTACATTTACATGTTTGTTTAGAATTTACATTACTATGCATTTTTATTTCTACACCATTGTTTGTTCTTCCATGTATAGATATAAACCTGGCCTGTCCTAAACTCCCTGCCCCCCATTCCCTAGTTTAAACAATCCTCAACCAACTTACTCATATGCCTCCCCAATATATTAGTGCCTCTCCAGTTCAGATATAACCTTTCGCAGGTCCCATCTGTTGCAAAAGAAGTCCCAATGCCCCATAAACCTATACCCTTCTACCCTGCCCCAAGATTTGAGCCACACGTTAAGCCTTCTAATCTCCTCAATCTTACCTGGACTGGCGCGTGGCACAGGCAGAACTTCGGAGAAGACTACCTTGTCAGTTCTGCTTCTCAGCTTGGCACCTAACTCTTTGAATTTGGATCACAGAACTGACAGACTATTCTTATGTATGTCATTTATTCCAGCATGGACAATGACAACTGGATCCGCCCCTGCTCTGGCCAAGAGCATATCTACCCTTCCAGGGAGGTCTCCCACCTGTGCTCCCGGAAGGCAACACACCGTGCGAGACTCTCTCTCTCTGGAGCACACCTTCAATCCCCCTAATGATTGAGTCCCCAACTATCACTACCTCTCTCTTTCTGGGAACTGGTTTTGAGATGGCCCGTTGGGGCTCCTCAACCCTGCCTACCACCTCAGAATCATCAGAGACACTGTCCAGCTCTGCAAGGACATGATAACGGTTTGACACTTCTAATTCTGGGGTTGAGGCCCGCAGACAGTGCTCATCCTTTACCTTATGCCTTGTGACCGTGACCCACCTATTTCTATCTGTCTAGTCTGTAAACTCCTCCTGTGCCACCTTAGAGGTGCATAAAAAAATTTTAAAAAACTAATGAGATAATTAAATTCTAGGATAAAAAAAAACAAAACAAGTGCAAAAATTGCATAAATTGATAAAGAAAATAAAAAATTAGTGAACCCATTCATAAAATGCTTTATGTTTCAGATCTTGGTGATCAGAATTTGTCTTGTAAAAAGTGTTGTGTGATTAATGATTGTTATCGGAAGGACTCATCTGTTTCTTCTTAGTTTATATTTTATTGTTTTCTGTAAGATTTTCCTAGTATTTTTTGTTATGCTTATCATTATTGTTTTTTTCAATCATCATTTTTGGTTGCTAAATCATGTGTTTCTAGTGTTGTTTTAATTGATTTCTGAATTTGGCTTTGTGATGTCATGGACTCCAGATTATGAAAGTTACGATTATGATTATAATTATATAAATTATAATTATATAAAGATTATGGCAGACACATGAATCCTAGTTTATGCATTGCTTACTAAAGAAAACCTTAGTTTTTGAATTTGTGCTTTCTGTATTCTTCTTTCTAGTTTAGTGACTGGAATTCTGGAATGATTAGGTTTTCAGATAAAGAGTAAAGCACTATGTTTTGTTTTGTCTTTGTCTTCTGTCCAGATGGATGACCCATGGTGCTGTTTCATCTGCTTGAGACACTTGGAGACTATTTTGTTCTCTTGTTCTGGAGGCCACGCCCTTTTCACTGACTGTCCATTTTGTGATTATTTTTGAAAGAACTTGGTGCTGAATACCCTGTAGTATTCTACTAATAATCCATGATCCAATAAGAATTAATATGAGTTAAAATAAACAGAAAGTATTCTGCTACATAAAACATATTGTTGCAACTTTACAGGCTTGCCATTTAGATAGGCGCCCCAGCCACTGGTGATGTAATGCCAGCTTATATTTGGGTGACGCATCACCGGCTGCTGTAACTTGTCATCGTGGTTACAATATTTTTAGATAGCTAGATAGATGGGACAATCCCCAGTTGAAACTAAACTGAACATTAGTTAATCTGCACTTTCCCTTTATAAATCCCATTCGACATGAATTTTAATCCATGTGCTCGTGCCTACAGCTCCATCCCAATTCATCCCAGAATGTTGCATATTTGAATCTGCAAATCAATATAAATACCCTGTTCCATTCAGTGTTTTGTTAAAAGACAATGGCAAAAGCACATGGAAAAAGAAGAATATGAGCGAATGAGAAGTGGAAACAAGGAAAAATATACTATTTGTTGGCTTAAGCAGTGGTATAAGCAACAAAAGGAAATTGAAGGAGTAATACAGCATTGCAGAGACATGGGAAAGTTCAACCTCAGTAAGTCACAAAGTACCAAATATAAAAAAGAAGCAGCCAGATATAAAAATCGGCTTGAAAAGGTGAGTAGCAGCCCAGCGTCTATTTATTTTGTTTCAGAATATATTACTAAAGCTGACCCTGGTGCCGAGGACGCAACTCCAGGGGTTGATGGTGCTGCTATGCCCTGCACATCTTTGGGCACTAGCTGCAAAGTTTAATTTTTATACACCTCGAAGTGAGCGTGGAAATGGGCGTATGCAACATTTTTGTGTGTATGCACCATTTATAAATGAGGCCCCATATGCTTTTTAACTGTACTTTTCAATGCCATGAACTTAAAAACAAAACCCAACAGGCATGTATTGGCTCAGCAGCTTTCAACTGAAAGCAGATTCTAATCCAAGGGATATAAAATGGCATTGATTGAAGTCCAATTGTTAGTTGTTGGCTGTGGGGAATTTGGCACTAATTGTAGTTCAAATTTCTTAAAACAAAATGTTGGAAAGAAGTATCCAAAGGTGAATTGAATTCTTAAAGTAAAATTATTAGCTACTTAAAACCATGACAGGAAGCAAGGCTGGAGCTTTGATGATAAATTAAACCATCAGAGAAATATCGAATCATTCTAAGACTGCATTAGTATAACAGAAATGCTGAGTGTATATTTGTTCACTCCATGCTTACACTACCATTTATTTGTATGCTCATACGTTCATTTCTAAATATGTAACGTTTTGCTTTTATTTTACTTTTACAGTTAATTTAACTCAAGCAGCAGCAGCAGCAGTGAGCTGGAGTGCAAATGGCTTGCATGGGTGCCTCTCCTGGCATTTCACTCACTTGTATTTTCAATCTGTTTTGCTTTCAGGAGCAGCTGTTGGACGAGTAAAAGAGGAAAATATATAAACTCCATAAGGTAAGGCGACATCTCTCAAGGGAAATTTGAGGCAGTAAACTAATCCATAATTGAAGTCACACAGAATATGTCTCAGTTTTAGAACAGAACAATTCACACATTTATCACATGTGTACAGTTGTGCTATATTTGAGTTATGTCAATGAAAATTGAACTTTCTAAGTGTGATAGCAGGCAGATGGACAGGCAGATATGGCAATCACAGTGGGAGCTTTTTTCATTATAATACAAACACACCTAAAAATCACTAAATTCTACCCATGTTCACAGTTCAGTTTGAGATCGCTGAACAACTTACTGCAAAAAGCAGTTCACTGTAGTTTTTTACCCAAAATGTTTGCAGTCACAAAATGGCACTTTGTCTCTCCAGCATACATTTTGATCCTTCTTTGTCTTTTCTGTCTCCTGGCCCTTCCAAAAATTTTCTTTGTGTCTTTTTGCTATTAGTGAAAGACAGTTACAGAGGTTGTGCTGAATCCGGGCGTACTTAATGGAAAGAGTGGACAGCGGTTGCAGATGCTGGAGTATAAAGAAAGGATGGACATTTTGACATGGGTTTCTTGGGTACGTATAAGTCCAACCTATTGGTTGATATTTTGTGCATAGGTTTGTCTATGAAGGTGGGAAAAGATAAGTTACAGAAAATTTCCTCACTGACTAGGTGAGAAAACCAGAAAGAAAGCGTTCCTCCTTCCATCTTCCATGAGTGGTTAGCAGGACACATTGCACTGCTTTGCCCTCAACTGAGCCTGTGGAGTGTGGATGGACTAGAGAGTAAGGTACTGCGCTGCAACAGTTGCTAACAATTTGCGGTTAATGATTAAAGGGTTACTGCTTTGATTGACTCTGGCAGCAACATTTCCATAGTCACTCTCCAATATGTTCTTCCAAAAGAATGAATTCTGGGAAAGAAATCTGCTGGTATAGAACCGCTGCTTGTACAATTACTTATGATGGGCAAACCTGTACAAAATGATTCTCAGCCCGCTGTATCACGTAATCCTTAGTCAAGAATGGTTTGACATAAAGAGCAGAAGAGTCAGGCTGTTACCCAATGAAAACACGGGCCTAGTCCTGGATGGGAATTCCTCATCTCAGAATGCCTCCATGCCATGCCTAAAGGTCTGGTTGAAGGGCTTGGCCATGAAATGCAATGCTGATGATCTCCTGGCGACTACAACAGGCATTTCTGATGAGATGTCAGAGATAAAGGTCACATCTGTGGAGGTCACTCCAAATCCCTTAACTCAGTCACACTTTGAATTTAAGCAACTGCCTGCAGCTTTTGAAATTTGCAAGACGCACACCCACTGTATGATTCCATAAAAGTGAGGCCGTCCAGAATCCCTAAAACAGCAGATTGGCAGCCAAACAAAGCAAATATATAATGTTTAAAAATAGTAGGCAAAGCACAGGACCTTAACACAACCTCAGCTAGACCATCCTTTGTGAAAGTTTAAAATAAAGAAAGAAAGCAAATGCTTGGCCAGCTCCACCTTCCCTGATCCAACTGCTTTTGCTTTTGTCGGCCACGTAAATGAGAGGCAAACCTGATGAGCTACAACTTCAATGGCAGCTTTCCGGGCTCAAACCAAGGTTTTCTGTTGCAATGAAAGCATCTCTTTTTCCCTCTGAATTGTTTAGCATCTCTTATGAGGAGCAAACTCTTTCTTTGCATGAATCAGAACAAAAAGCTCTGTCGCTGCTGAAAACAATTGCTATCACACTTAAACACCAGTGATAGCACAGAAGAAAAAAGATGAAGTCCTACGTACGATCCAATCAATGCTGACATTTTACTGTGAAGACAGCTTGTTAAAATCTTTTGTTCTAGCAGTATTTTTAGAAGGTCCATTTACTGATTCTGAGTTATTTCGCTCCAAAAGCTTTTATTGGGAGTGCGAACACACTTGTGTGCACTTTCTGCATTTATTCAGCATTTCTCTTTTGGTGAAAATTACACCAAATTACTGTGAAAACAGGCAGAAGGACTCCAAAAAAGCATCTGCTCAAGCTGCAATTATCTTTAAAGTAACCTTATTTATAGACCAAAGAGTGACCTAAAACAGGCCTGACTGGCCGGGGTGGGGGTAGAAATGAGTCCATCTGATGTTGAAAACACATTTGAACTATTTGTGCTCAACAGACGGCATGTTCATCTGCTTCTGTGTCATTTCACGCTTAATACTGCCCTGCTACGCTTGAATTAGCTTCTAGATAAGTGAGTACAAAAGTGTGCAAATAAACACTTAACACCTTGGATTGAAAAGTTCTTCATTTGTTTTTTGTTTTTTTTCTAATAGGGAAGCTGCCTTTGTTCTAGCAGCGAAATAAATCAGGTGGATAGGTGATGCCACCGTACAGAACACATCATGGTGACCTCGGAGACTGGCACTGAAGACCACTGGTCACCTGAGAGGCCACAGATCATAACAGGTTAGTTAACCAGCGAATGACACTTACAAGGAGCTGAAACAAGCAACATTAGGCACCCAACAGTCCACGGCTGTTCATTTGCTAAAGGCAGCTTGACTGTTCAAAGCTAATGATTAACGTCTAGAGACGGCCTCTTAAATGAAGCCTTTTGTGTATCAGCTGTCACAGGCCTTTGTGTGTCAAATTCTCTAAAGCCTCTCATCACTCCAACATGACCACTCTCCTGCCACTTTTAATTGCACACAGCTACCATTCATTAACTCAACAAGTGCTTCTCATAATGTCATGTGTGACCTGGACGACACGGCACAGTAGGGAAGGCAAAATCTGCTAACAGTACAGTGCCATAATTCCTAGTGCCAGTGTCCAGAGGGGCTCTACATGGTGTCAGGGGTACAACAGGCATGTGTAAAATCGTGGACAAAATGGTTTGCAGTAGCCTGACATTTGACAACCCTGTACACATATCAGAGGACCACTCCGGGTACCCAGCCACTGGAGTTATGAGGAGTGTGATGGATGGCCGGCTTCATATTCCGGCCCTCACCCCCAGGCCGCCAGGAAGAGCTCTCCCGACAGCATGGATGGGCCCTGAATTCCAGCAGAGCCTCATGGACTATGTAGTTTTTATGCACAGCCCTGCTGGATACCTTGGGGACCACTGGGAGTCACTATATGCCCTATAACCCGGAAGTGCGTCATAATCCTGTGACAGGAAGAAATGACGTGCTTCCGGGGTAAAGATAAGGACTTGTGGACTGTTGGGCAGGAACACCTCCGGGTCAGGGAGTATAAAGGACTGTGGGAGCTCCCAGACGGTGAGCTGAGTTGGGAGGCAGGGTGGCTAAGCGTCTGGGAGTGGAGGATTGGTTATTATTGTGATTATTGTTATTTATGAGTAGTGTGGAGTGGAGGGTGCTTGGTGCACGTAATTATTATAATAAAAAGAATAATTGTAGCACTTTTACCTGGTGTTGGGGTGGTACCTGAGGGTACAAGGGAGCGATAGTGCCCCCTACTGTCACAGGAGAGATTGATGGAGCGAAACCTTCTCAGTTTAAGCAAAGAGAGATCAAAGGCTGAAGTGTTTCAAATATGTACAGAGGACCTCTGCTGCTGTAACTTTAAAATACATTTTTCATCAATGTTATTTTAAGATGACTTCGTCAACAAGAGCACGGGGACACTGGTGGAAACTTATCTATGAGTTAATTCTGCACAATTGTTACAAAGTTTCTCTTAACACAAAGAACTATAGAGTAAATAACCAAGTTGTGTAGTCGGGAGCAGGTCTTTAAGGACCTTCAAATCTCAACTTGGTGTCATTTTAGAGAATCTTGGCGAGCACGCTTGTTGGGCTGAATGGCTTGTTCTTGCCAAAATTGTTTTAATGGGGCTCAGTGAAAAGTCAAGCAAAATGACCCCTTTTATTGGCTAACAAAAAAGATTACAATATGCAAGCTTTTGAGGCAACTCAGGCCCCTTCTTCAGCCAGATGTAATACAGAAACTGGAGTTCCCTGTGTTTATATACACACTAGGACAAGACACAACATTGGTAAACCATCTTAAACGCTAAAAATTAATGGACCTCTTCAGGCTGAGATTCATTTAGCAACACAGGAGAACAATGTATAGTCAAGATCGTTGGATAAGGTGACTGTCCAATAAAGTCTTTTGAAGTTTCTGATGAATACAATTTGAGTCTGTAGACAGGTTGTGTAATGTGACAAATAAATTAAAGTGGGGCGAGGTGCTGCTGTAAACCTGAGCCCATTTTCTTTAATATTCTCCTTCCTTGCCCTCATGCCTGTTATTATTATTTATTATTATTTTAGGTGAGCTCGCAATAAGGCACCAGTGGAACAAACTTGTTGAGATGTGGCACACTTACTCTTTTTAAAACAATTTGTTGATTCAGTTCAGTTATCATTAAGATATTTCAGATAGATCAAGAGTACAAATTTTTTAAATTTCAAAATTTTAGATCGAAAAGTGTCAGCAAATTTACGAACTTGTCAATTCTAAACATGGAGAAATGTTCTGTGCAACTTCAATAGGAATTAGTTTACTGTTTCAATTTTACCTTGAGAGTGGTTGATTGAATTTCTGTATATGTTTTTTTTTTTTATTTAAATGAAATCAAGTTCTTTGAGCAGTTGGCTGGCTTTGAAATTTGGAGGTCAGTAAAGACAGAGAGGTAAGGCAGTTATAATGAAGAATGGATATGAGTCAAAGGCCAGGCTGTCTTAAAGATTCTGAAACTTTAAATCATTTGGCCACCAGGGGTCGCACCAGCTCCCCAAAACTGACACACACAGACAGCAGACACAAGTCTCTGCTACACATTTTTTTTTATTGCAGTGGAAAACTCTTTCCCTTTCCCTTTCGTTTCTCACCTGCTTAGTTCAGTTCCGAGCACACTCAACAGCACACAGCAATACCTTTTCTTCTTCTTCCTTTCTCTCTCTTTTACTCTATCTTTCCATCTCCACTCCTCCTGGCAAGCTTCATCCCTCTTCCTCCCAATGCAGGCTCCCCAAATGAAGGCAGGTGGCTATTTCTGCACCTTGGGTGGATTATTGGCGAGGTCTGGACACACTCCCAGGTGCGGTGAAAACCCAACAAAGTAGAGCTCTGCAGTTCCCTCTGGTGGACCCCTTGGAACCCAACAGGGCTGTACCAGTCTCCAACTCCCATGGAGCCCTGTGGTAATCTGAGGCATGGCTGCAACCCAGGGGAGTTGCCATCTTCTAACGCTCCAGGGCAGGCAGTGCCCTGTACATATCTGCTCCCCCAGTCCTTCCTTTAAGAAGGTGTCCCAGGACAAGTAAGGGCCTTGGCCGTCCATCACAATGAATAATGCAATTATTAAAAGTGATCTATGATGATGTAACATTACAGGCTGCCGTGCTGTAATAGAATCCAAAGTAAGAAGCAATGTGCCCAGTATGGTGTGTTTTGTCCTTTGTGACTCAGTGGCTTAAGGCAGGCTGGCAGAGACATAAAACTTAAAAGAAGAGTTAAATTGAAGAAGCTCATTGAAGTGTCACTCGAGGAGCTGTGTTGTATTTATAAGCTCAGCTCTTTGTCACTTTGTCCTCTCAGCTCTGCTGATTTACAGAAACGTTTTTCTCAGGACGAGGACCGTTGCAGTGCTGCTTCTCCACCAGCTACAGGCAATGACGGCAAAGTCATAGTCTCCACATTACACTGGGCTCCCTGACCATATCTGATTATTAAAGAGTATTTTCTAATGGTTTATTCACATACTGTATATGTCCTTTGAAGATGTGGTTCCTGTGAAAAGCATTATATTACTGTATGGCAAGAAACAGTCCCAGAAGCTAGATAGACGGGACAGACCACGTCCCCAGTTGTTCCCCGATATGCACAGGGGATCCTAAGGGAAGTGATAGGCACTATCCATCCAACATCTGAGCCGCCGTCCATTTCTCGGCAGGCCATATTTCAGTAAAGATTCTGGGAAGGACCTCAGAGCTATTGGCTCATGCATTGTGGCTCTTATGCTCCAAACATTTAGTTTAGTTAGGAATGGAGTTTGACCTTCCTTAGACCCTGTAGGCTTTGAGAGTGTGTTAGATGCAGCCCCCATACCTCTAAGCTCTACGTTTTTCCCCTTTTGGCTCTGCTTAGTCTTAGCTTCTAGTGTCTGTAAGGACGCTGTGAGTTTTGGGCAGGCCATATCTTCCTCACAGTTGCTGGCAGATGTAGTTCTCACACTCCAGATTCCCTTTTGTCCTTGTGGGTTCGAGATTGTACTGAGCTATAAAAATAGAGTTTGATGAGCCTCATATTCCAAGGCTTCCCTTAGGCCCCTTAGACTTTGAGATTGGGTTAGATCATAGAGATGCAGTCCCCTTGCTTCTTAGCTCTCAGTTTCTCCCTTGGCCTTTTCAGTGTTTACATCTAGTAAAATAAATTTTGGTACCCAGTATCTGACCCACACCACAAGGAGATAGATGATTTAGTGGTTAGATGACACGGAAGAAGTAGTTCTGAAATGAGAAGCAGGGAGCACTTTATAGGGTTTGTAGAGTTGCGGTTCAGAACTGACCTACACTAAGGGGGCATTGACACGGGCTAAAACGCCTATAGCTAGCGAGGTGCTGAACCATGAGGTAATATAAGTGCCATATGGTGACATGTGGTATCTCCATCTACTTCTGCTCTACCAGGAAGGCAATTTCTTTGAGGAAGGTGTGAAGAAGGTCTCATTTAATATCCCAGAACGACAACACACGCATCTATATTAGCTAGTGGGAGATGTCAGCCGTTTGTAGTCAGACACTGTTTGGATAGAAAATGGCACCAGGAAGGCCGACCACAAAAGACTGTTTGATGATAGTGTCCCAAATCTTCAAACCCAATGTTCTATTATGGTGCCATTTCATAACACCGGGGCACAATGTGCTGTGCACAAAAGAGAGCAAACAACATGGCAACTAACAATCCTGAAAAATAAACATAACTGTATATGGGATTTTTCAGAATGAATACTGTAACCAGACACTCCACGTTTCCAGAGCTGAAGCTCAGCTGGTGAAGCTGCTTGCTTCTGTAACATGTTGAGTCCATGGGTTGTGGCGATTTGGCTTTAAGGAGAGGATCACAAATGAGGTCAGAAGGTTTTATTTATTCAAAATCTTCAAACAGATGGCTGTAGCTTACAAGAAGAATTCAGGAGAACGCAGACTGCAATCGAAATCCTTTGAAATCTGAATCATCACATTTTACATGTCACAGTGACTGTTATTAATGACCCCTTCATTTGGGATGAGGAGCCACCTGTGTGATTTTCAGAAGAAGTGGGCCCACACACATATATATATATATATATATATACATATATATTTTGTGGAACATGACCCGGACACAGACAGGCAGACATCATTTTAACACCCAACACCCTTTATTTTACAACTAATATTTACAATAACTGCACACAACCCTAAAACTCCCCCAAAGTCCAGGCCTCACAATGCCTCTCTCTCTCTTCAGGCTGCCTCCTTTCCTCTCCTCCTGAGCTCTGCCCTTCTCCTCTCCCGACTCCAGCCATCGAATCGAGGGAGGCAGCCCCTTTTATACACACCCGGATGTGCTCCAGGTGCCTCCCGATTAGCTTCCACCGGCACTCCCCAGTGTGGTCGAAGTACCGGCTGCACACCTGCATGCACTCCGGGTGTCCCTGGTCTTCTTCCCCCCAGCACTTCTTGGTGTGGCGGAAGTGCTGAGGGCCAGGCCTCCTCAACCATTTGGGCACCCCCTGGTGGTGACCACGGGCCCATATAGGGTTGAGCTTCCAAGTTCAGTTCCCGTGGTCCCCAAAGCCACCAGGGTGGTTGTCCCCTCGTGGTCTGGAGGAGGCATAAGCCCTCCTCCGGTCCTGCTGGGCTTCCCGGCTGGGTACCACCCCAGCCACTTGCCACTATATATATATATATATACATTTATATATATACACATATAAATTACACAATAAACAATCAATACAGAGGAGATAAGTGAAGCAGCAAGTTAAAGTCATTGGTGTGCTACTTCTCTCCAAAGTGCCTTACAAATCGCACATGTCGCTGCCACGTTCCTACAATGCTGCTTGCTCAGAGGGTCAGTCGAGGGGACCGAGTTGATCCTCTGACTCACAGCAGCCTCCTTATAATGAAGGCGGTAGTGAATGACCATGCTGCACCCTGGCTTGTCGGCTGGCCATTTCTACGCCTTTCAAATATTCCAGCCATGTCTTCAGCTTTCAGTTGCACGTATGCGGCTATAATCCCTGTCAACAGAAAAAGCCATTTTATTTACATATCTGCCAACGTGCTCACTTTGTGACCTTCATGTATTTTAATTCCAATGTCTTATCTAGCCCATTTTTGTGGTGTACATTTTGTGTTACAATTGCTTGGTTTTAACTTGTTTGAATTTTGACCTTGACTTGTGCATATTTTGACCGTTTCCTCATCTGTTCCTTTTCCAGAATGGCTAGCAATCTTTTCCATTTTAACCTTGTCTCTTTTTCAGTAGCCATCCTTTCATCATCCTTTCAAACATAACTGGGACGTCTGACATTCAAATTGCTGTTAGAGGAAGGGTGGCCTTGAGTGCCGAAATAGAGGGGAAGATGCTGGGGAAGGCCACATGTAAGTGACACACTGAGGGAGAGACCAACAATTTAAGAAATCAGAAAAGATCTCATCAATTTTAACAGAGTTTACCACCATTGGGTTGTGAAAATTACTGTTATTAAAGGTCGTAGCCAGAAGATAATGTCTGTTTTCGCTTTGAAGTCTTTATTTTAACTTTTCTTTCATTAATCTCTTCATCCTGACTGTCCAGCTCTTGGCTCTGTCTATGGACAAATGTCAGGGGTTAGGCAGGAGCCATGTCGTGCAGATGTGGGAGACGGACAATGCAGAGAATATGCAAACTCCACATGGACAGGCTCTGGAGTGAAGCTGTGAGGCATCGGCACTAAGCACTGCGCCGCCTCCCTACATTTAAATCAGAGCACAGGCAGTGGGGCTGCAATATCTGAAACTTCACACAAAAGTAAATCAGGCACTCGGAAGTTGATTGTGTTACTGAATCTCCTCATTTGCCAGCATTCACCTGAAAATATTCACTGGAGGTTTGCATTTCATTCAAGGGGCTGCGATTTGCAATTCCACTGCTCTTCAGCAGAAACGCGTTCTTGTCCTTAAATGTCTTTAAACATATGTGAAGAGGATGCTGCCGTGCAATACGAAGGAGTTATTTGCTGAGGCAGTAAAAAATGAGTTTTAACTTTACTGATCTGTTTTCTGAAGCTGCTTCCTGCCTTTCGCCCAGTGTGGCTGGAAAAGGCTGTGACACCCCCACAAGGCCCTCAGTTATATTAGGTAGGTTTAAAAATGTTATGCTCTGTGGGTGGCACAGTGGCTCAAGGCTTAGTGCTTCAGCCTAACAACTTAAGAATCCTGATGACATTACCTGATAAAAAGCCTGAGGAGAATTTGTATGTTCTCCCCGTGTCTGTGTAGGGCGCCCAGTTGGCATCTCTAAATGGGCCAAGTATGAGTGACTTTGCCCTGTAGTGGACTGGGATTGTGGCAGGTATTTCTTTCTGTCTAGCACTCTGTGATGGCAGGGTGAGCACCAACTACCTGTGATCCCAAACTGGATATACAAGATACAAAAAAATAAAAAAAGATGAATACATGAAGGCAAACACTGACACCCAAGTTAAATTGGGAATTGAAATACTGGGAGCCTTGGAATCAATGGGTGGCAAGATTCTGTTATCATATGAGATGGTCGAGTCCAGACGTTACTGTAGAATGCCCAGGAAGGGTGGGCGGCCAGTTGGCTGAGGTCTCCAGGATTGTGACTGGCTCTGCCTTTATCTGCTCTAACTGACTGTGGACCACCCAAAGGTTCATTTTCATCAGGGATGTCGCTGACTGGAGTTTTTGTTTTCCTCTCCACTGTTATTAAATAGTCATAGTTCAACAATTAATTACAGGGTGGGTATTGCTGGGCACCATTTACATTAATCTGTTTCAAACTACTTTATTCCCATCTATGTTTAAACAAATCAGCTTCTTTAATTCATTACATCGTTTGAAAAGCTTGTAATTGTTTTAACTTGAGAATCTGTCACAGCGCTTTGTGCCTGCACTCAGAGAAGAAAGCTTTACTGTACGAAGATAAACTGAATTGAATTGTAATTGGGGGAGGTGGGGAATTGTAACTTTTTAAAACCTATTCTTGTATTCCCTATAAAGCGTATTATCAGGATATGCTGTTAACAGAGTTAGATAAAAGACTGTTTCAGTGGAAAGACTCTTATGATTTCTGTCATGATTGAGGGTGATGGCATGAGGAACTCTATTAGAACTGGCTGATGTTAAGAGTGGGAACAGCAGGGGTCAGCGCTTGTGCTGCTGTTATTTTTAATTTATATAAATGATTTTCTTAGGAATATAAATAACAAGCTGGTTAAGTATGCAGACATTACCAAGCTAGATGGATTAGCAGATAATTTAGAATCTACTGAATCACAACAGTGGGATTTGGACAGCATACAGGCTTGGGCAGACTTGTGGCAGATGAAGTTTAATGTCAGTAAATGTCAAGTATTACATGTAGGAAGAAACAAAGTTAGGTTTGAATACACGATGGGAGGTCTGAAAATCAAAAGTACACCTCGTGAGAAGGATTTAAGAGTCATATTAGGCTTGTCACTATCGACTTCCAGTGTTCAGAAGCCATTAAGAAGGCTAACAGAATGTTAGGTTATATAGCACGATCTGTGGAGTACAAGTCCAAGGAGGTTATGCTCAACCTTTATAATGTACTGGTGAGGCCTCATCTTGAGTACTGTGTGCAGTTTTGGTCTCCAGGCTACAAAAAGGACATAGCAGCACTAGAAAAGGTCCAGAGAAGAGCGACTAGGCTGATTCCAGGGCTACAAGGGTTGAATTATGAGGAAAGATTAAAAGAGCTGAGCCTTTACAGTTTAAGCAAAAGAAGATTAAGAGGTGACATGATTGAAGTATTTAAAATTATGAAGGGAACTAGTACAGTGGATCGAGACTGTTATTTTAAAATGAGCTCATCAAGAACACGGGGACACAGTTGGAAACTTGTTAAGGGTAAATTTTGCGCAAAC
This sequence comes from Polypterus senegalus, assembly GCF_016835505.1. Classification (NCBI taxonomy): domain Eukaryota; kingdom Metazoa; phylum Chordata; class Cladistia; order Polypteriformes; family Polypteridae; genus Polypterus; species Polypterus senegalus. The sequence goes on from NC_053156.1 coordinate 67,772,792, forward strand.
ATTAGGAAGTTTTTCTTCACACAAAGAACAATAGAAACATGGAATAAGCCACCAAGCAGTACGGTAGACAGCAGGATTTTTGGAACCTTCAAAACTAGAGTTGATGTTATTTTAGAAGAATTAAGGCCTTGTTCACACGGGCGTTAAGTTTTTGGATAAACGAACTTGGTCTGAGCGTCCTAGACGTTTATGTTGCATTTTGTGGTGGCGATCGATTGACTTCTACACCGGCGTTCGTTTGTCTCTGTCTAACGCCAGCCTGCAGCCCAAATTGTAGTTTGTGTGTTAACCTGTGGAGTCAGTGTCGGGAACTGGATATGAAAGCCCTTGTCGTTTTATTTGAGGTGCCTCCTTTCAATATGGACCATTTTGCTATGTTAGATATTAATCTTCTTGTTTTAAAAATACTCGTAAGACGGCGACGTAGGGAGAGAAAAAATCGCCGCTACTGGGTTCATCCTCTGACTGCACAACGTCGGGTTAAAGGAAGTTTTTTTGTGCTTTATGAAGAAATGTGAAAATTTCCGCGCAAGTTTTTTAATTACTGTCCAATGTCGGTTTCCACTTTTGATTGTCTGCTGCAGCTGGTGCAATGCCACATTGCACGCCGATCAACCAATATGCGACTTGGTGTTAGCCCTGAAGAGAGACTACTTGTCACTTTGAGGTAAGGAAACAGTAGTCGAGTGTGCGCTTACACCGGTGTTATGCACTGAAATGCCTCCCGGCATGGGTTGCCCCCCCTACATAATCGTTATCAAATATTATATTAGAACATAAATTAATAGGTTCATGGTTTACAAATTACATGAGACAATAAAATAAAATAAGCAATATGAAAATATATATGTTGTATATGAAAACATCCAAAAGCCTCCAAAGCATAAAATAAACGTGCAGAAAATGAACTAGAAGCGGTTTCCTTGCGTTCATTGGGTTTTGAACGCCAAGAAAAAGCTGCATGCAACGTTTTTTTGATGCCGTATAAACGCGCTGCCGGACAAACGCATGTCACCAAAGCCCGTGTGAACACTCTCATTGACTCCTATGTGTAGAAAACACTCGGCGCTTGATCCGCGCTCACCGGACACTACGAACGCAAAAAAAACGCTTGATTTTAACGCCCGTGTGAACAAGGCCTTAGTGGACAGGATTGGCAAACTTCATTGGGCTGAATGGCCTGTTATCTAGATTGTTCTAATGCTGCAATAATATTTTGTGGGGTTATTGTTTCTTATAATTGCCATGTAATTAATTGAGAGGGCTTACCTCTTGGTGAACTTGATTTCATTATGTTTCAAATCCCTGACGCTTATTTACAAAACATGAAATTAAAAATCCCAGAATACACACTTTTGCTCCTTGCCATGTGAGAATCGACAGACCTCGCTATTCCAAAGCCAAATTGTGGTCCATTCAACAATCTTTACGTCACCTGCTCCTTTCAGGTGCATTCTGGATCATTCTGTCTGGGACCCTCCATGTTCTCATTGCCCTGTTCACTTCACTTTGCACTCTACTAATACCGTGTAAAGTGTCTGCAATGGTATTCGTTTCAAAAGGTGCTACACAGTACTGGGAGATTAAAAAATACAAGAAGCATTACAATGAGAATTTGGGGATAAAGTATTTAGGAAGGAGAGGCTGCCAGTTTGCAGAGAAATGGATTCTGTCCAAATAGACTTAGTTTCATATAGTGAATTTCTGTGGTGGCAACTTAACATTAACCATTTTCTAAGCCCACTTTACAACCATGTATATTTTCTTATTTCTATTGAGTATGGGCAGGTTACAAGACGTACTTTGGGCCACTTGATGGTTTACAGCATTTATGTCTGACTGGGCAGACATATGGAGGACAGGATTCACACGAAATCAGGCTCAAGTCATGCATGTGAAGAACAGGAAGAGGCAAAAGCAACCATATAACAGAAAAGTCAAGGTGAAGAGAATGACCCATCTCCCTCTATGGACACATAATTTGGATAGCAAATCTAAGGCTACACAGTACAATGAAAAGACTTCACTGGTGGACCTTGTGCAGTTCTGGTCACCACATTACAGTATGATGTGCCACTAAATCACTGACAACTGATGAAATAAAGGGAAGAATGACATGCAAAGGTAGACAAGGGATGAGATCTAAGAGTGTTTACATTATTACGAGAAAGAGGAAGACATTTTACTTTCAGGAGCCTTGAAAGGTGGGATACGAAGGAGCTGAGTAAGAACAGATTGAGGCAGAAGCTGGATGTGCTGCTTGAGCGGACAGGCAGGTAATTTTCTTCAGTCTTTAGCTCATGTCTAAGCAGGACAGGCCCAAGGATTTTTCCTCTTATCTCGTCTTATGTGGTCGCAGTGCGTTCCAACATGTGGGCTCCGATTCTTTTTCTGCAGATTCCTAAATGGGTTTTTATAATCAAGCACCCCTCATGTTTCATTAACTGGATGTCTTCCTCCGGAGTCACTAATCATTAGGGCGCATGCCAACAACACATCTCACCTTTGCTCTGCTTTTCCTTTTTATTGCACTGACTGAGTGCCAAGGATTACAATTGTGCTAAACATATGGCATCAGCACCCTCTTGTGGAGGATACCCAGGAATTCAGAAACGGGTGACTGTTCAGTCGGCTCACATGTATTTACACACGTAGCTTCTGCACTCCAATGTCTCAAGGAACCATTGATTTCTTTTTGATAGAAATACTGGCTCATCTTTGTTATTTTAGTGCAAAATCCTCAGCTCAGTGATAACAGAACACTTAGAGACCAAGCTGACTGTCCAAGGTAACACAGAATATGAACAAATCAATAGATTACAAATGCAAACACTGCACATCTGTCTAAGATATTCTCAAAATGGCATCCATCTCTGTTTATTAATTGTGTCAGGAAATGAGTGACTATAAGGACAAAATCAAACAGGCACACGAGGCCCTTTGATTGCACTTTAATTTAACAAAACTGAATTGCAACTTGAGGCTTTAGGTCTGTTAGTGTTGTCACTCCCTGTCACTTTGTGGCGCTGTGTTCTTCATCTGCACCTTTCTCACTTTGGACACAACTCAGGCGTTGGGTTCATGCTGGGATCTGCTCCCTGACTTCTGTTTTGTTAGTTCTCTTTTATCTTTTTTTCACAGTTTCCATTTGAGTTCATTGCTGTTTTTAAATGTAATTATTTTATAAAGGTCCTCTTTTTAGTTAATCTTTATGACACTACTGTTTTTTTTTCTCATGGTTTGTGTTTAATCCAGTTTAGTTGTTTTTCAGTGAGGCGAGTCCCCCTATTTGCGTCAGTGTGGAGCTATTAGAATACGACACCACAGACCCCTGTTCTGCTTTTCTTGTCTTTGACTCCCACTGTCTGAGTCGGTCTATTGCTGTTTACGTGAGTCTTCGTGTTCCTATCAGCTATAATTGGCTTTGTCTCTTGTTGAGAACTGTTGGTTAGAGCAATGTTTCGCCAACGTTTGAGGACTTGCTACCCCTTTTCAGCTCCACAGAATCTTTATGAAAGGCCTGCTCATACTAGTAGCAATAATTTGCTTGCAGTACTGTATATAGACTTTACATGATAACAAAAAGCATGACATTTTTATTTATTATACCCTCCATGAATGTGATAAGAGGGCTTGCGTCTTGGAGCAGTTTCTGCAGGTTTGGTGAAATGCATGACAGTCTTAGCCTTAAGCTGTTCTTAACAGCAAGACAATGTCTGTACTTCAGTTTTAGTGCAGCCAGTAACGCTCTCAGAGTTACGCAGTTACGAATTGCCACAGGAATGTCACAGCCATGTCTGACAGCTGAGGATACTCGGTATATAAACTTAACTAAAAGTCTGTCAGTGGTTTGTGTTGATATTCACTTTTCAAGCCTCCATTCGTGTCAAGTTCTCTTGCTGACTTCATGGCAGATGACGAGTGCGGAAGCTGATACAACAATGGAAGGGACTGCAAATCCAAAACTTTGCATCTTTAATCTCAGAAGAGTTTATACATAACTGCACATCCAGATATATGTGAGATGATCGTTGATGTCAATTAACACAGTCTGCCAGGTCAAGTTGATTTGCAGACAAGAATTCATTCAGGGAAGGAAAAAACAGCATATTGTTGTCATCCAGACATCAAAACCAAAATGCGCGCTTTTTAATCAACGCCTTCATTTTATCATGCACATCAATTATTACCGGTTAAACCCTGAAAGCCGATATTCTAAATCATAAAATGAGAAAAAATGTCAGAGACGTAGCCTAACTGCGAGAGCCATTAAGCACCAAGTAAGCAGTCTGAATAGGGCTATGGATAATCATAATGGAATCCTTATGTTGTGGATGTTTCACACTATTATTGGAAGGCACTTTGCCACATAACACACACTGTGGTAGAGGGTAATGGCTGGTACTGATTCAAAGGAAGCTCAAATTTGTCATATGAATGCCTCTTAGCCACGGGTTGTTTTTTATTCGGTTACTGCTTTGATGATCTTAGTTGCTGTTCTCACACGCGATCACATAAGGGACAGTTTAAGGTTTTCTGATGACGGTCATTCTCTGCTTCTCCAGAGGTTGGCACTCTAGAATAACACCTTCTTATTCTCTCATTAGATTGGCGGCTTTTCCACCGTTGACATCACTTCTGATGTCCGTCTACTTGTTCGTCCAGGAAATGGTCTGGAAGAACTGCCATCTTTGATAGTGATACCCAGACTCCTGTTTGAAAAAAATTCAGTTTAACGCTTTCCCCATAATTTATTTCTCTGTTTTTGAGATCCCAATTTTATAGTGTTTGCCTACAGGTGCCCCAGAACTACACTGTGTAATGTTGACTCAAGCCGATGGAAAGCTTTCCTCAGTCCCAGGTTTACCACTCTTTTCAGCTGCTGCATTGGGCTTGCTGCTGGTAGCTTCACTAAAAGATTTAGCCTTAGCTGACTTTAACCACCATTTTGTTTCTGAGCTAGTATTTTTAGCTAAACTAGGTAGCTTAGTTCTAGGGAAGATTTAGCTTGTCAGCTATTTCTTACAGATGTAAACACTAAGCAGATTTGGCTAATAATATTATACTAAGGGGCTTCGCCCCCTGCTCACTTTGCTTGCTAACCCCTTTCGGGCACTTCTCTGAAACCCCTCATAAACAGTGATACAATGGGAAACAATTACTTTTTTTTCTAAACGGTGATACAATGGGAAACAAATACATTTTTTTGTTTAACTCCTCTTTGCTCGAGCAGCTGCTGGTATGCTGCTGCTGCTGCCCTCACGTGTGATCTGCAATTTGCTCGCCTACCCCTAAGCCCCGCCAGCGGTAGGTGCCGTTGTGAAGAGGGGGGCTGAGCGCACCCCAAGGAGACGTGGCTGCTCCTCTGAAACCCCTCTTAAACGGGGATACATTGGGAAACAAGTAACAGGTGTTTTTTTCACCTCCTCTTTGCTCAAGAAGCTGTTGGCTTGCTGCTGCTGCTGCTGTGTGCCGCGTGATCTGCATTTCATGTGGAGCTTCAAACATTTAAATGCCTGTACACCACCTGAATATTCAATCTCTTTTTGCTGTTCCGTTATTAATAGTTTCAGTTTGTTTGCACTAATGTGATCTTTACTCTCATTTTTTGAGACATTCGAATTTTCCTACTTCCATTATCTCTAACCTGCTCTCCATGTATATCACGGGACTTGCGTCTGAAGGTTGTAAGTATGGCGTGACTTGACCGTCTCGTGGGATGAAAAAGTGTCTCTCTGTCTCTCTTCAAAAGATCATGTCTCATCCCCAGGAAAAAGTCTTGTCTCTTCGCAACTTTTTTTTTTAGTAGAGAGACATCACACGATGCAAACACTAGAGAGAGTACACATGGTGTAGCTCAACATGTGAAAAACAGAGAATGAAGTGGACATAACATTTTCAATGTTTCACATTCCCCCCGGTGAGTCTTTACGTAATATTGGGGGTATGGGTACCACATTTTGGGAACCACTCAGTTAGAGGATTTGGGTTGTGCTTCCTACATGGGCATTTTCCCTCTTTAGAATGAATTACTTTGTAAATAATTCATTCTTTGTATTCTGGGAAGTGTGGAGGGAGTCCCATAAATATTTTCATGAGGGTTAACAAATTGGGAGATAAAAGTGTCGAGGGAAGATGACTAAATGTTGTCAGAAACAGAGAAAGGTCAAAACCAGAAAAAAGGAAACCAAAATGGCAGACTTTTTTGAAGTTCAAAACAAAACTCAAGGTCTGAAGGCAAATGCTGAAGTCAAAACCAGAACAAACTTAACACTGACTCATAATTCTTCTTTCTAACTAGAAGCTTTTTGACACACTATGAGATGTTTGATAATGCGCCACCATTTTACAGGGAAGTCCCATTGACATCACACACTGTGGCGAATCAGTCACATGACAGCAACCGTTCCTGATAGCCAAAACAAAAGTGGCCAAACAAGATGTTAAATATTTTAAACATTTTCACAGATTAAGAATAGACTAAAAATGCAGAATTATATCATCATGCAATTTTTATTTTTGTGTTTTGTTTTGCTGTTAATGCTCTTATTTTAGTATTTCCTTTTGATTTGTATTATTGACGATTCTTGTTTTTTGTATAAATAATTTTTGTTAATGTGATGAATCTTGGTTTTTACAATAGTGAATGAAAGATAAAACTGCCATGGTAAGTGCAATTTCAGTGACTTTTTAGTCCCCATGGATTACCGTCAGTATGGATTAGCGACTGGTAACACATTGGACCATATTATTATTTAAAATGGCTTTTTCAACAATAAGACTGAGGTGCTGAATAAAAGTGGTTAAAAAAATGTTGCAGTCATTTTAGAGGGTACGATGGTCACCTCCGCCGCTCCACAAATTCAGCATCTTGGAATGCCATACGTGCTGGAGCCCAATGTGGAGTCTGCCCATTGTGTACCAAGCCTGTGTCGGGTTTCCTGCTAGGGTTTTCTTTTATCTCGAACAGCTCCAAAGAACTGTGTGACAGCAGGCCCTTTAATGGGATGGTTCGCCAAGACAGGATGGTTTCTGCTATGTGTGAATTGCTGCCTGAAACACAGGAGTGCATTAAACGAGTCACAGAAAGCTATTTATGTTAAAAGTAATCACAGAGACAACAACAGAAATGGATAATAAGTTGTCAAGAAATGTTGTAAAAAGTAATGCTTTGAGCACCTTCACATCCTGACTCGACCTCTTGTAGATAAACAGGGATTTGAAAAGCTAAGATGACATGAATGGCCTGTTCTCATCCAATTTGTTTTTTAATAAGAGTCTGAGATCAAGAGCCTGTTTTCTCCCCATAGCCACCAGCAAATCTATGCTTGCCAGTTTCATACAAACCTGGCACATCGACAAAGATGGGAGTACATAAAGGTGAGCTCCTTAATGCCAGACTGGACTGCCATGAGGCAACCCAAGCAGTGAAGTGCAGCTGGCAGCACAAACCTACACTGAGGTACAGATCAGGTTAAGCAGGTGAGACAGAAACCCGCAACAGCAGGTAAAACCATGTTGTCATGACTCAGAAACAGCGAAGGTGTGGAGCTACCAAAACAGGGCCAAAACAAAGGGCCATTGTCCTAACTAGCTTCTCCACCTCTCTACTCAACAGCCTGGCTTCTGGCTACTTCTGGCTCAAATGTGAAAATACACTGCAATATCTCAATATCTCAAAGTGTCTTTAAAAGGAAAGAGAAAACCTTTGATTGAGCAAAGAATAGTCTCCCAAGAATTGTTATAAATAAAAATATTTATTAACAAAAAAATAGCATAAGGCTCAAAATGAGCAAATGGAGTGGCAGTCCAAAGAAACCAACACCAATCCTAAATCCAAAAAGCAAAAGCAAAAAAAAAAACCTCAGAAAACCCAGAATCCAAAACAATAAACAGCAATACTCACTGAACTGTCCTTGAAAAGCACATTCAGTGAACCGCAACAAACTCAATTCACTCTCACAGCCTGCCTTGTGGTGAGGTATTGGTGGCCCCATCTCAAAATATAAGAAACTTAGAAAGACAAAAATATGAAACTAAATAATCAAGAAGAAAAGAAAAATTAGCATAAAATATAAAACTCAAAAAATAATAAAATAAATAACAATATTGACATAAATGACAGGAATTAAAAATGAACAGAAGAATTTAAATATGTCAGATAGGAAACCAAAATTACGCCTCTTTAAATATGCAAATCAATATAAATCGCCCTTAAGCTCAGCCTTCTGTGAAAAGACAATGGGAAAAGCACAGGGAAAATATAAGAATTTCAGCGAATACCAAGTGGAGGCAAAGGAAAAACATACTATTTGTTCAAATAAACCGTGGTATAATCAACAAAAGGAAGTTGATCGAGTGACATAGCATGTTGGAGAAACTTGAAAGCTCATATTCACAAAGTCGCACAGTGGCGGAAATAAAAAAGTTGTCAGATTTCAAAGTCACCGTGAAAAGGTGAGTTGTAGCCCACCGTCTGAGTGTCATATGAAAGCTTATTAGGGTACAGAGAAAAAAAAAAGGGCACATAGTGGGAAAAAACACGAAATGTCAACTTCAATCTCGAAATTTCCACTTTAATCACGTAGTTTATTTTGTCATTAAAGCAGAACATCATAAACTTCATCTTAAAGTCATTTAATTAACCAGTTTCTCTATGTGCCTATGTGTGTGAATCACTACTTGCTTCTTAAACCGACTCTCTTCCTCCGACTGGACACAGTGTCCATTACATTTGTGATATTACAGCTCTCTGAATAACTAAAATACTGAGATGTATACGTGATATCATTTTCATGATGATAGTTAAAGCACGTTATTAAACATGGGTTTCACGGCGCAGTGATTGTGCGCGACCTTCGATGAAATTATTTATTGCAGCAGTACTCATGGGTGGCTCTAGGCTTGTGAAAGAATCGGTGGCCTCTTCGCCTGCCAATGTCAATATGGTATCTTATGCACAGTGGATGGCCACATCCGTTGCAGACACTGCATAGCCGCCTCGTGCTCATGACACAAGCGTTTAACTTTTGTTGAAATTTGCCGCTGTGTTTTTAGCTGTGTCGTTATTTTCTCTTTCTGTTTTATATTCAATATATATTGGTGTGGCCGCCAAGTAATCGATCGCCACACAATCAGCTCTGTAATAGAAGTTAATCCATCTGTAAGCTTAGCGCCGATTCTTCAAAACGTTTAAGGAACATTGAAATATCTTCGTAGTACATGTTTAATTATTCTATCCTTCACGCCAGTCCCAGTGAAGAATATAGATTATTTAAATGAAGTTAAAGTTTTATCTGTATAATTTAACAAACATATTTTGTTGCATTTCATCTTAAAAATGATATTGTCATCATATGTAAATACGCGCATTATAAATTAGCTCAGGTTGTGAGATATAACTGTAGTGCAAGTTTACAGTGGGGTGATTGTACTTATAAGTACAAACAGTTCTACCAGGAGCAATTGATTGAGTGCATTTAAAGTTCTTGGGATGAAACTGTTTCTGAACCGAGAGGTCTGTACAGGAAAGGCTTTGAAACGTTTTGCAGTGGCTGAGACACCGTGTGCTTGATACTATATACCAATAATTCTCTTTCCGATCAGCTGCTGCTGTGATTTTCACACTCAGATACAGTGATATAAATACTCTGAGTGATGTAGTGAGAGTAATATGGAAAAAGATGATCCACTGTGGCAACTCCTAACGGGAGCAGCTGAAAGAAGAAGAAGAAGGTGCAGTGTGAGTAACAATGCTAAAGCAGGTATGGTATTTGGAATACTATGGCTATTCTATGGACCATTATATTGTTACTCACATCTGTAACAACCTTGCATGTATCTTTTTTGGGTTTTCTATTTTTGTAGCCATACTCCAAGTGTACAGGAGGCTGCCCCAAACCTTTTTCTGTGTCACAGTGTATTCTTTCCACAACATATATATAGTGTATATTTATATATATATATATATATATATATATATAAATATATATATATATATATATATATATATATATAAATATATAGCTGTCCCTCGTGTATATATATATAAACTACAAATATTGTGAATCACAGGAATTCATCCTAACATTTTCAAACCCACTTGTCTAGTTTAGGCAAGCAATCTGGAGTTTATCTAACACTATTAGTGTAATACTGAGTAACTTTTAGTGTTTGACTGTTTTTCACCCCAGTTTAGGTTTCTCTTTATGTTTGTAATTTTGCCCACTGTTGTGCCTTGATTTTCTTTGCATTTTGCTTTATATTTTTTGTTTCTTGCTGATTCCTAAGCCTTTTGTAAAGGGCTTCTGCAGCTCTCTATTTGCTGGTTGCCTTGACACAGCAGCACTTTGGAGGTGAGAGAGTTAAGTTGTGTGCAGTGCCCACCAATATGTTTGTCTGTTAGCCAGTGAGAAGTATGGGGTGATCAGAAAAGAAAGAAGAAAAAAGCTTCTGTGAATGTGTGTGTGTGGTAGATGGGGTACTTATTTACCAGCATGAATCAAGACTGTAAAGTGACAGCATGGTGACAGGCACTGAAGAACCTTGTTTAGAGCAAACATCTCATTAGCTTCAGTGTGGTGACTGATGATTTGACTGTTGACTGTGACGAGTTATGTGGTGTGAGTAATGGCGGACTTGGGAAAGCGTTTTGAGGGCTCATGAAGTAGACTTATTGATGCTGTGACTCAAAGTTGTAGACTTACTGGGTTACTTGTAAGAGCCATAAGTGTTTACAGAAAAACAGTTTATATTCCAGTGACTTACTGGTTCTTAAACTCTTTTTCTTACAACCCAATTTTGTCTTTTATGTGTCTTCACTAATTGAGATCCATGTAACCCAACCTCCTTAAAGAATCAACACCGATCAGAATCCGGGCGGGGGGGTTGAGATGTGGGCGATGGCTCTTGGAGAATTGTCACTGATCAACATCGGGGGGTGTCACCCTTGGAGAATCACTGTCAAGTGTCATTTGGAATGGGGATGCCCATTGGACAATTGCTAACATTATCATTCTGCAAGTGGCAGCCCATCTCAAGGCATTGCACAAACTTTTGCGGCCCTTATTCATTCAGTACTATTGTAATTCACGACCCATAGTTTCAGAAGCACTGCAGTGAATGAAGACGTCTCAGATGGCATTTACAAGGTGTGCCTTTTGCGTTAAGAATGCCATTAGGATAAAATAAACTTTACTTGCCAGAGCTTCTTTGCTGTGGCATTAGTTCTTGTAACTGTTCTCTTCTTCATTCTTCTCTTTGAGAGTTTTGCCATCGTCTGACCATCTAAATTTGGGATTCTTTTGATTTTTACTTTACCTTTGTTTTAGGATTTTAAGTTTTGGATTTGTGGACCTTTTGTTTACTAATTCATTAATTACTTTTTTTTCTTTATTGGTTGAATTTTAGAATTTGAAATTAGCGTTTTTGTATTGTACTGAATTCAATTGTCATTTAATTTAATACAATTTCATTCAGCAATGAAAGATTTTGTTTCAGAAAAATGTTTTAGTAGTTTTGCCATCCATTTTGGGTCCGATCATAAGAACTAGCTGGAAACCTAATAAATATTTCTAATATAAATAGAAAATTCTGACAAGCATTTAGTGTTTAAAATCTCTGACCTGGAGAGATGGAAAGAGAAAGAGAAAACGAGAAGTTTATTGGGATTTAATTCTCTTGTAAACTTGCCTTGAACATGTCTGGGCAGAAGTGCACACGTCCCCATAGCAGCTGCCCTGAATGCTCCTCTGACATGCTACCAAAGTTTTGGTTAGGTGCTTATAAACACAGAGTTATGACAAGAAACTTCAAAAGAAATGTCCTGGACAGAAAGAAAGAAAGAAAGAACTCATGGGGGGATCAGAGGGAGTAAGAACAAGGTCCAAATATCAAAAGTTGAGCCACAGTACAGAAACTGGATGCCTTGAACCTTCCTTTGACCCATGTGTATAATGAAGGATCCTTATAAGAAAATAAGAAAAATTCTGTGTTTAAAAAGAGCAAATTATAACCATCTTAAACTCAAGCCAGACAGAAATGAATAAAGGCAACCTAAAAGAAAACAAGAAAGAATGAAAAAAAAATGAAAGAAATAAATAAAGAAAGAAAGAACAGACAATTTAGAGTACGGAGAAACTGAAGCCACAAGCAAAGTGTATCTTGTCTTTTCACAATCAAAGGTGTCTGGACGTCTGGTTATGGAGTGGCTCTACTCTCCTTACAATCAGTCTCTCAAATTTATTACCACGGCAGTCTCCCCAAAGGGCTTAATGAGAACAAAAGACAATTTAAAACTGTGACACTTTCAAGAGGGGAAAAATATGCCTCAATCTGAAGAGCTGTCAACACAAATGAACATTTTCAAAAGATCTTAAGCATAACAGCGGGTGGCAGGGCTCACAGTCATTATCTACTTGGAATGTCTTCTCTCCTGTGTGCACTGCGGTTTCTTCTCAAGGTACTCCTGTTTTCCTGTCATATATGCCCCAAAGACAATCTGTTAAGTTGAAGGACAATTCCAAATCGGGGGCTGTGATGAACTGACACTTTGCCCAGCATTGTTCCCTGCATTGCACAAGATGCTGCCAGAATAAGGTCTCCTTCTATGTGACTGTGAATGTAAAGATGTGAACTTGAGAATGGCATGTTAACCCAGACAGGCCATCACATTACAAGGAAAATGCTTTTCTTCTGTACAAACATTAAACCAAAAAACTAATTATATATTAAGGGGGACCATGGAAATACTGTAGTAGTAACACATCTGGGTATGGTGCTGGTATCTTTTACCAAACAAGAGCTTGAAATAATGGAAAAGCAGGCAGGAACAATGATAATGGCACTGTGTTTGCCCCCAGCCGTAGGATGGCAGCACCTGTGTTGGCACATGGGAAATGTAGCTTAGATAGCAGGACCGCCTGGGACACTTCTATAATAAATTAAAGGCATGTTCACTAAATAAATATCCTCAAGGGGGATATTTTGGAAACAAAACATAGCCTGTGGTCTTCCGCTTACAAATGAGGAAGCTGTATAAAACCTGATAGAGGCAATCTCAGGGGTGAGGATTTGCATGCCAGACAAACACACAAACAGATATTTAGCTTTATATATTACACGACCTGACATCTAACACCTGCTCTAGTTGGTGGTTTCTACAGGCCTCTTTCAATGTCTCCAGCTCTCCCCACGTCATCAGAAAAATTGGCATTGCTGGGTTGTCTATTTGTATGTAGAAGTTCAAGAATGCATAGGTGAACAAGTCATGGAACAATGGAGTCCATTTAATGAAGGGTCCTGACCGTTGATAATGACTGATGTTTGTTTCCATAATCCTGAATAGGCTAAATAAAATTGTGTGGCCTAAAATGCTGAGTAATTTTCTGGAATAACATAACATTTTTTCTACAAGGATATGCTGGTGGGGAGTTGAGTGGGAACAGAAAGATAGCAATGCAATTTTTTATTTATCGTTTCTACCATAAGTAAGTAAGTAAGTGCCAACATAACAATAGACTCCATAGCCATAATACCTGGTAATAACATGAAATCTAAGTCAAAGCTAGCATATGTAACAATGTACTACCTTAACTTAAGACTACAAAATGTCAATAAAAATTTGGAAACAATGTCTCTATGACCAAACAGTGAACTTTGCGAGCTGGAATGTCAAAGGTCTCAATCACGAATAAAAGAGAAATAGATCTAAATGCCAAGATATTATTTTTACAGAAGGCTCACTTAATAAGCAAGGACCAGTTTTGGCTGCAAAGAGATGGGATTGGCCAAATTTTTCACTTCATCTATACAAAGAAAACTAGGGATGATAATTTTAATACACTGAAAAATTCCAATTTATAATTAACGTAAGACGTATTATCTGACCCTGAAGGGCGATATGTCATGGTCATAAGCAATTTTTTGATACTAAAGTTATCTTGATAAGTATCTATGCACCTAATGTGGATGATAGAGTTTTCATCCAAAATGTATTTGCATCTATTCCTAATGTGAACACTTATACAATTATAATGGCTGGAGACCTCAATTGTGTTTTAAATTCAAACCTCGATAGGTCTACAGTGGTGGTAATATCTAGTACTGCAAAAATAATTGCACAGTTTGTAATGGATCAGAACTTATCAGATTCATGGAGATTTTTAAATCCAAACCCAAGAGTATATTCCTTGTTCTCACCAGTATATCACTGTTACTCAAGAATTGATTATTTCTTCATAGACCATAATTTTTTGCCCATGTTTTGCCCATTATTAAATCTTGTAAGTATGACACTCCTCTGATCATGGAGCTTAAATCATTGTGCCCTACACACTCATCTCATAGCTGGCGTTTTAACAACCTGTGTCATTAGCGGATGACAACTCTACAGAATACATCTCTAAGCAAATTGATTATATTCTAGAGACAAATGCATATTTCAGAGGTCTCTGCAGGAACACTCTGGGAAACTCTGAGGGCATATCTTTCTCAAAAATAAAATTGGAAACTTAAAAGGCGCCTGAGTTAAGCAGTGAAATTACCAGAATAGACAGGTTTTCAATCAGAATTTAACCTCTTAAATAACAAAAGAAACACAACAGCTCTTCTTTAAATCATATCATCATCATTATTATGAACACGGAATGAAGGTAAATAAGATCTTAGCCCAACAAACCAACAAGCAAGAAGTCCCCAATGCAATAATAGTAATTAACAACACAGACAGAGATAAAATCATTGACCACAAAAATATAACCCACACATTTACAGAGTACTATAAGTCCTTATATTCTATTCAGTTTAAAGAAGATAAGACACAATTTTTTTGATTCATTCCAGATACCACAGATAGATAACGTTTAGTGCAGTGGAACTGGATAAACCAACGACACTCTCAGAATTACTAGATGCAATAAACTAACCACAAAGTGTGAGAGCAGCAGGCCCTGATGGCTATCTAGTGGAATTTTATAAAAAAAAAATCAAATAGGTTAGCTCCACTATTATTAGCAATATTTATAAAAGCTAGGGAAAACAAAATTCTACCTCAAACTTTTGCAACGCATTATCGTCTTTACTAAGAAAAATAAAGGCTTACTACAATGTGCATTATACAGACCAATCTCACTCCTGAATAATGACATTAAGATACTCTCCAATGATCTAGCGAGAAAAACTAATAGAGTGTAATATCACAAGACCAAACCAGATTTATTAAAGGCAGGACATTTAGCTTCTAATATTTGATGCTTGTTTGATGTAATATATTCACCTATTAAATCTAACAACCCAGAAATCTTATTACCTTTGGGTGCATGGTTGAATGAGACTACCTATTCACCACATTGCACAAATTTGGGTTTGGCCCCAATATATGTGCATGGATCAAACAACTTTATACTAATCCAGAAGCCTCAGTTTGCGTTAATAACATTATTTCAGACCACTTCAAACTAGAACGTGGTACTTGACAAGGATGTCCCCTCTCACCATTGCTCTTTGCAATGGCCATTGAGCCATTGTTTGTTCACCTTTGAAATTCTTATGAGATAAATGGAATTTTTAGAGAAGGACTTGAACAGAAAATATCACTATATGCAAATGATACGGTACTGTATATATCAGACACACAAAATTCTGTGCCAGTAATCCTATAAGCATTACCAAATTTTCAAAAGTTGTCTGGACTTAAAATGAATTTGAATAAAAGTGTGTTTTTTCCAGTGAATTCTCTAGCACACAATATTAGACCGGATACCGTGTCCCATTTATTTTAGCAGATAAGTTTAAATACCTAGAGGTAAATATCACAAGTAAATATAAAGCTCTACCTAACTTTCAGTTATACTACCTGGCAGCAAATATACTGGCCATAAAGACCTGGGGCCTCATGCATAACATGGCGTACGGACAAAAGCAGAAATGTGCGTATGCACAAAAAAATTCAGATGCATAAATCTGTGCGAATGCCAACTTCCACGTTCTTCCGCTACATAAATCCTGGTCAGCATGAAAAGTAATGCACGTGCACGCGCCTGGTGCCCCACCCCAACTCCTCCCAGAATTACGCCTCTTTGAATATGCAAATCAATATAAATAGCCCTTAAGCTCAGTGTTCTGTAAAAAAGGCAATGGTAAAAGCACGGGGGAAAACAGAAGAATTTCAGCAAATACCAAGTGGAGGCAAGGAAAAACGTACTATTTGTTGGTTTAAACAGTGGTATAAGCAACAAAAGGAAGTTTATTGAGTGACATAGAGTGTTCGAGAAACTCAAAAGCTCAAGTTCACAAAGTCGCACAGTGCCTGAAATAAAAAGAAGTTGTCAGATATCAAAGTTGCCATGAAAAGGCGAGTTGTAGCCCACTGTCTGAGTGTCATATGAAAGCTTATTAGGATACAGAGGAAAAAAAGGCACACAGTGGGGAAAAAGCATGAAATGTCAGCTTTAACCTCGAACTTTCCACTTTAATCACGTAGTTTATTTTGTCATTAAAGTAGAACATCATAAACTTCATCTTAAAATCGTTTAATTTATCGGTTTCTCAAATTCCATCGTAACTAAAGTAGCACATTAAAAGCTTTGTTTTGCATGTGCTCTTCTATGTACTCTATGTGTGTGAGTCACTATGTGCTTCGTAAATGGGCTTTCTCTTCCTCCGACAGGACACAAAATCCATTACATTCGTGATATCACAGCTCTCTGAATAACTAAAATACTGAGATGTACACATGATATCATTTTCATGATGACAGGTGTTAAAGCATGTTATTAAACATGGGAACACGGTGGCGCCGTGTCCAGAGATTTTTCCTGCCTCCCGCAAGATGCTTGCTGCGCCATGCGCGACGTTCAATGAAATAATTTATTCCAGCAGTACTGTCTCTTTCAAACGTACTAACTCCCAATTCCTGTCCTTCCTTTTCTTTCTCCAAGTACCCAATCTCCGCACAATCAGCTCTGTAATAGACGTTAAGCCAGCTGTAATCTGAGTATGCCAATTCTTCAAAACCTTTAAGGAACATTGAAATATCTCGATAGTACTTGTTTAATTATTCACGTCAGAAAAAGCAAGAATACAGCGCAAGGCAGGAACAATCCATGAACGGAGCTCCCTGCTAGCGCTGCGGCACCATGTCCTGGCATGTTTAATTATTAACAATATAGATTAATTGAATGATGTGTACAACATTTTATCTGTATAATGTAATAAACACATTTTGTTGCATTTCATCTTAAAATGATATTGTCATCATATGTAAATATGCGCTTTATAAAGTGGCTCAGGCTGTGCAATATTTATTATAACTGTATCGCAAGTTTACAGTGAGGTAATTGTACTTATAAGTACAAACAGTTCTACAAGGAGCACTTGATGGAGTGATTGAGTGCGTTTAGAGTTCTTGGGATGAAACTGTTTCTGAACTGCAAAGAAAGGCTCTGAAGCGTTTGCCATATGAAAGCAGTTCAATAGACAGCATGGCTGAGGCAGCATGTGCTTGATGCTGTATACTGGTAATTTCTCTTTCCAATCAGCTGCCGTACAGCTGTGATTCACACTTAGATACAGTGATATAAATACTCTGAGTGGTGCAGTGAGAGTAATATGGAAAAAGATGATCCGCTGTGGAAACTCCTAAGGGGAGCAGCTGAAAGAAGAAGAAGAAGGTGCAGGGAGAGTAACAGCGCTAAAGCAGCTATGGTATTTGGAATAGTTTGGCCAATCTGTGGACCATTATATTGTTACAGGTTAATTACAATCAGATGCCTTAAATTAATAAACAATATGCGGTTAATTTCAGTGTATTTAATTTAATTTCAGCTGCATCAGGGATGTGCACCTACAAAAGAAAGGGAAACCACACTGGAACAGTAGCATTGCTTTGGTGCTGGGTGCCGCCAATTTGTAAAGCCGGGCAGAGAACTTGCGTACGCCAGGGATTGAGCTAAGGTGAAAATATGCGTGGCTTTATGCCAAGTTTAGGTTTTATACATCGCAATTTGAGCATGGATACAGGAGTACGCAACATTTTTGTGCATACGCACCGTTTATACATGACGCCCCTGGACATCAACACAAATCAATTAATATACACAAGCCTGGTGTGCAATAGAATTTAAATTTTGCAGTACTTCTCTATATTCCTTGCTCTGTGCCCCAGTAAATACAAATTATCATCAATATACTAATAATCCAATTGATTTTCAAACACTCAGAATATGGAACCAATGCAGGAAGCACTTCAACATAGCAAAGGTTTTTCTTGTTGCACCTCTACATGATAATCACTTTTTTCCACCATCTCAAACATACGTAGTATTTAATGTCTGGAAAATGTCAGGGATTAAAATACTTAGAGATTTGTACATAGATAATGTCTTTGCATCCTATGAACAATTAAGCTTCCAATTTTACTTCTCAACAAAATTTTCAAATTAGAAACTTTGTTAAATGGAAACTGCCCAATTTTCCTCATCTCCAACCCATTTCTCTTCTAGAAGAAATGTTGATCAGTCTTGGAGACTTAGATAGCATCTCTGCAATACACAAAATCATTTTAAAGTCTCTTCCTTTCAAAGATCCCAGGGTATGGTGGGGAAAAGGCCTATCACATAATATTTCAAAAAAGGAGTGGAAGGTAGCCATGCACAGAGTACACTCGTGCTCCCTATGTGCAATGCACACAATCATTCAACTCAATTTTTTTTTATTGAGCGCATTTATCATTGTCTAAAATGTAGCCAGGCCAAGATTCAGCCTATGAACATTGAAATCTAGCTTCAGTCTCACTAGGCCACATTTTTTTGGCGTGCACCAAATCAACATCATTCTGGACAAAAATGCCTAACAGTTGGGCTTAAAGTGGAGAAGGACAAACAAATTGTAATTACCTTTACCTCACTGCTAGTACGTAGACTCAGTTGTAAGAATCTTACCCCACCTCTTTTAAGACAGTGGGTAATTGATGGTACTAAATGATCATAAATGATACTATTTGAAATTGGAAAAAATCAATTTCTCACTTACAAGATCTGTTCAAATTTGTTTTAATAAATGGCAGGATCTAATCAATAACATTTCAGAATAAGAATCTATATCGAGGAAAAGGATAAGATTTGCTCTTGTTGTTTCTCCTCTCTTACTCTTGGGTGGGGTTGAACTTTGGTTTGTTACATTTGATTACATGGAATGTTATTGACTTCAAATTAAAATCAGTAAAAATATATATAAAAAAGAGAATGTTGGTAAACTCCCATGACCTTAACAGGAACTTTTACTGGGATTATACTCATAATTCTATACCGTTTGCTTTTATATGGCTTGTTCAAAGTAGCCAAGTTTCACTTTGACACAATTCTTTTTTTTTATGGTTGTACGCCCTTTCTAAGTATATCAAGATTCAGTTTCAGTTTTCAGTTCTCATTCTGATTAATTAGTAATAAATGATGCAGCAGTCATGCAGACAGTCTGATATTTTGCTACCACAAAACATTGAGCAATAAACAAAAAAAATGTCATCAGTGTGCCAACTAGTCTGCTTGACATTGAGTCCATTAGACAGCACATCCTAAAGATGAGGGGGAGTCCATACTGACTTGTAAAGGAGCACATAGTGGAGCACTGTTTGAATCTGTCCTTACCAATGGAAGCTGCTGTTCATGAAGTATTCTTAAAGAAGAACTTGTAAGATGGAGCATCCATTTTGTTTTCAGAAAGTCAGAACATCTAAATTATAAACATTAATTCTGCCTCAATAAATGAACAAAAAAGCTAATACACATGGGAAAATTATAAGAAGCACCCAAGGAAAACTGAGCTAATAAAGTAAGTCAAGTATGTATCTCTGCAGCTGAATGTTGAGTAGGTGGGCAATGCCAAGTGGGAGGAGACATACTTAATGGGTAGGGCCAAGTTTTCAAAATAGAAGTTTGTCACAGATGAAGTTGTCAAAATAAATGTTTGCCAT
The DNA here is from genome assembly GCF_016835505.1 of Polypterus senegalus. NCBI lineage: Eukaryota > Metazoa > Chordata > Cladistia > Polypteriformes > Polypteridae > Polypterus > Polypterus senegalus. Next base: position 67,792,761 of record NC_053156.1, read on the forward strand.
GAATTCTCTGAAGTTCTCCCAGCTTATCCTACATATAATAGGGAAAATATTCAATTTAAACAGAATTGACGGGATATACTGCAACAAGAGTCAACAAGCCATGTTCCCAAAACACAGACCTAGACCAAGAACAACCAGCTTAAGGGTATGTTGATTTCAAGTTGTCATTTTTTAAACTTCACTTCTTGCTGAGAATGTTTTCAGTCTGCTTTGCATGCTACAGTCTACTTTTAATGACGATTTAAAGTGCACACTCTAGTGTCAAGTTCACACTTTCAGATTCGATCACAGCCGCCTGCCGTTCCAGGGCACTGGGTTTGTGTAGCGGTACATCATTTTTCAGCTTTCATTTCACATTCTGGATTTTTAATGTGAATTCTTCACTTCACATTCTACATTTTTAATGTCACTTTCAGGTCATCACATTTTCCTCATCCTATGCTCTCAACTTAGTGTTCATTTCATGCCGTCACTTTCTCTTCATTCTATTCTCTCCCTTTCTATTTTTCGTTTCATTCTCTGCATTTTTAATCTTCATTTTAGGCCGTCACCTTCCTATTCTTATTGCTTGTTATTTGCCTCACCTTCCCATTAATAGTAGCATTTACGTACAGTATGTCTCCAATATGTCATGTTATTGGAATATGTGGGAATTTTAATACACAGAACAATTCCAATTTATAATATTAGACATAGTATCTGATCCTGAAGGGCGATATATCATGGTGATGGGCAATTTATTTGATACTAAAGTGATCTTTTTTAAGTAACTATGCACCTAAATGTGGATGAAAGAGTTTTCTTTCAAAATGTAATTGCATCTATTCCTTATCTAAACACTCATAATATTATAATGGCTGGAAACTTCAACTGCATTTTAAATCCAGACCTGGATAGGTCTACAGTGATGATAATATCTAATACTGCAAAAATAATTACACAGTTTGTAATGGATCCCTGATACATGCGAGCAAGCAACGTCCCAATAAACTACTGGTTTGGTTTTCTGCTTGAAGATGTAATACACTTAACAGACAGTTCTTCGGATTCATAAGTTGACAACTGAAATACAGGCCATATTTCCCATTAAATCGGAACTGCCTTTGAATTACTTGAACGATTCACACCATCAGCCACCAGGTGGCCAAAACATCTGGTGTGTTATTTTACTTTTTACAGGGGAATCAACAGATCATACAAGAATAAAGACAAAAAAATAAAAATCATAAGTAAATGTGTTTATTAATCTTAGCATACTCTTTGCACAGGTGAATCTTTGGTTTTCTTTGGACTTCCTATTCACTTTATGTCATGACAAATCAGACGTTAACAGGCCATAAACCCCTCCTACTCGACACTGTAGTCCCTCCCTCTCGACATTCGGCTCCTGGCTACAGCGTTAGCCTTCTCAAGTAAAGTGCTGAGACTACATAACTAAACCAATGACTGCATAGCTCCACTCACTGGCTATCCCTCATTGGCCAATGCTCTACTAAACTAATTCAGTTTCTCCTCTTAGTGACTAAAAATCCCAACACCCAAAATGGAGCTGACACCAATCAGTGTGTTTACATGCGCTTTAATAACCCAGCTATTCACAGAAATCTGGTTTCAAAAATGGCATTTAAATCCTCATTCCAGTTCGAGAAACCAGAATATTGGCCTCTGAGAAACCAGGATAACACACATAGATTTCTCCCCAAGTAATTCAACTATTTAGCCATAAAAACCCTTATTCGGGTTAAAGTTAAGAATTTCATGGTCTGCACATGTCCGTTGTACTCTGCATGTTTTTGCTTCACAAATGCTTTTAGCAGCCACTGGTCGAAAAAGGTGGAAATATCCACAAAGATCAATCTCCTGAGGTAAACGTTCAGGCGATCGCATTATTATTTCTCCTGTTTGAAATAATCTGTCTCAATATTTCAGAAATCGCTAAATTTCTGTTGATGTGCTGAACTTGGCAGCACAATCTCATTAGCAGTGTTGGGGTTAACAAGTTAAAAGTAACGTGTGTTAAGTATTCCGATTAATTTTTAAAGTAACGTGTATTCTAATGTAATACTTGTTTTATTGAAGTAAAAATACCTACATTTTTATTAACCCAGCAGCACTGGGTCTAAGACAAGAAGAACAAATACTGGTATGTCAGTCCTTAGCGTGGCTCAGTCACACAGCCCAGCAGAAGAGTGTGCTGCATGCATTCCGATAACCGAAACATAAAATTAAAGGGTCAATTTAGTTTTAACCCCGTTGTTAGCTGTTGATACAGTATGCTGAAACAGTGTGATCAGGTGACACAGCGGCCAGTGCTCATGTTGTGAATCAGTGACGCAGGTTGTGAATGTAAAAAGGGGGCAGATGTAATTTACTTAGGACTACGCATATTTGTAAAATACAAGAAACTGGCTTCATGCTGATTTTCACATTCACGGTGGACAATGATGACATTTAACTCTTTTTTGTGCAGTTTAATGATGGACAGTTTGTCAAAGAAGAACTCCAGAATTGTACTTGCGTATGTAAATGGAGGTTTTTAAGAAACCAAGTTTCTGCCTTAACCAGGTCACTCACTTTATCCTGGTCACTTCTGTGATTTCCCTGGCACAGTGGTCATTGGTCACTTGACACCTCCAGATGGCATCTCATAAATAAAGAAAATCTAAACAGAAATAGAAATTAACTTTACTAATTAAATCATAATGAAGAAAAAACTTCTAGAAATTGAATCTTTTCTGTGAAAACCACAAGATAAACAAAAAGTCACACATATAAAAGTGTTTAATATTACAGTCCCATAGAAGCTACACCATTCTGTAATAGGCATCTGAGAGGTCTATCATTGCCACCACTTCCTGACAGACGGTTCTAACTTGACAGCATTTACGTAAGTCTAATCCTAATGTTAATTTAAACCTTTAGAGCAATTTTTGTGGGATGGCTAGAGCAGTGCTGCTCCCGAGTCCTGAATTTAAATTCTATGCCTGTATACTGTCAGGTGAGGTTTTCTACACATGAGTTCTCTCCGAGGCCTCTGGCTTCCTATCACATCCAAAAGACAACTCAAAAGTGGCCATGCAAGTCAACTCCTCTTTAGTTTATTTAAAGATTTCTGTATACGTCATCAAGCTTTTCATTTTATTTGAATTTATTTACTTATAGATTAAAAGGGTTTTCACCTGGATGGCACTCCATATATATATTAAAGCTAAATACCACTGACTCACTCATCTCAAAAATCTCCTGAACCATGAGGACTTGGGACTTGAAATTTGGAATGTAGGTTACCCTTGGCCCATAGGTGCTCGGTAAGAAATGGTTTTAAAAATTTCGTGATCCAAGTGCGAAATTTCTTATAGTTTTTTAGACCCGTTTGTATGTACGTCTGCTTTTCATGAGAGAACTACTTAACGGATTTAGATCGTTTTTTTTTCTATAATTTGCTTGAACATTCCGTTGATTTTGTGACTTTCTCATTGTGCTAAGTATCATAGTTTGCTTGCAGTACTAATTTATTTGCACAAATCTGAGAGAGATGCAGCAGGCTGAGGGGAGGGGGACGGGTCCTCCTCACTCACATGTCTACCTCGGGGTGTAACCTTAACTCTGCATAGTTAGCGAACGAGAGAACTACTTCATGGATTTAGATCTTTTTTTTTTCTATAATTTGCCTGAACACTCTGGTTGATTTAGCGACTTCTCCCATCTTGCTAAGAGTCATAGTTCGCTTGCAGATGTGATATATTTGTGCTAATCCAAGACAGAGGCTGCGGGCCGAGGGGAATGGGGAAGAGTGACGTCAGGAGTGGGGAGCTGGGCAGGGCCTTCCTCACTGTCCTGTTTCACTAATATGCAGGTGAATTAATATATAATATATATATATGGGATACATTATCTACCAAATAATATAAAGAGTGCACAATACGTGTTTCATCCTTATTGGGGCTCATCAGATGTGCACACTTTTGCATCCCCTTAAGGGGACTGAACCTCAGGCATCAGCATCTGAGGTGATGTCTCTGACACTGTGCCACAGTGGCAGGTTTGCTTATTTGACAGGGTGAAGATCTGAGTATTACATTTTTTGAACTCTGAATCGCAGTCTGTTTTTTATTAGATGGTTACCTACCACGTAACACTTGTGGTTGGTCGGCCAGTCGGTAAACATACACCACATCTTCTCAGTTGCGAGAAGCAGATCATAGATATCTGAGAAAGCAGCTGCCAAATAATACAAAGAGCACACCTCAACACTTCCTTGACATTTCAGGTGTTCTTTAAATCCACATATTTCACCCTAATTTGGGCACTTTTGCATCCCCTTGCGGGGATCGAACATCAGATCTATGAGCATTCTTGCAACTGAGAGAACGTAGTGGATGTTTGCTGACTGGCTGATCAACCTCAGCTGTTGCCTGGTATGTGACCACCTAATAATCAGATTGTGATTCAGAATATTTAGACATTTGGTTTAGTAAAAGCTACAATCTCTAATGAACATATTCCCAGGAAGCATACATCCCCTGTAGGATTCAGTGAAGTCATTACATTGTTGCTACAGAAAGATGGCAAAGCCCTCAGTAACATGTTTGAGCTTTAAAGCAATAACATGAAGACCTGGAACCAAAACTACATTTTGCTTGAAAAAGCTTTGCGGGGAGTTTAGTTTTGCTAATGCCTGACTTTTGGCTTCTAGTTTTAGTTAAATGTAGTGTATCTTTATGTACCAGTGCAGGAAAACTTCCACTCTTAACTCTTAAACCAGTCAAATAAAGCCAAAACAGATGAATGGATGATTGTACAAGCTGTGAGGTGAGTGCTTGTATGTTGTATATCTATCTGTGAAACGTGTCAAAGTGCAAACTGCTCAGCGTCTTGCTAGGTGTGCCAGTGCAGCTGAGGGGCTCGCTGTTTGTATTGAAGTGCTGTCAGACATGTGGCGACCGGGTGAAGACCACAATTCTGAATTCCTACAATCTGCTGTCTGCATAACTTGATCACAGGTTAGGTTTTTCATTTAGTCTAACTTTAATTTAACTCAGCACTTTCATTTTATGTAAAACAATTTCCATTGACTGTCTTTGGGTACTGTACATACAGTGGTGTGAAAAACTATTTGCCCCCTTCCTGATTTCTTCTTCTTTTGCATGTTTGTCACACAAAATGTTTCTGATCATCAAACACATTTAACCATTAGTCAAATATAACACAAGTAAACACAAAATGCAGTTTTAAATGATGGTTTTATTATTTAGGGAGAAAGAAAATCCAAACCTACATGGCCCTGTGTGAAAAAGTAACTGCCCCCTGAACCTAATAACTGGTTGGGCAACCCTTAGCAGCAATAACTGCAATCAAGCGTTTGCGATAACTTGCAATGAGTCTTTTACAGCACTCTGGAGAAATTTTGGCCCACTCATCTTTGCAGAATTGTTGTAATTCAGCTTTATTTGAGGGTTTTCTAGCATGAACCGCCTTTTTAAGGTCATGCCATAGCATCTCAATTGGATTCAGGTCAGGATTTTGACTAGGCCACTCCAAAGTCTTCATTTTGTTTTTCTTCAGCCATTCAGAGGTGGATTTGCTGGTGTGTTTTGGGTCATTGTCCTGTTGCAGCACCCAAGATCGCTTCAGCTTGAGTTGACGAACAGATGGCGGACATTCTCCTTCAGGATTTTTGGTAGACAGTAGAATTCATGGTTCCATCTATCACAGCAAGCCTTCCAGGTCCTGAAGCAGCAAAACAACCCCAGACCATCACACTACCACCACCATATTTTACTGTTGGTATGATGTTCTTTTTCTGAAATGCTGTGTTCCTTTTACGCCAGATGTAACGGGACATTTGACTTCCAAAAAGTTCAACTTTTGTCTCATCAGTCCACAAGGTATTTTCCCAAAAGTCTTGGCAATCATTGAGATGTTTCTTAGCAAAATTCAGACGAGCCCTAATGTTCTTTTTGCTTAACAGTGGTTTGTGTCTTGGAAATCTGCCATGCAGGCCGTTTTGCCCAGTCTCTTTCTTATGGTGGAGTCGTGAACACTGACCTTAATTGAGGCAAGTGAGGCCTGCAGTTCTTTAGACGTTGTCCTGGGGTCTTTGTGACCTCTCGGATGAGTCGTCTCTGCGCTCTTGGGTAACTTTGGTCGGCCGGCCACTCCTGGGAAGGTTCACCACTGTTCCATGTTTTTGCCATTTGTGGATAATGGCTCTCACTGTGGTTAGCTGGAGTCCCAAAGCTTTAGAAATGGCTTTATAACCTTTACCAGACTGATAGATCTCAATTACTTCTGTTCTCATTTGTTCCTGAATTTCTTTGGATCTTGGCATGATGTTTAGCTTTTGAGGTGCTTTTGGTCTACTTCTCTGTGTCAGGCAGCTCCTATTTAAGTGATTTCTTGATTGAAACAGGTGTGGCAGTAATCAGGCCTGGGGTGGCTACGGAAATTGAACTCAGGTGTGATACACCACAGTTAGGTTATTTTTAACAAGGGGCAATTACTTTTCACACAGGGCCATGTAGGTTTGGATTTTTTCTCCCTAAATAATAAAAACCATCATTTAAAAACTGCATTTTGTGTTTACTTGTGTTATATTTGACTAATGGTTAAATGTGTTTGATGATCAGAAACATTTTGTGTGACAAACATGCAAAAGAATAAGAAATCAGGAAGGGGCAAATAGTTTTTCACACCACTGTATGTGCAAATGTAAAACAGTTAAGAAATACGTCAAAGCAGCTGATATTACAGCATAAAAAGCCAAAAAACCAAAAGTATCAACAGCTACACAAAATTACAATTATAACAGATAAAATATTATATGTATTTTCTGGTTATCTAAATTCAATCTGGGGTGCCAAGTAAAATGGATTTTTTAAATAAAGTTTTAGCTCCTTATTCTTATAAGGAAGTGGCCAGTCATGCCAATGCCACAAATACCTTCAGTCACAGTTGCAGTGACACCGAGTGTCACTATAGGACACAATCATGAGATGAAAAGATGGTGGAAAAAGTTAAACAGCTTATTGTAAAAGCAACATAAAGAGCGGCAGCAGCCCCTCTAATAAGAGCACACTATTCCAAAACCTTCTAATGCTGTATCACCGGGGTCTCTGAAGTCACCCTGGAGGTCCGTAGTGACTGCAGGTTTTTGTTCCAACCTAGTTTCTTAATGAGAAGTCATTTATCGCTCAAGTGACATTTTCATGCTATGCATTAGTTGTCTCACTTGTTACGATTTTGAACACTTTAATTGCTTAGTTTGGTCCTAAACAGCTGCATTCACTGCTTTTAATGGCTTCTTATTAGCAAATGACAAAAGAGCGAGCAGTTCTCCGTTCACTCCACTGTGTATTTATCCTGACATTCCAAGAAAACTTCACTTTGGAGCCGTTTGAGGCGACTTAACTGAGATGCACGTCTCTACATATTTAGTATAAGACCTGTGACCCGTGACTCATACACATTAATGAGTCATTTTACCAGCGTGTTGTGGAAGGCGCTATATAGCGCCCGACCCGGCACAGACTTACGCAGAGGCACGTGCAACATAAACAGTCTTTTTATTTTTCTTCAGCTGGAGGGCACATCTTCCCCGTAATCCCTCCAGCCACAACACAGTCCCATAAGCACTTAATACCGCACAAACACTCTTTTCGGTCCAACTTGGCACCACCACTCCTCCCAGGCAACCTCGTTCTCTTCCTCCCGATTCTGGCTCCTGAGTGGTAGATGCTGGACTTTTTATAGCCCATCTGGAAGTGCTCCAGGTGCTTGATCACCTGTGGCTAATTGCACCTCCGGGAGGGGCTGCAGAGATGTCCAGGTGGGTTCCTGGCTCCATGCAGCACCCCCTGGCGGCCACCCCAGCTCCCCACAGGGTTGTGTAGAACTCCATCTCCCATGAAACCCTGCGGGAAACTGAGGCACCATCGTCAGCCAGGGAGGCTGTCACCAAACGTCCCGAGGGAGGTAGTGAGATGTCCATAGCTGCTCCCCCGGAACATATACAGAAGGGGCGTCCCAGCCGGGCATGGAATCCAGCCGCCTGTCAGAGTGTCAATACGCCACTGCACAAGGATGGATAACCTATTTACTGATGTTTTATAAGTGTTACAAAGACCAAAAGAAGCCTTTGTTAAGGACTTGTTACATAAGGGTAAACAAATAATAGATGCATTAGATGCAGTACCTAAACCGAAGGGTTGCCAAAGTTTGTTTTAAATTAAGAAAACAAAAAACAAAGGCTGTTGGAATCCACAAACTCAGATGAGGAAGTGCCCAAAATGGGAACCGTGTAGCCTGTCTCATCGTTAAATGCAGTTCACAACCTTCTAATAATATGGAGCTGTCCTAATGATAGAAATGACTGAAATGGTGACAAAAACAGTACAAAATGATTCACAAGAACAAAAGTAACCTTTCAGTCAAAAAGCTAATAAGTGATTCAGAATGTAGGGCTTCAGAAACCTCCAAAACGAGTGAATCTAAAACTATTAATAACTTCAGTAACAACAGTCATAACAACAATGACCATTTATTTTTGTTTAGCTCAAAACACACAAACAATGTCTCAGTGGGCCCTGTTTGTTGACAGTCCCCCCAGTCTTGACACTCTAAGAAGACAAGAAACAATTTCCAAAAAAACTCTTATAGGGACAGAAAAAATGGAAGAAACCTTGGGAAAGGGAGGGTAAAAAACAACACACAAAACAGGATACAAGTAATCCTCTTCACAGAGCTAGATGGCCAGTCTATCAGAAATACAATACAACGGTACAAACCACTTTGTTCTTGCACAGCGCTCCTCACCAACTGCAGACGCAGAGTGCAGCGACAGCTCTCGAGATCATACCACTCACTAAATACATAACATTACATATGAGGATAGAGATTTGTTCAAATAAACCAAAAAACAAGCAAAAACCAATTAACATAAATGATTAAGAAAGATAGAAACAGGAAGATGTGTGTAGTCATACCAGAGCAGAAGGGAGGGCATTACTGGGGGCAGCATGTTCTGCAAGGTTACTGCAGGCCTCACCATGGCTAAAGGCTAAATAGGCATGGACCCAGGGTTGACCACCTGCAACCCGAAACTGGACGAGAAACACTGGTTTAGTTTGATATGTGGTGAGCTTAATCCATGACATGGACATCAAGCGGAGGTTAGATAACCAAAGGTAAGCACCTCCAGTCCTCTTCTGTAGTCAATTCCTGGGTCTGTAAAGGAACAAGAGACTGCAGCAAAGCATACAGAGTGTGACCACTTCTCCACTAAGCCCCAACCCTCACAGACAATGTTACCCAACACAATTCCTGGTTCAAATAAAGTAGTTTTTATTTACCAACAACACTTTTAAACACAAACACCAGCCTAATACTTCAACACAAACAAATGTTCTTCCTCCTTCCAACTCCAGTTGGCTCCCAACTCCGACACTCCAATGTAAGGCAGTGGGCTCTGGGAATTTTTCCAGTGCCATACTGTGTCCTCTTAGAAGCACTTCCTGGCCATATGGAAACCAGGGAGGTCCTCGGCAAACAATGACCTCTAACGGCAACTATGGACCCCAGCAGGGTTGCACTTCTGGACTCCAATTCTTATGTACCCCTGTGGGTGTTCAAACAGGGACACCACAGGGGGACCACTGCCACCTGTCTTATAGGAGATGAAACTGCTCCTGGCCTTCAGCTTCCGCTGCTCCATCTTTTTAATGACTTTGGTTGGGCAAGAATGTGTTTCCAGATCCAGACGACATATTCATCTGTCCATCCACTATGGCCTCCCATCCATGCAAGAAACTATCTTCCATCCTGCCTCTCCTACGTCTTGGGCGCTTACAAGAGTGACATGAGCTATGACAAGGGGTTAGAACAATCAAATGAGTGTCTTGTAGCCCGTATAGAATGTGAAGTGACCCCAGAAATGGCAGTCTCCTTCTCAAAGCACATAACGTCTATGAGGTGAAAATGACCAAGGGTCTCTGAGCAAATGCATTTAATCTTACTAAGAGCATGTAAAGGGACACCGCATACCCACATTAAATGACTCTTAGCACGACTTTGCCTTTTCTTGCCTGTCGTCTGAGTCAGAGACAACTAATGATGAGCCATCTATTCAAAACTGAATTTGTTGCAAAAGCTAAAATTTCATTTTGCAACAAAATTCACAAAACAAATGATGTTGATCTGGTAGTATAAGAGCCAATCTCAGAAAGTTAATGTTAATGTTAAATTCACATAAGCGTCTGCTTAATTTCAATAGAATATCAGCTTCTCATAGTTACTTAGATAATGGTGTAGTCTTTAACATGACATTTAACTTTCTTAGCTCTACCTATAAAAACAGAGGGTTAGTTAAGTTAATTAGGAGAAAGTCTCCCTGCTAGAAGTACGGACTGTTAGATTCGTTTACAAACAGAACATTGGAGTCTTCTGACCACTCTGATCATCCCCTGATCTTTCTACAACCTTTATTCAACATTAAAACATTCGAAAGTAAGACTAGATAGAAAGAAAAATAAAACAAGTAAGCCTAAACAGAACTTTCTTTAAAAATGAATTTTTCTTGTCTTTGTAATATCAAATATCAAACTGTTTGTTTTGAATTTTACTAACATTTTTTAAATGAAAATGTTTGTATTGTGGAATTATTTGACTGCGCATCACTCTATTGCCAGAATTGTTCGATTCAGTAAGCTAAAGCTGCAGAATGCACCTACAGGTAGTATGATTATGGGAGGTATTTTCTGCAAAAAAGGAAATGAAATTTAAAATTATAAAATGAAGATGCAGTCTCTCTTTTGCAATTTCATTTTCAAAGTCTATGCACAAAAATGCTGCAAAAATTAAAACCAAAATGAAACATTTGCAATTTCATTTTCAGTCTGTACAGCAATGAAGCTGCAAAAATGAAAAGTAAAACGCAAAGAAGCACTGGCGTCACCAGCTGCTCGTCGCATTTTCATTTGCAAATTCTCAACATGCAAACAGCGCGGGGCAATGGGTGGGGCTTTGAACCGCAATTTCCCACAATCCTTTGTCCTTCGTAGCTGTAGTCACTTCAATCGACAGAAAATGTTTTACTTTGAATGTGTTTAATTCACATGATTTTGATGCTTTCACCTCCGTACTGCGAGCTTCACAGCAAAACTGTTTCATAAAATCCGAAGACTATGCGTAATTGCACTTCTGTAGTAATTAATGTGCTATTTAATTACAATATTTAACAGGAGAAAAATTAGCTTTTATTACGTCATAATTTACATTTATTTAAACTGAAGTGGAAACAGAATGCTTTGTATTTTTGTTTTTTTGTAGTATTTTATAATTTATCCGTCTACAGTTTTCACCACCTCCTCCTACATCCTATTCCCCTGCAGTTGGTCGACATAAATTACGGCACATTTTTTAAAAAATACACTGAGCTCCTCCATGATGATGTGAACGAGTGCTACAAAAAATTGATTTTATTGGTGTGTTTTGGGTTGTCATGAACTGCCTTTTTCTTGTTAAGGTTGCAAGGTGAGATCAACCAGAACTGTGCAGTGTGTGAGATCTCCAGGTCAAAGGTCAGTGTCATGCACTTCTCGGTTGTCCAAGTTCGTGTAAACAATTTAAAACCATTGCTTTATTTTTTAAGTTTTGTGTCGATTTCTGTTTACAAACTTTTTCTGAATTTTGACTTTGTCCTTCAGTTTACATCTTAGCTCTGTTGACTGGTTTTCGACTTTATTGTTCTTCCTTCTCAACAATTTTGGTTTGTTGTTTTAAACGTGTTTCCTCGATTCTCAATCTTCCTGGTTGATCCTGGTTGCTTATATTACCAAGTCCCACCTGCTAATTCTGTTCTCACTTCAGACGACTGCCATTTTGTGCAGTTAATGTAGGAGTAAATACAGAAGTGTGAATGAGACTTTAGGGAGCAGAATTTCTTGTTTCACTCCAAAAAATATGTACAAATTTCCAAAAAGGCTCTTTTTAGTGACTTTCATGATTGCATGTGCAATAAAATGGGGCTCGTTTGCTTATCATTATGGACAACAATAGAGTGCACCTTGCTGATAAAATGATGATAAAAACAATATTAAATTACAGAGTGATAAAATCGCAGGTATAACAGACAATAACTTTGTATAATGTTAACATTTACCTGGGGTGGAATTGAAGAGATACATAGTGTGGAGGAGGAACGATCTCCTCAGTCTGTCAGTGAAGCAGGACAGTGATAGCAGTCTGTCGCTGAAGCTGCTCCTTTGTCTGGAGACGATCCTGTTCAGTGGATGCAGTGGATTCTCCATGATTGACAGGACCCTACTTAGCGCCCGTCACTCTGCCACAGATGTCAAACTGTCCAGCTCTGTGCCTACAATAGAGCCTGCCTTCCTAACAAGTTTGTCCAGGCGTGAGGTGTCCTTCTTCTTTATGCTGCCTCCCCAGCACACCACCGCATAGAAGAGGGCGCTCGCCACAACCGTCTGATAGAACATCTTATTGCAGATGTTGAAGGATGCCAGCCTTCTAAGGAAGTACAGTCGGCTCTGTCCTCTCTTGCACAGAGCATCAGTATTGGCAGTCCAGTCCAATTTGTCATCCAGCTGCACTAGCAGGTATTTACAGGTCTGTACCCTCTGCACACAGTCGCCTCTGATAATCATGGGGTCCAGGAGCGGCCTTGGTCTCATAAAATCCACCACCAGCTCCTTGGTTATGCTGGTGTTCAGTGGTTTGAGTCGCACCATTTAACAAAGTCCTTGATTAGCTTCCTGTACTCCTCCTCCTGCCCACTCCTGATGCAGCCCACAATAGCAGTGTCGTCAGCGAGCTTTTGCACGTGGCAGGACTCCGAGTTGTATTGGAAATCCGATTTATATAGATTGAACAGGACCGGAGAAAGTACAGTCCCCTGAGGCTCCTGTGCTGCTGACCACAATGTCAGACCTGCAGTTCCTGAGACGCACATATTGAGGTCTGTCTGTAAGATAATCCACGATCCATGCCACCATGTATGAATCTACTCCCATCTCTGTCAGCTTGTCCCTAAGGATCAGAGGTTGGATGGTATTGAAGGCGCTAGAGAAGTCCAAAAACATAATTCTTACTGCACCACTGCCTCTGTCCAAGTGGGAGATGGATCGATGTAGCATATAGATGATGGCATCCTCCGCTCCCACCTTCTCCGGGTATGCGAACTGTGGAGGGTCGAGGGCATGGCGGGCCTGTGGCCTCAGGTGGTGAAGCAGCAGCCGCTCCAAGGTCTTCATCACATGTACGTCAGAGCGACAGGCCGGAAGTCGTTCAGCTCACTAAGACGTGATACCTTTGGGACAGGGGGGTGATACAAGATGTTTTCCAAAGCCTCGGGACTCTCCCCTGTTCCAGGCTCAGGTTGAAGATGCGCTGTAGAGGACTCCCCAGTTCCAGCGCACAGGCCTTCAGCAGTCGTGGTGATACACAATCTGGACCCGCTGCTTTGCTGGCACGAAATCTCCTCAGCTCTCTGCTCACCTGTGCTGCTGTAATTGTGGGTGGGGATGTCTCACCTATGCTGGTATCAGCAGAAGGATGGTTGGAGGATGCAGTACTCCGAGGTGAGAGTGGGTTAGGGTGGTCGAACCTGTTGGAGAAGTTGTTCATCTGGTTTGCTGTCTCCATGTCTCTGTCGATGGTGGCACCCCGCTTCGAGCTGCAGCCAGTGATGATCTTCATCCCATCCTACACTTCCTTCATGCTGTTATTCTGCAACTTCTTCTCCAGCTTTCTCCTGTACTGCTCCTTAGCCACCCTGAGCTGGACTCGGAGTTCCTTCTGCATCCGCATGAGCTCATGCTGATCACCGCCTTTAAAAGCCCTTTTCTTCTGGTTCAAAAGGCCCTTGATGTCACTTGTAACCCATGGCTTCTTGTTAGCATATGTAAACGCTGGCCCCGGCACAGACAGACGGACAACATATTTTCACCCAACACACCGTTTATTATACACTATATACAATATCAAGTCCAAATCACGTGCACTCACAACCCCAGCGCCCTTGGCACTGAATCCCCCAAAGTCCAGGGCCCACAGTCTCTGTGCCTTTGTCCTGGCCGCCTCCTGTCCTCTCTCCAGCTCTGTCCACTTCCACCCGACATCCACTGCTGACTGGAGGGAGGCGGCCCCTTTTATGGGGAGCTTGATGGGCTCCAGCTGCTCCCCGGCACTTAACGGTGGCCACACCCCTGTGTGGCAGAAGTGCCGGCTGCGCACCCAGAAGCCGTCCGTGTCTCCCCGGTCGTCTTCCCCGGCACTTCCTGGTGTGGCGGAAGTGCTGGGCTCCCGGAATAAACAGGCACTGGGGCGCCGCCTGGCAGTGGCCACGGGTCCCTACAGGGCTGGGCTTCCAAGCCCTGTACCCGAGGCCCCTGTCTAACCAGGACGGACGCCCCCACTCGGTCTGGAGGAGGCTCCATCCCCGGCTGAGGGCCACACGGGATGAACCGGCATCGGGGCGCCGCCTGGCGGTGGGCTCACGGCCCCTACAGGGTAGGGCTTCCATGCCCTCGACCCGTGGCTCCCAACAGAACCAGGACGGACGCCCCCTCGCGGTCTGGAGGAGGCACAAGCCCTCCTCACGTCCTCCTGGGCGTCCCGGCCGGGGACCACACATAGCAGCATACTGTTCTTTTGACTGCTGATGACTGATCAAGAACCCTGAGGGTTGGTTCACTTGGCAGTTTTTAGTGACTTTCATGATTGCATGTGCAATAAAATGGGGCTCGTTTGCTTATCATTATGGACAACAATAGAGTGCACCTTGCTGATAAAATGATGATAAAAACAATATTAAATTACAGAGTGATAAAATCGCAGGTATAACAGACAATAACTTTGTATAATGTTAACATTTACCTGGGGTGGAATTGAAGAGATACATAGTGTGGAGGAGGAACGATCTCCTCAGTCTGTCAGTGAAGCAGGACAGTGATAGCAGTCTGTCGCTGAAGCTGCTCCTTTGTCTGGAGACGATCCTGTTCAGTGGATGCAGTGGATTCTCCATGATTGACAGGACCCTACTTAGCGCCCGTCACTCTGCCACAGATGTCAAACTGTCCAGCTCTGTGCCTACAATAGAGCCTGCCTTCCTAACAAGTTTGTCCAGGCGTGAGGTGTCCTTCTTCTTTATGCTGCCTCCCCAGCACACCACCGCATAGAAGAGGGCGCTCGCCACAACCGTCTGATAGAACATCTTATTGCAGATGTTGAAGGATGCCAGCCTTCTAAGGAAGTACAGTCGGCTCTGTCCTCTCTTGCACAGAGCATCAGTATTGGCAGTCCAGTCCAATTTGTCATCCAGCTGCACTAGCAGGTATTTACAGGTCTGTACCCTCTGCACACAGTCGCCTCTGATAATCATGGGGTCCAGGAGCGGCCTTGGTCTCATAAAATCCACCACCAGCTCCTTGGTTATGCTGGTGTTCAGTGGTTTGAGTCGCACCATTTAACAAAGTCCTTGATTAGCTTCCTGTACTCCTCCTCCTGCCCACTCCTGATGCAGCCCACAATAGCAGTGTCGTCAGCGAGCTTTTGCACGTGGCAGGACTCCGAGTTGTATTGGAAATCCGATTTATATAGATTGAACAGGACCGGAGAAAGTACAGTCCCCTGAGGCGCTCCTGTGCTGCTGACCACAATGTCAGACCTGCAGTTCCTGAGACGCACATATTGAGGTCTGTCTGTAAGATAATCCACGATCCATGCCACCATGTATGAATCTACTCCCATCTCTGTCAGCTTGTCCCTAAGGATCAGAGGTTGGATGGTATTGAAGGCTCTAGAGAAGTCCAAAACATAATTCTTACTGCACCACTGCCTCTGTCCAAGTGGGAGATGGATCGATGTAGCATATAGATGATGGCATCCTCCGCTCCCACCTTCTCCGGGTATGCGAACTGTGGAGGGTCGAGGGCATGGCGGGCCTGTGGCCTCAGGTGGTGAAGCAGCAGCCGCTCCAAGGTCTTCATCACATGTAACGTCAGAGCGACAGGCCGGAAGTCGTTCAGCTCACTAAGACGTGATACCTTTGGGACAGGGGGGTGATACAAGATGTTTTCCAAAGCCTCGGGACTCTCCCCTGTTCCAGGCTCAGGTTGAAGATGCGCTGTAGAGGACTCCCCAGTTCCAGCGCACAGGCCTTCAGCAGTCGTGGTGATACACAATCTGGACCCGCTGCTTTGCTGGCACGAAATCTCCTCAGCTCTCTGCTCACCTGTGCTGCTGTAATTGTGGGTGGGGATGTCTCACCTATGCTGGTATCAGCAGAAGGATGGTTGGAGGATGCAGTACTCCGAGGTGAGAGTGGGTTAGGGTGGTCGAACCTGTTGGAGAAGTTGTTCATCTGGTTTGCTGTCTCCATGTCTCTGTCGATGGTGGCACCCCGCTTCGAGCTGCAGCCAGTGATGATCTTCATCCCATCCTACACTTCCTTCATGCTGTTATTCTGCAACTTCTTCTCCAGCTTTCTCCTGTACTGCTCCTTAGCCACCCTGAGCTGGACTCGGAGTTCCTTCTGCATCCGCATGAGCTCATGCTGATCACCGCCTTTAAAAGCCCTTTTCTTCTGGTTCAAAAGGCCCTTGATGTCACTTGTAACCCATGGCTTCTTGTTAGCATATGTAAACGCTGGCCCCGGCACAGACAGACGGACAACATATTTTCACCCAACACACCGTTTATTATACACTATATACAATATCAAGTCCAAATCACGTGCACTCACAACCCCAGCGCCCTTGGCACTGAATCCCCCAAAGTCCAGGGCCCACAGTCTCTGTGCCTTTGTCCTGGCCGCCTCCTGTCCTCTCTCCAGCTCTGTCCACTTCCACCCGACATCCACTGCTGACTGGAGGGAGGCGGCCCCTTTTATGGGGAGCTTGATGGGCTCCAGCTGCTCCCGGCACTTAACGGTGGCCACACCCCTGTGTGGCAGAAGTGCCGGCTGCGCACCCAGAAGCCGTCCGTGTCTCCCGTCGTCTTCCCCGGCACTTCCTGGTGTGGCGGAAGTGCTGGGCTCCCGGAATAAACAGGCACTGGGGCGCCGCCTGGCAGTGGCCACGGGTCCCTACAGGGCTGGGCTTCCAAGCCCTGTACCCGAGGCCCCCTGTCTAACCAGGACGGACGCCCCCACTCGGTCTGGAGGAGGCTCCATCCCCAGCCGAGGGCCACACGGGATGAACCGGCATCGGGCGCCGCCTGGCGGTGGCCACGGGCCCCTACAGGGTAGGGCTTCCATGCCCTCGACCCGTGGCTCCCAACAGAACCAGGACGGACGCCCCCTCGCGGTCTGGAGGAGGCACAAGCCCTCCTCACGTCCTCCTGGGCGTCCCGGCCGGGGACCACACATAGCAGCATACTGTTCTTTTGACTGCTGATGACTGATCAAGAACCCTGAGGGTTGGTTCCCAGACTGTGGCAGACAAACGGGCTTTATTCGGTGGGAGACACTTTCCCTTTGTTTCCCACCTGCTGTGCACAGCACAGCAAGCTCCAATAATACCAGAAGACTTTGTCTTCTTCTTCCTCTGTCTTGTCTCTCTCTCTCTCTCTTTCTCTCTCCTTCTACCTTCACTCCTCCACTGGCAGGCTTCGTCTCCGACTCTGGCTCCCAGAGTAGTGGCATTGGGCTTCTTTTACACTGCATTCATACTACTATACTGGAAATACTTCTGGATGAAGTGGAAGCCCAATGTAGTAGGGCCCCACAGCCCCTGCAGCACCCCCTGGTGGAATCCACGGAACCCACCAGGGCTGTGCGAACTACAACTCCCATGGAGCCCTGAAGGAATCTGAGGCACTGCTGCAACTCAGGGCTGCCATCTATCGCTCCGGGGGAGATAATGCTCTGAACGTGCTCTCTCCCCTGGTCCTTTCACTATAGAGGCGTTCCAGCAGGATAAGGGCCATGGCCGTCGGCACCAACATATATACATACATATAAACACACACCAATCAGCCACAACAGTTAAAACCACTGACAAGTGAGGTGAATAACACTGAGTATCTTGTTACAATGGCACCTGTCAAGTGGTTGGATATACATGGTGAGCCAAAACGAAGTGCCACATTTCCCAAGGTCATTGTGCGAGGTAGAGGCAGCCCAGTGGGTTGGGGTTCTTTGATGTGTGATCCCTTGTAGTTTTCAGTCGGCAACATGCCCTGGTCCGGTGCGCACTGTGCTTTCGCTGTTGAAGAGTTCTTCAGAAACAGCGAATCCATCATCAATACGCAACGTGCCTTCCAAACACACTACAGCATTCCTCCTCACGGTGGCGTCCCAAATCAGAAAACAGTTCTTCAGTGGGTGGCTACATTTAGACAGACGGGTACGACAGAAAATCTACAGGCCATCCTCTGACCTGTACGAATGCCTGAAAGCATCCAAGCTGTAAGGGCATCAATTTTTCAGTCTCCTAGACGTTCAGCGCATAAACATGCTTCTGCCTCAGGCATTTCCAATATGTCTTTGAGGAGGATTTTGCATGAGGACCTTAATGTCCATCCTTACAAAATAATGTTAGTGCAGGAACTCACTTAGAGAGACTGGGAGAGCCGTAGAGAGTTGTACGCGATCATTCTGCAAACCGTTCATCGAGATGCCATCGTCATGTACAGCGATGAGGCACATTTCCATTTGAATGGTTGCGTAAATAAGCATAACTTTCACTTTTGGGCTGAAACCAACCCTTGTGAACTTCTTGAGAGACCCCTGCACAGTGAGTGTGTTACAGTTTAGTGCGTAGTTGCAGAATTTGGCATTGTAGGCCCTTATTTTTAGAGTAGGGAGGAGCACTGGTCACCGTCACTTCAGAAGCTTACATTGAAATGCTAGAGAACTTTTTGCAGCTCCAACTGGAAGAAATTGATGTGCTGGATGCCTGGTTACAACAGGATGGAGCAACAGCTCATACGGTGCAGGGATTCATGCAAGTTTTGTGTGAGATATTTCTGGGGAAGCTGATCTCCCTGCATGGCGATGTCAGGTGGCCTTCATGTTCACTTGATCTTGCTCTGTGCGATTTCTTCTTGTGGGGTTATATTAAGTCGAAGGTATACACTCACCGACCTCAAAACATTGAAGCCCTCAAGGACTCTACTCGCTACAAAATCGCTGCTATTCCCCTTTAAGTGACCGAACGATTCATGTGAGCGTTCAGAAATCGTCTCAAAGAGTTTTTTTGTTAATGATGGCCATCACATTGAAGACATCATTTTTAAAACTCAGTGAAAAAATCTATTTTGTATATCCTTTCTTGTGTCATAAATTTATTTTATCTTGTAGCGTTTTTGTAGAATAAATGTTTGAATTGTGGTACTTCTTTTTGGCTCATCCTATATTAGGACGCAGGTGAACACTCAGTTCTTGAAGATGGTTTGGAACTAGGAAAAATGGGCAAGTGTAAAGATCTGAGCACACTGGTGAAGGCAATGTGATGCTCTGAGCAATGCTCTGCTGAGACACTATGGGAATGGGCATTTATGTGGATATTACATTGACGTGTACCACCTACCTAAAGGTTTCTGCACACCAAGTACATCCTTCAAATTAATGGTACCCCCTGATGGCTGTGGCCTTTTTCAGCAGGTTAATGCCCCCGCCACACTGCAAAAATTGCTCACCAATGCTTTGAGAAACACAACAAAGAGTTCAAGGTATTGATGTGGCCTCTGAACTTCCCTACATCTCAATCCAATCGAGCATCTGTGGCATGTGCTGGAAAAACAAGTCTGATCCATGGAATCCTCACCTCACAAGTTACAGGATATAGGATCTACTGCTAATGTCTTGATGCCAAATACCACAGGACATCTTCAGAGATTCTGTGGAGTCCATGACTCAATGAGTCGGAGCTGCTCTAGTGGCATGAGGAGGATGTACACAATATTAGACAGGTGGTTTTAATGTTGTGCCTGAGTGGTGTATACACACACACACACACACACACACATACATATACATATATATATAGTGGATGCTAGAGGCACTGTTGCCCCATTGAACGCACCAGACAGATGTCCCAGACACACTTGTAAAAGCACAAAGAAGATTCCTTTATTATTATCTTCAATAATAGTGCCCAAAGCACCGCACACTCCACAATTAACAATTCTCCAATAAATAATCAATAAACACAATCCTCCACTCCCAGCAGCTCCGTCCTCTACCACCCAACTCCGGCTTGACCTGCTGGGGTTGCCCACAGTCTTTTTAAAGTCTCTGACCCGGAAGTATTCCATCTCCGGGTCAAACGCTTTCTTCAGTTATCCTGGAAGTACTGCGGGCTTCCATCCTGCTGACTCCTAAGTACTTCCAGGTTAATGTCACCATAATATCCCCCTGGTTCTTGGTGAGCTCCCCCAGGCGGCACCCAACAAGGCTGAAGAACCGGACTCC
This sequence comes from Polypterus senegalus, assembly GCF_016835505.1. Taxonomy (NCBI): domain Eukaryota; kingdom Metazoa; phylum Chordata; class Cladistia; order Polypteriformes; family Polypteridae; genus Polypterus; species Polypterus senegalus. Next base: position 67,813,192 of record NC_053156.1, read on the forward strand.
ATGTCCCATGCTGGCCTGCGGGAGTCCGGGGAACCATTTCCATCCAGGGGAACTGCCATCTAGCGTCCCGGGGGATGTATTGTCCTGAAAAGGCCGGTGTCTTCATTTGAGGGATGTTCCAAATGGACTGAAATGCCAGCCATCCATCACAATATATATATATATATATATATATATATAAATATAGTGATAGACAGCTGGCAGCTCAACTCAGCTGGGATGCCCTGAGGATGGAAGGATGGGGGGGAAGCAGCTACTTTTGGACACTACCTCCCCCAAAACTCTACAAGGCAGCTGCCCTGGAATGTAACAGTGCCCTAGATACCTGCAGGGCATCCTGGGAATTGGAGTGTGGTTTCTCAGCCATGTTGGGTACTGTGGGTGCCGCCAGGAGGAGCTGTGAAAGGACCAAAGGAGCCATGCATCATCCATAGCCCAGAAGTACTCACGAGTCACAAGGACAGAAGCTCCAAAGTACTTGCTGGCTGAAGAAAAGCCAGTTCTCCATCTTACCTGGAAGTGCTAGCAAGTCACATGGGCGGAAGGGCAGGACTGCTGGAGACCCAGCAAGCGAGTCAGAGTCGGGTGAAGGTGGACAAAGCTTTCTGGGAGGTGTGGAGGAGAGAATTGTATTTCTTATTATAGTGATTAGTGGTTTATTTGCCTGTTTAGTGTGGCTGTGGTTCTACGAGGCACTATTACTGGAAGAAAAATAATGAAAAGTCTTCTTGGTGCTTTTATTCCGTGTCCTGCTTGTCTGCCTGTTGGGTTTGAAGGGGCAACAGCGACCTCTAGCGTTCAAAATATACATATACATAAATATACTGTATTTACACACACAGAGATACTGTAGATAGATTGATATGCACAATAACAATGAGTCGTGTTATTTTCCAACCTGCTAAATCCAGACTATGCTCATGGGGGTTGCTGGTGCCTATCCCAGCTAGAATAAGGGCACCTGTCCATCGCAGGGTCAACACACACAAACACACCAAGCACACACTAGACCCAATTTGGCGTTGCCAGTTGACCTAACCTGCGTGTCTTTGGATAGTGGGAGGAAACCAAAGCACCTACAGGAAACCCATGCAGACACTGAGAGAAGATGCAAGAAGAGCAGGAATGCAAACTGTCATCTCCTTACCACTACCACTGCTCAACTGTGTCACCCATAAACTATGAGTGCTAAATATGACTAAATGATTTATACAAAATAGGAATGAATAATTGTAATGGCACAACATGTGGCAGTGTCATGCCAATTATTCATTCATATGTTGTATTAAACACTTAGTCATATTCAGCCACTTAACATTTCAAGGTGGATGGAGAGGACCTGCTTATCTCTGAAGAGATCACAACCATCACAAACATACTGAACAAAGCGTGGAGGTTATCTCTGTACAGTATTGACACCAAGCTAAAGCTTTACCAGAGCTGCATTATGTCTAAATGTTTGTATGGATCAGAAATCCGGCAGTAACAGAAACAGACATTTTTAAACTGTCAACATTCTGCACCAGTAGTCTGAGAAAAATCCTTCACATTATTTGGCCACACGTCATGTCAAATTAGGAGCTGTTTACCAGATGTAAGAAAAAGAGCAATGAACACCATCATCATCAAATGAAGATGGCGATGGATTGGACACACCATCACAGGAGAGTAAGACTTCATCATGAGAACAGTGTACCTCCACTGGGCCATCCATTAAACTGGTGACTCCACCCTGACTGGCCTAATCACAGACAGGGATGAGTTGCCATGTCAGAGGGAGGTGGATTACCAGGCCACTGGTTGCACCCTCAACAATCTTAATTTGAATCCCTTGAAAACAGCAAAAATGATTGTGAATTTTAGGAGAAACTCCTCACCTCCTGTCCCCCCTAGTTAAAAATGATCTCACTGTCAACTGTCATTTACAATCTGATTTAGGATGGAAATGTAACTAAATTTTATCAAAAAAGCTCAGCAGCAGAAAAAGCTCTTTTAGCTTAGTAAGTTCAACCCACCACAATCATGCTGGTACAGGTTTATAGAGCGACCATCGAAGGCATCCTCACTTTCTCCATAGCATTGACCATTCTGTCAGTCCAACTCATAACCACAGGAAACTACAGCCAGCTGCCCCCCTGGGCCAGAATAATAAATTAGAATTGGTACAGCCTGGCATGGGGTCTGTGGTGGCGTGTAATTTTTACATAAGAACAGTTTGTGGGTCTGAGTGTGTGCCAGTGGAAAGCTGCGTAGCCATGGAGCGTTCAATGAGGAAGTTGGCTAATTATGATAAGCCCAACTGTTCCTCTTTGGCGCACAACATGTCACTAAGGAGAGCACCAGAGTAGGCCAAACAGGCAAAGAGAAACAAAGGAAGATAGTTATGGAGAGAACAGATAGTAGGAGATCGAGCCAGTGCGTTGGACTGAAGGCGAGGTGATCGGGTGGCCCACAAGAAGTGAGGAGAAACTACACTCCATGGGCGGCTTGCTCCTGTTGAGTACTGAAGGAGCAGGAGTAACCAATGGCTTCAAGCGTCAGACCACATATGCCAAGGGATGGTGGCGGGATGACAGGGCTGAGCTTTGGGCATCCCAGCTGGTACTGGGTGAGGTGACTAGGATGAAAGTCAGTAATGGATGACTGTGCTTGCCCACACCTGCAGAAAAGACACAGAAAGTGAGCAGGGAAGATGGGAAAACGAGATGTACTGGGGCTGAGAGAACATACAGAAGAAAAGGAACCTAATTCTGACTGTGTGTTAGACATTCATATGAATTTATTTATCGATTTGCACTCCTGCAAAGATGCTTGCTTTTATGGATTTGGCATTTAATGAACAACCCGCACTGCACTTTTATTGGACGCTGCTTTGGTTTGGGGAGTAAACACACTAAGCATTTTGCACCACTTTTTGTTCTTTGTGTCCTCATTGTCATCGTCTACTCTTAGTACAGAACTACCAACATCCGGGAAACAGGCGATTACAGGCACTCACAGGAATTTGGACAATTCATTTTGCCTTTACAGTACAAGAAAGATGTACAGTATTCATGAAGAGAATAACCAATTAGACACAGGTTAGCGAATATTTATTGAATAAATGGTTAAAGATATTCTAAAAACAATGCAGTCTTGTTGGAAAACACTTTTGTAAATAAAAATGAAATTCTTCTTAAAAATGCAAATACATGTATATACCTTGTATTCTTATTAGATTGCTTATATAAATAACTCTTGCATATTTTATTAACTCTGACTATGAAGATGGCAATTAAGAAAAAGTGCACTATAAACTATAAACTGGCTTACTGCAGGTATTAATAAAGAACTCCACAAACCGATGGCAACCCAACATTTTTCTAGTAAACAAATTAAACGGACTGTCAGCACCTCTTGTGCTGAAAGCAGAATTTACAGAAACCAAGGTCATAACAAGCAAATAACACCTTTTACGTTGTACAGCTTGACCAATAAGAGTCATCACTGTGTGCAAATTTCCCATTATTCATTTTAAGCTTACAGAAGAAACCGTGTACTTTTCTTCAATGTTTACAACATTATAACGCAATTTAGAAGAGTAACGGTTTAATGTGCAAAGTTTCCAGCACACTTATGATGACTATAAACATCTGGTAAATGAAATTCTCCAATAATCAGAAGAACATTCGCCCAGGCAAAAGGAGAGCACACACAAAAACATTTTAATTTAAGAAGAGAATAAAGAAACATGAAAATACTTCATTTATAAATAAAGATGATACTGTCAGTTTAAAATACTGTACACTCTTCATTACATCTGTCGTGTCTCGGCTAGTCGAGTGCTTGGATGAGGCTCTTTGTTTCAAATGGTGTCAGAATGGCTTTAAAAATTATTTGTTAATTATATATTTTTAGTTCAAAATATAAAACTTAAACATTGGTTTTGATTTTGGGAAAACGGTGATATTGGGATTTGTGCAGGTACAGGTTTTCTTTCAAAGTGACGTTATTTCACATTGCACTGGGGTCCTGAGGGCAACGAGAATGATACACATAATGGTTGCATTTCCACAAAGACAACTAACTGCATGCTGTTGAAAGTTAAACAAAATTAGCAATTGCTATATTTAAAAGAGAGCTTTGTTACCATAATACATCCATGTGCATGAAGTCACTCCTGTATAAAATAAACCTTAAAAAAACGAGATCTTCCAAGGGACTATGAAGGCAAGTATAACATTTCAAATAAAAGCAACTCGTTTGTTAAAGTGTGGCTAACAAAGTACACTGTGGGCATTTACATTTCAACTTATTATTGTTTTAGAAACCCTACCTGTTTCTAAAGAAAGTACTTAAAAGGTTTTCAGGCTACAACATTCTGAAGTCAGAAGTATTTTGATAGTTCTTGTAGCAGACAACAGAAGAGATCAAATTGAAGAACAGTAAATGCAAAGAAAATCAAAGCACTTAACTGAAATGATGAGGACCTTTTTTAAGAAATATGCGTCTTCCTCAGCTTCCTTTGTACAGTTCACGTAGTCCTTCAGTCAGTTGACACATGATAGCAGGCTTCACTATTTTTCCCTTTTTACTAAATATAAGACAATTGGCTTTAAATTTTGAATCCAATTAAATGAATCAATGTCTAGTGTAAAATAAGTTGTTAGACGGCCCAATCTCATGTTAATGCTGCCTTTGCATATCAGATATGCAAAGAACTCGGTATAATGTATAAATCATATTGCTAAAGAAATTTTTAATGCAGAAATGTTATACGTCTCTGACTGTGACAAGTGACTTTGGCTAACTTTAGGCAATTATGAAATTCAATAGTTACATTTCTGAAAAGTGAAATTCTTTTTTGATTGTTAAGAACAGAATACATCCACATACTTTAACAAGGGTTTCCAAATTACAGGCTAGAGAATTACATATAATGTGGAGATTTATTAGGAAGCATTAAGATCACAAATAACTGTGAAAAATCGGTTATTAAAAAATAATGTTGATCAGTCATCCTTACATAAAGGGAATATGACATCACTTCCATTAACAGAATAAACAGCTTGTCTTTGGTACTTTTCAATACCCACCTTTTGGTCATTCTAGAACTGTACGTTACTGGCTCCAAAATGTATCTGGTAATGTTTTAAAAGTGTCAGAAACCTTTTCAGATGTGAAGCTACATCCAGACAACTGACATTTAATGGGACACAAGTGTTCAAAAGACAGCTATCAACTGTCCATGTTCACATTCAACTCCCAGTCTGATATTAACTTAGTTAAATAAACATCTTCATTATTAATGATATCTTCTGAACACTGTCTAACAAACACTGTTGAAAGAAGTTTTTCTGTTTCCTCCTGGACGACACAGGGATGAAGTTCCTGTTCTTCATTTTCCTCATGTTCAAGTATAGGAAAATTTAGCCTACGCATTTCACAGTCCCAGTCAATAAAAATGTTACTGTCTTCTCCTTGTCCGTCCTCGTTTTTAAAGTCTAAGCTTGGGACCAGCTTGCTCTGATCACTGTTCTTGGAAGTCACTATCACTGTTTGCATTACATAGGCACATTTGCATGCTTTCTGATTTTGTTGCTTTATCAGTGCATTGATCTGAGAGTCCAAAGGGGGAATGGACGTATTTAAAGAGATTCCTGTCTGAGACTGGCAAGCGATGTTCTCTACTTCATCCACACCACATGGCTGTTCAGTTGACGTCACTATTCCATATTCACAGTTATCACTCAGGATGCATTCTGACCCATGGTCGTTTGAGGATTGATTGTGGGATGGCAAATATGCAGTTAACTGGGGTGCATAGCTTATAACTTTTTCCAGTTCTTGCTCCAATGTCTGAAGACCTTTTCTAGCTGGGTCAATGGAAGACCAGTTTATAGCAGAAAAAGCAATTTTACTCAAAGCGACATCATCACATGGAAGAAGCACAATTTCCTTCTGAGTTTCACAATGATGTTGTAGAACCTATAACGAGAAAGTTAGTTAAGGTTAGTTAACACTATGTAGCATAATATAAATTATATTTTCAAACATTAATGATTTAGGTTGTTGGCAATCTAACTTGTGTGTAGCTTTAGAAATGGCTTTACATGCACAAACAAGGCCTTTACCATTACCTTTCACGCTTATTTTGCAAGATTACAGTTACTGAAGATAAATTTAATCAGTGCTTTCATTAATAAATTAATGTGCTTTTTAAAATTTTTTTACAGCATTTACACACTTATTTTGTATGCTTTTTTCATTTTCATGTTACTGCTATGTGTCATTTTGAACAGTCACTGTAATATTATAAGTCTAGGAGTTGCTTCTTAGAAGAATTTCACATGAAACTCAAAACACAAAATAAAAACAGAATCAACGGCATGTGCCTCTTCTATGATTAAAGTGCTGCCACATATTTATATCATAATTTTATAATGCAGAATTCAACATTATTTTGAAGTAGTAAACATCTTACCAGGTTATTAGGCTGCACTTGCTTATTTCCAAAAACATAACGATACATCAGGCATCCACCAACAGCAATGAGTGAGAGTATGATTATTGGGGTCAAAATGCATGCATAAATGATGAAAATCATTGTTCCCCAAAGTGCATCTAAAATGAGAAAGTATCTTCACTGTTACTCATTTTACATTAGAACAGGCATTTATCACTATCTTTATCTAAAACTTTATTCATATTCATGCTGTATACATCAAAAATATTAATGTGTAAAATATTAATTTAAAAATTGTTTCAATCTTCATTTTCTTTCTGAGTGGGAATACTCATGCCTGATAGTAAAACATTGTTCTATCATATCTAGATCATTCTCTGAATCTGTTATTAAATCTGGAGCTTTGGTTTGCCAGACCTGTTTATATGGGGTTTGTGGATACAGAAAAAGCCCAAGACCAAGTGGTAGTTGAGGGGTTAGTACAACTTTTGTTGGGTTTGGTAAGGCTGCAAAACTTTAAGAACATATTCCAAAGGAGTGTAACCCCTCTATCGGATACACAACGTTTACGGAGTATTGAGTTTGGAAATTACAGTACAGGGATGCTAAATGTGACGTGGACGGGATAACCACTAGCACATCCAAATTTGAAGTTGTGGTCCTCTCCCAGTAGAGATATGCAGATAATAGGTGAGTAGCTGCCCCAGGGTGGAGGAGCTTAAGTACCATGGGATCTAATTCACAAGTGAGGATAGAGGTGATTATGAGACTGACCAACGAATAAATGCAGCAGTAGCAGTTTCATGAACATTATGCTAGACTGTGGTGGAGAAGTGGTAGCCACGTCTACAGACAAAGCCCTTGATTTACTGGTCAGTCTACATCCCCAACCTCATGAAGTCTGAGAAGTAATGATATTGCCGGTACAAGCAGTCGAAATGAGGCTCATCCTCCATGAATAAGGAGCTTGAGATTGAAAGAAGGAAGTTAGTAGAATTCCTCCTGAACACTTTCCAAAGGACAGACATTGGGCATGCTAGCAGTATTACTGTCTTGGTAGCGTCCGGGTATTCCACAGGAAGGTCAAAAAAATCTGAAGGGGATAGGGAGTCCTGCCTAGCCCAGGCTCAGGCTTTTGCTACTGTGATCCTCACCAGAAAAAGCAGAATGAAAATGATGATGATAATATGGTGGACAATAACATGACATTTTACCTTGCACAGTGAGGAGAATTTCATATAATTACTCTGTTTTAGACATATATTCCAACATTAAAATCAGTCATAACTTTCACCATAAAATGTATCTCTCTATGCTGCACAAACATAATAATCATCGTGTGAGATAACCCAGATTCTCAAAGTTATGTACTATATATGTTATCCCAACATTTCTCCCTGAAGTACTTCTGGAAATAATATTCTTTCATTCATAACTGTAATTAAATCAGACTTGACTCTGTTTAGGGTGGAGTGGTACCTCTGAGGCTAGGGATCTGTGTCAGCAATCGGAAGGTTGCCGGTTCGAATCCTTAAATGCCTGAAGTGACTCTACTCCGTTAGGCCTCTGAGCAAGGCCCTTAACCTGCAATTGCTCAGTCCTGGGTATGACGTTAATCTGCATCCAGCCCTGCAAGCAGGTCCTCCAACCTACAGGGATTGGCACTTCAGCTGTAATCAGTACGTGCTCTCAACCTGAGTCTGTTCTCCCATTTCATTATTGGTATAAAATATTTATTTTTAAAGCCTGGCATTGTTTTGCCTCTAAACAGGTGTTTTTTTTTTAAAATTGTTTTTGGTAAAAAAGGTTTGATTTCACATAAGCAGTAATAATAAAAGTGTCAAAGAAATCTAGGAATGAATATGTCTTGAAATAATCTTCTGCGTAAGAGATTGATTTTATACAGTAATTGACTATGTAATTACTAGAAAAGACAAAAATATGCAAGGCACACATCCAATATGTTTTGCTTTTTCCATAACAAATCTATATTTTTAAAAGCCCTTAAAAACAGTAAGTGAAAGGTTACGGTGGTAATTGCTTACCTTGTGGTGTGGTTACACAAACCTCATCTGAAAGGTTACTGTATTTAGAAAACAACTGAACATGTGAGCTGGCAGAGACACAGTATTTTGTACCACTGTGTAAGCTGGACAGTCGTATTGAATTATTTTTTAATAGAAAGAAGAACTGAAACAAATCAGGATAAGTTAATGTTAATAGTTGTTATTAACAATAATTTCCAAAACTATAAAATACCAAATGCCTAAATTAGACTTATTTCTAAGCTTATCCTAGCTTTACTTAAAGCATATGACAAGAATAAAATTTTTTAAAGCACTGATTTGTATGTGTTTAAAACCCAATCAAAGTTGGTTATTTGTTTAAATTTGTGCTGTAGTCAAGTGCAAAGACATGCAGGTTAGGTGCATTGGCAATCCTAAATTGCCCCTAGTGTGTGCTTGGTGTGTGAGTGTGGGTGTGCCCTGCGGTGGGCTGGCACCCTGCCCGGGATTTGTTCCTGCCTTTCACCCTGTGCTGGCTGGACTGGCTCCAGCAGAACCCCGTGACCCTGTGTTAGGATGTAGCGGGTTGGATAATGACTGACTGACTGACTGTTACTATTTTTATTCTTTTGATATGCAAAAGCATCTTAAAATGCATTAGTTTCATAAAATGTACAAAATCTAAAAATGTGAATTTGTTTTTGCCAAGTAAAAAAGAAATCATAAAATCTTTGATGAAATGAAAAATAAACATAAGAATTTGTTTAAAATGTGTACATGGGAAACAGTAGAATATATTACTTTTTCATTTAAATTCATTCTTATTATGCACACTTATTATTGTAACCCCACCATGCTAGACAATTATAACAAATATCAAAAAAGTGCAACAATAAAATAATGTTGAAAGTAAAACACAAAAACATTATGCAATATACTGTATACAAAAAGATATACAGTAGATGTACAATATAAATATATAAATGCAACCTTTAAAATCAAAGTTCTAACTATCCTAGGTCAGTCACAATGTGAGAAGGACCTTTAAAATGTTGTTATACAGTATGTGTTGTTATTACTATTTAAAAAATGATTTTCCTACTTTAATCTGAGTGTTCCAAGTTACATTTCAATTTCATACTATCAATGCAGCAATTAAGCCGATATTAATCCATATGCAGAGATGATTGCAATGAAAACAAAGTGAAGCACTTGATTGCTGGCTGTTAATTGATAAACTCTTTTTTGTGATTTTATGTTGTTTTCTTCATTAGTTTTCATAAGTTTGTACAATTTATTCAAATTAAAAAAGGATAATTTAATTTCATTTAATTTGGGGTCACACTGTGTTAGAAAATAGGTACTCAGTATGAACTGGACAGGAGTATATATCACTTATTTAAAAATTAAATAGAAATAACTGAAATAGTGCATGTAATGTAAAATGTTTTTCAATGTAGAGTTAAATCCACCATTCCTACATCATTCATATTCATCATCCATTTTTTTTATTAAGCTTAGTCCCACAATGGATCAAGGGAAGCTGCTTTATTTCTTTATATTCTCATTATATACAGTCATATACTACAGTAGTTAAGGCAAAAAATATGATTTAAGAATTTCTTACAACACATTTTACTTACCGATCGACGTGTCTTGTCATTGTAGACAGTAATGTTGTATTGCAATGAAGGATAGTAATCAGCCATTGACCTTTTAGTTTTGCTGTTGTTTTGCCAATCTTCTGGATCTTTTATAATGATTAAAATTGCTTCTTTATCTGGAATCAGGTCCAATGCTGGAGGTCCAAATAAAGCTAATAGAATATGAAGAAAAAATATATAATATACTTAACATACAAGACATAAACATAAAATAGCTGCAAAACACACAGATAAAATTCTAAAAAAAATGATAAAGCATGGGTGTCAGATCCAGTGGGGCCACAGTGTCTACAGGTTTTTGATCCAGCCACTGTCTTCATTGGTAACCAATACCTGATGGTAATGGAACATACCTATTTTACATTCAATTTAAATGATTTGCTTTTTGAAGGTTTTGAATCTGAGATGAAACAATAATTGGATGAAAAGCAAGTCAATAGATGACAAGTTATTTCAGGGACAGTTAAACTCACTCTTTTCACTTTAACCATTTTCTTAATTATAAGTCAAAATAGTGTTTTAATGAAGCACACATTCTAATTCTATGGATTGTTGCTTTCCTCTCTCTGCCACGTCTGAATTTTGATTTTTATTTCTGAAAGAACCATAAAAATATTTTGAAGACCAAAGCAACTTTATATATCTCAGACCTTAACTTAAGTGGATTGGCAATTCTAAACTGGCCTTGGTGTGTGGATGTGTTTGTGTGTGTCCTGCGGTGGGTTGGCACCCTGCCCAGGATTGGTTCCTGTCTTGTGCCCTGGGATTGGCTCCAGCAGACCCCCGTGACCCTGTGTTCGGATTCAGCGGGTTAGAAAATGGATGGATGGATGGATGGATATATTAAGATGAACACGTGTGCAAAGGAGAACAAGATATTTGGTTATCTGTTGGCCTGCTTGCATGTCTTTGTTATTAGTGATGCACAAACATTGCCAAGTTAGTTTTTCCAAAAATCACAGCAATATTTGCGATATTGTTTGAATTTGGCAAACTGCATTAATGTCAATGGGGAAGGACTAAATGAATTAGATTTGATTGGATTATAATGGTACAGTCGTCTTTAAAGAGTTCCTGAGGACTAGGGAAACGTCTGCCAACTATACTGAACCAATTATTGTCATCAGAAAGATGATCTGTGCTGTGAGGCTGGCAATTCAAAGATATCAGCTGAAACTAAAAATATATGTGGACCTACTCTATGCAGCGGTCTAGCCAAGCACGTTGGATACTTGTAATTGGCACACATTAACACTATTTGTTATAATACATTACAACTTTAGAACTAGTTATTTATGCTGTGTATGTTTCATTATTGTGGCCAAAAAGGTGACCTGAGCTGTGCAGCAGAAGTGCCAACCACTGCACCACCGTGCCTCCATAAGAAGAAAGAATGCAGTCTCAGAAGTGCAATCAAATATTTCATCAAAACGAGACAGAAATGTTGAAATCATAGTCAAAAGTCAGAAAAATATTTAGGTCTTTTAAAGGCAGAAAATTCAAAGTGGTGTGTCATGATTCAAACTGCTGCCTCGTTCTATTTTTTGAAGTCAAGCTGAAGGCTGTCTAGACTGTCTGTGCTGATGCTTCACATTTTTTATTCTATCAAAACGATAGACACGCCTTATAAATAGTAATAAATGTTTTGTTATTATTATTTCTTAGAATCTGCTCTGTTATGTCAGGCACCTTCAAGTTTTGTTTTCACTCTTGCCGTGCCAAGTGGTTAATTATTATGCATGCATAGGACACACACCTCATTCTCTTATGTTGATGTGGAACTCGAAGATCGACCTGCACATTTGGCAACAAGTATAGGTAACTCCTCCCACAGAGTCTGTAATCCAAATGATCAGGATTATATACCCATTAATGTTGACTGTTACAGCACTGGAGGACGTCGCACTGGCCTCGCAAAGCATTATGGGGCACTGGTATTAACAAAAATTCTCCTAAACTGGCTGAATTATCTGTAAATAATTCGACAAACAAGGGCGAACCGGAACGCAGCAAATTTGCTGTAAATAACGCTTTGGCAAAATTCACTGATCAACACTAATCATTATTGTTTAGTTGCAGGTTAAAGAAAAATGAAACAAACATTCATAATCTTAAAAAGCAAGTCAATTAAAATCTGGGCAAAGGAAGTACATTATGTTCTATTAGCTGCAGTAATTGGTTACTAATTAAGAAACAGGCTAGAGTGAAAAACAACAGCCACTGTGGCCCTGCAGGATCAGAGCTTGCCACTACTGCCCTAGAGAGTTTATCGTGTAGAGAAGATGACTATCTGTTGACTCAGTGGGGCCAGGATGACAAACTGACTTCTGCACCTACAGATGCTGTTGAAAGAGTGAGCAGCTTTAAATTTCTAGGAATGAGCTGACAAAACTAAAGTGGGTATAGCACATGTTATTTCTGGTCAAAAAGGCTCACCAATGAATCTACTTCCTCAAAATGTCTGAGGGCACCTTACATTTCTCAACCTGTTCTTACAAACTTCTACAGGGTGCACAGTAGGGGTCTTTCTCACTGGAAGCACAACTTTCTAGTTTAGCCCCTGATCAGCCCAAGACGTGTGCATTAAACACATTTGTGTGATTCAGAAAGTCACACCCTACTCAAATGACTCACACAGACAAGGTATGTAGTCTGATGTATCTTGTCTTTGGGATAATATACATAATTTAGTTTAAAGTACTTTGGGTACATAAGTGCAACAAATCTAGTCCTTGTGTTTATAAGATCCTTCTGTTTATAAGATCCGCACTGATAAAAGACAAATCATAATTATAAAAAAGAATGTGTCTTTACTTAAGTAATACAAAACAGAACTACAGCTCAAAGGTATGACTACCAATTAAAATTACTGTTTTATATTCATTAACACTCTCGGGCATTACATGCAGAGTTAAATAATCATTGTGTGTGAAAAAGTTTTCTCTTTTTATGAAAACAGCATGGGAAGTAAAAAAATGTAGTCTGAAAGTTATCAATATTTAAAACTTCCTGAACAATTAGGAACAAACTCATATTTTCTTAAGAATCATTGTTACAATATCTGTGAAACTTATTTCTCCTAATGTTCGTGTGGGATTTCTTTGGGAACTCTGGTTTCATTCCACCACTCAAAAGTGCAAATGTTAGCTTAACTGGCAACACTAAATTAGCCGGGTATGAGTTAGCACGACTGTGTGTGAAATAATGTGTCCTGCAAGGAGAGTCTTTCCGCACATGATCATTTTCTGCATTGAGACTAATGCTGTTAGGACAAGCTTTGGATCCCAGTGGCAGGAAATAACGTTTCCCCTTTGCAAAGACAAATAGTACACATGTATCATAAATACATTACAAATGCAAGACATTTAAGAACTATGCTATAATATACTATACTATAGTTTGCTGACTTATGTAACCAAGGCACTAAAAATTTTTTAAATTTGTTCTTAGAAATGATCAGTAAATATTGTTGATTATAAGATCTTATTACAGTTGAAAAAACACTGACATAGTTTATTTTAATTTTAACTAATAAATCAACAAAAGATTAACTAACAGTAAATTAGGGTATGCAGATTTTTAATCCTTTACAGCAGCTGGACAGGTTTAGAAAACATGTTTGAAATTAAAGGGGTACATAGAACCTTTTGCTTTTGTACCTTTTCCCACTGTTTCCTTCTACTCCTACCTGAACAATGGACCTTTCTTTCTATTCCTATCTCTACTATTTCCATTCAGCACTTTTCAACTATACCATTAAAATTTGGTAGTTAATGCATTTCTTTCAATACGCTTAATGTGTGCTGTAGGCAGATGGAACATAGTAGTAGAGAACATTTTCTAATTGATTAAATAAATAACATTTTACAAATAAACCATCTCTTTAGGTTTATTTCTAATGCCAATGATATGACTTTATATTTAACTCTATGACTGAAGAAAACTTATTTATCATTGTTATCAGATACCTACGTTTATTCAAGTGGATACAAACACACACTTTTAGTAATGGTTAAAACAGTGAGGAACACTAGGCTCATTTGTTAATTGAAGCATGCTAGATCACTTTGCTCTACTCTTTGCATCACCTTCTTGGTTTAGCTACAAACATTTTGTGGTGAGATCACCTCTTAGGCTACTGCAGAAATGAGAAGCATGAATTCTCAGAAATGATGAAGTTTATTATAACAGAAAGGGGTTTTACTTAAAATTTGTTTCTTTGACAAAATACAAAATAAATTAGCTTTACCTCTTTAACATATTTATTTCCTAACTCCAACAGCACTGTCTCCTATTACACATTGCCCTATAAAAACTATACTGTAAATATCATTTAGAAACAAAAAACCTCTAATTTGGTCAATTCAATTACATGTCACAATAAAAGGGCATGAAAAACCATTAAAGACATTATAAATTACAATTGACAGAAATAAAAATAATTCAAATCCAAATTATATTCTAAATAAGGTTGATGACACTTACTATCATACTTGGGTCTGAATTTTCTTGTATATGCCCATTCTGATGAGTTATCTCCTAAGCTGGCCTTTACGCGTCCATAATATGCACTATCAGGATTCCTGGTCTCTTCTGAGAGATCACATGACAGACTGGCAATGTTTATACAATGTCTCACATATTCATTTGTTTTTTTTCCATACCTATGAGGAAACATAACATAAATCACTACTAAATGGTTGAAATAAAAAGAAATCAGACCTTTTAAATTAACTTAAGTTACAAGGTAGCTATGACTGGGAGTTATAGAAAATTTAGTTAGCACTTGCAATTTATTGTAACTAAACTGCCTGTTGCAACATATGCTACCTCATTGAGTTAGCAGCATATACAGTATAAAGGAGATATCTTGTAAACAAAAAATGAAAAATATATGTTTTATTGTCAACATTCTGATAAAATATGCAGTAGTTTTACATCTGTCTGAATTTTCTTTGCTGCTCTGTACCATTCTTTTCTGACATTTTACTATTTAGTTTGTTTTACTGTAATGAAATACATTTGTGGGGCATTAATATTGCACAGTGGCAGTGGTGCTGCCTTGTAGTATGGAGACCTGGGCTCACAGCCCAGGTCCTCCCCCTGGAAGTTTCTCCCCATTTCCATGTTTGTTTTCTCCTACAGTCCAAAGACATGTAGTTTATGTGGATTGATGATGCTAAACTGGTCCTCAGGATTAAGCAGGCTTAAAAAATGGTATGGTAAATACATTGTTGGATTCATTTTTCCAAACTGTTTAATTGACTCTTTCTGAGCTATTTCTGATACCTGATGTAAACGCTGGCCCCAGCACAGACAGACGGACGACATATTTTACTCCACACACTGTTTATTATGTACAATATATACAATGTCTTTGCTCACGTGCACCCCCAGTGCCTTCTCGCACCGAATTCCCCAAAGTCCAGGCCCACAGTCCTTTGTGCCTTCCTGGCCGCCTCCAGTCCTTCCTTCTGCTCAGTCCGCTTCCTCCCGACTTCCACCACTCACTGGAGGGAGGCGGCCCCTTATATAACGCCCCCGGATGAGCCCCAGGTGTTTCCGGCATCTGCTCCTTGGCCACGCCCCAGCGTGGCGGAAGTGTCGGCTGCCTTCCTGGCAGCTCTCCGGGCCCCACATAAAGTCTTCCCCCCGGCACTTCCTGGTGTGGCGGAAGTACCGGGCTCCCGGGATAATTAGGCACTGGGGCGCCGCCTGGCGGTGGCCACGGTCCCTGCAGGGCTGGGCTTCCATGCCCTGTACCCGGCCCCTGCCTAACCAGGACGGACGCCCCACTCCGCCTGGAGGAGGCACTCGCCTCCTCTTGTCCTCCAGCGCCCCGGCCGGCTCCAGCCCCAGCCGCTGACCGTGACGGGTAAACCGGCATCGGAGCGCCGCCTGGCGGTGACCACGGCCCCTACAGGGCTGGGCTTCCACGCCTTGACCCGTGGTCCCAACAGAACCAGGACGGACGCCTCGCGGTGTGGAGGAGGCACAAGCCCTCCTCTCGCTCCTCCAAGGCGTCCCGGCCGGGCTCCAGCTCCGGCCAGCGACTGTACGGGGTAAACCGGCATCGGGGCGCCGCCTGCCGGCAACCACAGGCCCCTACAGGGTAGGGCTTCCATGCCCTCGACCCGTGGCTCCCAACAAAACCAGGACGGACGCCCCCTCGCTAAACTTAAGACAGTCTAGCAAAGTCAGCTAGTGATTTGTTTTAATACGGAATTAAGAAAAAGTGTCAATTCCAACACTGCAATGTGACCCACTCTTCTGTTCAAGAGTGT
Organism: Polypterus senegalus; assembly: GCF_016835505.1. Taxonomy (NCBI): domain Eukaryota; kingdom Metazoa; phylum Chordata; class Cladistia; order Polypteriformes; family Polypteridae; genus Polypterus; species Polypterus senegalus. The sequence continues at coordinate 67,829,591 of NC_053156.1, forward strand.
ATTTTGTTAATAAAAAACTATACAGTATAGTTGACAATATCTGTTAATAACAGTGACTACAAACCACGTAGAAATGGGCTATTGTTCATTTACTTAATTCTATGATTGGAAATTTAACACACATCTAAACACAATGGTGATATAGCCCTTATTTATGTAAAATTCTGGACTAGTATCTTTTTTCTTGGTCAGCAAAATTTGAACAATGAATCTGATCACTTTGCATTGGTAAAATGTAATCAAACAGTATTAATTAAAATATTAATTTAAGAAATGAGCAGGGGTATAAACTTATACATCACCAACACTATGTAAATTGACCAATGAGAAACTCTGAACTGTGACCATGGTCCAAAAGCTTTCCAAAAGTCTGAAAATGATATAATTAGATAATGTTCTTGTCAGCAGTGCTTGGACCCTCTGCTCTTAGTTACAGTTAAAGTGTGGCACAGCAGTCTAGGAAAAAGCCCTAATAACCATATGTGACCTTAATATGAATATTAAAAAGAAGCCACCCTGAACATCATTTCTGATTAAACTAGGATGAGGAAGACACAGCAGCCGCATGTGCTCTGTCAATACATTCTCTCTCAAAAATAGGTCTCTCAGTCTGAAAAGAAGACTACCAAAGACTTCAATTTCTTTGTTATTAAGAGAGCAAACAATTATCAACAAACTAGTGAAATATACACAGGAGGAGGCACTGGATACAACAGCAGATCCACAATTCTTTGTATGTGAGTGAGAGAGAGTGTGTATGGCTGTTGTTTGTGTGTATATGCCATGATATTTTGCTGGCTTCCCATCCAGGGTTGTTCTTCACCCAGCTCCCAGTGTTGTCAGTTAACACTGGCTACCTGTAACCTTAAACTAGATAACGGGGATATAAAATGGATGGATAGATAACAAACATATGCAACAATGATTTTGTAGGTACTGATGCCATATTTTTTGCATTTCTACATACATTATGTGAGCATCATAGGAACACTTTTAAAGAACTGTTTTTAAAGACTTTTTAAAGACTATTTGTTCCCTTCATAATTTTTTTAGACATACAGTAAGTACACTGTAATTTATTTATCTCTATGATTTTCACACAATATAAATATTTTTTTTCTTAAATAACAGAAAGATCTACTTATTATTACATATCTTCTGAAAAAAGTAGTAAAATTTTATAAAATCTACTTCAGATGAAAAAGCAGTTTTTCTAAAGACTCAGTATTAAAAAGATTTTAATCTCCCTTTACAGCAGTTGTAAGTGGTGTAACACTAGACATTCAAGATGGTGTATTTTTAATATTAAAACCTCAGTCTTTACTAGAAGAATGAACATTAGTAGAAATGAGAATGCACAGAAAAAAGTACATTCAGTACAAAAGTATATTAAGCTAAATTCAGCTGGCTAAGAAGGCAAGATTAAAAAAAAAACTATTAACACAGACATTTCTTAAAAGTACAGAAGATCCAAGTGTTGCCAAGATAACCTCTTGCTGTAGTAAGCAAGCAAAGGATGCATGAATGTACAGGATATTTAATTAGTGGCATGCAAATTAATTCTAACTAAACCATTATATAGATATGAAAATTAATTGCACACTTTAATGCATTGTCCTGGGTATGACGTTAAACTGCTTCCAGCTCTGGAAGTGGTCCTCCAACTTTCAGGGAAAACTGGGGGTTGGTAACAGGATTGGCACTCTAGCCATGGTAAAAACTTCATGCAGCTCCGATCCATCAAACAGGACTCCTTTCTGCTCTCCGTGAGAGTAGCTCAGTTGATTGAGCTGACCTGTGGGACATCCTGCGACTTTGTAGGATCCCCTGGAGTTGGTGGATATCATGCTTGGCCCGTACACTGGTACGGTGAGTGCTGTGTAGAATGGAGGCAGAACTTCTGCATTTTTCCTAGCTGATTCTGGTGTTCATCAAGAGTGTGTTCTTGCTACAACCTTGTTCAATGCATGCATAGAGTGGATGTTGGGCAGGGTTGTGGGGTCCAGCAACTGTGGGGCATCTGTTGATGAAGAAAGATTTACTGATCTTGACTTTGATGATGCTGTGTTTTTCGCATAGTCAATGGATGCTCTGAATGGGGCTCTCAAGAGAGTCTGAGTGTTTGTGCTTGCGAATGTTCCGGATAAAAATCCAGCCATTAGCAGTTGTGTCTGTCTGCAGAGAGAATGTCGATCTTGTCGAGATGTTTACTTACCTTGGCAACAACATTTATGTCTCTGGCAACACTTTCTATGAAGTCAGTAGATAGATTGGGAAAGCATGGAGTATCATGAGGTCGCTGGAAAGGGGTGTGTGGCGCTCCCAATATCTTTACAAAAGGACGAAAGTCCATGTTTTTAGAGTCCTGGTGCTGTGTCTCATCGGAGAATCCATGGGTACCCCTGGTTTGATTTTGCATTGACCAAGCAGTTGCTCATGGAGTCCCAAATGAGGCACATTACCTGCATTGTTTGGGAGTGGCACTACAGCCATGTTGCGTGATTCCCCAAGGGTGATCCGGCTTGCAGGATCCTCATTGCTGAGGACCTGAGGGTTGGACTTGGCCAAGGGGATGCCCAAATAGCATCTGACTGCAGCTGACAGAAGGTCATTTCTGGGGGGTGGGAATAGACCGCATGTCAGCCTGGGGGGTGCCAACCAGGATCCTGAGCTGTTTCGTCGTGTGGTGGGTGCAGCAAAGCACTGTACCAGTGCATACTCCCCAACCTGACCTAACTAATGCATCAACTTTAACAGCCCTGAAGGATTAAAGATTATAGATGCTTGTGCAAACTAGTGAGAAAGGGAGACCCAACAGATAAAGTGGGACCAAAAGAAGAGGAATCAGAAAAGTGAAAAATTAAGAAATAAGAATAGTAGAGCAATGTGGATCCTCAACCAACAAGTTCCCAACCAAATGCACTGCAGTTTGCCATTTCTCTATACTCTATACTATTCTCCAATACTTATTTTTTAAGTACTGCCTGATTAAAAATTGTATTTATATTCTCCTAAAGGAGAAAGGAAATACATAAATCTTTGATCGACTTAAATCATAATGTCTTAAATACATGATTTAAACGGTTTATTTATGGAAGAATCTTATTTGAAGGATCATTTAATACAAAGTATATGAACAATTCTATAAAAAATAACCAACTGTATAACCAGCATAGTCCTCCTTAGCTGATAAACTCCTTTTAAATTTTCACTTAATCTTTTGAAACTTATAACATTTCAACTGCAGGATGGTTACGTCTGTCACTTTCTGAAATATTGTTTTTTTTTTTGTAAAGTACAGCAAGTATCTACTACATATATTTATTCACATATATATTAAACAGACCCTTGAAAAAATTAAATTACTTTTAAAGACCCTTACGTTAAGTACTGTACAGTGTAGTTCAGTTTTTCAGTGACTCCTTCTCCTGGATGCCACACCAAAATGTTTCTCATGTTCAGTGAATAAAAGGAGACATTACATGGTTTAGGTATCATTCCGAAGCAGATTATATCTGAAATGAAAGACCAGAAATAGGGCATTAATATTACGTACTGCTTACTGTCTTACTACACCTGTGATTCAATGTTTTCTGTCAACTAATTTTTTTTTTTAATTTTGGCGCTAAAGACAATTTTCTATTTTGGAAGGGTCCAATGGTGATCTTAACCTCATCTTAGGACTTTCTATGTAGATATGAGTATACCAAACCATTGATTCTAGCCCTATAAAGTTACACTTACCAGGCTGTCATGGAGATGCAGCTGTACAGTAGTTCACAGCTCCACTTGTGTCCACAAACGATGAACCAGGATTAACTGTACCTATGGTTAAAATACTTCCTCCCTTCCCTTATCTCTAAACCCCAGATAATTTACAAAGAGTTCAAAGTAAGCAGAGAAGTGGAATCAAATATTTATTTACTAAATATAGAATAACATTTTCTTAACTATGATTCTCAATGTGCCTAAAGCAGAAGCAAACCAAAATGATTATCTTTTGCCTCTGTAAACCCCAATTAGTGGTTTATGTGCCAGTTCAATTGAGCCGAAGTTCCTTTTTTAGCTGGTTTTGATCTTTTATGTCGTAAACAGAGCAAGACAGCAAGTAAGTTAAGTATAAGTTAAATTGCTTTTAATTTTTACTTTTATGTATATGAACATCTTGTTACTTAATTTCAGGAAGATGAAGTAGGCTACTGTGGGATGGTTGTGTGCAAGATACACAGATAAGCCTGGGATGAGGCAGAGGCAGAGGCAGAAGCCAGATAACAATATATATAAACATCATTTGTACATTTGTTAGCATTTAATGAGGCCTTCATCTGCATTCAGGTGCAGTAAGTGATGGTACTTCTCTTGAACAGTAATGAATATATAAACATAATCATTACTACTATATTGAATAAAGAATATCATTATTAGTGAACTGAATAAATACATCTGATATCACAGCTTTCTTATACTGTATGGTAATACTCAGTCATCAAACCTCACCTACATCTTACCCCACCTCGTCCCGTGTCCTGCAATGAGGTGTACTTGCTTCAGAATAAAAAGCTGCATGAGTTTCAGTATTTTAATATTGAGAGCCGCTGTCAAATAAGTAAAGAAAAAATATACAAATTGAAGTAGCCAATCTCTAGGTAAATTATAAACAGTAAACTAAATCGTAGTTGAAGTCATGCAGAATGTTTCTCTGTTCTAAGACTGACCTGTTTTGAAATTCTCCAATACTTTTCAGTGTTTCAGATTTCAAAAATGTGTAGGGGTGTGCTGTCTTCAAGGTAGCTCAATAAAAATTGATCTGCTCTGACAAAATCAGTCCACTGAGAAGACAAATCTTTTTCCATACAGACATGGCTAACATGGCAGGTGCTTTGAATATTATATGCAAATGCACCTAAAAATTGGATAATTTTTGAATGCCATATCTTAGAGTGAAGTATGCACATTTTATATTATTTATGCAAAATTAGGCTTCAGTTTTAAAATATACTACTTTAATTCATGTGTTTAATATGACCAAAACCAAATTTAAATAAAGTGACAAGTTCACACTTATTGACAAACTAGCAAAATACCCGCGCTCCGCAGCGGCAAAGTACTGCCTTAAAATTTTTATTAAGAAGAAAAGTAAACCTTTTTAAACTGAGGGAAAATATACCAATAATTATTTGTTAAGGATCTCTTTGTATGCCACATTGTCAGTTCAGCCCTCCGGTTGTAATATGATCAAGCTGTGCGCTGAGCTTACTCTTGAGCATGCAACGTACAGTTGGCCATGTGAACAGTAATCTTGTCTCAAATCTCATAGCTTGGATTGCTGCTGTCATAATCTGTTTGAGTTTCATGGTTTGTTTCAATTACGTTAGTATTTGCAGGACTTGTTGTGTTGAAGTGACATTCGACATCTGTCAAGCGTTGTAAGCATACAACCGGTTTCATCGATAACTTCACATCTAGCTTTTGAGAGTTTAAACATTCATAAACATCAAAGTGTCTACTACTGAAATCGTCACCTGTCAATCTAAGATGTTTAAGAGGCATTGGCGGTTGTCGAAAGGTGTAAAATATTTGGCCATTTCGGTACACTTGAAAGAGACAACCGAACAATTCAGCTGCAGCCATCAACTGACATGCAGAACCACAGGTGAAGGGCCTAAGCATTTCACTCTTATAGTGCTCCTGTGTAGTATAATTATCTCCTGTACCGTCATCAGTCCACACCTTGAACCTGTCCCAGTCATTCAATACATAAGACACAATGTTCCTCCAGATATCAAGAGTGAGCCTGATATGGCTGTGCAATATGTAACACAGAGAATGGAAAAGGCATGGAAACCACTCGGTAAGTGACAGTTCTTTGATCGATGGTGATCACCTCAATAAACATGTTAATGGGGGTACAATTGTAACGATAAAGGAAATGGGTACCTGAACAATGTAAACTAAGTCTAAAATACCTATACAATAACTATAATTGTAATAAATGAACAATAAAACAGCAGAGAAGCCGTGGATTAAATAAAAAGGCTGCAGTTATTAGCAGGGAGACGTGAATACCGTGACGAAGCAAGGAAGGGAATGAAGAGACCAGAGCGACTAACGGCCTTATATAGGCAGGCAGCCAACAACGTGGGAGGCGTGGGGAAGGGGGACCCAACGCCGCCTCACACGGCGACCAAGCTGCAGGCTATGGACGTATATATGTAAGTAAGTAGAATTCAGTTAGCATTGGGAACCCCCGTATCAAATTTCTTGAAGATGGGCCCATAGGTAACAAAGACCGTCGGAAAGTTCAATATGGCGGCCGACAGTGGCGTCATACCACCAAAATATGTATGTACATTGGTTTCAGTTAGCGCAGGGAAGCTGCCTACTAAATTTCGTGAAGATGGGGCCATAAATAAGAAAGTTTAACATGGCGGACGTTGTCGACCGTTACGAGTAGAATTTCAAAATAAAACCTGCTTAATTTTTGTAAGTAAACTGTAAGGAATGAGGCCTGCCAAATTTCATCCTTCTACCTACACGGGAAGTTGGAGAATTAGTGATGAGTGGGTGAGTCAATCAGTCAGTCAGTCAGTGAGTCAGTGAGGCCTTTGCCTTTTATTACTATAGATTCAAATGTCTTTTCACAGTCCAAACGAAGAGGCTCAGGGAATCCAAATTAGGATGAAGTTTATATTACGTTAAAAATATTCTGCAAGTTTGAAAATGAATGTTTGCATTTGACAACCCTGGTCTGATCTAGTGAAATGACTGAAAGTAGTACTTTCTCAATTTTATTTTCAAGAAAGCCTTACAGATATCTGATATAGGATTTTGGGCATGGACACCTTTTCGTTTGTTTTGAGGAACATGGTATCTAAATACTATTAAAGGCAGGGTGATAATTCAGTTATCTTTTGAAATTATAGTACTTATTTCAGATGAGAAGCCTGATTCTAGACCTCAGTCCCTGACTTAATGACCCAATTAAGTTTAAAAAGATGTGGAGTTTGTTAAAATACAAAAGGCTGGAAGAGAGAGAGGAAGTCTTATTCAACTGATTTAACATCTGGACATCTGTTTAGTGTTGTCAGTGCTTGCAAGACATGTTTTATTATTTTCATTCATTTAAGCCAAATCAGCAGAAAAAAGAAACATTTTCCTCTTTTGTAAAGAAAATGTAATTCTAAAATGCCAAAAATACATGAAAATATGAGTAAAATCATTTCATTTTATAAGCTGGAAAGTTAAAGATCTGGAGCATGAATAAAATGAGTTGGCATCATATCTTAGTTCAACCAAAACAGCCGTTGTGAAAGAGATCCAGTTGAATAGTAAATATGAAGCACAGCTGAAAAAAGATTGGGTTGGTCTGGTTTTTCACTCTAACTATAACAAGATGACTAGAGGGATTGGTGTGTTAGTTCATAAAGAAACTCTGTTGAATAGATATGGAAGAAATATCAGATTTGGCAGGGGGTTAAATGATAGTGTTTGGGGAAAAATTAATTTTGGCTAATAAATCTACACTAAATATGGCAAAGTTATGGAAAGTTAAAGTTCTCTCTTTAATCTATAATATAATCACTTAAGTTCACAATGACAGAGCATTCTGTAAATTAAATACTGTACTAGATGGATTATCTCCAACTATAATTACAAAATTGGCCTTCATAATTTTACCATTGATTAAGGACCACAACTTAAGCGAAACAGTTGTAAACAGTATCTACAGTGTATATAATTCACTAAGGGCACGCAAGACACTGAGCGGAAGCAAGACACTGAGGGCACGCAAGACAGTGAGCGCAAGCAAGACACAGCCCCGACCGCCAACTCTAAGACAATGAGATACAATCAACAGAGCCCCGCCTGCCAACTCTAACTAAGGGCAAGCAAGACAGAGAGCACACGCAAGACAGAGAGATATGCCCGCCAACTCTAATTAAGGGCAAGCAAGACAGAGAGTGCAGGCAAGACAGAGAGCCATGCCCGCCAACTCACAGAGCCCTGCCCACCAACTCTAAGACCACGGGATACACACGACCGAGCCCCGCCCGCCATCTCTAATCCTATATCCGCATCCACTGTCACTTTCGATCAAACAGCAATAATTAGCAAACAAACAAAGATAACTGGCAGTAACAGTGCAAAATTCACAATTGGTATGCCAGTTTGAAAAGATAAGTTTTGAAGGTAGTTTTAAAATGTGTTATTGAATCGGGCTGATGTATATGAGAGAGAAGAGAATTCCCGAGTTGAGAAGCACTATGAGAGACGCTCAAGCTCCCATAGCACAGAGTTTGATGTGTGGTACAGAAAGTACAGCTGCAGATGAGAATCTGAGTGAGCGAGAGGTGTGTCAGTCTGTAGGAGATCAGTGAGGTTGTGTACAGCTTGAAATGTTAAGAGCGGTATTTAGTATTGTATTCTGTAATTAACAGGGAGCCAGTGAAGTTGAGAGACAATAGGTGTATAGTGATTCCTCGCTATATCGCTCTTCGACTTTCGCAGCTTCACTCCATCGCGGATTTTAAATGTAAGCATATCTAAATATATATCACAGATTTTTCGCTGGTTCGCAGATTTCTGCGGACAATGGGTCTTTAATTTATGGTACATGCTTCCTCAGTTGGTTTGCCCAGTTGATTTCATACAAGGGACGCTATTGGCGGATGGCTGAGAAGCTACCCAATCAGAGCACGCCATGCACGTATTAAATAAAACTCCTCAATGATATACGATATGCTTCCCGCGCGGTGCTTTGCATACTTAAAAGCTCTACCAGCACCTATTAATTTTTGATTCTCTCTTTCTTGCGGCAGCTTTATCAAACGATTGATGATGCATTTTTTGTTAACAAGCGTCTCCTCTTCCTCCTCCACCAGTGCTTCACATACTTAAAAGCCCAACAGCACGTATTGATTTTTGATTGTTTGCTTTTCTCTCTCTCTGACTCTCTCTTTCTCTGACATTCTCTGCTCCTGACGTGCACTCCTTGAAGAGAAAGATATGTTTGCATTCTTTGTGTGAAAGAACTGTCATCTCTGTCTTGTCATGCAGCACAGTTTAAACTTTTGACTAAAGGGTGTTATTTCATGTCTAGAGGGCTCTAATAATGTTAAAAAACGTATTTAGAAGGTCGTAAACAGGTGTTCTATGCTCTGCGAAAATATTAGATTTATAAATAAAGAATCCTACTTTGCAGAAATACATTTATCACGGTAGAGTCTGGAACGGATTAACCGTGATAAACGAGGGTTTACTGTAGTATGTTCAGTGGATTTAGAACAGCAGGCTATTATTCTGGCAGCAGAATTTTGAATAAATTGTAAGTGATGGATACGTTTTTGTAGGATAACAGAGAATACCATTACAGTAATCTATACATGAGGTGACTCGGGCATTAACCAATACTTTAGTACTGTGTTGCATAAGAACAGGACGAAGTCTAGAAATGTTTCGAGATGAAAGAAAGCAGTCCGAGAAATGTTACTTATATGGGAGGAACTATTTAATAAGTGCCATTATTAGTCTATAAATGGATATAAATAATTGCATGTAAACGATTCACCAAAATCTGTTGTATGGAAACGATACTGTTTAAAACGTTATTGTTTTTTCATCAGAAAACCCGGTTTCCACATCTACCTGTATTAGTTTAAATGGCACTTTTACCACTCGCAATAGGGCGGACGCCCTGATTTATCGTGTCGACTGGGCAACACAGTGAATGCGGCATCTATCTATATATGTCTATGTTTTCCGTAGCCTGCTACAGGAAGGTACTCTCCCGACCATTGACATTGGTTTTGCTCCTTGCTATTTTCGTTATATTGTGACGGTGGTTTCCTAAGCCTTTGTTATACTGAATTCCTTTCTCACCATTTTCCATTCCTATTCTTACACCGCCATATGCTACGGGATTCGGATAGTACAGTATATTATTTTTTAGGATCCAAGCGTCAATTTTCTCTAAAAGTTCAAGTTCAGATCTCTTACCTTCATGAGTTTTTGTCTAGATAATCAAATCTTCTTCACTCCTTTCCGTTTAAACTAATTAGCAACTACAAATTATGTACTGTATATGTGCATGAGTGTACCATACAACAGACTGGCATTTGTTTCTTTATTGTGGTAAATGCCGTCAAGAACTTGGATTAAATGGGTTTAAAAAATGAGTGAAGGTTTAGACCTTAACTATTATAGCAGTAATGAAAGGGTAAAGTTAAGTCCTGTCCTACTCTAACTGAAGCTTTATAGGCTTCACATATTTGGCAGCTTGTGTTAGAAACTGAATATTTAATTACAAAGCAAAATTCAAACATATTGTTCCTTACCCCGTCAGGACACCTTTATAATGGAAGGATGGAATGAAAGCACCTCCTGGAGTAATGTGCCCCCCAGTCCAACAGGTGGCAGCAGCTCTCTGTTGGGTCTCCCATTTACACTCCTGCAGGGCTTCATGGGAAATGGAGCTTCAATAGGCAGCTCTGCTGGGTCTCTTGGGATCCACCAGAGGGAGCTGTGGGGAGGAGGATTCTTCCTTTTTAGGGTGGTTCCGTCTGACTCGGAAATGCTTCCCGGATGCAATATTGTTGCACCAGAAGTACTCCCGGGTCTATTAAGGAAGCCACACCTCCTTACTTAAGTTGAGTCAGAGTCGGGTGGATGAGAACGAAGCTCACTGAGGAGGAGTGGTTTAGAGAAGGAAAAAAACTTTCTGTAACTGTATTTGTGCAACTTTCAGAGAAGCCTGTGAGAGGTATTTGAACACAATAAATAATTTGTTTGCACCCGGGACTGGTGTAGTTGTGGCTGTGATTAGGGTGTTGCAAAGCCCTCTTACTTGTCATACTCCATTTAGGTAAACTGTATCTGACCATTCTAATCAACAAATAGTTAAAGCTGCAGAAGAGTCAATAATAAGAATTTAAAAACTCTAACATAATAAATAATGCAAATAAATATATAAACTTTGCATATACTTATTGTATATAATAGTATATAGGCAGTACATAGGCTAAGTATAATTTTCATTTATTTATTTTCCTTTATCTGAATTGTATTGTTTTCAACTGTCTGAGGAAACATGCAAGTGTGAATTTCATTGTACTATGTATACATAATGGGTGGTATGGTAAGAAGACTGGGTTTTGCATCCCTTATACTCTCTGCATGGGGTTTGCATGTTCTCCCTATGTCTGTGTGAGTTTCCTCCAGGGGCTCCGGTTTCCTCCTACACTCTAAAGGCATGCAGGTTAGGTGGATTGGTGATATTAAATTGGTCCTAGTGTATAGCTGGGGTGGGTGCATGTGTTCACCCTGCGATGGACTGGTGCCCTATCCAGGGTTTGTTCCTGCCTTGTGCTTTATGCTAGCTGGGATAGGCTCCGGCAACCTTGTTCAGGACTAAGCAGGTTAGAAAATGACTGAATGATTGACAATGATGTATACTTGACGATAACGTGCTCTTAAAATACTCTTTGTATATTAAAAATACAAATTTCAGACTCATTATGATACTGAAATGCAATTCTATAAAAACTAGACCTTTAAACTTCTTGTGAAGTATGAACAATTTTGCATTCATTTTTATTTCAATCTCTTTTAAAGCATTTTACAAACCACAGGAAAAAAATACTTCAAATTTAGTTTCAAAAACTTAATCGCTTAACTGAAAATTTCAATAAGAAATCACTAAAAACTTTTATAAATATTTATTGAATCTCATGCCTTCCAACAATGAATTAATGAGAAAATATTTTGCCACATAACCTTTCTGTATACTTGCATCATTTAGTTAAATTAAGAAACATGAAGTAATTATGAAACAAAGTAAAGAATACTATAGTATGAGTCAAAGTTAAAAAAACATACATACATACACACAAACACACACTCATGCACGCACACAACAGCTCTCAAAAAAGTAAACCAATTCCACAATAATGTAATGAGAGAAATGTATTAATAAACCCCCTGTACTTATAAGTGCTGCATCTATATCCTATTTACAATTAAGACAAAGCCACTTCCTTAGGACTTAACACTGGGCCAAGGAGGAAGCCCACTACCGAAATGCAGTATGATAACAATTTCATATGTAATACCATACCATACCTAATGATATTATGGATTTATTGATGGAATTAGTTTTATAAAATTCTGTCACCAACAAAAACTGCATTAAAATACAAAATGTGCTAACAAAGTTAGGCCAGTAAGCTTAACAAGCATCACAGGAAAATTAATGGAAGGAATTATTAAGGATAAGATTGAGCAACACATGGCAAGGACAGGAGTTATTCTGAACAGTCAGCATGGGTTCAGAAGAGGGAGGTCGTGTTTTACTAACATGTTGGAATTCTATGAGGAGGCAACAAAAGGATACGATCAAAGTGGAGCTTATGATATTATTTATCTGGACTTTCAGAAAGCATTTGATAAGGTGCCACATGAGAGGTTGGGCATCAAGTTAAAAGAAGTGGGAGTTCAGGGTGATGTTTTAGATGGGTGCAGAATTGGCTCAGACACAGGAAGCAGAGGGTGATGGTGCGAGGAACCTCATCAGAACTGGCCGATGTTAAGAGTGGTGTTCCACAGGGGTCAGTGCTAGGGCCGCTGCTATTTTTAATATATATAAATGATTTAGATAGGAATATAAGTAACAAGCTGGTTAAGTTTGCAGATGATACCAAGATAGGTGGATTAGCAGATAATTTGGAATCTGTTATATCATTACAGAAGGACTTGGATAGCATACAGGCTTGGGCAGATTTGTGGCAAATGAAATTTAATGTCAGTAAATGTAAAGTATTACACATAGGAAGTAAAAATATTAGGTTTGAATACACAATGGGCGGCCGGAAAATCGAGAGTACACCTTATGAGAAGGATTTAGGAGTCATAGTGGACTCCAAGCTATCAACTTCCCAACAGTGTTCAGAAGCCATTAAGAAGGCTAACAGAATGTTAGGTTATATAGCACGATCTGTGGAGTACAAGTCCAAGGAGGTTATGCTCAACCTTTATAATGCACTGGTGAGGCCTCATCTTGAGTACTGTGTGCAGTTTTGGTCTCCACGCTACAAAAAGGACATAGCAGCACTAGAAAAGGTCCAGTGAAGAGCGACTAGGCTGATTCCAGGGCTACAGGGGTTGAATTATGAGGAAAGATTAAAAGAGCTGAGCCTTTACAGTTTAAGCAAAAGAAGATTAAGAGGTGACATGATTGAAGTGTTTAAAATTATGAAGGGAATTAGTACAGTGAATCGAGACTTGTATTTTAAAATGAGCTCATCAAGAACACGGGGACACAGTTGGAAACTTGTTAAGGGTAAATTTCGCACAAACATTAGGAAGTTTTTCTTTACACAAAGAACGATAGACACTTGGAATAAGCTACCAAGTAGTGTGGTAGACAGTAAGACGTTAGGGACTTTCAAAACTCGACTTGATGTTTTCTTGGAGGAAACAAGTGGATAGGACTGGCGAGCTTTGTTGGGCTGAATGGCCTGTTCTCGTCTAGATTGTTCTAATGTTCTAATGTTCTAAACAAATGCAGACCATATGTATTAATTTCAGTCCCAAACAAGAAACAAGAACAAACGTCCTTTAAGTGACAAACAAAATAAAACATTAAACAAATATCAACATTAAAAACCCCTGTATTGCTGCCGAGCAACTGTTCATTATATCTTAAGAAATGTTTTGAAGCACAGTATTAAAATCCCAGAAACCAATGCATTATACTACAGCAAAAGCCGTTGGCTATGTTAAATAGATAGATAGATAGATAGATAGATAGATAGATAGATAGATAGATAGATAGATAGATAGATAGATAGATAGATTTACTTTTGCTCTTATTGTCAGATAATCCAATTTGAGGTCAAACTGGCTAACTTTATGTTGAAAATGTCAGCCAATAATCCAGTTTCTAACCCGCTGAATCCAAATACAGGGTCACGGGGGTCTGCTGGAGCCAATCCCAGCCAACACAGGGCACAAGGCAGGAACCAATCCTGGGCAGGGTGCCAACCCACCGCAGGACACACACAAACACACCAAGCACACACTAGGGCCAATTCAGAATCGCCAATCCACCTAACCTGCATGTCTTTGGATTGTGGGAGGAAACCGGAGTGCCCGGAGGAAACCCACGCAGACATGGGGAGAACCAGCCAATAATAATAATAGTAATTTTAACAGATATCTGCATATTAATATATAAAAACGTTTACAAAGTGTTTTTGTACAACGGTTTTGTGAAAAACACAAACTATGTTTCTACTTCTTTCTCATATTTAAAATAACATATCATGATTCTCAAAGCTGGTACTACTGTTCCACTCAAGAATATACAAATGATTCGAAAGAAAGTGGAGGTCAAAAATTGAATTTATTTACAAACAAGATACAGCACAAACCCATTACCCAATGTGATTTATTTTCTTATGGAAGGATCATGGACACTGCCTTTAAAAGCTCAATACATAGTCCCAGCTAATGTGTTCAAGTTTTACTAAGCAAAAAAGATGAGTTAGACTCAGAGTCCTAGTAAAATCCCTTCCAGGGATTGCCTAAGATGCCACAGACTTTGTTACACTTTTATGAATTTTAACAGCTGGATTTAATACATACAATCCACACATAGCTTACAATGTAAAGATCTTTAAGCTGTGTACAGACTAAATTGCCAGAAGTCAGTCTATCTAACCATTATTATACTCCAAACAGCCAAAGTGAGTTATAAGAAATGATCACTAATGTCTTTAAGGATATAAGCCGCTGATCTTTGTCCTGCAACCAAGACCACTACATTGAATTACATTGTGGTTTACAAAGCAACATTGCAAACAACTTTGTGGAAACAATGACAGTACAGCAACAAGTTTCAGAAGTGATAATATTTTTAATATATCTAAAAAGAATGCTACTAAACTGTTAATGGAATGGAAGGCCTCACATTGAAAGTGTTCTCAGAACACTCCTTTCATCTGATCATGCTAAGGTATTTTTTATGTTTGGTACTTTGTTCTCAGTATAAAATGTTTTTCACTGCTGACAATAATGCATGTCAGAGTGTTTTAGTGGCCAGTTATTAAACACTAATTTCTGCCTTGTAGGAAGAAATGGTGAAATGTATTTCTTGGGAACTGCTAAAGCTTAAATGATTTTTAATGAGTATATGATCTTTGTGATGTAAATCTAAATAAAACCAATTATATATATTTATTTTATATTTTTTTGGTTGCTGTTTCCTACATATACACATAATTAATATATGTAGATCCTATGTATTATTGAGAATCTTTTAGTCTGTTTCATAGTATATTCTTTACTACTTGCCTGAATCAGTTGAGCAATAGCCTACCAGCAAAGCATCTAATACTGCCTCACCCATATGCAAAATATAAACATAAGAACAAAGAAGTACATTAAAAGTCACATTTCCTTTTAACTGCAGGACACATAATAAAAGCAAACTTTGCTTTCTGTAACATGCAACACTTTGCTCTAGCAATGTCTAAACTGAGACAAAACATGCATACTGCCCGACCACCGTACTACTCTTTTTCAACCTTTTTAATCACCTACCCACCTACAGCACAAGAAACGAGATACCACTTGACAGCATATTTATGCTGTAAAAACAATTTTCCCCTATAAACTAAAAGACTTCTGGTCTTGCTCTCATATAAAATTCTATACACCTGGAAAAAAAGTCTTGCTTTAGCTTACACCTGTATGAACGATCTTACTGAGAACTGACAAAAGTGTATTATTTGTACTGTATAAGTGACTGATGACACCTAAATTGATGCTTGCATCACTGCTACAGAGCCAACTGGCTTATAAAGGATTGATCTATCTTGTAATTGTTATTGAGAACAACTGCTACTTAATAATTTAGTATTCTTAAATCATAAAATTAGTTTTAAGTTAGCAAGCAATTACAAAAATAATAAATAGATGATTTGACAAAAAATATTACAGGACTTTAGACGTAATTGTAATTGTCTAATGGTTAAAAAGCACTTCAGTTTCAGTGAAAATTTAAAAAAAAACACATTGTTTTAGAAATATGTAGGAGTCAACAGAAATGCACATAATTGTATATTTTAGAGTTATATACAGTGCATTCAGGAGATATTCAGACGCCTTTTCACATTTTTATGCTGCAGCTGCTATCATTTACTATAAATTTATTTTCCTCACTCATCAAACAACACTCAATACTCCAGAATTACAGAAAACAAAAACAGTATTTTAGAAGTTTTTGCAAATATACTGAAATTAAAAAACTGAAGTATTATATTGAAACAAGTATTCAGACCCTTTATTCTTTACTTAATTGATAAGTACTGTATATAATATGTATACCAGCATACTTCTACTGTATGCATACTCTACAAACTTGAATGATTTGCACTTCTTATTCAGCAGAGAAGTATCTTTCTGGGTGGAAGGAAACTGTCTGGCTAGAAAAAAGTCACATGAACACAAAAACTCACATACTCTTACAGGAAACATAGCCCTGTAAGAAAATTATATGAACATCCAAGAATAAATAACTGCATCACCATGATTTGCTTAAGTACCTCCAAATGTTACTTTTACGTTGCAAGATGTTGACTAATATTGCATGCAATATTTAATTAATTCATCACGTGATACAGTTTAATATTTTGGGGCAGGAAATGCTTCTTTCTTCAAAGCTCTTCTGTCTCATGATGTGGTTTAGATTTTTTAAGACAGCTTTTCAGAGTACATTTTCACACCTATATTACATGGGGACAACAGAATGACAACAAAAAATAAAAATACCTTTTCTTTGAGATGATAAAAACAAAGGTACTTTGTGGGCTAAACACTACTTTTCTTTTAAAAATATTTTAAAAGAATATCAGAACAGGGTGCAACATTCATTTAAAAATCCTAGCAAGAAGTAAAGCTTGGGACATAATTTTTATTTTTTATCATATCTATACAAGGTGCTGAAGATATATCACACAATGTTACCCCCACTATAAAACAGTATGTATTGCAGATTTCAACTTTGTCAAATAAATAACATTAACAAAAATAATGTCTTCTTTTGATAAGAGATAATTATATTAAATAATTTGTAAAAAAAACAAAGCATATGACCAAGGACACAACACTATACATTACAGGCAACACCACAACTAATCAAAAATGTCCATGCCTGTCAGAGTACATCCTGTATGCATATGGAGTTAAGTCAACTGAACATTTACAAAAGATGTTAAGATCTGTCTTAGAAGGCAAATTACACATGTAAGGAATATGCAGTAGTAATAGCTTCAGTATAGTAATTAATATTTGAGGAAGTGAGGAAGAGAAAGAGAGCGAAAGAGGGAGAGGGAGAGAATCCAAGTACTCTATACACAGAATATAAAACTGCTATGGTAATAACTGATGTTCACTGAGTAACAAACATGTTTAAAGCTTATGTGTTGCTTGCTTGGATAAAATGGAGCCTACAGTAAATGTGAATAAGTTGTGAAAATTGTAAGTTTACATATCAAAATTTCAGCACAACATTATTAGATAATAATAATAATAATAATAAGCTACATTTATTGAGCGCCTTTCACAAACCCAAGGTCGCTAGATCTAGAATACAGAAGACGAGGAGAAGGAGGAAGAAGTTGGGCAAAAGGTATCACACAAGAATTTGAATTCAAAACTGGGCTAGAAGGATGACATACCTGTTAAAACATTAACAAAAAGATGCAAAAAACTAGAATGTGTAATATGTTAAATTGTGCTCCTAGCACAGATACAGTGCCAACCTCACACAATTCTGTAATATAAAAAAACAAAGGAAGGTTTGTTAAATTTTAGAAGGTTAAAAATACCACTGTATAAAAAAAAATCATAAACCTAATTCAGGATCACAGATGGCTGGAGATTTTTATGGCAGCCATAGACAAAGTACAAGTCTATTGAAGGTATCATTCACAAAGAGCCAATTTAGATTAATAGTTACTGGACGTCAGTAGAGAGTGTCTTCATTCTGGATCAGCTGGAGAGAACAGATAGTTTCTGGGAGTGCTGCAACAAGACACTTGCAGTAGTCCAATCTATAAGGAACATGGAACTAAACAATGAGTTGAGTGGCTTTGTAAAGGTCAAATATGCTGTGAAGAAAGAAGACACAGGACTGGGTCAAAGAAAAAGTGTTTCTTGAAGAAGAAGGAATCACCAATAAAGGAAATTGAAGGAAGACCTAGACATTACCAGAATATCAATGTTAAAATGCCACTAAAAGATATAAAGTGCCTAGAAACTAATGTAGAGAGATAGAGAGAAAAAAGGGTCTAGCACTCATCACTGAAACTAGACAGCATCTGACAAATGGTCAAAACCATCATCGCAAAAATGGGTCTTATTTTGGAAGTGTTCAATATAGATTTTTGCAAATAACTAATTTCTTTTTTATGTAGAAGCCGTAGCCCTTTGAATGGATTTAAATTGTGTTTGGTTGCACTACCACACCATGCAATAATACACTTCAGGAAACTTTACATTGTACAAAAAGAAAACATTGCTGTTATTCTTTTATTTCTATGCACTTTTTGAGACGCATCAAATGGTAAAGATAGTCTAGTGTCTTTTTTAGCATGCTGCAAGTCTGACCTAGGTCATCTGGTATTTGTAACCTGAGAAGAGCTACAAGTCTCCTCTGTTGCTTTACTGATACAGATAAAAAGGTGCAGGCTATCTCACCAGTGAAACTGGTCTCTGTAATATTCACACAGCAAGCAGAGACGTAACCTTGTACCTCACAGCAAGCAGTGATGCAGATGCACTCCATAGGTTCAGGAAGAGCACTGTGACAAGTTCTGTATATTAATCACTTTCAATGCAAGCACCAGTCACACATTCCGGGCACAACATAAGTCATGCATGGCCAAAGAAGTAACGTGGCAACGTGCCTCTCTAGAAGGAGCTACGTGGAATTGCACCAAGGCTGACAGGAAAAGTATGCAGTGTTGCTGACAAGAAAAGAACCATGGTGACCAACTCTGGTGACAGTGAAGCACAATGTACAGTCTGAGTCATAACTTTAAGCACAAGCCCCAGTCATACACTCCAAGTACAACAGAAAGTCATACCCAACAAAAAGATTGGATGTGTAATGACATCAGATGGCAGTGAAGGACACTGCAGCAACCTTGCAAGAGTGACCTGGGGTGTTGTGTTTACATATGCACCACCTTTTTTTGAGGACCGGTGGTCCAAATGTTATTATACTTCATTATACTGATTGAAGCAAAAGAAGTGTTTGCAGGAGTTTAGCAGACTTACTTTAGATTAACCTTAATGAATTCCTGTCCAATTCTTAAGCTTTGTACAAGGTAAATATTTTTTTTTTTTAGTTTTAGATAATGCCTTAAAATTCTCCTAGTTAAGCAAAATTAATCAATGCACTAACAGCATAGAGCAGGAAATAACAACAAGTTTGTCACTACATAGTCAAATGTGATGCAATGCTACTAGAACATGCTACATATGGATTTGGGATCATTATCAACTCCAAAGCTAACTGACAGATAACAAATGATAACTAAAGTGTGAAAATGGATGGAGAACAAAGGAAGTCAGGAATAGTCTTAACAAAGGTCCATATTTGTAAACAGAAGAATTCTTGATTTACAACAGAGCTGGTCAAAAGATGCAAAAATGTTATCAATACATTAATAAATTAAAGACTGTATCATTAAGGTGAGGCTAAAATGTAATATTATCCTGTAATGTAGTCTGAGGTTACAGGACCTCTGCCCTAAAGTTTATTTTTATATCCTGCAGGAAAAGGTACTATGTGTTAAGCAAGAGGAGAACAATCTGATCTAAAAAAAAAAATTATAAGTCGATCAGAGCTCATAGTAAAGCATATAGTATATGGAGGAATTTGTACTAGATTTCTTTTCAAGAACCAACCAAGCAAGTGCGTTTTAGTAGCTTGTGCTTCCTTCCATTGTCTGAAAATTTAAATACTACCAACCCAGCAGTAAAGCTGGAAGTTAGGTAGTGGCATACCGAAATGTTGTTTTGATCTTTGCATTGTCATCCTATTAATATATGTGCTTTTTGCATTCCATAATAACAAAATTGAACATTCTGAAAAAGCATTTGCTGCAAAGTATGGAAAGACTATGAAAAATAAGCAAGAGTTTAAGAAAAATATTTATTGAACAACTAGGGGGTTATCCCCTTGCTTGCTTTGCTCGGCAACCCCCCCGGCCTGCACTACGTGCCAGCCACTTTGCGTCTCTGCCACTCTCGTTGTGAAGAGGGATGCTGAACGCACCCCAAGGAGACGGGGCTGCTCCTCCGAAACCACCTCTTAAACGGTGATACAACAACATCACAGGTCACTGTGACATTTAAAGAGTGTTTTTCTGTTAATCAATGTCATGAATGCCCAATTATATCTACTTTGATTCCTTGTTATTTAACAAGAAAATGTTGAAACATTCAAGGGGAGCTGAATACTTTTTATAGGCACTGCAACTGGAAAAAACACTTTTACTCAAACTAATTTTAAGCTTTCATATTTAATAAAGTTCATCTAGTAAGTGTAAAACAATATAAAATGATACATTTAGATTAGTAATCAAAATTTCCATTCCTTCCTTTTAATTCCCCTTTACTTCCAAATGTGGCAAATAGCCAGCGCTTTGATAGCAATTGCTAAGCACATTCGTGACAGTGTTTATCTTTACTTAACTTTATTTGCTTCCATGTCCTAATATGAAGTAACCTGAATTTATTGTGTTTAAGTGTACAGAGGCTTCTGGGCTTCAGTAAAATAGCTTGATCTGAGTGCAAATATTTAGTCCAAACACAAATTTTCATAATATGGTAAAAAAAAGATACCCCAGCCTACTCTATGAACACTTTTTTTGCATCCAGAGACATTAGCAGTGGAGGAATATGGTGTACATCAAGCAGTGTGTAAATGTTTACAATTGCTGGTTTCCTTTATCCAATTTAATCATGTTGATGTTTTAATTAAATTTGTCTTGTTCAGTTTGGTTTTTCAAAGGCCACCATACTATATGCCACCCCCTATCCTCTGGTTCACATAAACATTGTCAACATTTGAGACAGTGTAAACTGGAAATATGTCACTAATCCCTCTGAATATTCAGAAATTCATGGCCTGTCTATCACTCTGAATGAAAACAAACCGAGACTGACTGGAAAAACCTTTGCAGCTTTAGACCCCCACAAATCAAGTTTTCTTTTATAAATCTGGACATTTGCATGGAAAGTTGTGTATGTACATTTCAAACTCTTTTTGTGCATATACCAGCTTTACAAATGAAGCCCCAGGACTGTGAAATGATTATGGTTAAGAAGTTTCAACAAAGGGTTTCTTTGTAGTAGGAAATTAATCGCTTCAATGTAAACTGTTTTATCTACACATGTTATATATCTCTTTTAGCGAATTGTATGTCCATTGGTCAGTTTTGCATGCATGCCAAAGATGAATTAAAATGCAACAAATGAATAAAGTAGCAAACGAGCCTATGCAGACCTTTCCCTGAAAACTTTTATTAAATCCTTACCGAACCTTACACCTTCTACTTGCTCCTAACGTTACAGTCTCTTTATATAAAACCCATAGGATAAATGAAAATGATTATAACCTAACAGAAACGTCTTGTTCATTATACACTGCCTTCCTATTAAAAAACAATACTAAAGAGCAAAAAATCAATACCGATATTATACAGTACATTCTTGTTTTACTTTGTTAAATATGTGATTTCCGATTACAGCTCTGGAAAAAATCTGGGTGCAGTTAAGAAAACCAGCTTTGCATCACTGATTTTGGAGACCCTTATTTTAAGTAAACTCATTAATTAATAAGAATGGTGCTTACCTGGTTCTTCAAGCTACTGACAATTTTTAATACACACTAACGGATGTCTTTCACAAAATATGCACGTTTGTCATGACCATAAGAAATTATGTTTAACATACTTTATAATATGCTTCTGTCAATTTTCTTTACTTTTACCTTTAATAAATAGACTTTCCTTTGGAGCAGGGGTCAAATTGCATAGTGCAATGAATAGTCAATGTTTGCAACTTCAGAAATTACTCATAGAAATGAGGTCTCAGCTCGAATTGGGAAATTTCTGGACAGGATTCAGATGAGTTGACATGTCCCACTCTTTTGAATGTTAGTTTGAATCATTCATCTTCAATGAACAGATAAAACTGTAACTGCCATACTTGACAAAAGAAACTGTGATTTGCAAGGTGTTGAGCTGTTTTGGCTTCCACTAAACATATCTTTTGGGAATTCAGGCAGCAGATGTTTCCCCAAACAGTTTTATAAAACTGAATGTTTTCTCTTGCAAACTTAGAAGGGTTGAGGATGCATGTTCTTTTTTGAGAAAAGTTACTTCTGTCTTACTACCCCCCCCAAACTCAGTCTTATTTCTGTTGGCCTCTTGGTAGTTCCTTGAATGAGCCTTCTCTTTTCTCTGTCATCTGTTTGGAAGGGACATCCTGATATTTGCATTATTTTAACAGTGTATTTTTTCTGTTATCAATAGTCTTTAAAATGTGATCAAAATTCTTGTATATCTATGTACTTGTCTGTATCTTTCAACAAAAAGATTCCTGTAGCTCTTTTATTACTGCTTGTGAATGATGATTATACAGTATATACATCATGCAACCATGAACTTGTAAGAGAAATCCTACATAAACAGGTTAATTGTATTTCTAGGTAGTGAGAATAACTTTTGATATGAGATGGAGGCAATCTGCCCTGATATATGGTTTCAAATGACACTTGTTAAAAATAAGCCAAATTGTTATTCAAAAATGAAAAAAGTGGGCACACCCTTGTAATCAAGGCAATATTTTTTACAATTTTCATGGGTGGCATTAAAGCAGTGGTTAGCACTGCTGCTTCATGGATCCAGTGTCCTGGGTTATGAGATATTTGCACATTCTCATAGTGTCTTCATGGCTTTTTTTTTCTCCAATATCTCCAAAGATATCCCCAAAGATGCGTGGCTTATATTAGTTGGCGACTCTAGAAGGTCACAGTGTGAGTGCAGGCGAGTGTGAACAGGACTTCAGACAGACTGTTTAGGGCTATGTTATTGCATTGTGCCGATGAAATTCACCATGGCTCAAACTCTGAATTGGATTAGCTGGGTTTGAGAATGTTATGTATAAAATAACCTATTTGTTTTCTATTTAGGTATCGCTAGTTACAAGATCTTATTTAAGATTAAAAATACCTGATGCCTTTATATCAACGAAGGTTTAATAAGGGTGTGCAGACTTCTGCCATGCACGTTAATCCACACTCATATGGGGTGGGGGCAGCTCAGCTGATTATGCTCCAAAGCACTCCCAAAGTTTGTCTAGGAAATGGCCCTGCACGTCAGTATCATTTTCTAATTGTACAATGATACTTTGAATTACATTCTTTGACTCAGAACAGTAGTATTACGTGCAAATACAAAAATATACAGAAGGGGCTATTTTAAGACCGACATCATAAAATTCACTATATTATTAAATAATAGGTTTTCTGCCCATTATCTACAGGATTTGTGCAGACTTGAGGTCCTACTATCACACTGTCTTCGTCCAGTTTCAAAGATGTTTTGAATTACATCACTTTGGTGCATTTCACATTATTGCACAATCAATTTACAGTATAAAACAAGTCAAATCCTCATTTATCGAGGATTAAGCTATCTCCGATTAAATACTTGGGACAGACAGTGCAGCAACAGCGTGTGCCACCCTTGTTTGAAGTGATAACTCACTGACTAGACATTATCTGCAGCAAGCCAAACCACAATAAAATTAGAATTCAAAAAACAAAAAAATGCAGCTACCAAAGCAGCTCGGTTAACAAAGAAATGCGACAAGTTCCTGTGTATTTGCATAAATCAGAACAGAAGTGCTTACCTGATACAAGTAGTGTTAGGTGGAGCGTCACCTCCGTGGAGTATCCTAGCCTGAGCATTTAGACACAATTTACGCTGATAGCAAGGGGTCTAAATGGTCCTCGTCTGAAAATACTGCTGCTGTACTACGCCGCGATCCGTCTTAAAATACTGCTGCTGTACTACGCCGCGATCCTTCCCGTATACACCGCTGTTAAACTTGCTCGCTGCCACCACTTTGCGGGCGTAAGACGCGGTTTAGCGCTTAGGAAGACAGAGAGTGGGCGGGGCAAGGCACGCGCGGTACCTGCAGAAAAGCTACAGTTTGAAGAGAGCACGTACAGTGACAAAGTGAAGGTGGGTGTATGTTATGCAAGGCTCACAATAATTCAATAAATATATACAGTATATACAGTCGCGATAATTATAGTGCAGCCGTTTTTCAAGCAGTTAACAGTTGAATCAGTGTATTACTGTATACAATTTTACACTACCTAATTGAACTTGGAAGTATACCAAGACGGAGATAATGCAGAAGGGAGCGTAGTCCACAAACTAGTCTTTTTTTATTTCTAACCTTTTAGCTGTCAGTGCCTGACATAAGTTTTATGTGACCTTAAGCCAAACCGTATCAGTGGTCCTAAAATCAGTAGACCCGTTCTTTGTAATCTTATGATCTATTAACTCAGTGATTCTTAACCTTTTTTGAGTCACGGACCCTTTAAAGAATCTGATGAAAGCTATGGACTCCCTTCCCCAGAAATATTCACATAAACACAATTTTTCATGCAGTTAATATAATGTATTTTATTTATCTTGATTAACATTCAATCCTCTTGTGCAAATTAAAAAATATCTACTATTACTACTACTACATCTATTACTACTACTATCTACTACTACAGTAATAATAATAATAATAATATATTTTATTTCAACACCCAAAGACACTGTACAGATAATAAAATCATAAAACCAACAAAAACATGCATGTACACATCCATCCCGCTATCCTAACACAGGGCCACGGGGGTCTGCTGGAGCCAATCCCAGTCAACATAGGGTGCAAGGCAGGAACAAATCCAGGCACCCACCCAGCCCACCGCAGGGCACACACCCACCCACACACCAAGCACAATTTAGGATTGCCAATGCACCAAACCTGCATGTCTTTGGGAGAAAACCAGAGCACCCGGAGGAAACCCACGCAGACATGGGGAGAACATGCAAACGCCACACAGGGAGGACTTGGGAATCGAACCCAGGTCTCCTTACTGCGATGCAGTAGCACTTACCACTGTACCACCCTGTACACATACTCATATATCTATATCTATAGAACTGAAAATACAGCAATAAGAATACAGCCTAAGGTCATGTAGAGTAAGCTAATCTAAACAGGTAAGTCTTAAAATGAGATTTAAAAAAAATAGGTAGGGAATCTGTGTCCAGAATGTTGTGTGGTAGTGAGATCCAGTGACAAAAAGTCACTACTTTTTCAAGAATTTTGAAAAATGAATGGTAGATTTGATATAGGATGATAATTAGTGTAGTTCGAGGTCAGTGCCAGGTTTAAAACTGGAGTTATTACAGCTGATTTGAGGGATAAAGGAACAAACCCAGATCTCAGAGAGGACTGAATGATGTAAATTATAAGTGAAGAAAGTGAATGCAAGCAGGCTTTTACCAGTCAAGTAGACATACAATCAAGCTGACAAGTGGCTGATCTAGACTTATGAATGACAGAACAAATTTCAGCTTCAGTGGGCAATTCAAAAGTTGATAGATAAGTTAAAGAAGGCTCAGTTGAAATATTTAAATAAGAATTGCATGGCAAATGTACTGAAGATGCAAGTTGTTGGCAAATATTATAAATTTTGTTTTTTAAAAAGGTCAAAAATGCATCACATGTAGCAGTGCAACACATTTGAGATGGAATTATATCAGGAGGTGCCAGAATTCTGTTAATAGTGGAAAACAATGCTCTTTTGTTACTATCAGACATGCTTTGTTTAGAGTAATAAGCAGTTTCAGCCACAGGTAATACATAGAAAAGGTGGATTTTCAAGCATGATTGAATTTGACCACAGCTAGAATTAATCCTCTCTGCAGGTAAAACTTGATGGATGTCCCAGAAATGACCAACAATAGATGATGCACCAGCCACTGAGAATATAAGTTGTGCTTAGTTTTTTTTAACTGATATGTTGATGCCATTTTTAAACTCCAGACTGTTTATACACTAACAGTGTCCTATGCACATCATTTCAACATTATATATTCTTATGAAGCACACTTTCATTTTTACACTCAATGAACTGTGCACTAATTACTAATACAGCATATTTTAATTAAAACATAAACCATAATGTAGAAACAAAGCATCTGCAATGTGAACATAAACATATGCCTTTGTGTGCTGTTTTTCTAAAAGCAATTAACACATATAAACCTAAAGTTTTAGTTTTTTCTATTTCAGCCAGCCTTATTATCCTGCTATGGGCAGTCTTTTGTGCAACCAAGCACAGACAAAGGATAATGATTTCACCAGAATACCACAAATGTCTTACAGTGAATCCATACCATACCATTTTCATCATTGCTTATAACACAATTACTCAAAGGTGCATGAAGTGCCAGTACAAGGCACTGAGAAAAAAACAGAACCAATGTACTTTGTAGTAAAGGACAATCAAAACAATAATTCTAAACATGAGCTGCCTCATTAGCATCTTCTGCAAAAATTTAGTAAAAGAATGACTTTTCACCCCTGATTTAAGTAGTTTCTCTGATAAAAAGAAAGTCTTTATTAATGGTTATATGGTTAATGTCACTGTAATTTGAAATTCAGTTGGTCAGTACAGTACATAAGAAGGGCAGGGAAGTCAGGGATGGACTGTCTTCTTGTCTGAATTGAAAACAAGATTCTTAATTAGCAATTGAGGACTAGAGGCATATTTTCAATTCAAACGCACAGTATTGTACAATTACATTTCTCATGTTTATATTCAATGTGGAGTTTTCAGAAGTAACTGTTAATAATATTTTAGCAAATAACAGAAACCCATTTTGATCATAAGAATGGCATGTGGATTATGTGACATGAGTTATGTATGATTTTTTTTATATCTTTTCTTTTTCCATGGATGTTTTTCACAATGTGTGACACTGTCAAGCATTGGTCACCTAGTGATCCTATGAGAATCTCTTTATGTGCGTTCTCCACAAAAATATGAGATTACATTTTTTTTCTCAGCCACCACTTCAAACTACATGGGGTCAGTAGTATTTAAAAAATCATTTTTGGGTGAATTCCTTTAAACACAATACACCAAGGTTCTTAATTAGTTATTCCTCAACATTAAAAAATAATTCAAATAATCTATTATAATGTATTATATTTAATCTCCATTGCATGATTCTGTTGATTGTCAAAATGCAAGAATTTAATTTACAGTGCAGAAGACCAGAAGGATTAAATATTTGATAAAGTAAAACTCTGGATAACTCTTTATCACCTATTTGTACTAAAGTTAATGTACAGTAAACATCAAAATACATAGCATAGTAAATACTTTTCTTAGTTTTAAAAATGTTAAGACAGCAAAAAAAAAATTCTAGCAAACTGTATTTAAACATGTGTATTTTCTTTTTGAACCTAGTTTCTTCATTATAGGTTTATTGGAACCCACCGTATAAATTTATAAGCTACAGTGAATAAGTTGTTAGGCCTTGACATTGTACACTCATGCACACACCCTCACACCCACACACACTGAATAAGTGAATAACTTCAGTTTCTATGTGAATACTTGCTGGGCAATCCCTGAGCTACATCATTAAGTGGACCTGCCTCCTCCAGCTCCACAAGAAAGATACAGGACAGATAACAAAAAACACTGCATAGAAACCTAGGAAAGCATACAGCAGCAAAACATTTAATTAACACAATATTAATGAAAATCATAATATTGCAAAAATAAAAAAACAAAACAAAATCTAAAACAGACCTATTAACATAATATGAAAAAGCATATTGTAAACAGCGTAATTCTTCATCCAAATACTTTATAGTCAGCTTATCTTCTCTGAGGGTTTGGTGCCACACAGCTTCCAAACCAGTCATCATATGTGTGTGTTTTCTTATTTCTTCCCAAAGATATATGTTTTAGGTTACTCTGTAACACTAAATTCTCCCAATGTGTGTGTCTGTGTGCATGAGTGTGTCCTACAATGGACTGGTGACACATCCACAATTGTCTTGTGCCGGATGCTGCTAGAATCGGCTGTGACTTTTATGGGCATGTTTCTATGCAGAAAAAAATTGTTGCATTTAAGACTTAGAACATACTGTATTATTACTATACTGTTGTGCAGGTATGGGTGTGTTAATTATATTTAATGAAAAGCCAGCTGTCTACATTCTCCTCTTTAGATTGTTAATACACCCAAACCATTAAAGGTGTTTCCTTAGGTAGGCAATATAAAAATGCATCTTGTCTAATTAGAAAAAAGACAGGTGAACTTTAAGTTGTCAACGTCATCACATACTAACATTAACATATTGCTTCTGGGACAGAGAGAAAAGTATTTTATACCATTGAGAATAATTTTACTTGCACATTAATGATCACCCCTTGGGCATTATTAAAAGTTGTTGGTCTGGTGCTGTTCTCTCTGGTATGTGAGGAATGAGATGGATGGGAGTGGATGTTACCATGAGTAATTTCAGTAGCTAATCTATCCAGCTTTTTAAACAGATGTTTTCATTTATTATTTAATTTAATTATAGCTGCTCAACTGGGAGAAGCAAAAAAGTCCATACTTTAATACTAGCTAATGTAATATGTTAACAATGGTATATATTATTTACTTACTGATATGCATCAGTTTAGATGTTGCTGGTTCCATATTTGACACATATGGAGTGATTGCTAAACTATGACCTTTTAGTATTTTTTGCAAATTGCATATGCTTTCCATTAATTTCATGATATGATCCAAGTAGTATGCTAGTACAGTGGTTAGCACTGCTCACTTACAGCTCTAGTTACCTGGGCCAGGGTCACAGATTGGAATGCATTTGAACCATCAGCCACTGCTAAGGTCTAGGTACTCAGTTTCATTTCACATACCAAAGATATGCAAGGCTGATCAACTGATGAATTTTAATTGCGCAAGAATATTCATGTTTTCCTATATAGTATACCAATAAACATCCAGCTTTCTTCACAAAATACAGTTTTTGTGCTTAAGCAGTATTTTTAAAGGGCATCAGTTCATTTACCAAGCACATATAGCATATATAAAATTTATGTTCCATTTGTTATTAAGCTCATAACTCAATATATCAGCTAAATGACAGTTGTCTTTTAGTGAGGCAAAGAAATTGCCTGCAGCATAGGTGTGTTATGTTCGTCACTGCTTTTAATGAGAAAACCTACTATAGAATACATACCAGAAATAACACCTGGGAGAAGATATCTGATACTAAAGTGACAGTTCATTGGGCCAAGACTAATACTCTGCTAACTTTTGTCACAAATCAAAACAACTTTGTTTGTCATATTAGTTTGAAACTGCTTTAATAAGGCTCTTAATGTTTAGATAACGGATGCTAAAATATGTACAGCACAGTTAAAACCAGTAGAGTGTAAGTTGTAAAGATTTCCTAGACTGAAGTGCATTGTGCAAAGTATTGCATTCATGAATTAATAATACTTCATTGCAGTTGAAAATGTATAAATTTACAACACATATTTTGAAATATGTTTCTATAGCTTTTTAGCTTTTACTCCAGACAACTTACAAAAATCAAGAGGTTTATAATGCATCTTATTGCTTAGAAAAGCAACTCAAAAGTTAACAAGTAGTAAAGAAGGACAGTCTTAGAGAGAATTCAAAAAGGTACAACAATTTAGGGATGATAGGGTGTGTCCAGCAAGATGTGCTAGTTCCTCAGATGGAACAGGTTCAGTGCAGGGATACGGACTATGGAAATGTCATACTGCAACCAGTACCGCCTCAGTGCCATAATGACAACAAAATAACCACAACAACACCATAAATCAATGATCACAATAATAATACATTTATACTTCACTTATATTAAGGAATCTTACAGCACACAAATCCTCAAACAGGCTATTTAAGGGGACCTGAGATCAAAGTCGAAAGAGATGAATGCAGCCATTATCTGATGTGCTCTCAGCGCTCCAGCTATTATCTTCTCTATATATTGTATGAGTATGCAGACATGTGTAGGTGAAAGGTTATGGTGACCAGCTATTCAAAAGTCACAGGTTTAAGCAGATACACAGCTGCTGTGCTCCAATATATCCAGGATCAAGTACCAGGATCTCCACATGCCATGGTGTTGTAACCCTTTTTGTACCTTTAGGATAGTATAATTTTAATGCAGTGAACTAGGAATTTTGCTCCTCCTTTTCTGGATGTCTATGTAAAACACAAAAAAAACCTTTCTCTCTTATTCCTAGCAAAGCCCACTAAATAATTTCTCATTCATGTATGCAGCACAAAAATGGAAACATGGCCAAGCATACCACAATGACACACTGAAAATCATTGTGTGTAAATATGGATCTTCAGTGGTTTCTGATTGTCAGTGAACAGAGTACAGTTGGGAGGGCCAGGGGAAACTGTAGTCCACAGATTGGTATAAAAAGTGCAAATATTTGGTGCATATGGAAAGAGAGAAGACAGTTGATAGGCTGAATTACATGAAACAGTGCCTGAAGATCGTGAAGAACAAAGAAATCTTTGTAGATTCCTACAAGATCATGAAAAGAGTTCTAATTTTTGTCCTAGCAGCAGCTGAAGGCCAATGGAGTAAATTAAACAGAGTGAAAATATGGTCTGAATACGTTTTTCTAATAAACGGATGTATACTCATATCAGTTTAAAGATGTTCATATACGCAATAAACTAGTCACATGAGAAAAATAACATTTAACTTAACTAAAAAGTAAAGTTACTGTATACAAATATTTTTACCAGATGTCTTAATTAACCCCTACAAAATATTTTCAACATTTAAATATGATTACAGGAAGAATTATATTTATATAACTGAAGAATAGTGTAACACAGTAATACACTACTTCACCAACCCAGAGTCCTGGTTTGAATCCCATACCTGTCTGCAGTTTGTGTACAGTTTGCACTAACCTCCAAGTATATGTGGGGATTTTCTTCCCATATCAACAAAGACATGAAGTTTAGGTTAGTTGTTTACTCCATGTGGGCTCCATTGTGAGTCTGGTGTGTGTCTGTGTAGTGGATTGTTTCCTATATTATAGCCAGTGCTGTTGAGATATGCTGAGGGTGCATGTGACCCTTAATTAATGTAAGTGGGCTGCAGACAAATATTGACTAAGAAAAATACAGTCCTAATAAAGCCAAATCTTTAAATGGATTTTGACAATACTGATCTTCACAGTAAGGGACAAATTACAAAATGTATTTTATTGCCACATCCTGACTCTTATTAATGAAGTCTATTAAGAGAGTCACCTGCCTTACCCCTTCTGCTAAACAAAGAATAGCACTGATTAGGCAGCTCAATCTACAATGACCATATACCTTTTTATTATGCTTGTAACATGAAACCTGTCTATGTAACAGTCATTTAAGAATTTCACAGTGTTGGGAAACTCTGAATCTCTCCCACTCAAACTATTCATGAATTATCATCCATCCATCCATCATCCAACCCAGTATATCCTAACTACAGGGTCACGGGGGTCTGCTTAATGTAAGTGACTCAGTATCCATCTGAAAAACATGTTTCAAGTAACTCCCTTTCAAGTACGGTTTATAGAGCTGACCATCAACTGCTTGTTTCTCATATCAGGTCTTTGGAATATATCAAGAAAGGAAAAACATTGCAATCACAGTAGCAATAACCTCCAATGAGGCCAATTTGTTGGCCCATTTTCTGAATTAAATTTACAGGGTCACAGAGAAATGTGGTCTATCCTGGCAACAGTGAGCATCAGGCATCAGCCAAACCTTACTAGAATAACAGTCCTATTACAGGACCTCCAAACACACTCACCTACACTGTACCATATATGCCCGCATTAGGTTGTGTTACCAGAAAAAGTAACAATGGGATGTGGAATAACACATAATACTTAAAGAAAACCCAAGAAGCAAATCCATGTTCCCAAAAATGTGACAATGTCACTAACTACTGCAGAAAAGAAAAAGGGCAAACATTAAAGGGCTGCAGTAATTACTGCAAAGTAGTCAATAAACCTTTTGACGTCAATGCTTATCTCCTCCTCCTGATTACCTTCCCTGTGTTGACTGAACTTGACATATACCCTTTTCAAGTAGTTTTTAACTATTATGCGCCTTAGTAATGTTTTTTGTAACTTTAGCCAGAATTATTGATGTAATTATTAGAGAATATGATATTCCTTATTCTGTAGTAAAGATACAGTATACTCTATACTTCTTTCAGACCTCTTTGGGTTCAGTTGATCTATTACAAACTTACTGCCTACTAGGTACTGTATATTCTATAAAAGAATTCTCTGGTCTCAAGGCACATTTTTGGAAGTAGCTGACATAATTCTGATGACGTCTTTGTTTTTCTCTTCTCTCTATGACCCTGATCTTTGCTGAGCTTAAAATTACCAATTGATTTTGCTACATAATTTAATCCTGTGAATTTAGTCAAAATTGTGTAATCTTCCAATAGTCTTTGTGAAAGAACTTGACTAAGATAGCATAATCAGACTTTATCCTCTCTTGACACTTCTCAATTATATTCTCAGGTCAGCCATAACAGATTATTAAGATGCTAAAAGTGATATAATTTACAAATTTGACTGAATTGTGCTTCAGGCTCAATATATAATAAAAACCGAAAACTTTTAAATCATTTTGGTACATTATTAAAAAAGTAATCCATCCATCCTCTTCCACTTATCCGGGGTCGGGTCGCGGGGGCAGCAGCTTAAGTAGAGAGGCCCAGACTTCCCTCTCCCCAGTCACTTCTTCCAGCTCTTCCGGGAGAATCCCAAGGTGTTCCCAGGCCAGCCGGGAGACATAGTCTCTCCAGCGTGTCCTGGGTCTTCCCCGGGGCATCCTCCCGGTTGGACGTGCCCGGAACACCTCACCAGGGAGGCGTCCAGGAGGAATCCTGATCAGATGCCCGAGCCACCTCATCTGACTTCTCTCGATGCGGAGGAGCAGCGGCTCTACTCTGAGCCCCTACCGGATGACTGAGCTTCTCACCCTATCTTTAAGGGAAACTCCAGACACCCTACGGAGGAAACTCATTTCAGCCGCTTGTACTCGCGATCTCGTTCTTTCGGTCACTACCCATAGGTCATGACCATAGGTGAGGGTAGGAACGTAGATCGACTAGTAAATTGAGCGCTTTGCCTTACGGCTCAGCTCTTTTTTCACCATGACAGACCGATGCAGAGCCTGCATCACTGCGGATGCTGCACCGATCCGCCTGTCGATCTCACACTCCATTCTTCCCTCACTCGTGAACAAGACCCCAAGATACTTGAACTCCTCCACTTGGGGCAGGATCTCTCCCCCAACCCTGAGAGGGCACTCCACCCTTTTCCGGCTGAGGACCATGGTCTCGGATTTGGAGGTGCTGATTCTCATCCCAGCCGCTTCACACTTAGCTGCGAACCATTCCAGAGAGAGCTGAAGATCACAACCTGATGAAGCAAACAGGACAACATCATCTGCAAAAAGCAGTGGCCCAATCCTGAGTCCACCAAACTGGACACTTTCAACACTCTGGCTGCGCCTAGAAATTCTGTCCATAAAAGTTATGAACAGAATCGGTGACAAAGGGCAGCCCTGGTGGAGTCCAACTGTCACTGGAAACGGGTTTGACTTACTGCCGGCAATGCAGACCAAGCTGTGACACCGGTTGTACAGGGTCCGAACAGCTCTTATCAGGGGGTCTGGTACCCCATACTCCCGGAGCACCCCCCACAGGATTCCCCGAGGAACACGGTCGAACGCCTTTTCCAAGTCCACAAAACACATGTAGACTGGTTGGGCAAACTCACATGCACCCTCCAGGATTCTACTAAGGGTGTAGAGCTGGTCCACTGTTCCGCAATCAGGACAAAAACCACACTGTTCCTCCAGAATCAGAGGTTCGACTATCCGACGGACCCTCCTCTCCAGAAACCCCGAATAGACTTTTCCAGGGAGGCTGAGAAGTGTGATCCCTTGTTTCGGCGTGCTGCCTCAACAGTCTCTTCTGGCAACCCCCTTTCGTTCTTGTTTCGGCGCTTTGCCTGAAGCTATTTTCATTTCCTCCTTGTTTTGGCGCTTTGCCTGAAACTATTTTCCTTTCCACCTGGTTTTGGCGGTTTGCCTGAAACTATTTTCCTTTCCTCCTTGTTTTGGCGGTTTGCCTGAAACTGTACTTTCCTTTTTCCTGGTTTCGGCTCTCCGAACTATACTACTTCTGCTGTTTAACGGCCAATCCAAGGGCACCTACATATATACTCAACTTTACCCAACCCAAACAACTTGTATCCCAATTCCTTCAATAAGCTTTATTAACACAAACAAGGTTATATTTTCCTTTGAAACCTGACCAGGTTACAGTATGTCACTAGGAAGTGCAGCCTGCATAAAGGAAGTAATGAACAAGGTTGAGCAACCTTGTGGAAAGTTTCAAACCCTATGAATAATGCCTACATGACAACCTGCAACCAACAATAATACAGTGTATTATTGTATTATATATATACAGGGTGAGGCAGAAAGGAAGGACGTTTTTACAAAATCACAAAATTGTTAATTTTTTCTTACAAAGAAATTTATTGAAAGATTTGAGTTCATATTGAAACAGCATTTGACAAAATATGCCTTACCGAATGATTACTGAGGCCAAGTTCAGAAGAATGCTTCCGAGCAGATCGACTTGGACTGTGCAGCAGAGCTAGTTGTATGCTTTCCACATTTTCAGGGGTATGTGCCGTTCGTGTAGCCCCCGGCAGTCTTTTGTTTATTAGTGTACCTCGTGTACGAAGTCCTTTAACCCAATGTAGGATAGTTACGAATAGGAAAAGCTTTATTTCTGTGGATATTGAAATGGCAACGAAACTCATGCTGAACTGCGGTAATAGATTGGTTGTTCTTGACAAAACAGTCGTATGCAAAAACGCGGTGTTCTATCGTCCACAGCTCCATGGCTTCAACTAAAAGAAAATAAAAATGCTAAGACTTCACAAACGTAACGCCACCTACCACACAGCTGTTACTCCACCTAGTGGTGAGTTCTAGCCATTTCAAAGACGTCCGTCCTTTCTGCCTCACCCTGTATATATATATATATATATATATATATATATATATATATATATTGTAACAGAATAAGATGCTTCTCGCACCCTTGCACCCTCAGACACCACGTCAGACACTAGGTAAAAGTCCAATAATTATATTTATTTTATAATAAAGTGCACAAAGCACCCTCTACTCCCAAATACTCCAATAAACAATAAACAATAACAAATCCTCCACTCCCAGACGCTTAGCCACCCTGCCTCCCAACTCAGCTCATCGTCTGGGAGCTCCCACAGTCCTTTTATATTCCCTGACCCGGAGGTGTTCCTTCCCAACAGTCCACAAGTCCTTATTCCTTCCGGGTCAGGGTAAATAATGTTTCTCAACCCGGAAGCCGCCGCTCTTCCTATGACGAACTTCCGGGTCATAGGGCATGAAGAATTCTTGGTCCTCCCTGCAGCTCCCTCTCGTGGCCCCATGGCATCCAGCAGGGCGGTGCACAAAACTACATGGTCCATAATGCCCTGCTGGTCTTCTGGGGACCTCCATGCTGCAAGGAGGGCTCCACCTGGCGGCTTGCGGGTATTGGCCGGGGTACCTGGCCGGCCATATCTTACAGTATTCCCCAGCGGCAATTATAAAGATTCGGGCGGCCTGCCCCGAGGGAAGTCTTCCTCCAAGAGGACGCCATCCGGGCTCTGACTGCGTTGCCCCTGTCCTCGAGCAAACCTTGGGGGGACGGTGTACCTCCTGTCTCCCCGGGGACATTGGCGCCACTCGTGACCCGGTCGCTGGCAATTGTAGCACCGACAGTCCTCCTGGTTGGCTCTTTTCCCGAGACCTGAAACATCTCGGGAACTCGGTCAGCTCCACCCTTTCCCCCGCCAAGGAGGGTTTTCTGGCCGCCTCGCTGCTCTCCGCCCTTTTTCCCACCTTGTCAGGAGACCCCCTCTTTATTCTAAGGATCTCCAGTTTACTCTGGGGCTTGTCCACAGTTTGGGTCTCTCTATTAGTGAAAGAGAGCCCTTTTACTGTCTGCACGCCTTTGATTTATAAACAACATGGGTCGGGTCTTTAGGATCGAATCGCCCAAGAGACAGCACCAACCAGCTGCTCTGGCTCGATCGGTCCTTCCCCGCCCGCTCGTCGCGTTCGCCTCTCTTGTAGGGCACACATCCATTTGGCACCCGCTATGGATTAAAAGCGGGCCCGGATCACACTGCGTCCCTATTACATTATATACGGTACCGACATTACCTGTCTGTACCGCCAAATCACATAACACGGGAGGCTCTCGGTCCAATCGCCGCAGGTACTCACGTACTCTTCTTAAAGGCGCTGCCGCCGCTCCCAGATCTCCAACGATCTTCTTAATCGCCTCTAAAGTCTGCAAAATACTCCGCGGGCTCGATTAATTTTTCGAGTTCCCGCACGTCAAAATAATTAGTTAATTCGGCCGGGGTTTGGCTTACTTCCTGGTTTGCCATACCGTCCGGCCGGGAGCCAATGAACTCGCCCGCTGTCGGCACGTGTTCTGACGGGTTCCGCACGGGTTTCTGGGAATTGGAGTTCTCTACAGACGAGGACCGGGCCGCCATCTTTGGTTGACTGCGACCTGCCTTTATTAATTTGTCGGCAGATCGACCAGCCATTTCCCGGCCCTCCTTACCTTCTTTTGGGTTGAGCAGTGCTTCGCTCACCACCCCTTTCTCCTTCGGAAAAATCAAGTCCGTCTTTTCTTGGGCGAAGTCATAAACAGCTGGACACGGAACGTCACCTTTCTGGAATCCTTCGTGGTACTTCCCGTGTCCCTCGCCGCACCCGTAATGCGGAAGTCCTTTTCGTTGTCCGTCTGCCCGTACAAAAGCGCCACACTATCTTCGGGAGATTCTCCTGCATCCCGCAGAACTTCCGGATGATCTTTTCCGAGGTATGTGCATGGTACGAAATGAGTAATTTTAAATAGATTATCTACATTTGCAGCACATACCTCGTTGTAGGTTTCTTCGTCCGGAGTCCTCTCCCGATCCGTAGTCGCCCTGTCGCTCATCCCGAGTGTCGGCCATGACGAACATGGAACTTCCGCTGGTGCTGTTGCCCTGTTTTGTCTTCTTTTTTCCCATTATAGACTTGAAAAAAGGTGAGGTTTCTGGCGATTTTCCTGTGTGTGTTGTGACGCTGTCTTCCCGGGGTATTCTGTCCACAGTAAAATTTTTCCAGGTCCTCTGCCAAACTGACGGCCAGAGAATCCTGCCGACTACGCCAACTGTAACAGAATAAGATGCTTCTCGCACCCTTGCACCCTCAGACACCACGTCAGACACTAGGTAAAAGTCCAATAATTATATTTATTTTATAATAAAGTGCACAAAGCACCCTCTACTCCCAAATACTCCAATAAACAATAACAATAACAAATCCTCCACTCCCAGACGCTTAGCCACCCTGCCTCCCAACTCAGCTCATCGCCTGGGAGCCCCACAGTCCTTTTATATTCCCTGACCCGGAGGTGTTCCTTCCCAACAGTCCACAAGTCCTTATTCCTTCCGGGTCAGGGTAAATAATGTTTCTCACCCCGGTTTGCCTGAAACTATTTTCCTTTCCTCCTTGTTTCGGTGGTTTGCCTGAAACTATTTTCCTTTCCTCCTTGTTTTGGCGGTTTGCCTGAAACTGTACTTTCCTTTTTCCTGGTTTCGGCTCTCCGAACTATACTACTTCTGCTGTTTAACGGCCAATCCAAGGGCACCTACATATATACTCAACTTTACCCAACCCAAACAACTTGTATCCCAATTCCTTCAATAAGCTTTATTAACACAAACAAGGTTATATTTTCCTTTTGAAACCTGACCAGGTTACAGTATGTCACTAGGAAGTGCAGCCTGCATAAAGGAAGTAATGAACAAGGTTGAGCAACCTTGTGGAAAGTTTCAAACCCTATGAATAATGCCTACATGACAACCTGCAACCAACAATAATACAGTGT
The DNA here is from genome assembly GCF_016835505.1 of Polypterus senegalus. Classification (NCBI taxonomy): domain Eukaryota; kingdom Metazoa; phylum Chordata; class Cladistia; order Polypteriformes; family Polypteridae; genus Polypterus; species Polypterus senegalus. Next base: position 67,867,844 of record NC_053156.1, read on the forward strand.
ATTATTGTATTATATATATACAGGGTGAGGCAGAAAGGATGGACGTTTTTTACAAAATCACAAAATTGTTAATTTTTTCTTACAAAGAAATTTATTGAAAGATTTGAGTTCATATTGAAACAGCATTTGACAAAATATGCCTTACCGAATGATTACTGAGGCCAAGTTCAGAAGAATGCTTCCGAGCAGATCGACTTGGACTGTGCAGCAGAGCTAGTTGTACGCTTTCCACATTTTCAGGGGTATGTGCCGTTCCCGTGTAGCCCCCGGCAGTCTTTTGTTTATTAGTGTACCTCGTGTACGAAGTCCTTTAACCCAATGTAGGATAGTTACGAATAGGAAAAGCTTTATTTCTGTGGATATTGAAATGGCAACGAAACTCATGCTGAACTGCGGTAATAGATTGGTTGTTCTTGACAAAACAGTCGTATGCAAAAACGCGGTGTTCTATCGTCCACAGCTCCATGGCTTCAACTAAAAAGAAAATAAAAAAATGCTAAGACTTCACAAACGTAACGCCACCTACCACACAGCTGTTACTCCACCTAGTGGTGAGTTCTAGCCATTTCAAAGACGTCCGTCCTTTCTGCCTCACCCTGTATATATATATATATATATATATATATATATATATATATATATGTGTGTGTGTGGGAAAAGAAAAATTGCTCTTGCAGATCTATAGGTTGAACTAAACTTCAGGTAAGTTCATGGTGGACTGTATTTGCTTGAATCTGTCTGGGATATTCTATGTAAAAACAGCTTTATCTATACTAATAAAGGCAAAGCCCTCACTGACTGGCTGAACTCACTCACTCACTGCTCATCACTACTCCAACTTACCTGTGGTGGAAGGCTGAAATTGGCAGGCTCATTCCTTCAGCTTCTCAAAGTTAGGCAGGTTTCATTCGAATTCTAGTGCTGTAGGTCTATCTGTTAACTTTTTCCTTTAGACTTAAAATACAGTCCATGCCTTGCCTCGGTCACGCGTGTGGCGGGTTTGCATCCTGCACATCACGCTCATTATTGAGTGCCTCCCAATAAGTAAAATCATGCGGTGAAGGACTGTGCTTAAATACAAGCTTTAGATCTGGCCCTTGTTTGCACAACTCAGCACTAGGTAGCAAAAACTTTTTAATGCTATATATATATATATATATATATAGTGACAGATAGGGGGCGCTGTCGTCCCCTTGAACCCTCAGACCATACGCCAGACACCAGATAAAAGTCCAAATTTTGGATTTATTACAATAATAAAGTGCACAAAGCATGCTCCACTCCACAATACTCATATAAATCACAATATACCACATTTACTGTATATATAATATGTGTGTGTGTGTGTGAGAAAAGAAAAAATTGCTCTTGCAGATCTATAGGTTGAACTAAACTTCAGGTAAGTTCATGGTGGACTGTATTTGCTTGAATCTGTCTAGGATATTCTATGTAAAAAAACAGCTTTATCTATACTAATAAAAGGCAAAGCCCTCACTGACTGGCTGACTCACTCACTCACTGACTCATCACTAATACTCCAACTTACCGTGTAGGTGGAAGGCTGAAATTTGGCAGGCTCATTCCTTACAGCTTTCTTACAAAAGTTAGGCAGGTTTCATTTCGAAATTCTACGCGTAACGGTCATAACTGGAACCTACTTTCGACCATATATACAGCCATAGCCTGCAGCTCGGTCACCGTGTGAGGCGGAGTTGCATCCTGCATCATCACGCCTCCCACTTAATTGAGTGCCTGCCCATATAAGGTAAATATTCGCGGGTGAAGGACTGTGCTTATACAAACGAAGATTAGATGGTCTAGTGTTTGGCACAAACTCAGCGAAAGTGCGAGAGAAACTTTTAAGTGCCGGTTCTTAGCTAACATTAAATAAAGCCGTGGACATCGCAAGATCACACAAGAGAGCGGCTCACGTGAACTGACTGTGAACAAAGTACGTAGAGAACAAGGAAGAGCTTCAAAGAGCCCTGAACAAAAAACGCATTACACAATTGAGAAGGCAGCAAAAGAATATGAAGCGAGTGACGTATACAAGCATATTCATAAGTGCAGCTACTGCGGAAATAAAGCATGGTGTAAACCGTAAGTTTAAATTAAGTTTATAGACACGCTGCCGCTGCCGTTTGTCATGCCTACGACGAATACAATATTCGGAAGATATAAGTTTAATGAGAAGACATGAGGTATAAACGAGACTTTGGATCACTTTGTAACGGAGTTAAAGTTGCTGTAGCGAGAAACTTTTAAGTGCCGGGTCTTAGCTATCATTAAATAAAGCCATGGACATCGCAAGATCACACAAGAGAGCAGCTCACGTGAACTGACTGTGAACACAGTATGTAGAGAACAAGGAAGAGCTCCAAAGGGTGCTGAACAAAAAAACGCATTACACAATTGAGAAGGCAGCAAAAGAATATGAAGCGAGTGACGCATACAAGCATATTTAAAATATGCTTGTATAATATAAGTGCAGCTACTGCGGAAACAAAGCACGGTGTAAACCGTAAGTTTAAATTAAGTTTATAGACACGCTGCTGCTGGCGTTTTTAAAATTGCTGGTGAAGGACTGTGCTTATGCAAACGAAAATGAGATGGTCAGTGATAGAATAGTGTTTGGCACAAACTCAGCAAAAGTGCGACAGAAACATTTAAGTGGCGGGTCTGAGCTAACATTAAATAATTGCTGATGAAGGACTGTGCTTATGCAAATGAATAGAAAGCAAATGTTACGTTATTTTTAAAATGTTTCCTTTTCTTTTTCATAACTTCTTTAACACACTTCTCCGCTGCGAAGCACAGGTATTTTGCTAGTTTTATATAAAGCTAAACACTTAAACAGTGCACTTTACTACTGCAAAACAATTTGTTTTGCTTGGATGCATTCAGTAGTTCTATATCAGAAGCATACACAAGTGAAGTGACTTGTTTAGAGTCAAACAGCAAGTCAGAGCTAATTTTTGAAAATGAAACTTCGTGGTTTCCTGTCCAGTTTCTTAGACATTGCTGTACAATGCCTAATGAGAAAAACTAAAATAAGCAACTACAATTTCATGAAATGTGTAGTATGCTCACAAATAGTACAAGTGAAATTGCACAAAAATTAATCTGCATTAACTATATGGAAGAAACAGACACTTCATCTCTTATTGGTACACGCAGAAGCTTAAGCATTCAAAGGCAGTTATCAGTAGGCTTTTATAGACTTGACAGTGCTCCCCCTAACACCCCCACCACACACACACACTACTTTCCTTCATTAAGGCAATCTTTCATTATAGAGTCTTTCAATATCTTTTTAGTTATTGGAGCAGTCATCTTTACAGTGATTAGCAGAGACAGGTCAATGGACTTTTTGTAGGAAGATGGTACATAACAATTGTTAACAATAAATTTCTTTCGCAGTTGTACTTATACTTACTACTATTTCAAAATATTCAATTGTTTGTGATCATATACACATATTCAAACTGAAAAGATGTATCTTTATATCTAAAGCTAGAAATCTCTTTTTTTTACCTCTAACAATGTTATGTCAATGTGTGCAACATGTTAAGTATTACCTAAACAAGGTGATTCATTATAAAGTATTGTGCCTAATACAGTAATTGTGGGTAACTACTGTAAATAAGGAATAAAGAATTGTAAAATACGTTTCACTATGGACCCACTAAAGCTGCAGAGGATGTGCAGTCTCTGAAACATGGACAATGTTCATGATACCTTAACTTTGCTAATTTACTTTTACACTGAAAAATTCATTAAACAAATTTATAAAACTGCAAAATCCTTGCAACGGAAAGTCTTTCTAAATCTAACACACTACTGTATATGTGGGACACTTAAGTATATGTACAGTGCAGTACCTTGATGACAAAATGGCTTGTCCTCCTTCAGCACTTAAGCGGAGAATGGAAAAAATGCCTGCAAAATTACTCCCTGATCTGAATCTTAATTTATCAAGTTCAAGTTTATTGGTACATGTACACAGTACAATGAAGTTATTGTCTCTCACAGACTTGCATCAAAAGTATAATCTGAACAAAAGACAAAGCATGCAGCACCATGTGTTATCATATGTATGTGTTTCATACAGACACAAGAAACAGAACTTAAACATGCTCATTCCATCTACAGTTAAGTTACCTTATGACCACAAGATAAAATCAGTGCCTTAGAATTAGAATTAGAATTAGAATTAGAAAGCCTTTATTGTCATTGTAAAATAATTACAACAAAATTCCAAGCACCACTCCAGCTGGGTAGAAAAAGCAAAACCACACTACTTTTCAAGAAACACAACCAATAAATACTACAACACATAATACAAGCAAGAAAAAAAAAATAAAACAATAATATTATGTGTAAAAATATAATTAAAAAGAAATTAGATAAAATGACAATGAAACCATTAGTAATACAATAAAATAATACCATTCCACTGAGAAATACAGTAGCTGCACAAGAGCAGCTGCAGTATGTACGAGTATATTTCCCAAGAAGATATTTTTCAGCACTGACTAAAAAAATTATTTAAGTCGCCTTAATTTGATTATTTTTGTTCAATGTATTTTTGGCCATTGGAAATATGCTGTTTCTGAATCTATCGGCCCGTACTTTCAAAGATCTGTAACGCCATCCAAAGGGCAACAGTTCAAACATGTGGTAACCAGGATATGAAGGTTACTTAATGACGTTTGTGGTTGTGTTGAGATGTAGGGAGTAGGTAATAACTTCCAGGGATTCTGTGCTGTGATTCTTTGTGCTTTGTTTATGACTGTCTGGAAAGCCTTCTTGTCTGTTTCTGTGCATGAGGCGTACCATGCTGTGATACAGTATGCCAGGATGTTTGTGATGTTTTTGTTCCAGGTTGTTTTTCCTGAGCACTTTCAGAAACTGCAGTCTCTGTTGTGCTTTTTTGACCATTGCTGTGGTGTTCTCAGTCCAGGAAAGGTTCTCTGAAATGTGAGTTCCCAAGAATTTGAGGTTCTGCACCCTTTCCACATTGTTTCTGTTGATGTAAACAGGAACTGGTTCTGTACTATACTGTCTAAAGTCCAGAATAAGTGCCTTGGTTCTTGTGATGTTCAGAGTTAGGTTGTTTACTGAAAACCATTTTGTAAGTCTCTGGAACTCGTCTTTGTAGGCTGACTCATCTGCTTCTAATATGAGCCACTTTAATCTAGTGGTGTGAATACTAAATGTCCTGTACAATTTACCAGAACAGTGGATGGAGTAAAGTGACTGTACAGGATGGCTGAGGTCTTAATAATACTATTTGCTTTTCTAAGAAGTGCATAGTAAGTATGTCTAGAACAGCAGGGATGTGTGTTCAAGTAATATGCTGATGTCTCTACCCTCTGCATAGCTTTCTGAATTGTTAATAGACCACTGTGATAACCATTGATTATGTTTAAAGGTCTATTTTGTTAGTGTTGTATTACTGTTAGTTTGCATTTATGCATTTGTTAGTGTTTTATTTCTGCTTGATTTGAAAACAAATATTTGTATTAATGTCTCATTTTATTTATGTTCCATGTAGTATCATGTGACTATTCCATCACAATTATGACGTATCAAGGTTACAAAATAAATACACCATTTCTCAGTGGATAAACTTTGAATGTTTGAAAAATGCTAGCTTTAGTTAGTTTCAACTTAGAAAGTAGAACCTAGTTACATTTTTATCTCTTTTTCTGAACTTTAACTAGTGACTATTTCTCTGTCCTTTGGTTTTAGTTGTTTATTTTTTGCATGTTTCTCTGTGCCTACTTCCATCATCTGGTGAACTGAGCCACTTGCTCGCAATAATTCCTAAAGACCCAGTGTCCCTTAATAGTTAAAAAGATTTTACTGAGGGTAATCCACAGGTAAAGGTAGCAGTGCAAAACCCCAAACACAAACCTTATATTCCCAAATTTACTACAGCAGAAATTAGCTATTAAAGAGTTAATGATTTTTAAAAAGAAGCTTAGATAACAAGAAACAGAAGGAAAAATACCAAAGAAAACCAGAAAAAGGAGAACAAGACATCTAAGACAGGAACCAGTGCATTAGCAATATACCCCCACAATTTGAAGTAAAAAAAGAAAAGAAAAAAGAACAGAAAGAAACTAAACACTGGCAAAACAAAGGATGACACACAATTTTAAATATTAAACAAAGGTTAGGAATCTTAAAATTGGCATGGAATGATTCATACAGTACTTCTATGTAAGTTTCACTTTAATGGTACCTCGAGAAATGTCTCATTTGAAGATTTTACCATATAATCCAATCGATAATATACATTTAAGTACATTAACTTATATTTAATGTTATTTTATGTACACAAATAAATGTACATTAAAATGAAAAGGAATTAAGTGAACAACTTAAATAATATTTAATTTGAAACTAAAAACACTGCTTCAAACAAAGTTAACAAGCTGCATTGTTAGATAGACTGGTACGGATGTGGCTTAATGCCTCTGTGCACATGTACCTTTACAGATCTAGGTGTGTGTTTGTGTGTGTTCATTTCTCTATGTTCATCATCCAGCATTAGGTCTGGTATGGCAAACAAGCTGCAAGCGGTCACTATATTAACTTAGAAATATCTTTGAGTATGTGAGTAAGTCTGCCTCTAATTGGGCATGCAAGTATATTTTTCTGTATCTCAAAAACTACTCATGCAAAATGTTTGCAAATCAATAGGCCTAGTCCTATGACTAAATGGAGCAGGATCTTGATTTCGACTATTTTAGGCAAATTCTTTTTGCTATTTTGAGCATTAGTGATTTCTTTTTCTATTTTTAATCAAATCCTTCCTTTTAAAGATTCAATTTTCAGATTATCATGCAGCTGGAGTTTTTATGGTTTCTCTCCTTCTCCTCCTCCTTTTCCTCCTCCTTCTTATCCTCAGTTAGATATTTTTTATATTTTTACATACTGTATTTACAGAAATTACTTGGATTGTTTTTGAACTGTATAATCCTAGCCTCATTTGTGCTTGACCAGACCAGAGCCTCCCAGCTAGCTAGGTTAAGCCATATATAATAAGCCATATATTGGAGCAAACTAGTAAGGATTCTGGGTTGTTTTTGTTAGACACATCCATTTTACTATTTTGTGGTGCCTGAATCACAGCAAACTGAGACAAGGCCAACAATGGTGAATGACATCTAGCCAGAAATGCTCGAAGCACTGAATATGGAATGGGTGCAGGATCTCCTAGGAGGCAGTATGAGTTCATGTGTAGTGTTCAGAGTACCTCCTAGAGGTAGCACTTCACTCTAGTATTTTTGTTAATTTGCTAGTGTACAGAAAAGGGAGAATGGAGTATTTCTATGGTAGTTTGCACTCTATGGCAAGAAAAGAGAAATCAATAATCACTGACTTGATGGGTGTTTAGGTCACACTTATACAGTGCATCCGGAAAGTACTCACAGCGCATCACTTTTTCCACATTTTGTTATGTTACAGCCTTATTCCAAAATGGATTAAATTCATTTTTTTCCTCAGAATTCTACACACAACACCTGATAATGACAACGTAAAAAAATGTTTACTTGAGGTTTTTGCAAATTTATTAGAAATAAAAAAACTGAGAAATCACAACAACATAAGTATTCACAGCCTTTGCTCAATACTTTGTCGATGCACCTTTGGCAGCAATTACAGCCTCAAGTCTTTTTGAATATGATGCCACAAGCTTGGCACACCTATCCTTGGCCAATTTCGCCCATTCCTCTTTGCAGCACCTCTCAAGCTCCATCAGGTTGGATGTGAAGAATCGGTGCACAGCCATTGTAAGATCTCTCCAGAGATGTTCAATCAGATTCAAGTCTGGGCTCTGGCTGGGCCACTCAAGGACATTCACAGAGTTGTCCTGAAGCCACTCCTTTGATATCTTGGCTGTGTGCTTAGGGTCGTTATACCATTATACATGTATAATTTGAATTTAATGCATTCACCAAAAAGAGAACAAGGATACAGAAAAACCTGGAACTGAAAAGTACTGTTAGTTTTGGTTAAGGAAATAGTCTAATTCTTTAGCTATTTTAGAAACACTTTTCAAAATGTAAGTTCTCAATTTCTCATTTCTTTAGTATTAGTAATCACTTTTACTTTATTTAACTTTTTTTACTTTATTTTCTCAATTTTTTTATTTTTAATAAATTTGCAAAAATCTCAAGTAAACTTTTTTCATGTTGTGATTATGGGGTGTTGTGTGTAGAATTCTGAGGAAAAAAATGAATTTAATCCATTTTGGAATGAGGCTGTAACATAACAAAATGTGGAAAAAGTGTGATGCGCTGTGAATATTTTCTGGATGCACTTAAGATTATATAACCTAAATTAGTCTAGGAATCTGGGAATTCGTGAAAATTAATGATTATAGTACACAGGTTTCTTTAAATTGGCCGGTGAGTAAACACGCAATGAAAGACATGGCAACAATTACAAGAGAAATAACACTAACTTGTATTACACCAGACAATATAAAATTCACCAAGAAGATAAAAGTAGATAAGAGTGTAAAAATATCAGGAGCAAAAACCTTTTAAAAAGAGCGCACACAGTCCACACTCCGTTAAAACATAACAGTGGAGGATACAATCATTGGTTGTCCAAGTTAGGTGCTGTTTTACCACAATAATTAATCTTCCAACTGTCCCACTGAAACATTCTGTTTGCCAAATGCTTGTTTTTTAACAGAAATCTTGCTTCTTGTCCGCTGGCTTTGCTCAATCCTTTCATCCTTCCTTCTCTCACTGGACCAGGCACCTCTCTGGTGAAACTTGTTTCTTCCTCCCTGGAGGCAGGTGTCACTGTCCGTGTGCCTTACGTCTTGTCAGCCACATACCCTCGTCTGCCAGGAAGTCCATCCTCTTGTCTAACTCCATCCCTTCTGCTTGTACTCTTTCTCTTCACACCGTCTGAACACCACCCACTGCCCAGAAGTATATAACTGCTTCAGTTTCTGCCTAGATCAAAATGGTGATCAATTAAACAATGGTACATAACAATTTCCTTTGCTTATCAATAGTGTAGACACATTTTCATTAATTAAATTAATGAGTATTGTTGTCAGCTATCAAGAAGTACATCACTGAATGCTGATTGAAACCAATGTCCCCAGAACATGTTCATTTTCAAAGGAAGCAGGAAGTCACGTATCACAATATCGTATGTTGACGACATACCAATCAGAGCAGTCTGATCTTCAAAACAGGTGACTCTTTTGAAACTTAGGTAAATATCTAGTATGTCCAATAGACAGCCATCTCAATATCCTGTAACAGAATTATTCAGGAAATTTGGCTTTTCACTTATCACCCCAGCCTCAACAAAGGGTGCCTATTGCCCCTTCATGTATTGACTTTTTACATTTATTATTTACATGTTTTTCTGCCTAAAATAAAAATAAAACCGCCCACTATACAAACATGTTCCACTCTGACACTGATGCCTGGTACGTTTTCTTTTGGAGAAGTTTTAACCTAGATAAGTAAATGAGTGTTATATTTATGATAGTTCAAGAAAAGGCTTACATGAGATGGGCTGCATCATACTATGTGGCATGGATCACTCACTGGCTCACTTACTGTTTATGAAATATAACTTTTTAACTTAGTAAAGGAAATTAAATAAAGTAAAAGTGATTACTAATACTAAAGAAATGAGAAATTGAGAACTTACATTTTGAAAAGTGTTTTTAAAATAGCTAAAGAATTAGACTATTTCCTTAACCAAAACTAACAGAACTTTTCAGTTCCAGGTTTTTCTGTATCCTTGTTCTCTTTTTGGTGAATGCATTAAATTCAAATTATACATGTATAATGGTGTATATATATATATCTATATCTATACTAATAAAAGGCAAAGCTCTCACTGACTGACTGACTCACTCACTCATCACCCTAACCCTAACCCTAACCCTAACCCTAATTCTCCAACTTCCCGTGTAGGTAGAAGGCTGAAATTTGGCAGGCTTATTCCTTACAGCTTACTTACAAAAGTTAAGCAGGTTTCATTTTGAAATTCTACACGTAACGGTCATAACGGTCGACAACGTCCGCCATGTTGAACTTTCTTATTTATGACCCCATCTTCACGAAATTTGGTAGGCGGCTTCCCTGCGCTAACCGAAACTGATGTACGTATTTATTTCGGTGGTAAGACGCCACTGTCGGCCGCCATATTGAACTTTCCAATGTCACTAATTCTCCAACTTCCCGTGTAGGTAGAAGGCTGAAATTTGGCAGGCTCATTCCTTACAGCTTACTTACAAAAGTTAAGCAGGTTTCACTTCGAAATTCTACAGGTAACGGTCATAACGGTTGACAAACGGTCATGTTGAACTTTCTTACTTATGGCCCCATCGTCACGAAATTTGGTAGGTGGCTTCCCTGCGCTAACCGAAACTGATGTACATGCTTATTTCGGTGGTAAGACGCCACTGTCGGCCGCCATATTGAACTTTCCAACGGTCTTTGTTACTTATGGGCCCATCTTCACGATATTTGGTACGCGGGTTCCCAACGCTAACTGAATCCTACTTGTGTACATATATACGTCCATAGCCTGCAGCTCAGTCACCTTGTGAGGCGGCGGGTCCCCCCTCCCAACGCCTCCCACGCTTGTTGGCTGCCTGCCTATTTAAGGCCATCCGTCGCTCCGGGCTCTACATTCCCTTCCTTGCTTCGCCACGGGATTCACATCTCCCTGCTGATAACTGCAGCCTTTTTATTTAATTCACGGCTTCTCCACTGTTTTATTGTTCGTTTATTACGATTATAGTTAGTGTAGGTATTTTAGACTTACTTTACATTGTTCAGGTACCCATTTCCTTTATCGTTCTAACCATACCACTATTAACATGTCTATCGAGGTGATCACCATCGATCAAATAGCTGTCACTTACCGAGTGGTTTCTATGCCCGGAGATGGCACCTGCCCTTTCCATTCTCTTTGTTACATATTGCACGGCCATATCAGGCTCACTCTTGATATCTGGAGGAACATTGTGTCTTATATATTGAATGACTGGGACAGGTTCAAGGTGTGGACTGATGACGGTACATTAGATAATTATACTACACAGGAGCACTATAAGAGTGGAATGCTTAAGCCCTTCACCTATGGTTCTGCATGTGAGTTGATGGCTGCCGCTGAATTGTTCAGTTGTCACTTTCAAGTGTACCGAAATAGCCAGATATTTTACACCTTAGGACAACCGCCTCTTAAACATCTTAGATTCACAGGTGACGATTTCAGTAGTGGACACTTTGATGTTTATGAATGTTTAAACTCTCAAAAGCTGGATGTCAAGTTATCGATGAAACCGGTTGTATGGTTACAACGCTTGACAGATGCCGAATGTCACTTCAACACAAGTCCTGCAAATACTGTCGTAATTGAAACAAACCATGACGTTCAAACCGATTATGACAGCAGCAATCCAAGCTGTGACATCTGAAACAAAATTACTTTTCACATGGCCATCTGTACGTTGCATGCTCAAGAGTAAGTTCAGCGTAAAGCTTGGTCATATTACAACCGGAGGGCCGAAATGACAATGTGGTATACAAAGAGATTCTTAACAAATAATTATTGGTATATTTTCCTCAGTTTAAAAGGTTTAATTTTCTTCTTCATAAAACTTTTAAGGCAGTACTTGCGCTGTATTTTGCTAGTATATGTACACACTCACCTAAAGGATTATTAGGAACACCTGTTCAATTTCTCATTAATGCAATTATCTAATCAACCAATCACATGGCAGTTGCTTCAGTGCATTTAGGGGTGTGGTCCTGGTCAAGACAATCTCCTGAACTCCAAACTGAATGTCAGAATGGGAAAGAAAGGTGATTTAAGCAATTTTGAGTGTGGCATGATTGTTGGTGCCAGACGGGCCGGTCTGAGTATTTCACAATCTGCTCAGTTACTGGGATTTTCTTGCACAATCATTTCTAGGGTTTACAAAGAATGGTGTGAAAAGGGAAAAACATCCAGTATGCGGCAGTCCTGTGGGCGAAAATGCCTTGTTGATGCTAGAGGTTACAACCGAGGTATGCAGCAAAGCATTTGTGAAGCCACAACACGCACAACCTTGAGGTGGATGGGCTACAACAGCAGAAGACCCCACCGGGTACCACTCATCTCCACTACAAATAGGAAAAAGAGGCTACAATTTGCACGAGCTCACCAAAATTGGACAGTTGAAGACTGGAAAAATGTTGCCTGGTCTGATGAGTCTCGATTTCTGTTGAGACATTCAAATGGTAGAGTCAGAATTTGGCATAATCAGAATGAGAACATGGATCCATCATGCCTTGTTACCACTGTGCAGGCTGGTGGTGGTGGTGTAATGGTGTGGGGGATGTTTTCTTGGCACACTTTAGGCCCCTTAGTGCCAATTGGGCATAGTTTAAATGCCACGGGCTACCTGAGCATTGTTTCTGACCATGTCCATCCCTTCATGACCACCATGTACCCATCCTCTGATGGCTACTTCCAGCAGGATAATGCACCATGTCACAAAGCTCGAATCATTTCAAATTGGTTTCTTGAACATGACAATGAGTTCACTGTACTAAAATGGCCCCACAGTCACCAGATCTCAACCCAATAGAGCATCTTTGGGATGTGGTGGAATGGGAGCTTCGGTCCCTGGATGTGCATCCCACAAATCTCCATCAACTGCAAGATGCTGTCCTATCAATAAGGGCCAACATTTCTAAAGAATGCTTTCAGCACCTTGTTGAATCAATGCCACGTAGAATTAAGGCAGTTCTGAAGGCGAAGGGGTCAAACACCGTATTAGTATGGTGTTCCTAATAATCCTTTAGGTGAGTATATATATATATATATATATATACAGTATATATATATATATATATACAGTATATATATATATATATATATATATATATATATATATATATATATTGTTACTCATGCGCGACTAGGAGTCCGTGGAGGGACCTTAAAACACATCGAGACGTTCACGTGGGGAATGGCGGGTACTTACCTTTTCCTTTGTTTTCCAGAAGTAAAGACACTCCACCATGAGCCACTATACCGCAGTGCATCCACTTCGGCCCTTCCTCCGCCATCTTCCCTGACGTCACCAGTCCCGGCATCCATCACGCCTTCTTCCTAGCATTCCTCCACTTCCGGCTCCTCCCATATAAAATGGCCGTGGCGTCGCGCAGATGCAGTTGTTTTGTTTTTCTGTTCTGACCGTTTCTGTTTATTAGGAGCTGGATTGTAGACAATATACGGGGCCGGAAAACCCCAAACCTTTCTTCTGTTTGGCGCTAAGTTTGTTACAATATATATATATATATATATATATATATATATTGTGAAGCTGGCCTGGACACAGACAGGCGGACACCGATGGTTCACCAACCAACACGCATTTAATCATACAACATTTACAGTGCACACAACTCAATACTCCCATATCAAACATTCTCAGTCCAGGCCTCTTATCCAATGCCTTTTCCTTCTCCTAACCGCCTCCACTCCTCTCCTCCGAGCTCCGTCCTCTTCCACCCGACTCCAGCCCCTTTTATATTCACCCTGGATTTGCTCCAGGTGCCTCCCAACGAACTCCTGCCAGCACTCCCTGGTGTGGCAGAAGTGCCGGCTGTGCACCCGGAAGCACACCCTGGTCTTCTTCCTCCCAGCACTTGCGGGTGTGGCGGAAGTGCTGAGGGCCAGGGCTCCTCAAGCATCTGGGCACCCCCTGGAGGTGACCATGGGCCCCTATAGAGTTGAGCTTCCATGCTCCAAAATCCCTCCTCCAGTCCTTCCAGGCGTCCCGGCTGGGTACCACCCCCAGCTGCTTGCCACAATATATATATATACAGTATATAGTAATAAATACAGACAACACCGTCAAAGGTTTGGGGTTTTTAGTACTGTATACTACAAAACAAAGGTCGAAACAATTCGAGTAAATCATTAGACACACAAGGATGGGTAGAGTGACAATTTATTGAGGTGGACTGGAAATTAAACAGTGGGATCCTGGGAAAGACGTGGTGATGAATGGGTAAATGACATCATCAAATGGGGACCAGAGGGTAGAAAGGGACCCGGAAGTGTTGCCGTTCTTGGAGTCGTCCAGGCGGACTTATGGTGGCGTTGCTTCGTCTTTTCTGAGGAAATAGAAAGAGGGAGTTTAGTACCCCTCTGTTGTCCCCTGGCATGACTTGTCGCGTTGCACGTTGAGTCCTTAAGCTGCTCCCCAAGTGCTCGTGCGTGACATGACCCCCCCTTTCAGCCCAGACCCACCAGATAGGGCAGCCCGAACCGAGAGGTCGTGAACCCGTGAGAGAGCATCAGCATTGGCTTGGAGGTTAACCTGGCGATAAGTGATGGTGAACTTGTATGGCTGCAAGTCCAGAAACCACCTAGTGACCCGGGGGTTCGAGTCCCTGTGAAGAGCCATCCATTGGAGCGTGGTGTGGTCTGTCAACAGGTAGTACCGCAGGTATGTTACTGCCCACTTGATGGCCAGGGCTTCCCATTCCACCGCTGCATACCTTGTCTCCTGAGCCAACAGTTTCCGGCTCAGGTAAATCACGGGGTGTTCGACACTGTCGATGCTTTGGCTCAACACGGCACCTAGACCTGTGTCCGAAGCATTGGTCTGGAGGAGAAAGGGAAAAGAAAAGTCAGGAGTTCTCAAAACAGGTGCTGTTGTGAGGGCCATTTTTAAGTCACTGAATTCCCGTTCCGTTGCACTGTTCCACACCACATGCAAAGGGGCCCTTTATCTTTGTTAAATCTGTCTAGGGGGCGGCCCTCTCAGAAAACTGAGGTACAAACCGGCAGTAGTAACTTGCTAGTCCTAAGAAGGCTTGCACTTGCTTCTTGACTATCGGACGGGGTCTTTTATTTTGGAACACTGTGGCTTTGCCAGTATCCCTCCTAGCAGGTAGCCCGAATATTTGGCTTTGTTCAACCCAAAATAACATTTCCAGGGATTGATACACAGAGGAAAGCATATACCTGCAGCACATGTTCCTCCCAGGTGCCGGAAAAGATGACCACCTCATCCAGGTATGCGGCACAATAGGACTGGTGGGGCCTTAGCACTCTATCTACCAGACGCTGAAAAATTGCTGGTGCCCTGTGCAGCCCAAATAGAAGGACCTTATATTGCCAGTGCTCACTAGGGGTACTAAAGGCTGTTTTCTCTCTTGTGGATGCCTTAAGGGAATTTGACAATAACCCTTTAGGCGCTTTTCCACTGCATAGTACGGCACAGCACGGTTCAGTACAGCTCACCTTGGTTCGGCTCAGTTCGGCTCGGTTTGCGTTTTGAATGCAGTTTAGTACCGCTTTAGAGTGGGCGGGATTATTCACATGTCGTTATAGTTGCGCCACCTCTACTGCCGTGACACCGTGGAACTTTTACAACAACACGCAGACAACGACAACACTTTAGCTCGATGACGTGCAAGGTTAAGCATCTAAAAAAAGCACATCACTAGCTAACTTTTATCACTGTTGCAAAGCATAAAATGAACTTAACTGCCAGTGTAACATTAAAATGCTGATTCTGTATATTACAGATCTTCCACATTTTGCAAAAAGTCGCATAACAGACCATCTGTTTGGACATTTAACCGTGCTTCAGAGTGGTGGGATGTGATTGTTCCCGGTTTTACAAACACTCAGTGGCTGGAGAACTTTCGAATGTCTGAAGAAACATTCATCCACTTATGCAACAAACTGCGTCCAGCGATGGAGAGACTGGACACAAACTTCCGCGTGTGTGTACCTTTAAAGAAAAGAATAGCCAGTGACGCAGTAATGACGATTTTCTCTGGCCAATCAGTGACCAGCAGAGTTTACACGTCACGTTTTGGTAACGGTTCGGTGCGCTTGGAACCTCGGCTGAGGTGGTACTAAAAAGGACAGGTACCAGGTACTGTTCCCAGTTGAAAACCCCCAAAAGTGAGCTGAACTGAACCGTGTCGTGCCGTACTATGCAGTGGAAAAGCGCCATTTGTCATGTCAATAGTAGTTAGATAACATACCGCCCCCAGCCTCTCAAGGAGCTCATCCACTGAGGGCATAGGATAGGCATTGAACTTGGAGACATGATTTACGTCTAAAGTCATTACGGAACCTCCACGACCCATCTGACTTACTTACAAGGACGACAGGACTGGACCAGGAGCTATGGCTTTCTTCAATGACGTCCATGTCCAAAATCTGTTGTACCTCTAACTCCACCTCAGCACGTTTCGCCTCCGAGAGACGATAGGGCCATTCCCTGACTACCACCCCCGTGTCTGTCACGATGTCGTGCTGAATCAGCAAGGTCCAGTCTGGTGCTTCACTGACCACTTCCGGGACAGACAGGATTGCACCTTCGCGCTCCTGTTGCTGGTGGATGGTCAGATTGTGGCTGAGGTTAAGGTTGGGTTTCTCCGAGAAAAGGGATATGGGGCGGGGCCAGAAAGAGGTGGTTCGTCCCTGTCCCTCCACGGCTTCAATAAGTTAATGTGGTACACCCTCTCGCTCAGTCGATGATTCAGTTGACTCACCAAATAGTCCACAAGCCCCTTCCTCTCCTTAACCTCGTATAGGCCTTGCCAATGGGCAAGCAATTTGAAATGTGAAGTGGGCACAAACACCATTACACGGTCTCCCAGCTGAAATTCGCGCAGGGAGGAGTTAATGTTATAATTCCGGGCCTGCGCTGCATGAGCCTTGGACATGTGCTCTTTAAGGAGGGGTTGAATTTTCTGTAGTCTATCGTGTAACTGCACGATATGTTCTAAGATGTTAGTGGAAGGAAGTGCCTCCCCTTCCCAACCTTCTTTTAATATAACCAAAATGCCCCAGGGTTGGCGTCCATAAAGGAGTTCAAAAGGGGAAAACCCTGTGGAGGCTTGTGGCACCTCCCGGTAAGTGCAAAGCACGAACGGTAAAAGTTGATCCCAGTTCCTACCATCCGCGCTGACTACCTTGCAGAGCATCTGTTTCAGGGTCTGTTTAAATCTTTCTACCAACCCGTCCGTCTGGGGGTGGTACACTGATGCCCTAAGATGCTTAATGTGTCCTAGTAACTCGCAGGGGACCACTGGATATCAAGTTGCACTTCCCTGAATGTATCCAAAGTAAAGGGTGTACCTTGGTCCATAGGTTTATCAACACCACTCCCATATTTGTGACCCCCAGAGGATTAGACAGAGCACAGTACCTCTCTCCTTTAATCCAGCTACAGTCCATTGGCTTGAAACAGCATGGCGGGGCAGGCACCCTGTCCCTTGGTTTAGCCGGTGCCTCTGCAGCGAGACGGATGTGCCCTGGAGTGACCATCCATCCTGTTGGACCCTGCGCGAGCCGGCTTCTCAGACTCCCCAAGATGGGCTACTGCCAGTTGTTGCTCTAGCACCTCCAAAAGGCCATTCATATCCTTGGCCTCCTGACCTGCTGGGTGAGGTAGTCCGACCTGCTGGGTGAGGTAGTCCGGCATGGCGTGGACTAATGCCTCGCAGGCCACTTGCTCGGCCACCTGGCGAGCCTGGTTGACGTCTGGCATTAGCCAGTGCCTGATCTTGCCCCAGAACTTGAATACCTGGGCTCTAGCCGGGCTGCCGGGGTCAAATCACCACTGCCGCCATTCCCTTGCCTGCTGGCCGGAGGTTACGCCATAGCGTTTGCAGATTTTGGCCTTAAGGAGGTCATATTGGGAGGCTTCCTCCTCGGGAAGATCCAGATAGGCCCGCTGCGCCAGGCCCTTTAAGTGCGGTGCCAAGATAGATGCCCACTCCATCCGCTGCCACTGATTTCGGGTGGCCGTCCTCTCGAATATCTAGAGGTACGACTCTATGTTGTCTGATTCTGAGAGAGGAACAATAGGAGGAGGTGGGCCATGCTTTACCATCTCCGCTGCCACTGGGAGGCAGCTTTGAGTGAAGGCAGTTCGGAGGCATGCTGTGGCAGAGTGCATGATCTAGACCATCCCGGGATTTCACCTGCCTCTCCTGACATCTACTGAGCCAATGGAAGTGGCCACACCAGCTCTCCCTCTGACGTCTGGCTATGAACCAATGGTGGAAGACCACGTGCCAGATCCATATGACCTCACTTCCTGTCTCCCCCTTTAAAACCTGCCCCTTTTCCTTTGTTTCCTCAGTCTTGTACTGGACTCAGTTGAATGCACTTCAGTGCTGATTGTTTTGGTAAAACGACCTTTGCAGCCAGGATACTCCACTGGCTGCCCCAACTCTTTATCTGTCCATGTCTCGTTCTTGTGACAATATATATAGTGCATCCAGAAAGTATTCACAGCGCATCACTTTTTCCACATTTTTTTATGTTACAGCCTTATTCCAAAATGGATTAAATTCATGTTTTCCTCAGAATTCTACACACAACACCCCATAATGACAACGTGAAAAAGTTTACTTGAGATTTTTGCAAATTTTTTAAAAATAAAAAATTGAGAAATCACATGTACATAAGCATTCACAGCCTTTGCCATGAAGCTCAAAATTGAGCTCAGGTGCATCCTGTTTCCCCTGATCATCCTTGAGTTGTTTCTGCAACTTAATTGGAGTCCACCTGTGGTAAATTCAGTTGATTGGACATGATTTGGAAAGGCACACACCTGTCTATATAAGGTCCCACAGTTGACAGTTCATGTCAGAGCACAAACCAAGCATGAAGTCAAAGGAATTGTCTGTAGACCTCCGAGACAGGATTGTCTCAAGGCACAAATCTGGGGAAGGTTACAAAAAAATTTCTGCTGCTTTGAAGGTCCCAATGAGCACAGTTGCCTCCATCATCCGTAAGTGGAAGAAGTTCGAAACCATCAGGACTCTTCCTAGAGCTGGCCGGTCATCTAATCTGAGCGATCGGGAGAGAAGGGCCTTAGTCAGGGAGGTGACCAAGAACCTGATGGTCACTCTGTCAGAGCTCCAGAGGTCCTCTGTGGAGATAGGAGAACCTTCCAGAAGGACAACCATCTCTGTAGCAATCCACCAATCAGGCCTGTATGGTAGAGTGGCCAGACGGAAGCAAATCCTTAGTAAAAGGCACATGGCAGCCCACCTGGAGTTTGCAAAAAGGCACCTGAAGGACTCTCAGACCATGAGAAACAAAATGGTCTGATGAGACAAAGATTGAACTCTTTGGTGTGAATGCCAGGCTTCACGCTTGGAGGAAACCAGGCACCGCTCATCACCAGGCCAATACCATCCCTACAGTGAAGCATGGTGGTGGCAGCATTATGCTGAGGAGATGTTTTTCAGCAGCAGGAACTGGGAGACTAGTCAGGATAAAGGGAATGATGACTGCAGCAATGTACAGAGACATCCTGGATGAAAACCTGCTCTAGAGCGCTCTTGGCCTCAGACTGGGGCGACAGTTCATCTTTCAGCAGGACAATGACCCTAAGCACACAGCCAAAATATCAAAGGAGTGGCTTCAGAACAACTCTGTGAATGTCCTTGAGTTGCCCAGCCAGAGCCCAGACTTGAATCCGATTGAATATCTCTGGAGAGATCTTAAAATGGCTGTGCGCCGATTCTTCCCATCCATCCTGATGGAGTTTGAGAGGTGCTGCAAAGAGGAATGGGCGAAACTGGCCAAGGATAGGTGTGCCAAGCTTGTGGCATCATATTCAAAAAGACTTGAGGCTGTAATTGCTGCCAAAGGTGCATCGACAAAGTATTGAGCAAAGGCTGTGAATACTTATGTACATGTGATTTCTCAGTTTTTTTATTTTTAATAAATTTGTAAAAACCTCAAGTAAACTTTTTCATGTTGTCATTATGGGGTGTTGTGTGTAGAATTCTGAGGAAAAAAATGAATTTAATCCATTTTGGAATAAGGCTGTAACATAACAAAATGTGGAAAAAGTGATGCACTGTGAATAATTTTTGGATGCACTGTGTATATATATTGTGGAACTTGGCCCAGACACAGACAGACGGACATCGTTATTTCACCCAACACACTCGTTTATTTACAAATTATTTACAATAAACAGTTCAGTGTACAAACCCAGTGCCTCCAGCACCGATCCCCCAAAGTCCAGGCCTCACAAGTGCCTTTCTGGCCGCCTCCAGTCCTCTCTCCAGCTCCGTCCTTCTTCCACCCGACTTCCGCTGAATGAGGAGACGGCCCCTTTATGCATGTCCCGGATGAGCTCCAGGTGTTTCCGACACTCCCCCGTTGGCCACGCCCCAGCGTGGCAGAAGTGCCAGCTGTTCTCCTGGCAGCTCACCGAGTGTCCTTTTAAATCTTCCTCCCAGCACTTCCTGTTGTGGAGGAAGTGCTGAGGTAACAGGTCCCCAAGGCGGTGACCACGGGCCCCTGCAGCGTGGGGCTTCCATGCCCTCAACAGGTGGCCCCCAAAGCAACCAGGGCAGCAGCCCCCACGTGATCCAGGGTGGGCGCAGACCCACATTCGGTCCCTCACGGCGTCCCGGTCATTGCCCCTGGCATCCCTGACAATATACAGTATATATATATATATATATATATATATATATATATATATATATATATATATATATATATATATATATATATATATATACATTGCTCATAATAATTAAAGGAACACCTAATCATCATAGTCTAGCACCAAGTCAATTAAGCTTCAGTGATATTAATCTGTACAGTTAGGAAGCATAAGCCATGATAATTCAACTTCTCCTGCATTGGTGCAAATGGAAGTGCCAACAGGTGCACTGGAGAGGCAACAGAAAGACATCCCCCAAAGAGGGAATGGTTTTGCAGGAGGTGGCCACAGATAATTACTGTACTCTCTCCTTATCCTTCCTGACTGATTTTTCTCTTGTTTTGCAGTTTGCTAGTGTCCCTGCAGCTAACTGAGGTTGCACAGGTAGTCCATCTCCTTCGGGATGGTACATCCATATGTGCCGTTACAATGATGTTTGCTGTGTCTCCCAGCACACTCTCAAGAGCATGGAGGAGATACCAGTAGATGGGTCATTACTTGAGGAGAGCTGGACAGGGCAATAGAAGGGCATCAACCCACCAGCAGAACCAGTATCTACTCATTTGGGCAAAGAGGAACAGAAGGAATGCTGTCAGAGTCCCACAAAATGACCTCCAGCTGGATACTGGTGTGCATGTTTCTGACCAAACTGTCAGAAACAGACTCCATGAGGGCGTGACATCCTCTAGTGGGACCTGTGCTCACAGCCCATCACTATGCAGCTTGATTGGCATTCACCACAGAATACCACATTTGGCAGCTCTGCCATTGACACCCCGTTCTCTTCGCAGATGAGTGCAGGTTCACGATGAGCACATGTGACAAACATGAAAAGTCTGGAGACACTTTGGTGAATGTTATGCAGGCCTCAAAATCATCCAACATGACTGGATTGGTGGTGGGACAGTGATGGCAAGGCATTTCCTTAGAGGGTCGCACAGACCACAACATGCTAGGCTACGGTCACCTGACTTCTGTTAGGTATCGGATGGAAATCCTCAGTGCCATTGTTGGACCTTACACTGGTGCAATGGGCCCTAGGTTTCTCCTGGTGAAGGACAATGCCTGGTCTCATATGGTCAGAGTGTGTAGGCAGATCCAGGATGACAAAGGCATTGATGCCATTGACTGACCCCCCCAATTGAGAACCTCTGGGATGTTATGTATAAGTGCATCTGACACTGCCAAGTAGTGCCACAGACTGTCCAGGATCCCACTGATGCCCAGGTCCAGGTCTGGGAGAAAATCCTCCAGGACAATATTCACCGTCTCATCAGGAGCATGTTCAGATGTTGTTGGAATGCATACCAACATGTGGGGCCCATACACATTGCGGAGTTGCATTATGAGTGCCATGATGAAATTCATGCATGTTGTATCAGCCTGTGATTTCAATTTTTGACTTTGATTTTCGGTGTGATGTTGTTGATGTTGGTTCCCATTGACCATTATTGCACCATTTGATCTCAACGAATTACACAGTATTATTCAGTAAAGATTTTCCACTTGAATATTTTGTTCATCAAGATCCAATGTATGATTTAAGAGATATATATATATATATGTATATACAGTATATGAATGTACATGAATATTATGAATTTCATCTTTCAGGCCCCATACTGTATGTAAAATTCTTTCTCCTGGAAGTTTTCTTCAATGTTTTCTCATGTACTACACCTCAGCCAAATACTTTGTACAATCATCTCTGAAAAAATATTTTTTGCTAGTTCTCAAAATGACTGGTCTAAATTTTCCAGTGCTGCCTAGATGTGTATAACTAATATAGTCCCAACACTTAACATCTTCTCCTTTGAACATTATATTGATAAGAAAAATACTTTAGACATTGCAAATTACTGTCAAATGTGATAGAGAAATACAACATACTATAAATATCCAGAAAGGAGCATTAAAGCAAAGAAGGCAAAACGTTTTCATCCTTGCATATGGTAACACTAGTGGTCATAGATTATGAAATCAAAAGTTTGTAATAAAATAACTTCATTTAAATTAATATTTGAAAGCAAATAAATTCAGCAAATATGTTTAATATTAATTTGATAAATTTTATTTAATGGTAAATGTCAATACTTTTAGATTTTAGTTTACTGACACCCCATCCAGAGTTTGTTCCTTCCTGGTGCTGCAGCACATGGCTTCAGTGCAGCCATCTTCCTGAATTATGATAGATTAAGTGGTTCAGCAAATAGAGGGATGAACAGTATTACTACTGTTTTGCTATTCTTTTATTCACATAGGGGATGGAAAGGGAAGCTAATCTTTTTAACATATGGATTAATTATACGTAATTATGAACATTATCAAAATGTGTGATGCCTCAATCAGCATTTCTGTCTTCGCATATACTTTAACAGCACAAATCCCCCAACATGCCTGCTGAAATACATTTTGCATGAAAATATATAGTTTATTAACTCACCTTGCTTTTACCTGTAGCTGCAGAAGTTCTTCTAATGTGTTGTCATATTACCTGCAAGGTCCAAACCTGCTGGATTGTACTTTGGAGATCTGCCTATTATTAATTACAATGACCAACAGTAAAAGACAGAACCTCATGCCACCTTCTTTGCGCATGAATAAAAACAGCTAATGAAAATATGATAGACTAGGACTGAAAAACAATAGTCTTTACATTTTTGGATGTTGATTTTTACAAAGCTTAATAATGAAAATGTAATGCGTGTAATGTAATGCAATGAAAAGTTTAATAGCACTGCAAATTGGAATGGTTTCAGTGTGTATTTACATCTCTTTGAAACCTCATTTTTAGAAGAAAATACGAATAACATAAAATCCAAGAAACAGAACCAGTATAAAAGATTGAGAGTTATAAGCACAAGCTTTGTTATGTGTAATGAGGAGTTTGTAAATTAAAAAGGCTGAATATCTACTTTAATTACATATAGCAGGCAAGTATCCCATTTCAGTTACAGTCAGAAATTTACAGATGGTCTCACTTTCTATCAGGGGCCTCCAGTGTCTTCTCATATCGTTAAGAAATGTGGTAAGGTTAACTGGCATGAAGAGCCAGTAGTGTGGTATGCTGGCGAAAACATCAGACTCTAAACCACAAGGCTGCTTTTTTAGTTCTCACCTGTGACTCACTGTGTGACCCTGAACAAGTCATTTATCTTGATTTTGCTCCAACTGTGAATGATATCTGTTAACAGTTGTGACATATCCTCAACTTGCAATTTGCTTTAGATAACAAGTTCAGCCATATCTATGACTATTGGTAGTGGCCCGCATTGCCCACTTATATTTGTATAATGGGTTAAGGTAAGAAAGCACAATATTTATGTGTTTTTTAAATTCTGACCCTTTTGTCATTTCAGTCTGAAGTGTTTGTGTTTCACCCGTCATCTATCTACACTACCTCTCTGATTACAGTCAATTCCTCAGCTCTCACGCATTGAGAATTTGTTTTTTCTGTGTGTGATTGGATTCCACAATTGCTGTAACTCCTTACTGGGTTGGAACCATAAATGCTTCTTCTTTGCATTTCCCAGTTTAGTGTGGTTTCATAAAGAGATGTTAAATCTCACATTAACAAACTGGTTCAATCCATGGATCACAGATAGTGTCTACAGTTGGTGGGGTCGGGGGTGATTGTTGTCCACAAACCTCACTTTAGGGCTTCATATTATTCCAGGAGACAACACCAGTAATTGTATTTTATAACATTATAAAGATAATTCAGAGATCATTCATGGCTCAAGTTTGCATTTTCTGCTTGTTTTACGGTCCCCAGCCCCCACACACACAGCAAAGGTGTGCTCGTGATTTTCACTGGCATCCCTTTATGAGTGGATGTGGGTGTAATTACTGCCTGCAAAAGACTGGGATCACATCCAGGGATGGTTGCTATCTTGGTCTCAGTGCTGCTGAACTGAATTTAATAGGTTTAACAGTAGATGGATAAGTGCTTTTTACATTTTTGTAATTTTGTAATTACTATTTTTAATTGAATGTGACATATTGAATATGAGGTCTCTAAATATTTAATTGTGACTAAACTTACAGGGTGCCATTGTTACATTGTGTTTTATTACATGTTTTATTGATCATCTGCATTTGGAAAGCAGCTAGTTTAGGTTGGACAGAATGTGTGAGTTTTACTGTAAAGAGTTGTAGAATTTAAGAGACTGTTAAAATGCCTTGGAGGAGTGAATCTTATATATAGTATACAGTATGTGTAATATGTTGCATTGCTTTGTACTTGTATATTTCATTTTGAAAGAAACAAGTGGTTGCATGACTTATACAGCTTTACAGGAAAGGTCCCTTCTTCTAAATGCCTAGCTATACAAACTATGTTATAGTGCCCTCTTCTGGAGTAACTATTGCTACTTCAGTCAAAGCAGTTTATAATTTCCAAAGCATGCAGCCACAGCCTGATTTACAAATTACAAGCACTGCATATTTCATCTTATTAAAAACGTTGTTATTTTGTAGTGAGCAATTAAGTGTTATGCAAGAACTGGAAAGACGAGTCAAAAATCCATGCTGCATTCAGCTTGCTGTGTTTGCTGTTGTGCGCAAAGAGCCTAATTATGTGAGACCTCGCCAGCTGCAGTGTCTTTATTGTCATGTTAAAATTACAACTGAAAATTAAAACAGCCTTATTGGAAAAGTACTTAATTGCTGAATTTTATAATGAAACCAGTGAAATTGTTTTATCTGACCTTATTCACCTTTGAAACTATATAGTTTAAATTTGGCTCTTATACTGTTGATACATTTTAATATTTAATCTTTATAATAACAATAGATTTTTTTAGTGATTAATGTCTTCTACAGTTCTGAAAATATGTTTTAGCCCAAGAGGTAAAAAAAATACTGTTACCTTTCAAAGATTAACTAATAAAAAGCATTTATTAAGTGATTGCTGATCTGTTTTCCATCCACATTCCAAAACTCTGTGTGTTAAATTAATTGGAGATGCTAAACTGGACCTGTGTGAACCTGGGTATATCAGGGCTAGGGGGGGCTCTTATGGCAATGAATTGGACAAATCAAGTCCAAATCATGGGTGAATCAGTGAACAGATGGATGATCTTTGCTTTGAGCAGTTATCTTCATGCATTGATAACTGCTGCAGCCTTATAGCTCTGGATCGCTGGATTTGAACCATAGTCCAGTCACTCCGTTTATGAAGTCTGCAGTTTTCTTCTTGACTGTGTAGGTTTTCCTATTACATCTCAAGGCCAAGATTATTTGTTTAATTGGCAGGTCAAAACTCAATATTTCTTGCAGATGAACTGGCAACCCATCTAAGATGAGTACCTGCCTTACTCCAAATACTGCCAGGATAGGCATCTGGAGACTTTGACCCTGGACTGGATACTACGGGTCCAATAAAGGATGCATGGACGATAGTCCTGTTGACACAAGTAAAGCCTTCTCACTACTTTTGTCTGAGTGCTTGCACTGTTACAGTTTAAAGCATGTGAAACATGTAAAATGAAAATGCTTTCTTTGTAATGCAGGGTTTCAACATGTGTTTTAAATTTATAACTATCAGGTCTGGTTTAATTGAATTTTCTGACAACTTTACTTTAAAATTATGGTGCTAAATTTTGCTTACATTCGATCTGGTATTAATTTTAAGACATCTTTATATATTAATCCCTTTTCAGATGAAACCTTCACAAAATACGTTATGCACAGTGGTAAAAAAATAACACAGAATAAAGCACAAGATAATAGGTAATAGATAGTGGTAGATTACAGGAAAATTGACATACAGAATTACCCCAATATAACTTTATAACTTCTTATATTAGTACGACTTGTAAAATGCACATGGAGTCACTACGTTCCCTCCTATGTAGTAGTATTTTTTTGACTCTTCTGTTTTGTATTTCCTTCAGTATTCTTCATTTAGCTCTAATCTGTACCATTGTTTGTGTGAAACTAAACATTTAAGGTTCTGTCCAATTCTTTGTTTCCAAACCTCAAATTCACGAAGACAGCTTCCCCTGTTGCCTGCTCCTGTTCATTCCATTGTGCCCTCTTGTGGACAAAAGATGTTCCCACGTCTGATACTTTTTTTAACATTTTTTTTATTCTAGATATTACAAAATGTGTTCTACAATACAGGTATATACAGTAATACTTATATATAACAGCCTGTGGTACTATACATGCTTAATACAAACATTTAATATAAAAATCCTTTCTACAGAAGCACATGTCAACTGTGGACTTCAATGCGTTAACAATATGAAGCGTTCTTACAGATGTGGTCTTCTTATAGCCATTTATAGATGTATCTGATAGTTCCACTCTAGTCTCACTTTTTGTCTAGGAGGGTGTTGGGTATCCCTGCAAAATGGTCACTTGTCCCATAATATCCAAGAGATGTTTTTTAAGCATACTTCCCCTGGGTGAAATGCTTTAATTCAAAACTAGTACTGAACCCGGATTTGATATACTATAAGCAAATGACCTAACATTAACTGCAATGAGTGAGCAACAACGGAAACTAATAACATGTAAGTCAAAGTTATAAGTTATGATAATAAATATGGAGATAAGTAAAGTAATGATAATAACAAGGGAATAACGAGATAAGAAACAGAAAATGTGGATATAAATAGATGTAAAACAACTACAAAGTCTGGTGGAGAGTCCTCATACGCCCATGTGTGGCACAGGTGAAACAAAAAGAGATAAGATAGGAAATAGGAAATAAGAGAATCTGTGAAAAACTGGAAATACCACCACTCAGTGGGAAACATAGAACTGAAACAATTACTGTGGCATGGAATTATTACAAGGAGGATTGAAACAAGGTATCCTAAAAAGGTGTGAAGGATAAAGAGTTAGAAGAGTATGGGAAGAAAAGAAGAGGAAGTAAGTTAAGTCTCCAACTCACCAGATCACTCGCAACCACTTATATAGTAGTTTAAAATATCCCTATATAAACAATAAATAACCAAAAATGGGCAGAAAAGATAAGCAAGCTTTATTGGAAACTTTATTGTCGCTTATGGCATAGATATCTTAAAATATAATATGTATTTTTAAGTAATTAATAAAAATATGAAAGAGTCCAAACTAGCATCATTTAATTTAGTCCACATGTATTACATTTTCAGCTTCCTAGGTACACTTTCAACATTTTGCAGTGGTAGTGCTGCTGCCTCACAGTAAGAAGACCAAGGTTCACGTGTTGGGTCCCTATGTAGAGTTTGCATGTTTTCCCCATCTCTGTGTGGGTTTGCTCCGGTTTCATCCCACTGCCAAACAACATGCAGGATGGTTGAATTGGCAATGCTAAATTGGCCCAAGTGTGTGTATGTGTTTGCCCTGCGATGGACTGGTGCCCTGTCCAGGGTTTATTTCTTCTGTAGCACCCCATGATCCTGGTTCGGATTAAGGAGGTTAGGTAATGACATATGGCCTCGCTAGCAAGTTAGCAATATAATGTTTAATTACAGTTTGGCTCCAGAATTGAATCTGCTGTTATTTTACACATATCACGCTGCGTGTTTCTCTACACAACACCCTTTTGTTCAGCAAACACCTTTCTTAATTGCCTAGCCTAGGATTGTGCGCCTGTTGTTTTTGGTCAGTAGTTGCTCTTTACAAGCATAGCACATAATGTTGAGCATCTTTGAGACTCAACACTTAGTTCTCAAAGACCCTTTACCTTTGTATGCTTTCCATGTTATCAAACCTTGCACTATTTTAATGATGATGACATGTCTTTGCATATATTAAATAGATAATGCTTTTCTGTGTACTGACATCTGACTAGCAAAATCATGCTTTTGCTTTTTGTGGAGTCATTTGCATGCAACATCAAATCCATACTAAACAATGATGTGTTTAGTGCTCATCATCTATTTAGGCAAGAACAGAGAAACAAATACAACATCACTGTCAAAAAAACAGAAGGAGAAACT
Organism: Polypterus senegalus; assembly: GCF_016835505.1. Lineage (NCBI taxonomy): Eukaryota > Metazoa > Chordata > Cladistia > Polypteriformes > Polypteridae > Polypterus > Polypterus senegalus. The sequence continues at coordinate 67,896,287 of NC_053156.1, forward strand.
CAGAGGAGGAGATGGGAGAAATGAAACGATGTGCTTAGTCCAGACTGGAGCCTTTGCTTTTCTTTCTTTCATTGTCACCTAGTTATGCAGTAGCTGATGTTAGTCTTATTAATTGTTGGTTCATTTTTTCTTATATATCTAAACTAGCAGGTGTACCTTGTGCTGCCCAGGTGGAATAAAGTGCACTAAATTAATTGCACAGTGGAAACATTTTGTCCTCAGACAAAAATTTCACTGATTAAAGTCACCATGGAGAGCAGTTTTGCTTGTCTGTGCCCAGTCCCAAAAATGCTTCAGAATAGCACTTCTCTAATAAAGCACAGGTATGGTTATTTTTGGAATGAAACCTAGCATATGGTCTTCTCCTGTACAAATGGGGGACCTGTGCAGAACTTGGTGAAGAGAGGCTCAACAGTTTGGATTTGCATGCCAGACAAACACATATTCAGGTTTATATATTAGATTTACTTTTATTTTTAGAAGAGAAAATTCAGGATCATGTTGCTTGTAATTGTGAAATGGGTCACATTGCTACTTCACTGGCTTTCAGTTTCCAGTTTGACTCTGTGCTCAGGTGATCTATGAGAGGAATTTAAAATAATTCCACACTCCCTAAAACACCTGTTGAGATATTGTGCAATCTGTTTTCAATTGTGCCAGCTTTTTTTAAGTGTGTTATTTATTGCTTTTTTACAATGCTCAATATTGAAAGGGTTATCTTTTATATAAAAACATATATGGGTATGATTATCACTAAATAATTCCTTTCTATTTGAGTGTTTTACTGTCTATTCATTTGCCTATTATTTAATCACTATGTCTATTAGTATATTATAGTACACAGTAGTTTAGTATAGTATTCTTGTATGTAAATTGTCTTATGCAGGTCTTGTGTTAAGTAATATATGTACTGTATGACAGATGACCAGGGACCTTACCTCACCGGGATGCCTAGAGATAGAAAGGACCGGGAGAGAGGCAATACCTTCCTCGGGACACAAGAGTCAGCCCCCCTGGTTTGCATCGGGGACACGGGACTGGAGCTTGGAGGCACAATCCTTTTGGGGACTGTGGCCACCACCAGGGGGAGCTTGGACAATACCGGAGCCTTGGACTGCAGCACTTACACCATATTAGGAAGTGCTGCCAGAAGAGAATCCGGGCACACCTGGAGCACATTCGGATGTAATATAAAAAGGTGCCGCCTCTCTTCATTCGGTGAGCCGGAGTCAAGAGGCAGAGGACAGAGCTTGCGAGAGAGGAGTGGAGGCAGCAGAAGAAAAGATGGAAATTCAAAGGAAAGTAAAATGACTTAGTTGTTGTATCTGATTGGTGCACTATGTGAGGTGCTGTAAAGGAAAGAACTGAAAATAAAACGTATGAGTTTTGTCATTGTGCCTCTTGTGTCTGTCTGTGTCGGGTTGAGTGGCTAGGTACACCCGCTATTATTGTCACAACTGTTTGTGTATATGTTGCACTGTGGCCCTGGGGATCATTATTTCATGCCACAGTATACTGCAACATTGTGTATGAGAGGTATGAAATTAAAGCCACTTGAATTGACTAGATTTATGTTTACCCATTTCATAAACAGGCCAAAGTTATATATGATGTAATGAAAAACTGGTTCAAAATCTCAAATTATGTTTAAAAATATATATAAAATAAAAAATGAGGTCCAGATTATTTTTTCTTTAGGCTATAAAGTAAAACCTAGCCAGACTGTGAACTTTTCACCGACCCTTCTCCATTCACCTAGACCATTCTCCTTTCCGCTCCTCTCTCAAGTTCTGATTGTGTTGTCTGTTTTTGTCTTTCAGAACTGCAATGCTCATTTCTCTTGAAAAACTAATTAAAAACTAGAAAGCTGTTGTACCTAACTGAAAGCTATACATTGAAAAAAAACAGATAATATGCACATTCTTGATATCCATAGACCTCTATTTATGTAATTAACCCAACTATAATATTATTGTAGCAAAGAGCACTTTCTGTAGTATCAAAGCATCATTTATCATTGTACTTTTTACCATGTTCCACATGTAGCATGTGTGGATGTCCAAACCTAACCATTTTCATGCATGTTTTGTGAAAGACCATATAGCATATAATGTATTACATTATAATGTGTTTTTCTTTTCTAAACTGGAAAAAGATCACATACAGTATATCCTTAGAGAACCTTAAAACGAATATTTCAACAAAATTATATTGTGTGGCTTGTATTGATGGTTAGGAAAAAAAATTAATTGTCATGTTTTCTTGGAGAATGTGATAAACTTTCTGATAATATAGACATCTATGGATACCAACAATGAACCCAGCCATGGGGGATACAGAAACCAGTATGCTTCTTCATTCCAGTTCCAAGGCAACAATACAGATTTCCATACAGGATCCGTTGAGGCCCAGGTTAACAGTGGTCACCACCAGTACTGTTATCCAATAGGGTGCTGGGGAAAATTGGGCTACTATTGGTGGAAGGAAAAGAAGAAAGGGAAGACATGTCAGGAGGCAGGAGCATATGAGGAAGGTTAGCAGAGTGGAGGTGAGGGTAGGAGTTTTAAATGTTGACATTATGACTGATAAAGGGAGAGAGTTATAAGATGGAGAGAAGGAAGGTTGATATATTGTGCGTGAAAGAGACCAAATGGAAGGGGAGTAAGGCCAGGTGTATAGGAGGCAGGTTCAAACTGTCCTACCATGGTGTAGATGGGAGGAGAAGTGGGGTAGGGGTTATCCTGAAGGAACAGTATGTCAGGAGAGTCTATGGACAGAGTGATGATTATGAAGCCATAAACTGAAGGTGTGATGATGAATGTTGTTAGTGGATATACTTGTTAATTTGGGTGTGCAATGGATGAGAAAGAAGGTTTCTGGAGTGAGTGGGATGAAGTGGTGGAGTGTGTACACAAGGGAGAAATAGTGGTGATTGGACCTGGTTCCAATGGACATGTTGGTGAAGGGAACAAAGGAGATGAGGAGGTGATGGGTGGGTCTGGTGTCAACGAGAGAAATGAAAAAGTTGAGATGGCAGTGGATTTTGCAACAAGGATGTACATGGGGTGAATTCATATTTTAAAAGGGGGAACACCATGTGACGTACAAGAGAGGAGGAAGTTGCATTCAGGTTATATCCAATGCAGGAGGATCAGTCTGAATTAGATTGGAGAATGCAAAGTGGTGGTAGCGGAAAGTGTAGTTAGGCAGCATAGGATGGTGGTCTGTAGGATGATGCTGGAGATCAAGAAGGATCAAGGATCAAATGGTGGAAGTTGAGAAAATGAAGACTGTAAGGTGGAGTGCAGAGAGGAGATAAGACCGACACTCGATGGCAGTGAAGAGTTACCAGATAGCTGGGCAACTACAGCAGAAGTGGTAAGGGAAACAGCTGGAAGGATGCTTGGTGTGACATCCAGACAGATGAAGGAATACAAACAAATCTGATGATGGAATGTGGAAGTACAGGAGAGTATATAGAGGAAGAGGTTGGCAAAGAAGTGAGGTAGTCAGAGAGATGAAGAAAGTAGACAGGAGTACAGAGAGATAAGGCATAAGGTGAAGAGAGAGGTGGTGATGGCTGAAGAAAAGGTGTCTGATGAGTTGTATGAGAGGTTGCACATTAAGTTGGGAGAAAAGGAACTGTACCAATTGGCTTGACAGAGGGACTGAGCTGGGAAAGATGAGCAGCAGGTTAGGGTTGATAAAGGATAACAATGGAAATGTATTCACAATTGAGGAAAGTGTGTTGAGCAGCTGGAAAGAATGCTTTTAGTGTAGTTGATGAATGAAAAGAATGAGAGAAAGAAAGTTGGATGATGTGAATATAGTGTACCAGAAAATGCAATGGATTAGCAAGGAGGAATCAAGGACAGCTTGGAAGAAGATGAAGAATGGGAATGTTATTGGTCCAATTGACATACCTGTAGAAGTGTTTAGGAGAAATGGCAGTGGAGTTTTTAACCAAAATGTTTAATGCAATCTTGGAAACTAAAAGGATGCCTGAGTAATGAAGAAGAAGTGTACTGATACCAGTTTTTAAAAATAAGGGTGATGTGCAGAACTGTAGTAACTAGAGGGGGGTAAAATTGATCAGCCACAGCATGACGTAATGGGAAAGAATAGTGGAAGCTAAGTTAAGAAGGGAGGTGATGATTAGTGAACAGCTGTTATGGTTTCATGCCAGGAAAAAGCACTACAGATATGATGTTTGCTCTTGAGGGTATTGATGGAGATGTATACAGGACGCCAAAAGGAGTTTCATTGTGTCTTTGTGGACCTAGAGAAAGCATATGACAAAGTGCAAAATATTTAAGAGTGGTACTGGATATTTACAAGTTTGATAATGGTGACATTTGTGGTTGGAGTGACAGAGATATTTAAGGTGAAGGTGGGTTTACATCATGGATCGGCTCTGAGCCCTTTCTTATTTACAATAGTGATAGACAGTTTGATAGAGGATATTAGACCAGACTACCCATGGACTATGATGTTTGTGGATGACATTGTGATCTTGTGATCTGTAATGAGTTGAGGTGACCCTGGAGAGGTGGAGATATGCTCTAGAGAGGAGAGGAATGAAGGTCAGTAGGAACAAGTCAGAATAAATGTGTGTGAATGAGTAGAAGGTCAGAGAAATAGTGAGGGATCTGGGAGTAGAGTTGGAGAAGGTGGAAAAGTTTAAATACTTGGGATCAGCAGTACAGAGTATCAGGGACAGTGGAAGAGAGATGGCAAAGAAAGTGCAGGCAGGGTGGAGTGGGTGGAGAATAGTGTCAAGAATGATTTGTGATAGACGGGAACCAACAAGGATAAAAATGAAGGTCTACAAGATGGTAGTGAGACCAGCTGTGTTATATGGGTTGGAGATGGTAGCACTGACAAAAAGACAGAGCTGGAAGTGGCAAGTGGAAAAGAAGAAGGCCTAAGAGGAGGTTTATGGATGTGGAGCGAGAGGACATACAGGTGATGGGTGTGAGAGAGCAAGATGCAGAGGACAGGAAGATATGGGAAGTGATGATCTACTGTTTTGAACCGTAATGGGAGCAAGCAGAAGGTAATAGAAGAAAACAATTGAGACCAACAATGGAGCACAGAAAACAAGATAAAATTATCCATGGAAAAGCTCCACATTACTCATGTCACATAATCCACATGTCAAGTCATCTAGTCATGTGCTTAAAATGGGCAAAATCATAGATTATTTAGTAAAATATTGTAGAAAAACTTCAGAGCAGTGTACGTAGTGGAAACATGTTCACAAGGGATCAAGATTAAGAGAAATGACAGTGGCTGACATTTTTACTATAAATGTTCAATGATGTGATAAAGACTTTCTGCATTGTTGGCATGAAAGACTTAAGGCAATACTGCTCAGTCTATTAAATGTGGAAACAAGCCCCCTTCACATATTACTTTTAATAACTAACTCAGTGAGGTTACTCAGATATAAACACATATTCATTGTGATGAGAATTGTATTATGTTGTGGAATTTAGGGGACACTTGGCCATGAGTAATTTGTCAATTTGTGTAAAAATCAAAAGCTATAGTGCCTCCCAAAATAGTCTTAATTTTTTATTTTTAAAGATGTTTTAACTATGAAAGTTGAAATTGTTCATTTTCATTATTTGAGAAACCTTCCAAACTTTCTCCAATTAATTTCTGAGGATCCCTTAGCTCACTCATATTTCATACCCTGATTAGAATAATAGAGAGAACCAAAAGACCTGGGGCCTCATGTAAGAACTTTTCCACGTTCAAATCGCGATGCATAAAACCTACACTTGGCGTAAAGCCACGCACTTTTCCACGGTACCTCATACCTTGTCGTACGCAAGTTTTCCGCTCGGTTTTGCAAACTGGCGGCACCCAGCGTCAAAGCAATGCTACTGTTCCTGTGTGGTTACTCCTTATTTTCCTGACGCTGCTTTATAGATTAACTGAAACTAACCTCATATTGTTTATTAGTGTAATGCATCTGATTGTAATTAACTTGTAACAATATAATGGTCCAGGGAATAGTCATAGTATTCCAAATACCATAACTGCTTTAGCGTTGTTACTCTCACTGCACCTTCTTCTTCTTTCAGCTGCTCCCGTTAGAAGTTGCCACAGTGGATCATCTTTTTCCATATTACTCTCACTGCACCACTCAAAGTATTTATATCACTGTATCTGAGTGTGAATCACAGCAGCAGCTGATCGGAAAGAGAATTATTGGTATACAGCATCAAGGACACGCTGTCTCAGCCACTGCAAAACGTTTCAAAGCCTTTCCTGTACGGACCTCGCGGTTCAGAAACAGTTTCATCCCAAGTACTTTAAATGCACTCAATCAAGTGCTCCTTGTAGAACTGTTTGTACTTATAAGTACAATCGCCTCACTGTAAACTTGCACTACAGTTATAATATTACACAACCTGCGCCACTTTATAAAGCGCGTATTTACATATGATGACGATATCATTTTTAAGATGAAATGCAGCAAAATATGTTTATTATATTATACAAATAAAACTTTAACTTCATTTAAATAATCTATATTCTTCACTGGGACTGGCGTGAAGGATAGAATAATTAAACATGTACTATGAAGATATTTCAATGTTCCTTAAACGTTTTGAAGAATCGGCGCTCTAAGCTTACAGATGGCTTAACGTCTATTACTGAGTTGATTGTGCGGCAATCCACCGTGCATAAGATAACATATTAACATTGGACTTTCTCTATTGGATATAGAGCCGCCCATGAGTACTGCAGCAATAAATAATTTCATCGAAGGTCGCACACAATCACTGTGCCGTGAAACCCATGTTTAATAACGTGCTTTAACTATCATCATGAAAATTATATCAAGTATACATCTCAGTATTTTAGTTATTCAGAGAGCTGTAATATGAATGTAATGGATTGTCTTTTCTGTTGGAGGAAGAGAGCCGGTTTAAGAAGCACGTAGTGATTCACACACATAGAGCATATAGAACATCACATACAAAACAAAGCATTTATAGTGCTATACTTTAATTACGATGTGATTTGAGAAACTGGTTAATTAAACGATTTTAAGATGAAGTTTATGATGTTCTATTTTAATGACAAAATAAACTACATGATTAAAGTGGAAATTTTGAAACTGAAGTTGACATTTCGTGCTTTTTCCCCACTGTGTGCCTCTTTTTTTCTCTGTACCCTAATAAGCTTTCATATGACACTCAGACAGTGGGCTTACAACTCGGCTTTTCACGGCGACTTTGAAATGTGACTTCTTTTTTATTTCCGGCACTGTGCGATTTTGTGAACGTGAGCTTTCAAGTTTCTCCAACACGCTATGTCACTCGATCAACTTCCTTTTGTTGATTATACCACGGTTTATTTGAACAAATAGTATGTTTTTCCTTTGCCTCCACTTGGTATTCGCTGAAATTCTTATATTTTCCCCCGTGCTTTTCCCATTGTCTTTTCACAGAAGGCTGCACTTAAGGGTGATTTATATTGATTTGCATATTCAAAGAGGCGTAATTCTGGAAGGAGTTGGGGCGTTACATAAAGCGCGTGCACGAGCATTACTTTTCACGCTGATCGGGATTTATGTAGCAGAAGAACGTGGAAGTTGAAGATTCCTGCATCTGGATTTTTCTGTGTGTAAGCACATTTCGGCTTTTGTGCTTATGCCATGTTATAGTGCGAGTTCTACGCACAGCGTTATACATGAGACCCCTGGGGAGTATGGCAAACTCTGCACATAGAGGGACCAGGCTGTGTACTGAACCCATATGCCTAATTCTGTGAGGCACCAGTGCTAACCAATGTGTCATCCATATTAATATGACCAAAATGGATAATTTCAAATATAAATTCAAATTTCAAAGATGCCCCTACCACATACATTCCAAAGGTTAGTAGCACAAAGATTTGTTTCGGTAGCTGTTATTTTAATTATATTAAATAAAATAGGATTAAAAATTTTTAAAGTAACAGTCATGTTGATTCAGTTCTCAGGTGACAAAAGAAAAATAATATAACTGTAATGAAGCTTCCTGTTCATACCTGTTTGCAAAATACACCAAAGTGAAAAAACAGGCATTTTAGTCTGTCAATCAGTTATTGTCCATATTGTCCTTATATCCTAACACAGGGTCACGGGGGTCTGCTGGAGCCAATCCCAGCCAACACAGGGCGCAAGGCAGAATCAAACCCCGGGCAGGGCGGCAGCCCACCGCAGGGCACACACAAGGCCGGATTTTCCTATAGGCTAACTAGGCTTCAGCCTAGGGCCTCAAGATCAAGAGGGGCCTACATTCAAATTGTTAGCAATTTAAACAAACTTAAAAATGGGAGGTGAAAGGACCTCATAAGTGGAATAGCCTAGGGCCTCTTTTCATCTAAATCCGGTCCTGGGCACACACATACACACACCCACACACACAAGCACACACTAGGGACAATTTAGAATTGCCAATGCACCTAACCTGCATGTCTTTGGACTGTGGGAGGAAACCAGAGCACCCGGAGGAAACCCACGCGGACACAGGGAAACATGCAAACTCCACACAGGGAGGACCCGGGAAGCGAACCCAGGTCTCCTTACTGTGAGGCAGCCACTGTGCCGCCCCATTTTAATCAATCTTTCTAAAATAGAATAAATTACATTTGGACCTGGTCATGTTCAAACAAATATAAATGCAAAAGTAATGTAATAATTAGGCAATTGCAATTCCTTATATAAGACATGTACTATACTGCTGTGCAATCAATAAAATACTAATGTAAATGATATATAAACAATATATATATGCATGTGTCTGTGTACATTTTGAAATTTTGTCAATACTTAAATTATGCAAAATATCTATTTAAATCATGTCAAATATTTGAATTACAGCAAGTGTATATCATTCAAATACGGTTAGTGAATGCCCTAGGCTACGTTGTTGTAGACTGGATGAGTTGTTACTTTTTCCAAACTATCAACATCTAATTTGCTTTCCAAATGGCCTATGTTCTCATATGTATACTTTGTCTTGCTTTTTCTATTAACAGCATTAATAAAACATTTTTCTTCTGATGGCTTGTTGAAATAGTCTGCATGCTTTTGCTCATTAAACACATTGCCATATAAAGAGAGTTTTCTGGCTGGCTCAGCATTCTTGCACACATGACATGCACCAGGCTTATACTGAGGCGTGCTCTGAAGGACGTTGCCATATTCTCTATGATATTCATTTTGTATCAATCCATCATACTGAGTTTGTAACTTGGAATTGGCTTTGTAAATGGTGGCTGCTAGTGTGGAAGGCCCCAGAACAGTACACTGTGTGACACCATATAATTCATTTAGGATGATGGTAGGTGAAGCCTCCTGATCAGCTTCCAACATTTTACGTACTGGACACCTGATATATTTATTTTTCCTTGCTGTCATTTTCTTGTTCTCTTTAGACATATCTTCAATATCATTACTTTGATGTTTGCTTGATACAAAAATATCTGATTTCTTTTCACCTTGGTTAGGCATTGTTATCTGTGGATATAAAAAATATTTAAGATTTTTGCTATGATACTATGTCCACACCTACTAACAGTCCCTTTATGAGTAAAGGATACTAAAGCTATCACAGTTAGACCCTTGTGTTTAATATAAGGTCTCTATAACTTGTTCCAAAGTTTCTTTTTTCAACATATAGGAAAATGTTACAAAATGCTTTCAGAAAATGTTACATTCAATTTCAAGTGTGATGGGGGGCATTAATAAACAACTAACAGTTTCTTATTTGCCCATAATCTTACTTTTTACTGAAGTAAAAAAATATGCAGACATCAGTGCCATTTTTAAAACCTGAAGAATGGGGGGCTGGTGCATTGAGATGTCTCCATGAAGAGCAGATTTAACAAGTGTTCATGCTGACCTGCAGTTGTAGAGCTCAGGCCACTTGTGCCATTAATGGCAGCCATCCTCTCATCAGTTAGGCCTTAGTTTAGTCAGTATTTTCAGAGCAATCACACAAATATGTTGTAAACTGCCTCAGTGTGGTGTTTGTCATAGAAAGGTGTTATATAAAATACAGTTTATTTGTTTGTGTATCACAGAAGTGCAAGATGAAATAATACATGGCATGAGTGTTATGGCATGCTCCCATATAATTTAGGATTTCTCCACCTGTCTTGAGTGTCTCTTTACTGCTGTTGTTCTTTTCCTTCTTTCTAGCCTGCTATACAAATATCATCTGTGCTGTCGGTTACTTTGAATATTTAAATTGACTTCTGCAAGTATGAATATGCATTGCAGTGTTTTTTTTTCTTGTGCCCTGATGCTGGGAGGATTGAGGCATTTTCCATTGCTTAATGTCTGGCTAATGTGTATTATTTGAATTAGTAGGTAAGCAGTTTGTCTTAGTGAGTAATACTTTAGAATTCATGAGCACCTGCAAAGCTGCTAATTCACTCTCCACCACCACTGTAATAATTTTCACTTCAAAAATGTTACTTCAGCTAAATTAAAGAAAAATGGTAATACTATATTTATAAGTCATTGTGATGCTGTGAACTGAAAAAGTGTAGTGTATAATGGTGCTGTTTGTGTAATTTGGTATATAAAATAAATATTGAATAATTATTTTTGTAATATTTCAAAGAGGCAAAAATAAGAAACAATTTGTAATATTTGTACACGAAACAGAGCCAAGATGCTTGGACTGATGAAACACAAATAGCTGAGGTGTTTGACCCAGAAAGTATGTGTTTTATGTCAAATTACTAATTAGAAAATATTACTTCTCATCAAGTAAGACATTTAATGTGAAAACTATTTAATAAAAGTAAAAATGCATTTTAAATTAATGTAACAAATAATTATTCATACTTACCATGCAACTAGAGACAAATATTTTCATATTTAAACTAGACTGATGCTGCTTTCTGTTTATGCAAATGGTGAAAAAGATTGTTTTTTCTCACTGACACATGTCTATCTGCTTCTCAAAAATATTTTTTATTTATTCAGGTAACAGTTGGTTAAATGTTGCTGCACAGACTAAAAGTCTTTAACACGATATTGTCAAAAAGTAACTTAGTGGAACTAGTACTACACAGAATAAAACATATTAACTGTCAGCGGTTACCATGAACAGTAAACTACAGTCTAATAAATAAGTGACATTGTTTTATCCTACCTTTCACAAGAGATAACAACTGCTAATCTCTCACCTCAACATTAAGTATCCAAAAGGAATTAGGGAAATGTAAATCAGTCAGGTGGCTGCCTATGTAAAGAGGCTCCCACATCTTTTTTAGATCCAGGTAATTCTTCATCATAAAAGCAAGTAATAATTACTCAATATAGCTCTTTACATTAACTGCATGTTGCAGTCAGTACTAACCCTACTGTTAGTCATGCTTGCCATACCCAGGAAGGCTGGCTGCATCCTAAACCCAGGGTACCACCTCTACCTTGTCTGACAATGAAATGAATAGTGGGGGTTTTACTTGTGTAAAAAAATCACACTTCGCTTAAATGCTGAAAAATGATAAACAAGGTTGCATTTTCTTCAATAGGGTCTCTGGGTGCCTATGGCTTTTCATTTGAAGCTATTCCTAAGGTACACAATAACTTCTGTTTTTATTGTTTCTAATTTTATCCAGTAATCTGTCAGTGTCTGTTTCACTTTTATCATTGTTTTGTACTTTATTCAACTTACCAAGGAAGCAGGTAGTTTTGCTTTGGGTCGAAATGTGTACTTGTAAATAACATATAAAAAGGCACTCAGTACAAAAAAAAGTAAAACGCCAAATAATCCAGCTGTTAAAGAAACTATCATTGTGAAATTTGGTCCTGCAGAGAAATAAAAAATACACCAATGCATTAGTTACTATGTTTTGTCTTCCAGCAAAACATCACAGACAAATACAATGAGATAGATTAATAGTTTTATTTTTATGTTGCCAGAAATACACAAACAGGACAATTTAGGCAATTGGGTGGAGCACGTATCAATCTTGGGGTGCAAGAATTTGGAACTGGTCAGTGACACTGGAAGTTTATACTGTTTGTTTAAAAAGAATGCATAGACTCAGTAGGATGTATCAATAGGTAATTGTGTTTCTTTTATTTGTGCCATAATACTCTCTGAATAATTAATATACTGTGTAACGATAAGGCTGTTGTGATTTCTCTTTGTTGCAGCTGCATCTTTGCTAACATAAGGGTGTATTCTTAGGAGTTCCTGGCTTATCTAGTACTTATTAAACCTGCCTAAAATTATATTGTTTATTAAACATTTGTCTTCATCTGCTGTTGCTCATACTGTAGCTCTTCCTGGTGCCCAATGAATAGCTATTAAAGTAGGTAAATGTCACTTTGTCTCAACCTCTCCCAGTTTTTACTCACATTAATCATTTGGTACAAATATCTCTATATTCAATATGGCCCAGACTAATGCCAGTTTTAAATTAATTTTAAACAAGGAACTTCAGCAAACAAACAAGTCCTGCCAAATTAGTTTCATCACTTGTATGTCCTACCTTTCAGTCCTAGCTCACTGTTTTGCTTTTTTAGAAAAATTTGAAAACATGTGACAAGAACAGGCCATTCTGCCCAACAATCTTGTCCATCCTAGTCATCTATATTGTCCAAAATGACATTAAGATGAGATTGTAAGGTCCCTAAAGTCCTACTTTCCATCACACTACTTGGAAATTTATTCTTTATATCTGTTGTTCTTTGTATGAATTAAAACATCTCTCAAGATAAATTTGAAACAGTAAACTAATCTGTAATCAAGGAAATATTCACCACTGCTTCACCACTGGAGTTTTTGAAATTTCAAAACTTTGTACAGTGCTCTTTATTGGATATATCTCCATGAAAATTTTACTTTCCTGGTAAATTTTCTTAAAAAAGAGGTGTGCCAAATTTCAACAACTCTGTCCACTGGCAGCCAAGTTGTTTCATGCAGACAGATGGACTGATAGACATGGTGACTATAATATGAGCTTTTTCACAGTAATAATAATTATTTCTACCTAGTTTAGTGTTTACTATTAATTATTTCTAGTTAGTTTAGTGTTTTGTGTTTTTGACTTGGTTTTGCTTCTGACTACTTCATTGTTTCATTCCCTTAAACTGGATATTATCGAGGGGAGTTGCAGCACACGGCTTCATAGTCTGTACTGGGAACTGAGAAGGATGGCTTGGAGGGCTCTGAGGGCATATAAGGTGGCATTTGTTAGAGGAATCTGTGAGCATGAAACACAACGTCTATGGTCTAGTGACCCACGTCCTGCTTACAGAGGAATCGAAGCATTACATACATCTGAATCTGTTGCTAAGATAGTCTCTGTCAGGGGGGTGATGGAACAGTCCTTATGAATGACACTACAGTTATGATCCATTGGGTTGACTAATTTGAGCATCTGTTCATCAGCAGTGTATTATTGCTCCTACTTTGTTCAATGCTTGCATTGAGTGGGTGTTTGGCAGGGTCATGGGGTGAAGAAAGATTCAGTGATCTTGACTTTGCTGATGATGCTGTGATCTTCACTGAGGCAGTGGAGGCTCAGATTGGGGTTCTTGAGAGACTGAGTGAGGAGTCTGAGTATCTGGGCCAAGATTCAGCCCTTTAATGACCTCTTGGGCATAGCCAAGCATTGTGTCTGTCTATGGTAAGAGTGTCGACCATGTTGAGAGGTTTATTTACCTTGGCAGCAACATTCATGCCTTTGGTGACTCTTCCATGAAGTCTATAGATGGATTTGGTGAGCATGGTGGGTCATGAGGTCAGTGGAAAGGGGTGTGTGGCGCTCCCAATATCTTTGGAAAAGGACGAAGGTCCAAGTCTTTAGTGTCTTGGTGCGCCCTGTTTTGTTATGTGGTTGTGAGATATGGATGTTATCCAGTGACCTGAGACGAAAACTGGACTCTTTCGGCACTGTCTCTCTTCGGAGAACCCTTGGGTACTGCTGGTTTGACTTTGTGTTGAACGAGCGGTTGGTTACGGATTCCCGAATGAAGCACATCACCTGCATTGAGAGGGAGCATCAGTCATGGCACTACGGCCATGTGGAATGATTCCCTGAGTGTAATCCAGCTCGCATTTATCTTCATTGCTGAGGACACAAGTAGCTAGACCACATAACACCTGGCTGTGGCAGATAGATTTCAGAGGGTGGGAATGGGCTGCGTGTTTGCCTGGGGGGTTACGTTCTGTTTCGTGGTGTGGTAGATCCAGCAACATGCTGTACCAGTTCATGCTCCCCAACATGAGTGGACCTTAAACTTGTTACCTCTTTAGCTGTCCTCCTGGTTTCAATGTTTCTGTGCTCCTGACTTCACTTTTAGTTTTGCCCTTTATTGTCAACTGTTGTTTTTACTCTCTCATCTGTTCTTTACCACAAGTATATTTTTATTCTGTAGGAGAATCATACTAATGCACCAATTATGTTCAGTAATATAGCTGACAGTAGGAAGTCCTGGTTTATTGCATTAAACTAGCCGACATACAGCTAAGTACAGCATTCTAATGGAACACATGGACTCACATTCAGGTAATTTCAAAATAAAACTTGTTTCATACAGTGTATTATGCTAAGATTGCCAGGTGCCAAGCACACTGCAGACGTTATCATTAATATCTACACCTAATGTAACAGACTGCTACATCAAAAATATAAAAACACAGTCTTTAAACATTTTACTTTTCAAATCACAAAGATCAAGTGTCAAAATACCAGACAAATCTAACTAACCCTAAACCCAAATGTCTATAGTGTCCAAACAAAAGGAGACTCATTCTCCTTAACTGAGAGCTTAGTTGTCATCATAGGCCTTCTCTGTAATCATTTAATTATTCTACTTATTTTTTAATGCCATTGATTTTTTTTTCTTTATTATCCTTTTCCACTTTTGTTTTACTACATGCTTGGTTTTGCCTTATCTCATCTAAGGAAAGATTCCAACAAGAACATTGATCAAAATGTATGTTTTAATATCAAATGGCACATGTGACTGCCAAGAGAAAGATAATGGCAGAAAATGGAAAAAAAATTTAGGAAAGTTCTGAAGATGAAATAAGTTAATAACAGCATTATCAAAATTAAAAAACAAAGTCTTACCTTTTATTATTTCAAGACACTGCTCTTTACTTTGGCTACTTTTTCTGCATTTTCTACCCATGCAATACCTAGTTGCAGCAGAAATACAATACTTTATCCCTGGATGTAATCTTGTAAGCTTTAAGTCATGTTCGATTCTGTAGGTCACATCTTCCTGAATGAAAACACAATGCTCTGTAACTTTCATTGAGTTTTAAAATGACATCAGGTTAGTTTGCCCAATAATACAAAATTATTTCTGCATAAATGTAGATCAGTCTCAGTAATACTAAAATAGCAGTGAATTTCCAATTGAACAGTAGAAGAGGTTTCTTTTAATAGTTTTTAGTGTAAAGACACTGTTCAGGAATGCAAGAAGGGTCTTTGTTAATTCTGAAATATATTCTGATACTATTGGACAGGGAGTATTTTCAGAGTATTTGTAGAGGATTTCTGCACAACATTCATTAATCA
This sequence comes from Polypterus senegalus, assembly GCF_016835505.1. NCBI lineage: Eukaryota > Metazoa > Chordata > Cladistia > Polypteriformes > Polypteridae > Polypterus > Polypterus senegalus. The sequence continues at coordinate 67,911,848 of NC_053156.1, forward strand.
GACACAAACAGAAGTAGAAAAAAAACGACATTATTTCATCTTTATTCATTGTCAACAATTTCATGGAGCCTACTGAAGAAGAGCACCAATGACACAGATTGCTACTTTTAAACAGCATTGTTAGAAAATCTCTTGAGAGCTAAGCTGAATCTTGCATCTGACAATAATATCCAAATCAGTGATGGACAATGGAGTAATGTACTGTACATTACATCCATTACTGTAGGGATCATTTATATTGCACTATTGCTGTGATATTCTGTACATATGTATGTGTTACAGCGTATACTTCATGCGTAATAGTTGAAAACTATTGAGTATGAAAACACCCTGATACATATGTACAATATGTATGATTTTGCAATAGTCTAGGGAATTCTCATTTTTCACACATGTTTAATATTCATGGTCTTACGTTTTACTGAAATTGTTTTCTCAGTTAAATAGATAAATTAAGCAAAGCCAGTAAACAGTTAATTATCAGGTGCTTTTCAGGTAAGTGTAACAGTCACATGCAAACTGGAAATCTACTTTTTTTTACTGAAGACTGTCATTCTTAAATATTGTCATTAGCATGTAACTTTTTATTTAAACTCAATTCTCTAGTCTTGACTTTAGAGAACATTTATATTCTTATCTGCATTCAAAGGGTTGATTCGTTTTTCTTAATTATTAGTTTTTGAATTGTGCTGATTCTCACTTAAAGATGACATATACAGTATTGGGCAGTTCACAATTACATCTTTATAGTGCCTAAAAGTGCACAGAGTAGTGTTAAGTGAGTAAAAACTTAAACTGTAATGTATCTGTCAAGGTCGCATTTCACTAGTACTGCCCATCGATTTGCTTTTAAATTCTACAGTTAAAATTGTATACTATTGATTCAGCTTTCTTTACGTATTGGACAAGATGAAAACAATAAAACATGTTAGACTCTTGCAGTACAATGTTTAAATTAATAGAAATATTATTGAACCAACTTGCTATATATTTCTTACCTTCTTGTCTTTTTTAACATAGATCTCATAATCAGAAACTATCTCTTTCATTATTGACACATTTTGATTTTCATTGGTGAGGTTTATATTTACTAATATGTTCTCTGAATCCAATGTGGCTGTAAAAGCTGGAGTTTCAATGGGCACTATAGGAAAAAAATACATTATACTTAATCGCAGTTTTGCTACCATTTCAAAAACTCAACATTTAATACAGTACTTGTACATTTTTCATTATTTTTAGGCTTTTAGATTTGAGTTATGGCTCATTTACAACCATAAGTAGGAAGGCTGTATTAGCCTTAGCTTCTTCTATTTTTTCTACAGCTTGTAAGATACTTCTATATTTTCTTTTTCATTTTTCTTGCAGTTGTTCATATACCAGGTATATTTGTAAGTAGTTAGGACAATAGTAGAACAGCCTGTATGAGCTACTGTATATGACAGTTGCTCACCTTAATTTTTCCTAAATGAAAGAACTGAAAAACCTCAAATAAAATTTGCAGCAGACCACTTAAGCTATAACATGCTGTAAATCTTACGAAAACACAAATAAATACACTATCTGCATCAGTCAAGGAAAGGAGAACAGATTTTCTTCACCAGTGACTGGACAGCCTTCATGAGGGTGCCAATGCTAAGGCTTAACTACAGCCTTCTGGCTTTAAAGTAATATTAGAAATTTAATGTACCTCAGGGACAGGTGCCCCATCCACGATTGAGTCCTGAGTGTGACCCTGAACTGCATTAGGTGGGTTTGATAATTTATGCATTAATGGTTGTCTCTCAAAGACAAAGTCTAACTCCTTGTGAATAAACTTGAGAACTGCTTCCCATTAAGTGATCCTCAAGCTTTTTCTGAGAGCTAACTGTAGACTTGCACAAAAAGATTGGCAGCCTGCATTGCTAACCAATTTGAATCCAACTGTAGACCTTCCATATCCATTTATTCTATTATAGGATTGCTTGTGTTGAACTCATGCTTATCCTGGCTACATGGAGGGCAAATGCACAACCAGCTTTTCATGCTATGCAGACATGTACACATACTGTATATCCTGCCACACTGTGACAGATATGTGGAAAATATGCAAAATACAAATGGTCTGTAATTGGGCCAAGAATCAATATCATTTTAAATATGAAGGTAATGGAAATCGCTCCAGTAAACATTCACTAAATTCATGTATGAAGATACTTGTGTTGCTGAGTTTTGTTTTTTTTTTTACTTTGCCTGATTTTGCTCATGGATTTATCCTTACATGATTTGAATAAAATATTCAAAGTATGATAATGATTATGCACCATTTTGAAATGGCACAAAAAGGGAAATCTAGAATTTGCAAGACATTATACAGTATACAGTAATGCTTATGATTAATATTATTTTGTGAATGTAGATTATTTTAAGAAAATAAATTAACTTACATTCTTCAAATGGTGTAAACAGTCTTTCCGTCATTGTCCAAGTGGAGTAACTCTGCTGACTCTCTGCCATCACTTGGGCTACATACTGATCTCTATAGGCAGTCACATTATTTGTGAAATCGCATAATGTTGAGTAGATACCCCAACAGTCTGTTTTGGTTTCCATTTTGTCACCATAACTGAGAGAGTAAATTTCAAAGTTTTAACACAGCAACCATTAGCAAAATCTTTAATATCCAGTACCTTGAAAATTGTACAATTTATAACAAAAAAAAAACCAAAACTGAAGTTACTCAGTTTATATTTGAAGGATACAAGGCTTGGTACCATTTACCATCCATCTATTTTTCTGACCCACATGTAATGCAGGGCAAATATCAATCCTAAAGTAAATTTCTAGTCTATCATGGTGCATACTCAGTCACATCCACACCACTAAAACCAGGCCAGTCCAATGTAATGAAATAGTTTAACACATACATATCTTAGGGAAGAGAAGCCCCCACAGACACACAAAGGCTCAGTACAGACAGTAACCAGTCTTAGATTGAAAGACTCTGCTGCTCTGAGGCAGGCAACTGATGCACCACTGTGCTCTCTACTAACAGCTAGATAACCTAGAATTGCTATTGTGTTACTTACTCACAATTTTCTGTTGAATGATGTCTTTAATTAGAGCCTTGTGGAAAAAGAAATCTTAAATTGATAAGGACTTTTCATTGAAGAGTGGTTTTTCAAATGTATGCAAAAGCTAAACATAATGTCATTACCTAATGAGGCATGCTTTCAAAAAAATAAGCAAAATTGTCTGTGTGTACCAGATGGCAGAATATACCACAAAAGAGAAATTGCGTTGTAAACCTGTTTTGATAGTATTTTTATCCTTTTGGTTATTTTTTGTTTACAATTGTTATTGTTATTTTATTTTAGCATTATATTTCTGACTCACATCAGCACCATTTTGGATTACATTTTTTATATGGTTTTTATGGCCCTATTGTTTTTTGTATGTGTGACATGATGTTGCCACCATTATAAAACTGGCGCCATGCATTCCTTGGTATCTCAAAGAACAATATTTTTGCTCTTTAAAACTTTCTTAATCTCCTGATCTTCCCTCAAATTTATTATTATGGTCTTTGACACAATAGAATGGAAATGATTTTATGCAAATTTTTTAGGTTATAGCTTGGTACTTTATTTACTTTAAACATAATAAGCAAAGGGAATAATGGCAAATTAGTTTCAGAGTGGGTAAAGGAGATGCTTGTATACGCAATGGTGGTGTCACCTGACTCGTTTGACGAAAGTTCATAATTATTTACCATTGGAAAAAAAATTCTGGGATCCTCTGCATCACTTCCTATTTTTAAGGACTGTAATTATTTTATTTAGCTATTTATTTACAATTTGTCATTTCTTGTTGCTCAGGATGGATTTGCAGTTCAGACATCAGTGAATCTAACACATATAAAGAATAACATGTTTCTAGTTAGCATGCTTTTCCTTTAAGTTTTGGCCTGCAGGGCTTCACGAACCCGACACAGACAGACACAGACATAAGTTCTTTCACACACATGAGCTTTCATTTCAGTAGAAAATGTTTTTCAGTCATTTCCCACAGCACAGTACAGTACAGCCAAGCATCAACAGTAAAAGCAGCACACAGCAATGCCTTCTTTTCTCTATCTCTCTGTTTCTGTGTCAGTCTCTGTCCTTCCTCTTCCACTCCTCCTCCAGCAAGCTTCGTCCCTCTTCCTCCCGACTCTGACTTGTGGAGTGAAGGCAGTGGGTTCTTTTATGCTGCAACCAGGAGTATTTTCAGTGACCTGTTAGTATAGTACAGAAGCACTTACACGTGAGGTGGAAGCCCAACAAAGTAGGGCTCCGCAGCCCCTGCAACACCTCCTGTCAGCAAGCATGGAACCCAACAGGGCTGTGCCCAACTCCATCTCCCATGGAGCTCTGTGTGAATCCGAGGCACCGCTCCAACCAAGGGTAGCTGCAATCTAGTGCTCGGGGGGAGATAATGGCCTGTATATGTTCTCTCCCCTGGTCTTTCCATTAAACAGGCATTTTGGCCAGGCAGGAGCCCTGGCCGTCTGTAAAAAGTTGTGAACACTGCAGATCCTGGATAACTGTGTAAAAGTGCCTCTTAAACACATGCTCTTTCACAAAGATTTTGGTGCTACTTAGGATTTTTACTCCCTGATCTCCTCCTGTAGCTGCAGCTGTATTGAGACTATAAGCAACATTTTATGTGCATTTCTTTGCACTGCTAATATTCTTCTAATTCTAGAATTAACTTTATAATGTTGTTACTTCTCATCTATTGTAAAATTTAGTTTTCTTTCATTTGTTGACATTGTACCTTATTTCTAACCACGCCATTGTCTTTTATGTGTTTTTTTCACTCTGAATAAAAGTGTCTGTTAAATAAATGATGAACTACTCATGAATGATTACAATATGACATTTAATGCACCAATTGTGTAATTTCTGGAACATTTAAATGATTCACAGTTCCCCTTTTCATATAAAATAGAGGCTGGAAGTGACATTACATAATATAAGCTCTGGCAAAGCCCAGAGAGAAGTACTGCACCTGCATGGCTTTAGTAACAAAAGTGTGTCACGTGTTTGGCCAATAGCAAGTGATTTCACTTGAGTTTCTTTTCTGCAGACTTCTTGCAATGTAAATGTAGAGGATAGGTAGACACAAAACTCAGTAAACTTTTCAATAAAGAATTAAAGAGAAAAAAGTATTCTCTCACCTAACAGGCCTAAATGCTAAAATAGTATTTTTACAGGAGACCCACTTATTAAGCAAGGATCAGTTTCAGTTGCACAGAGATTGGACTGGCTAAATATTCCAATCCATTTATACAAAGAAAACTAGAGGTGTGGGAATTCTTATACAAAGAACAATTTCATTTGTAGTTTCACACGTAGAATCTGATTCTGAAGGGTGATATGTGATTGTCATGGGCAATTTATTTAACTGTAAAGTGATTTTGATAAATATCTACACACCCAATGTGGATGATAAGGACTTCATCCAAAACGTATTTGCTTCCATTCCTAATGTGAACACTCATAAAATTATAATGGCTGTAAAATATTACTGAGCAAAATGCCAGTTGACCTAAGCAATCATGAAATTCCACAAAGCAGGTTGCATTTGAAAACTAATAGACTGCTCTTTCTCCCTTAACACTATTTAATCGATAAAAATAGTAGTTACAGTGCATCCGGAAAGTATTCACAGCACATCACTTTTTCCACATTTTATTATGTTACAGCCTTATTCCAAAATGGATTAAATTCATTTTTTTCCTCAGAATTCTACACACAACACCCCATAATGACAATGTGAAAAACGTTTACTTGAGTTTTTTGTAAATTTATTAAAAATAAAAAAACTGAGAAATCACATGTACATAAGTATTCACAGCCTTTGCTCAATACTTTGTCGATGCACGTTTGGCAGCAATTACAGCCTCAAGTCTTTTTGAATATGATGCCACAAGCTTGGCAAACCTATGATTGGCCAGTTTTGCCCATTCCTCTTTGCAGCACCTCTCAAGCTCCATCAGGTTGGATGGGAAGCGTCAGTGCACAGCCATTTTAAGATCTCTCCAGAGATGTTCAATCGGATTCAAGTCTGGTCTCTGGCTGGGCCACTCAAGGACATTCACAGGGTTGTCCTGAAGCCACACCTTTGATATCTTGGCTGGATCTCATTGTCCTGCTGAAAGATGAACCGCCAAGAGCGCTCTGGAGCAGGTTTTCATCCAGGATGTCTCTGTAAATTGATGCAGTCATCTTTCCCTTTATCCTGACTAGTCTCCCAGTTCCTGCCGCTGAAAAACATCCCCACAGCATGATGCTGCCACCACCATGCTTCACTGTAGGGATGGTATTGGCCTGGTGATGAGCAGTGCCTGGTTTTCTCCAAACGTGACGCCTGGCATTCACACCAAAGAGTTCAATCTTTGTCTCATCAGACCAGAGAATTTTGTTTCTCATGGTCTGAGAGTCCTTCAGGTGCCTTTTGGCAAACTCCAGGCAGGCTGCCATGTGCCTTTTACTAAGGAGTGGCTTCCGTCTGGCCACTCTACCATACAGGCCTGATTGGTGGATTGCTGCAGAGATGGTTGTCCTTCTGGAAGGTTCTCCCCTCTCCGCAGAGGACCTCTGGAGTTCTGGCAGAGTGACCATCAGGTTCTTGGTCACCTCCCTGACTAAGGCCCTTCTCCCTCGATTGCTCAGTTTAGATGGCTAGCCAGCTCTAGGAAGAGTCCTGGTGGTTTCGAACTTCTTCCACCTACGGATGATGGAGGCCACTGTGCTCATTGGGACCTTCAAAGCAGCAGAAATTTTTCTGTAACCTTCCCCAGATTTGTGCCACGAGACAATCCTGTCTCGGAGGTCTACAGACAATTCCTTTGACTTCATGCTTGGTTTGTGCTCTGACATGAACTGTCAACTGTGGGACCTTATATAGACAGGTGTGTACCTTTCCAAATCATGTCCAATCAACTGAATTTACCACAGGTGGACTCCAATTAAGCTGCAGAAACATGTCATGGATAATCAGGAGAAACAGGATGCACCTGAGCTCAATTTTGAGCTTCATGGCAAAGGCTGTGAATACTTATGTACATGTGCTTTCTCAATTTTTTTATTTTTAATAAATTTGCAAAAACCTCAAGTAAACTTTTTCACGTTGTCATTATAGGGTGTTGTGTGTAGAATTCTGAGGAAAAAAATTAATTTAATCCATTTTGGAATAAGGCTGTAACATAACAAAATCTGGAAAAAGTGATGCGCTGTGAATACTTTTCGGATGCACTGTATCCAACCAAAAATATGTAAAGGCTCTTCCAGGAATTAATGTGTGAATTATGAGATGAGATGAATAATCCTTCAGTGTTACATCGTGTCATTTAGAATTACATGAAAAGGACTGAAAAACTTTGAAATGTTCAGTTCCAGTTTTCAGATATTCCACATAATATACACTTGAATAAGTATTCAGTATGATAGACTTAACAGACCTGGAACATAACTAATTCGGGAATTCGGGAAAAGACTGTGACAGAATTTTAGGTGCCAAAGAAATTAGGTCACTGAAAGTGTACAGTATGGTGCAAGTCTTGAGAAAATGAGTGCCACCATAGGTCAAGATCAAGTACATTTTGAAATTTAAAATGTAGTATCTGTACACATCTTCCTATGAGGCTCTCTAATATAGAACAATAATTATTTAAGAATGCTTTCTAGCAATTGGCTTCTTATACCCTATCTTGAAAAATCATAAAATAAACTGCTGTATCTCTCTTACTGGGAATATGAAAAATGAAACTTCAGTTAATTGTTTTAATAAAATCATTGACTTAAAAATGCTTAATGTAAACATTAAATGTTAAATAATTTTTAACATTTGAAATAACTTAAAAAATATTATTTTGGAGGAAATTATAAATTAGTCAAAACATTGACAACAGATACCAAAATATTTTCAGGTAATGGCACATATCTTGGACACTGTTACAGGGAACCCATTTGTTAAAAAAGTGTCAACTTCCTCTTTAAGGTCATAACGCATTAGACAGGTTTTATTGCCTTATTTACCTACCTCAGTGTAGAAACTCCTTTCTTGTGTATGCTTAAACCTGTGGAATATTATATGAAAGTAATTCTATCCATAAAGTCCCTCTTTTGGCTGTCCATTAAGTCTCTATTATCAAATCTGTGATACTGCCAGTTAAATACTTACATTCCATATTGCACATAATATTTTGTAAGATTACTTCCATTCCCCGGCTTCCAGAGCAGAAAGATATTCAAATCTTTAAAGCAGAATTTCACATCAGTCACTACCAAAGGTGATGTTTTTGAATTTCCTTAAAAAAAAAATATTTTTCCCAGTATTATTAAGAAATAAATCTACTTTTTCATGCTAATTAGCATTAGTACATCTCATAAAATGCAAATTTCAAATATATCTGTCTACAAAACATTATTAATATTAAAAAATAAAAACAACAAATACTCAGAAATAGAAATGAATGTTATATGTGAATCAGCGAATATTTATAAAAATGCAAAGGGGTGGTGTGATAATGTAATGCTTCATAGCTCCATCTACCTGTGTTTGAATCCCATGCCTGGTTGTTATCTGTAAGGTGTTTGCATGTTCTCTCCTTATCAGTTTGGATTTTCCTCCCACATCAACAGACGTGTGCAAGTTAGGTTAACTGGCAAGTGTAAGTTGGTCCATTGTGTGTGTGTGTGTGCATAAATGGGTGAGCCCTGACAGTCTAAAGCCCTGTTTAAAGCTGCGTCAGACCCCAGGCTCCAGCTCCAGTCAATTGACTTAAGTGTGTTTGATATTGTCATCCTATCTTAAAAAGGTAGGACAGCAAAGGGGGGACATGACTATATTCTTTTTGTTCTCAGTATAAGCCCAGCGTTCAATATGCCAAATACAATTACACCACATTCAGAGTACAAAACAAATGGTTCAATTTTTCCATCCATTCCCTTATTGCCTGATCTAGTTCCAGGTCACTGTGTGCAATTTTAGTCTCCATATTACAAAAAAGACAGCACCAGAGAAAGTCCAGAGGAGATCAACAAGGCAGACTCTGGGACTAAAAGATATAAGCTATGAAGAGAGATTAAAGGAGCTGAACCTTTTCAGTTTAAGCAAACTGAGATTAAAAGAGGCATGATTGAAGTGTTTAAAACTATGAAATTGAATTAGTAGTATATTAGATCCTATTTATTAATTTAAAAGAAAGTTTGCATCAAGAACATGTGGACATAGTTGAAAACTTGTTAAAGGCAGAGTTCAGACAAAGAATGGCAAAAACGATAGATACATGGAATTAATTACCAAGTTATGTGGTGAAGAGCTGGAATTTAGTGACCTTCAGATCTTGACTCGATGCTATTTTGGACAATCTAGGTGAATAGAATGGACACTGTTGTTGGGCTGAATGGCCTGTTCTCATCACAGTTTTCTATTATTCTGATGTTTCTAATGTATATATAGGTGCGGAATTAGCTAAAATACAGGAAGCAGAAGGTTATGTTATGAGGAACCTTATCAGAATTGGACAATGTTAAAAATGGTGTCCTTCAGGGGTTAGTTCTAGGGTTGCTGATATTTTAAATATGCAGAAAAGATCTGGATTTGGAATATAAAAAACAAGCTGGTAAAATTTGTAGCTGATACCAAGCTAGGTGGATTTACAGATATTTTAGAATGATTTGAGTCATTACGGAGGAACTTGGACAGCATACAGGCTAGGGCAGACTTGTGGCATATTAAACTTAATGTAAGTAAATGTAAACTATTACTAGTAGGAAGTAAAAATGTTAGGTTTGAATAAACAATGGGAGATTTAAAAATTAAAACTATACCTTATGATAAGGATTTGTAGTGTACTCTTCACTATCAACTTCTAGACAGTGTTCAGAAGACGTTAAACAGGTTAACAGAATGCTAGGTTATAGAGCATGAAAGTTAGAATTATAACACACTGGTGAGGCCTCATCTGGAGTACTGTGTGCGGTTTTGGTCTCCAGGCTATAAAAAAGACATAGCAGCAATAGAAAACGTCCAGGGTTGAGGAACTAGACTGATTCCAGGACTGCAGGGGATGAGTTATGAAAAAAGATTGATGGAGTTGAACCTTCTCAGTTTAAGCAAAAGGAGATTGAGAGGTGATATGACTGAACTTTTTAAAATTATGAAAAGAATTAGTACAGTGGATGGAGACTATTATTTAAAATGAGTTCAACAAGAGCACATGGGTATGGTTGGAAACTTGTTAATTAGGAAGTTTAACTTCACAAAAAGAAGCATAGACATGTGGAACAAGTTTCCAAGTGTTGTGGTAAACAGTAGGACATTCATAACTCTACTTGATGTTATTTTGGAGGAATAAAATGAGTAAGATTGGTGAGCTTTGTTGGGCTGAATCAAAAATGGTCTAATGACAGCATTGGGTGCAAACAGGGAACCAACATGTGGACACAGCAAGACTTCATCATAACACACATTCGTGCACACCAACACTGAGTTAATTTAGAGCACTCAGTAAGCCCAACATGCATGTCTTTGAGATGTATGAGAAAAGATGTTATACCTGATGGAAAACCCTTGTAGACACAGAGAAACATGCAGACTCCTGAAGCAGTGCCTGGGTTAAAGCTTTAACTCATGAAGCATCTAGACCTATGAAGCCTATGAAGCAATACGATGCCATTTGCATATTACAAGCAGTTATTGGGTCTGAGAGGTGAAGTAGATGGTGTAAAAGCCAGAAGTCCATGACCATCATCATTAAGTCTTTCCGTGAGAACCCTAAATACAAAGAAGACTGTTTCATTTTTGTGAGGTAGAATGCCCAGAGGGGACTGGGTGGTCTCATGGTCTGGAATCCCTGCAGATTTTATTTTTTTCTCCAGCCGTCTGGAGATTTTTTTGTTTTTTCTGTCCACCCTGGCCATCAGACCTTACTCTTATTCTATGTTAATTAATGTTGACTTATTTTATTAGCTTACTGTATCTTTTATTTTTCTATTTTTCATCATGTAAAGCACTTTGAGCTACATTTTGTATGAAAATGTGCTATATAAATAAATGTTGTTGTTGTTGTTGTCAGGAGTGGCTGTTGACCTTCTACCACTCAATAATTGAGAGTGTTTGAGCATACTGTATTTCAGCATGGTATACTGGCTGTACAGAGGCAGGGGGAAAAGCTCTGCAAAGGGTAATATCCATGGCAGAGAAAATCATTGGCTGGTCTCTGCTATCCCTAGAAGATACCTCAAGTACCCAATACCTCCACAAGGCATGGAAAATCAATAAAGACCCTTCTCATTCCAGGCAGTCATTATTCACATTACTGCCCTCCAACTGGTGGTTCAAGATTTTTAAAAGTAGAACCAAAATATTTGCAGGTAGTTTTTTATCCTTGAACCATCAGAATTTTAGATTTGAAAAACTCAAGGAATTGTGAATAGCTTTTTTCCCCATTATGTATGATGATTACTTTAGTGGATAATAATTTACACCCCTTGTTTATTTATGTACGGTATTTAATTGCTATAGGATGTCTTCCTTTTAAATTATTTGTTTTGTCTGTTTACAGTTGTAGTTTTTACAACTTCATTGTCCTGCTACAATGATAATAAAGTATTTTACTTATAATTCTAATCAGTAATAATCCCAGTGCCACTGTGTTTCTCCATGCAAAATTATATGCAACATAAGTACAAAAGCTGGAATAGTGTGGAAAAGAAAAACAAAATAAATACAGTATATGGGTTTTTTCCCTTTCTCTAATAGTAATATGTTTTTAAAGCATGGAGAAATGTTATTTCCAGATTCCATTATTTAATATAAGCCACAATCTCAATTGACTCATGGTACAGGAGGATGACAATAATTAGAGCAGAATACTTTGAAAGTCTAACAATGCAGCTATCATTTGTGGCAACACATCCACTTCAAGTACCACCAAACAATACCAAAAAGAGAAGGGACATGAGAAGGACTTGTTAATCTCCAAATTAACTGCAATAAATATATTTAAAAAGTAAGAAACATTCATAAAATAAATAAGAAAAATCTTCAAGTTAGCTGTTTATGGAGAAATACCCTCATTAAACAATTCACCACAAAACACTTAAGAAATGAAGCTGCATGAACTATTAACAAAATAGTTTCAGCTGGTGGGGGCAAGCAATGTGATCCTAGTGTTTTAAAGCATAGGTCGGCAGTGTGTTCTGCTTGGTACGATACTAGACATTAAACTACAAGTCTGAGGGGTCAGTCTTCACCTCTGACTCACTGTATTACCCTCAGCAAGACACTTAGCTTGATTATGTTCAAGAACAAGTGAGTGATCATCTGTTATTATAATACATCTCAGGATGATAGTTCACTGTGGAACATGTTATTTAAGAATGAAGTTTTTCAAATTTCCAGAGGGGCTTATATACAGTATACTGTTCATGGTGATTTTAAATTAAGCACTTTATTGAACATATATAATTCAAAGCCAAGGTGTCCAAATTACAAAAAAATAGTGCATTTATACTTTTCATTTTAAGATCACTGGTAAGAGATATATAAACCCAGCCAAAGGGGATACACAAACCAGTGTGTTTCTTCATGCCAGTCCTAAACCCAAAAAAATGGGGAGAGTTAACAATGATTGCCACCAGGATGCTGCCGGAAATTGGGCTACTGTTGGCCGAAAAAGAAGAAGGAGAAGAAGAGCGGGGAGACGTGTCCGGTGGCAGGAGGAGAGGAGGAAAGTAAAGAGAGTGGAACTGAGGGTAGGAACTTTGAATGTTGGCAGTATGACTGGTAAGGTGAGAGAGTTAGCAGATATGATGGAGAGAAGGAAGGTTGATATGTTGTGCGTGCAAGAGACTAAATGGAAGGGGAGTAAGGCCAGGTGGATTGGAGGTGGATTCGAATTGTTCTATCATGGTGTGAATGGGAGGAGAAATCGGGTAGGAGCTATTCTGAAGGAAGAGTATTTCAAGAGTGTTTTGGAGGTGAAAAGTGTGTCAGGCAGAGTAATGATTATGAAGCTGGAAATTGGAGGTGTGATGATGAATGTTGTTAGTGCATATGCACTGCAAGTTGGGTGTGCAATGGGTAAGAAAGAAGATTTTTGGAGTGAGTTGGATGAAGTGATGAACAGTGTACCCAAGGGACAGAAAGTGGTGATTGGAGTGGATTTCAATGGGCATGTTGGTGAAGGAAAAAGTGGAGACGAGGAGGCGATGGGTAGGTATGGTGTCAAGGAAAGGAATAAAGAAGGTCAGAGGATAGTGGATTTTGCCAAAAGGATGGACATGGCTGTGGTGAATACATATTTTAAGAAGAGGGAAGAACATAGGGTGACATACAAGAGTGGAGGAAGATGCACACAAGTAGATTATATCCTATGCAGAAGAGTTGATCTGAAGGAGATTGAAGACTGCAAAGTGGTGGCAGGGGAAAGTGTAGTTAAGCAGCATAGAATGTTGGTCTGTAGGATGACGTTCCAGATCAAGAAGAGGAAGAGAGTGAGGGCAGAGCCAAGGATCAAATGGTGGAAGTTGAAAAAGGAAGGCTGCAAGGTTCAGTTTAGGGAGAAGGTGAGACAGGCACTGGGTGGCAGTGAAGAGCTACCATACAGCTGGGAAACTACAGCAGATGTAGTAAGGGTGACAGCAAGAAGAGTGCTTGGCGTAACATCTAGAAAGAGGAAGGAGGAAAAGGAAACCTGGTGGTGGAATGAGGAAATACAGGAGAGTATACAGAGGAAGAGGATGGGAAAGAAGAAGTGGAATAGTTAGAAAGAGGCAGAAAGTAGACAAGAGTACAAGGAGAGAGGTGGTGAAGGCTAAAGGAAAGGCGTATGATGAGTTGTATGACAGGTTGGACACTAAGGAGGGAGAAAAGGACCTGTACTGATTGGCTAGACAGAGGAACCGAACTGGGACAGATGTGCAGCAGGTTAGGGTGATAAAAGAAAAAGATGGAAACATACTCACAAACGAGAAATGTGTGTTGAGCAGATGGAAAGAGATTGGATGATGTGGAGATAGTGAATCAGGAAGTGCAACGGATTAGCAAGGAGGATGTAAGGGCAGCTTTGAAGAGGATGAAAAATGGAAAGGCCGTTGGTCCAGATGACAAAGCTATGGAAGCATGGAGGCGTTTAGGAGAGATGGCAGTGGAGTTTTTAACCAAATTATTTAATGGCATCTTGGAAAGTGAGAAGATGCCTGAGGAGTGGAAGAGAAGTGTCAATATTTAAGAATAAGGGGGATATGCAGGACTGCAGTAACTACAGGGGAATAAAATTGATGAGCCACAGCATGAAGTTATGGGAAAGAGTAGTGGAAGCTAGGTTAAGAAGTGAGGTAATGATTAGTGAGCAGCAGTATGGTTTCATGCCAAGAAAGAGCACCACAGATGCAATGTTTGCTCTGAGGATGTTGATGGAGAAGTTTAGAGAAGGCCAGAAGGAGTTGCATTGCGTCTTTGTGGACCTGGAGAAAGCATATGACAGGGTGCCTCGAGAGGAGCTGTAGTATTGTATGAGGAAGTCGGGAGTGGCAGAGCAATACATAAGAGTTGTACAGGATATGTACGAGGAAAGTGTGACAGTGGTGAAGTCTGCGGTAGGAGTGATGGATGCATTCAAGTTGGAGGTGGGATTACATCAGGGATTGGCTCTGAGCCCTTTCTTATTTGCAATGGTGATGGACAGGCTGACAGACGAGATTAGAGAGGAGTCCCCTTGGACTATGATGTTTGCTGATGACATTGTGATCTGTAGCGATAGTAGGGAGTAGGTTGAGGAGACCCTGGAGAGGTGGAGATATGCTCTAGAGAGGAGAGGAATGAAGTTCAGTAGGAACAAGATAGAATACATGTGTGTAAATGAGAGGGAGGTCAGTGGAATGGTGAGGATGCAGGGAGTAGAGCTGGCGAAGGTGGATGAGTTTAAATACTTAGGATCAACAGTACAGAATAATGGGGATTGTGGAAGAGAGGGCAGGCAGGGTGGAATGGGTGGAGAAGAGTGTCAGGAGTAATTTGTGACAGACGGGTATCAGCAAGAGTGAAAGGGAAGGTCTCCAGGACGGTAATGAGACCAGCTATGTTATATGGGTTGGAGACAGTGGCACTGACCAGAAAGCTGGAGACAGAGCTGGAGGTGGCAGAGATAAAGATGCTAAGATATGCACTGGGTGTGACGAGGATGGATAGGATTAGAAACAAGTACATTAGAGGGTCAGCTCAAGTTGGACGGTTGGGAGACAAAGTCAGAGTGGCGAGATTGCGTTGGTTTGGACATGTGCAGAGGAGAGATGCTGAGTATATTTGGAGAAGGATGCTAAGGATAGAGCTGCCAGGGAAGAGGAAAAGAGGAAGGCCTAAGCGAAGGTTTATGGATGTGGATTAGAGAGAACATGCAGGTGATGGGTGTAACAGAACAAGATGCAGAGGACAGAAAGATATGGAAGAAGATGATCCGCTGGTTCAGTGCCTAACGGGAGCAGCTGAATGAAGAGGAGAGGTAAGAGACATACAATGGAAAAGTCACAGGGAAGTAGCAGTAATACTCGAACTGTCACATTGTTTTTTTTCATAACTATGTTGTCTAAATTACATTCTCTTACAGATCTTAACTCTTTTTCTTTCCCTGACATTAACTGTCACATTCATTTCATATCTGACAACTTCCATCTTCCATCTCACTAATAGAGGTGAGGTTACAGTTGTTTTCTTCAGTTTATCGGTTTTTGTTACTTTCATTTTTCTGCCTGACATCATGTTCTTTTTTACCTTGGGGGATTTCCATAATTATTGCTTTCTTCAACCATTGCAGATTTTCATACTTTGATTCTTAAATATGTCCAAATGTAACTCCACATTTGCTGCTAGCTTTGAAAAAGTATTGAAAGTTTTGATAGTTTTGTCTTGTCTTTCAGTGCTCAATCTGTTAGTGCTCATAACTATCCACCTACTGCGCTGAAGTCTTCTTCCATTCTCCTCTGGGAAACACCTTTAGTTGAGTGGATGGCAGTACACAATGAAGAGGATCAAATGGTCAGATTAATGGCAGTTTTGAACAAAGCCAGAGTCAACTATCCCAAAACAACTGACTCTCAAATTTCTAATTTAAAGATGTAGTGTAATCCCAAGAAATTTACAGCTTTTCTTTATTTGGGAACAAACAAACAAACAAATTAATAAATAAACAAATAAATAAGGCACGCTTAGATATTATACACAATCGGGATTCTGATGCTTTAAAGACTCAGTAATATCATACAGGTACATGGTATTATGCAGTAAATGGTACCACACTAAATAATGTCCAGAGAAGAGAGATTAAACTGTTTCCAGAACTTTATAGTATGAGCTATAAGGAAAAATTTAAAGGAGTTGAATCTTTTCAGTGTAAGCAAACACAGATTAAAAGGTGTCATGATTTAACTATTCAGAATTATGAAAGGAGTTAGTATAATGGATCTCAGGTATTACTTTAAAATAAGGTCTTCAGCAAGAACCAGAATCTTCTTAAAGTTTGTTAAAGTTTTCTGTTTCAACTACACATCTCAGTAGTTTGTTCCATATTCCCACATCATGGGGACACACATGTTCAATAAGTTGATTAAGCAAAAATTGTGCAGATACATATTACTGTACCCAGGGATAGATATTAGATATAGATAGATATTGTTTTTTTATTTTGATATACTTTGTTAATCTCTGAGGGGAAACTGTCTTTTTGCATGACCTTTGGGGATCAGAGAGCAGGGTCAACCATTGTCCAATACCCTTGGAGCAATTTTCAGGTTAAGAGCCTTGCTCAAGAGCCCAACAGAGTAGGATACCTTCTGGCAGTAACAGAAGGATTTGAACAAGCAACCTTCCAGATACCAGCACAGATCCTTATATATTAAATGAATAATTACCAAACAGCGTAGTAGGCATTAGCACAATGAGGACATTCAGATCTTAGCTTGATATTTTTTGAAGAGTAAGATGAATAGAGATTAAGCTGAATGGCTTGTTCTCATTAAAAGTTTCTTATGTTCTTCCCAGAAGAGGTCCCAGTTGCCAAACAAGCTGATGCCATGTCCCTCACAGAAGAATTATAACCAGCTGTATAGAAACAGAAGTATACTGTAACCCTTGTCTGACTTATTGTTCAGCACCTCTGACTGGCAATATCTGATGTTGTCTATGCCGATATACAACCCCACAATTCTTATAATATGAACTAACCTTTATAAACATAAGCAAGGAGTAGATCGTGACCAGTCTAAACATTTCACAGAAAATCAAGCATTGAGATATTAGAGAATTCTAAAATTATATATATTTTTGATCTAAACGATCTATATTTTTCCATTATAACCATAACCATGAATAGCTGCAATGACATAATGGTGAAGCCGGTGGTGCAGGAGGTGCAATTTGGGGAATTGTCCAAGTACAGTTTGTATTCAAGGCTTCCCTACCTAGTAGTTGGCTATGCTATTTTATAGTTTCTCTTTTATACAACTGTTTATGTCTATAATGATTTTCTGTGATGTTTTTATTTTATACATACAAAACAAATAAAAAATATCTTATTTGGAGAGTTACAGTATAATAACTAGGATAGTTATGTATCTATCACTATTTTTCTAAAGATAAAAACAATGATAACCATGACATTGGAGCTCATGGACCCTTTATGAAACCTTTGAGGATCCTCACCAACTCAATTTGGTCTATTTAATAAAAAGCTATCAGCTTGTGAAATTACTGGGTTGTCCTTAATGATGTGAACAAGCAAAGCCCTTTCAATTCAGGTGTATTATGCTGGGGGTACTACTGTATATCTCACAGCTTTCACAAAGTGTCTAGTTCTTCCAAAACAGACACCTTTCCAAAAAAGAAGATGGAAGAACAAAATATTCCAATATTAGAGAATAAGCTTAATTTTACTGTTGATTTAACTTCTTGAAATTAACATCTATGTGGAGCAGAAAAGCAACCCACCATCAGGAAAAGAAAATCTTGTTTAACAGGAAGAGAGGATCATAGACATTTTTTTTTGTTTCTGGACAAATCTTTTGCCTTTTCAGCAGTGAGTTGAAATGGTGAGAAGGCTCAAGGCTGGACAGTGTAGATGCGAAATGGGCTGGATGGGCATCCCAGCCAGGAGAGGGGATGGTTCCTTACTCGGAAGGGAGACTCCTAATAGGCAGATAAGCATCCTGGCCAGGGAGAAAAAGAGCAGCAGACCCAGAAGGAACGATCATAAAGGATGGATGGACAGTCCATTGAAAAGAAATTGCTGCACACTAGATGGCAGCAGCACCAGATACTAGTACCCAGTGGAAAGTTAGCAGGGCATGCAGGGAAATATAGTCCAGCAGAGCAGCCCTGCTGGAGTCACTGGATTCCGCAAGAGGGTACTGCAGGGTGACAAGCTCTTTGCTGTAATGGACTTCTGTATGACCTGGAAGAGCTTCCATCGGGCAGGGACCCTAGCACTGGAAGTACTCCCAGGTCCTTAATAAAAGGGGCTCACCTCTCTTGGTCAGGTGAGTTGGAGCTGGAAGGAAGAAAGGCAACATTCGACTGGAGGAGGGCAGTGCAGTGGTGAGACATATTATAGTAGTACATTGAATTGTGAAGACAGAAAACCTGTGTTTTTGTATGTTTGCAACTTTGAAGAAGATTTTGGTGAATAAATCAACCTTTATTTGAACCTGCGACTGTGTGTTTGTGTTGGGGTTTGGGCTCGGTGACACCCCGGTTTCCATCAAAATAGCTTAAAGAAAAACACAGTTGTGATATACAGACGTGCAGTAACAAAATGTATTAGCTGTTTTTTTTAATCAACTTATTCAAGTTTGGTTTACAGAAAATTAGTACATTACATGATGCAGTTGACCTAAATATCACTTCTCCCTCTTTCTCTCTGTAACCAGAGCATTCTTGCAAGTTCATAATTATGTTAAAGGTTTGAAGTTGTATTCATTTGTCTTATTTTGCTTCTGGATTTTTACAGTTCAAAAAAGCCCTGGGCTAAAGTTTAAAGATGCCCTACAAGTACATGAATGGACATAATGGCACAGGATTTTTGCCATCCAGCATGTTGGGGAAGCATATACTCTTGGAAGGCAGGGCTGCTGTCCATTACAATATTTTATATATGAACATCCTAGGCTCCCTGGAACACATCATACAAACTGAAAAGATACAAACTGGCCAGCTAGTTACACAACAGATATCCAACAGTCCATATTTCTGAAAAACAAGAGAAGGCATTAAGATAACAGCATTGTTTTTCCACCAGCTGATAAAGGAAGTGTGACAGTCATAGTGGACAAAGAGCAATATGTCACCACAATAGAGGAAATGCTCCCTAACACCACCACCACCAATGAGCAATTAACCAGCGACCCTACAAAAACCACCCTAAATCAAATTAACACCACCCTGGGCAAACTCCAAAATAACAACCGTTTAAACTTGCAAGATTACTTTTGAATGATGCGATCTGTCCAGAATTAAATGGCTTCCCAAAAAATCACAAGACCCCTTTAAAATTCACACCTATGGTCAGCCTAACAGGTGCACCAACTTTCAACTTATCTAAAAGACTTTTACATATGCTCAAACATTTAACATATGACTCAGATTATTCTGTTAATAGCACTGAGATGTCATTACAGCACCTGAAGAATGTACCAATTGCTGATGATGAGATTAGAGTCTCTTGATGTTGTGTCGTTATATACTATGATCCCAATTCATCTGGCCACAGGGACTTTCCTGACAAAACTAAATAATGACCCCACCATAACAACAAGAACGAAGCTGACTACTAAGGACATAATGTATCTAATATCACTTTACCAAAAAGACATACTTCCATTTTAATTTTAATGGAAAATACTATAGACAGAAAGAATGCATGCCATTGTGATCTCCGTTATAAGGATTCTTAGCTGAACCGGTTATGCAGTGATTTGAAAGTGCAGCTCTAACTCAGTTCAAACTTAAACTCTGGACATACTACATCGATGACACATTCATCACATTAAAAAATAACCAGCTGAATGAATTCTATAGCCACATCAACTCAGTATTCCCCGCAATCCAATTCACAAAGGAAAAGAAATGAATAGACACATTCATTTCCTAGACCTTTCCATCGAAAGAGGTAACCACACTGGTTTAATTATGAGTATTTATCTCAAGGAATGTTATGAAGACAAAATACTATACTTTTCCAGCAACCACCCTTCATCTCATAAATGTAGTTGTGTTAGAAATTTGTTCAAAATGATCAACACCCATTGTAACACAATGGACACAAAAAAGAATGAAAAATGTTATCGTTTTCATCACTTCACATCAAACAGCTACCTCAAGACATTTATTAAACAATGCCTATATAGGAGACACTCCAGACAACAGCAAACAGTTCACTCCAACTTTATCCCTCACCACACTTACCACACCCACCATTATCATTATGGTGTGTCCTGTCTATATCTGGGATCAAGATAGCACATGAACTAGCAAGCACGTTACAGACTGTCATTTTCAATGCCAAATGCAAAAAATCAACTACCGAGACAAGAAATGCAGATTACACCATTCCATGCAATGCATGTCCAGTGGTATACGTGGGGCAAACATCTAAAACACTAGCAACACGTATCCAGGAACATCGAAATGTCGTCAGAAGGAAGGACCCACTGTCCCCACCCCCACCCGTCACTTGCTATATATTGTTTTTGATTCATATATGTCTAATCATTTTCCTCTGATGATGACATCTGGTAGGTTGTCAAAAGCTTAGGAATAAAAAAACAATTTTAAGATACGTGACACATTGTCTCCCAATGTGGATCTCCAGCTATAAACATGCCAACTGTATCACAAACCTTCGCTTATATATATATATATATATATGTATATATATTGTAAGAGATGGCCGACAGTCCAAGCTCAGGCCCTCCTCAGCCTTCCATACCCCTTCCTGCAGGTAATTGCGGCTCCTAGATGCCTCAGCCACATCAGGAGCAGCAGGCCTCTGCCAGGCACCCTTCCCTCGCCCAGGCACCCAGGGCTGCTGACCTTGCTGTCAGGAGCCCTCCTGAGGAAATTCTGAATAAAAGACGTCATTACGGGAATTCCGATGCTGGGACCGAGTACAGATGTTTCTGCTGTGACCAGGCTGGACATCTGGCTAGGGAATGTCACCTCTCCCCTGCTCAGTCCATGGAAGTCGGCTTGTCTGAGGTGTGTTACTCCCAAGTCTCTGAAGAAAGACGGTTTCAGAATGTCTGTTGCATTGGCGGGCCGGGAGATCCCCACCTTGTTGGACTCGGGTAGTGACCTCTGTGTGATCCATCATGACTGGCTTCAAGAGACTCCCTCCTCTGGCACGGAGCAAGTGAGCATACGCTGTGTTCATGGAGATGTTAAGGACTATGAGACTGTGTTGCTTCTTTTGAATTATAAGGGATGAAACTTTAACCCCTTAACGCGCACACGTACCGGTCCCGGGACATAACAGCGTTTTGACGATGTTACAGCCATGTGTGCATGCCCATCTGCCATGCATCTCGACATACTACCCATCAAATGAAACTTCAAAGTCTCGTCTTACCGATGATATAAACCATTTTGACACACAACAACCACAGCACTGACACTAAAGCCTTTTTTACAGAGAAGTACATACTTTTAAGAGTTGACTTTCCCTACCTTTGAAGACCCCCTGCAAGTCAAACATCAATATTTCCGAGCAGTATTGATCCCATTCTGTCCGTAAGGCTCCAGCGAATATAATCCAGTAAAACGATTAGGTCCAAAACACACGATATATCCTCAAAGGGACAAAAACTCCAGAAAACGTTTCATAACTTGAGACTAGCTACATAATTTTTTTTCATCTCTATTGATCATATCAGACGTAATTTGTTTCTGTCGGCGATAACCATGCTACCGCATGTAACATGGAAGTGTTAGCTTCTGATCGAAACCTAAGTTGGCCAATTACACGGGTCTGGGGTTGACTGGCACCTCGTATAGCCAACGAGTGTCACAGACAGCTGAACGATGACGTACAACTCCAAACCTTGGTAGAATCTACCAGTTTGATTGGACACTGTGAGTGACACTCAAAACTTACAGCCAATGAGCAGCCGAGCATTTTGATATGTAACTTGCCATACTAACTTGTAAACAAAACGATCGGAGCTGCGCGAAGGTGGCATTTGTGCCAGTCTGCAGACTTGGTGCGTGGTTGTTTATTGTGATTTCGCCAAGTTTTTTCGCATTTTAAATATGAATAAACGTACAGATAAACGTAAATAAACTCTCGATTAAATAATAGATGCATGTACGCGCGTGAAAGTAATCAATCGGCCCAGGAGACGTCTAATGGCAGAGAGCGACATGTGACACGCCCTTGTGCTTTCTGCTTGCTAGTGATTGCTGCCATCAAGTGGCACATGGAAAAACGCTGAGCTGTGTTGTAACAGTTTGTAAAAGAAATGTATATAGTTTGTGTGCATTTTATAAAAAAAAGTAAAAAATAAAAATATATATATATTTTTGGCCCATAAGACTTGTATTGACTATTTTTACATAGAAATGTGTATTTTTTATTGTTTTTATTATTTTTATAACTAATAGAGTGACACTGTGTGTAGATATAGATTCCTTTAGGTGTAAGCTTTCAGTAGAGCCCTCATTGATATCTGTGGGTTGAAGCTTTCAAAAGTTATTACACTTTTTCCATACGTTCCAAAATGTGGATAATGGTCCCTCTAAAAAGCACCTGGACATGCCCACATAAAAACTGGTGTAAAAATGTCATTTTTACAGGTATTCTTTTCAAATTTGAAATGTGAGTAGTCAACAAGTTATTCTGTTGGTACATAGTGTGTTTCTGTCCCCACCTACCTACTGCAGCTTTATTTTCCTTTATTTTCACAAAAAAACTTAGGCGAGAACAAAAAAATTCATT
Organism: Polypterus senegalus; assembly: GCF_016835505.1. Lineage (NCBI taxonomy): Eukaryota > Metazoa > Chordata > Cladistia > Polypteriformes > Polypteridae > Polypterus > Polypterus senegalus. Next base: position 67,934,862 of record NC_053156.1, read on the forward strand.
TTTTTTGTGAGTTCTAATGTGCATAACTTTTGATCAGTCACGCCTACAGTGATTCTGAGGGTAAGGGTGAAACTAGAGAATGTTACCTTTACAAAGAGACCAAACATGTGTTTATACTCCAGATAGTTCAATAACAGCAATGATTCTAATTTGGAGAGGTCGAATTACAAGCGATTTAGCAAAAATGACCCCGCTTGATATTAAAGTCTGATAAAATCTGATTCCTGCCCCTGGCCATTGTTGTTGGGGAAGAGGAATACTCTGTTTCTTAGGGTCTTGACCGACTTCAATGCGCTGTCACGGACTCACCCAGGAGCTTTGGAAGGGAAGGCAGGGGCTGTTGGCTAACAGAATTGACCTGGGTACTGGCCTGGAAATTGAACCCGATCTCTCCAGTGAGGGGGACTCCTGGGATTTTCTCAAGCGATTGCCCAGTCCTTCTACCTTTTCGGAGGCTAGCGAGCAGACGGATTTTGCACACTTGCAGGTTGCACCTCAGACTGCCCATGAGCTCAGTGATGCCTTGATCCAGATCTGGGAGGAGATCTCCGAGGACACCATCTGTTGTCTCATTAGGAGTATGCCCCGACATTGTGAGGCATGCATATAAGCACGTGGGGGCCATTCTCCAAACCCTTTCACATCTGTCACATGTGCTCAAGGTTAACCTGCTCTCATCTGTTGAAAGCACAGAGTGCCAGTGGTGGACCTGCCAATTCTGGTATTCCATGGAAAATGCCAGTTGAGGTCCATGGTGCTGGGCAGTGAGCACAGGGCCCAGTAGAGGACGACTGGCCCTTAGGTCACCCTCATGAAGTCTGTTTCTATTGTTTGGTCAGAGACATTCACACAGTGGCCTGCTGATGGTCATTTGAGCAGTGCTCATCCTGTTCCTTCTTGCCCAAAGGAGCAGATGCCAGTCCTGTTGATGGGTTAAGGACCTTCTACAGCCCTGTCCAGCTCTCCTAGAGTAACTGTCTGTCTCCTGGCATCTCCTCAATGCCCTTGAGACTGTGCTGGGAGACACAGCAAACCTTCTGGCAGTAGTACGTATTGATGTGCCATCCTGCAGAAGATGGACTACCTGTGTAACCCCTGTAAGATCCAGGTATCGCCTCATGCTACCAGTAGTGACACTGACAGTAGCCAAATACAAAACTAGTGAAAAAATAGTCAGAAAAGATAAGGAGGGAAAAATGTCAGTGGCCTCCACCTGTTAAACCATTCCTGTTTTGGGGGTCGTCTCATTGTTGCCCCTCTACTGCACCTGTTGTTAATTTCATTAACACCACAGCAGCTGAAACTGATTAACAACCCCCTCTGTTACTTAACTGACCCGATCAATAGCCCAGAAATTTCAACGACTTGATGCTATACGCTGATTAAAAAGTGTTCCTTTAATTTTTTTGAATATTATATTATATTATATTATATTATATTATATTATCTATCTATCTATCTATCTATCTATCTATCTATCTATATTATATTATATTATATTATATTATATTATATTATATTATTTATTTTTTTTACTTTTCCTGAAAACACTACAAATGGCCTTATCATTGTAAGCATGATAATCAACAGCAAAACAAAACCCCCAAGCTTTGGGATTGAATTCCTAAAAAATGAGGTTGAGGATGAAAAATCAAACTTTAATTTGGTATCATTGTAATTGCAGGTGATTAAATATGCCCACTGAAGACTAATGCAAAGTAAAAGATGACTTCAGTTTCATTTGCTCATTTTATAATTTTAAACACTTCTGACATGTCTCCTTTTAATCTTTGATTAATATGAAATAGTTTGACTACTTCAATCTTTCCTCATAGCTCAGAACCTAAAACAATACAATAACATTGTATCTCGAGAAACAGTTGCATGGCAAGGACTTCCCCTGGGCAAGACGCGAGTCCAGCATGGATCATGCTGACATTCACATGCAACCACACTTAGAATCAAGTCTTCCACCATTTTTCAAATTTGCTTTTCAACTTTTCTATCTAATGGTAGGCTCTTTATTACTACAGAGAAAGAAAAATTTTCAAGGTTAATTCTAGATTGGTTATTACTGTGCCCAAAGCTCATTGCATTATAATAATAAAGCCTCAAATGGCATATCCAGCTCAGGTAACAGCTTTATTCACAATAGTATGACAAGGATGTACAGTAGCCACATTGCACAAAAAATGGAGAACATGTGCACACCTTAGTCTTGTAAAGAAAAAAACAATGAAGGCTAACATAGACCCAACAAAGCTACAAAAATGATAAGATATTAAGTATTGTGAAAGTCAGCTTATTTTAAATAGCTGACTTGCTTACTGGATATATGAAGGCTCAGTTATTGTTATTGTCTTGTTATGTTTAGTTCTTTGAGACACACATATTGATATCATTATTATAGATAGTATTAATTATTATGAGAAAAAAAGTAAGCACGTGTTACATTCCAAACACAGTTGAAACCTACACTGCATCCCAGATAAAAAAATAAACAAATGTAAACTTAAAGAATAGAAATAAATCTTTACTTACCACTTAATACTTCTGTCCAAAAATACATGAACAGACACAGCAGAATCATTGTCATGTTCTCTTTTCCCAGTGTTTGAGGTACCTCTGCTGTCCTTTTTATGCTGTATTGAACTTCCTGTTTGTGTGAAACATCAGAAGTCAGAACACTTTTGCTGCATTAACCAGATATACCAGTTAGATAAGTATTATATAACTAGCCAACCCGCGGCGTACCATACGCCACATAATCAGGCTGGTTTTTTAATGATTTTTAAGCACAGGGAGAAAATTAACATTTGAAAAATCGGTAATGTAATAAATCAGCAAGAAAAGCAACATTGTAACAATGCACGGAACGAACCAACACACAATTGTCCGTGACTGAAAACTGGCGGACCACAATTGCGCCTTCTCCTGCCAGACGGAGGGATGGGTATGCGCTCAGGCGCGGAGTGTAGAACGGGAGGAGAGGAGAAGGATGTCCATTCAGCTCCCTCCGTCATGCTAGTCTGCTGATTTCCAGTTCAGTATGCACTGACCGCTCATGTGCCCACTTCCAACTTGTCACTTGAGTCGTTGTCGTCTTTTGTGGAGGACTGCTGGCTTCCCATGCCGGTCCTCACCCCCTGGCAGCCAGGAGGAGCTCTCCCGACAGCAGGATCCGGCCCCAAGGTCCAGCAGGGACTTATGGACTTTGTAGTGTTTATACACAGCCCTGCTGGATACCTTGGGGACCACCAGGAGTCGCTGTGGGGGGGCTTATGGGCTCTGTGGTGCCGTACGACCCGGGAGTGCATCACGGTCACGTGACGGGAAGAAATGTCATGCTCCCGGGTTGAAGTGTTTAATTGATTGCCCTGACCCAGAAGGAATAAGGAACTGTGGACTGCAAGGACAGAAACACCTCCGGGTCAGGGGCTATTAATGGACGAAGGCTCAGTCCAGACGCTGAGCTGAGCTGGGAGGTAGAGGAGCAAGTGTCTGGGCGAGGAGGAGAGTATTGTGTTTATTGGGATTGTGAATTACTTGTTTATGAGTAGTGTGGAGGTTGCTTGGTGCACATTTGTCTTAAAAGAAAATAAAAGGTCTTGGACTTTTACCTGGTGTTTGGAGTCATCCTGAGGGTTCAAGGGAGCACTAGCGCCCCCTACTGCCACACTTTGTACAGTCCAGATGCACCTGTGACTCACGTAGACTTTTCATTGCTCTGTGCGGTTTTGGCTGCCTTTCTATATATAATCCACCAAGACACCCCACCACGGTGGTAGCGAGGTGGGAGGGGGGTGTGTACAAAGTGCAGGAGCATCTAAGAAGACGCATGTTTGTCGTGGATGCGAATTGCTGTATGTAGCGTGTAAAACAGTTTGCTATGGTGCATGCGGTCGTGAGTCGTAACCGAAAAGTTGTTTTTTAAAGACTGCTCACTTCATTGTGTTTTAACCTCAGTTGTAAAGGAATGTTTTAAGGATCCCATGGGATACCCCTCGCAAACAGTTTTACACGCCGCATATGGCGATTCACCTCTGCGAGAAACATGCCTCTATTAACAGTCAACATGGGTCGGAGCTGCATGTGACCTCTACGACAGACGAATATAAATGACGCCGGTTTTTCTGTGTCGTCGCGTCCGAGTTGGTGGGCGTGGCTCTGTGAGTTGTCGTCGTATCCAATGGTCTTGGAGTTGATGAGCGTGGCTCTTTCCTGCATGCGCCATAGGTGTCTCACTTGTCGGCGGCTTAGTGAATCCACGCCCCTTCCGGCGTGCTTTCCATGGTTGTCTTGCCTTAGTGAATTATATATATAGATATAAATTATTGGCAAGTATTGAATAATATCCCATTTATGCATAATGCTACACACTGTACAATGACAGCAGCAGTGTCTAAACAATATGACACATAAACACAACACTAATGCCATTATGAGGCATTTTGGTTAAACACTTGAAAATGAGTCTTAACAGTACATGCTTATAAACTAATTGTAAACGGCAAACAGACCTCTGTCATTTGATATTATTCCAGTTTTGTCTCTGACTATTGAAGCTGGCAATACCACTCCTGCAGAGTTCTGTGAACAAGGAAGGAAAAAATTTGTTTAAAAAAACAGTTCTGTTCTCCCATTTGTATGAATAAGAAAGTCTTTGTAGTTTTTTTCTCTCAAGTAAGATTTCTAAAACTGTTTTTGTGTGCTGCATGATTTCATCTCACATTTCAACTGTAAATGTTTCTAAGGCAGAATATGATGGTGCAGGGAGCAACATTGCTACGCTGCAGCCATTGAGCCCAGATTTGACTGAAGGCTCAGTGATGCCAAGGGGCTTCTGAGTAGAGTTTCAAATGGGATCTTACCCACTATTCTTGCTGTCTGCTCAATTAAAATTTTGATGCCCTGTTTGAGTGGGTATTCAGTCATTCCTGTCTTGTACCAAATGCTACCTCGGGAAAAGTCAGGATACTTGAATCCTTGTTACTCTCAGATATAAAATGAATTTGAGAAAAATGGAAAGAGATATCATTCAGTGACTTTGTGATGCAGAGATTTCACAGCATAGCATCATCTAATTTTAACTATTATGTGCTGCTTATTTCACATAGAAGAAAATTTCAATTTTGTTAACTGAACTTATTATCAATTATTAGTCACATATAGTGCAATTTCTCCATAAGCCATAATAGATCAAATACTATAAACTCTAAATGCTGGCCTAATCCAGTACAGTTTAATGTTAGGACTGTTGGTTATAATTTCATGACCCTCTTGTGTACCGTAAGAATTTTGCTATGTTAAACTTTGCCAAGTGTTCGTTGCAGCATGAATATGCATGATAATAATGTTAGCCTTTATAAAAGGCAAATATACTAATTGTTTTGTGAAAAATAAATCAAAACAAATTTAAAGCAGAACCACATCTAGGGGCACAACATTGGGTGTTTTAGACAGAAGGTGTACATATCTTATTCAACGCCTATATTAAAACTGTAGTGATGATATCTCGCTGAATGTACTATTGTTTGCAGGGCTCAGCAGTGAGAAATTTAGTTTCAGCTTAGTCTTTAAAGAAGCAAAACTATAAAGCATGTTAGAAATACTGCACTTATAATGAGAAACCATGCCATCAGGACATGAAAGCAAAGGGAGTAAATACAGTGAAAAAAATTCAATGGACTTAGTTGTGGTAAGAAGTAGTAGTTTTTACATGAATTTTCTAAGAGGTGATGAAAAAATTACATTCAATGAATTTGTGTTCAGAGATTCCAGTGAGTGAACCGGAAACATTGATATCATTAAGACCAAAAGAGCAGATTATGTCTAATTTGTGACTAGGAATTTAAGTAGGAAAAATAATATGCCGTGTTTAATTAATACATTTAGGAGCAGCTGTAAATTCTATAAAATAAAAAAATAACAGTTAATGTCCACATGTACATTTAAGTCCCCCAGCAGAATCATAGCAGAGTACACAACTGAGGCAAACATAAGAAGTTACTTTAATGCATTTTATTTTATTTTGGGGGGCAATAAATTCATGCAGTAAACAGATTTCAGTCGGTTCTGCGCCCATCCATATATTACTACCTGAGTGAATGCAATTTCATTTCATTTGGCTAGCTCTGTTACACAGCTCTGCCAAGGTGTTAGAGTGGAAAGGTCAAAGAAAATTATATATAACCAAACTTTATTACCATTGAATCTGTTGCATTTAGTACTTAACTATTGTTAGTTTTGGAAAGCTTCTTTGCATATGATATTCTTGATTTTTCCTTCTCGTGCAAAGAACCTCTGGGCAGATTGGGTAATGAGAGAAATGCTTGATTTAAGAAAAAAGTTTATTGTTATGGATAGAAAAAAAGCCAGTTTTTTGGTTGAAAGGAAAACACGCTAATCATCACACCCGTGTCACAACCTGCATGGCTGGGTTTCCCTGTCAGTTGATCACACTGTTATGTGTCTTACAGGCAGAGCGGTGGCTCTGAGGCTAGGGATATACACTGGCAATTGTAAGGTTGCCGGTTCGAATCCCGTAAATGCCAAAAGGGACTCTGCTCTGTTGGGCCCTTGAGCAAGGCCCTTAACCTGCAATTACCGAGCGCTTTGAATAGTGAGAAAAACGCTATATAAATGCAAAGAAAGAATTACAACTTGCTCTGAACCCAAGCTACCCCATGCCCACCGTCAAAAACCTGACATGTTTGGAGGTACCTGTGTGCCAATTTTCAAGTCTGTGGCTTGAAAAGCAAAGTCATGCATAAAGGATTGAACTTTATAGAAATAAGTATGTAGCAGTTCCTCTATCAAAAGCTTTTTTGAAAGTGAAGGGAAAATAGCAGGAGCTTTTGTTGCCTCTTCAGGAGTCTCCAGCACACAGATGATTACTACTGCATTGTAACCTGGAAAAGTCCTTTAAGCTGAATGACCTATATTTACTACCTTCAACATGATCACCTGCATTTGCTAGCTATCACACTTTACACATGTCCCCAGTATGCACTTTTTTCTGTAAATGCATATCAAAATGTTATAAAAGAGAGCCTAGCTGGCAAAAAGTACTCTTGGGTAGGATCACCGCCAGTATCTCACAGAAGAGGAATAATTCAAACAGAAGGTTTCCAAAGAAAAGACAGCACCACACTGGCCATGCGAGTGGTCCTTTTCATCCCAAGTTTGGAAATTCAAGAGCTGCTAGAGAGTAGAACACTCTCTATGTGTGCTTGGTGCCTTAAAGGGACGCAAGTACAAGTCAGACAAACATGGAATGCTAAATGATCCTTAAGGATGCTAGAAATGCATGCAATCTAGATGATGCCAAGGGTTCTTGAGGTTCTTGAAGAAAGAGTGAAACTAATAACGGTTCATGAACACCTCCTATGTCAAGTCAAGACGGTCCATGTTACCTTACCAATTTCGTGACTGGCTGAAGACCATTTGGGAACCTCGGGCCAAGCAGGTAGAACCACAGCTAGTCTGGACTGATTGAGCAGCACAAGGCTTGGTGGTAAATGGACACCAGGTTGTGAAATGACCCTAGAGGAAAACAGCAGTGTGTGTAGTTTGTGTTGGGGTGAGGGAGTCTCTTTTCTTTATCTTTTTTGTTAACGGGGTATTATTCTGGATAAGGAGGGCTACCAAATGTCCACAAAGGATTTAAATAGAATAATCAGCTTCATGAAGGACATTTGGATAAATGTCAAATTCTGGAAGAGTGTTGGCTTTTTGCCTTTTTGTTCTATTAGCCCTATTCTCTATGTGTCTAAATTGTTTAAAATGCCCTCAATATTCAGAACTTAATAGGTGAGCGCTTTAACATAGTATAATTCAAAGTATTTACTGTTTCATTTTTTGTAGTGGCATAGTTGTTAAAAATGCTTTCTTTGGAGCCAGGAAACTGGATTTGAATCCTGGCTCCAGCACCATCTACTGTATGTCAACTTTAGACGTTCTCCTTGTTTTTTCATGACTTATTCACTGGATACTCCCGTTTTCCTCTCACATCCAAAAGCCAGATGTGACTTGGCACCTCAATTGAAAATTAACCTGAGTGTGTGTAATCTGTGATGGACTGGTGCCCTGTCAAGAACTGGTTTCTGCCTTGTGCCTGATACTGCCATGACAGGATCTTGTACTCCATGATCTTGTGCAATTGGATTAAACAGATTTGGCAATATATGTAAGTTTGATTTCTATTGACATTTAAGGCAATTCATTAGTAGTAGTTATGACTTAGAGTAGAGCTCTCAATGTGTCTCATTCTTCAGTTTCCCTAAATTCATTTTTTCTGTGTCTTTGTCCTAAAAATGCATTGATCAGCCTTTGTTTGAATTAAATTCACTTTCTCCTGCACAGTCTTGTACTTTGAGCCAAAGGTGTTGCCTATGGAGGTAAGTGATCAGTCATTGTCAGCACCTAAAACGAGCGAGCATTCTAAGCACTTAAGGTCCCGCTCACAGTGTGGGTTATTCTTAAAGGGAAAAGACGCAGTGTCTTTCAAAAAACTACCAGTTCTGTTGATGAACCATGATTTTCAGGAAATCTTTTATTTTTCTAAATATTTTCAGATATTATACTGGAATGTTAATCATTGAAAAACATCCTTACTGTCAAATGTGCAGTAATTTAATTTGCACAATATTTAAATGCAATAGATACTGTATAAAATATTTTTAATTACTTATATGTCATATTTTGTTTATTTTTAATTATCACATGCAGGAAAATTATGTCTGTCCTTCTAGGCCCGTTCTTCAGTTCTTCTTGTTGTATTTCCATGGTTGGTGCTTTTGTGTTTCATGTAAAGAATACATTTTTCAACAAGAATTTTTAAGTACATAAATGAAAATTGTGCAGACAAAAATGTTGTCCTCTGTCTTATTGTTTTTCTTTTTGTTTAATCTTTTATCTGTTGTTAGATTTAAATAGTTATTAAATACCTCTTTTATAGAAAGGTAACTTTCATGATTTACTTTCCTTAAGCAACTTTACAATGATGATTTTCAACAAACAAACTATAGTTTGTAGAGAATAATGTTGCCTCTTGTATTTTTTTATGTTAGTCATGAGTTATTTATGATGAATTGGAAAAAATAAACCAAGCAACTGATCATAGGTTTCAAAAGGCAGACCACACTGCATGTACACAAGAGTGGATTCTGTTGTGAGTGTGATTGTTTTAAATTTCTTTTAGCGGCAATCACTGATAGTTTAAAGTATTATCAAGAAGGCTCACCAACACCTTTACTTCTTTAGATGTATGAGAAAATCCTGGATGTCTCCATCTGCCTGCCTATGGTAAAGTCATCCCTGATGGAGGATCACAGGAATCATGAGAAAGAGGGGTCCTTTCATCGGAGCAACGTTTCAGCCGTGGAATGGCCAAATGGGGAGGCAGCTAGATGGATGAGGTCTCCAGGACTCTAAAAATATCCAAACCTAATTATGTCATATCATCTACTGTTAAACCGTAATTCTAAAATTTTTATTATTATGCTGTCTTAAGGAATTGTTCTGTTCTGTGTATTGTATTGTATTGACCCCCTACTTTTGACACCCACTGCGCCAACCTACCTGGAAAGGGGTCTCTCTTTGAACTGCCTTTCCGAGGTTTCTTCCATTTTCCCTACAAGGTTTTTATTGGGAGTTTTTCCTTGTCTTCTCAGAGAGTCAAGGCTGGGGGCTGTCAAAGGCAGGGCCTGTTAAAGCCCACTGCGGCACTTCCTGTGTGATTTTGGGCTATACAAAAATAAACTGTATTGTATTGTATTGTATTGTATGCTCACCAGCTTCTATAGCTATTGTTACACAAGTTACGAGAACACAAAGCAGCCTGACAACTCTTCTGGGTAATCTGGTTACTCTTCTGACAATGGATATTTAAGAGGAACTTCAAAGATGCAGCCACTAAGGCCTCTAACTAGGAGATGCATGCTTGTTTCTGGTATAAAATTAAAAAAAAAAGTGTTTTTTTTTTTCTGAAAGACTGAAAATAGAATTGAAAACAGAAGGAAGTATTTTGTTGTGGGACACGAGTTGTTTTTTCAAGCCAGAGGGTTTCACTGTAATCATAGTTCGACTAATTGTTAAATCTTTTACCAAAATTCTGTTATTTTACCAGAGCCAAACACTAAGACAAAAATCAAATTAAGACAAAAAAGCTACACATCTAAATCAGAATATCAAAATCAAAACTATCTAACTGTACTTGTTCACTGACCAAATTCAAGTCTCAGACAAAGGGACTCCTAGTCTGCAAAGTATTTTAATGGTGAGTCTTCATAATGCAAGTCAGGGAGGAATTCCACAGCATCCAGGCAAGATCCTCTACCAACCCATTATCTGCCTGTAGCGGCTGCTAAAAAAGAGATTCTGACACACTTACAATCTAAATGAAATAAAAAATTGGAATCTTCCTCAAACAAAGAAGTAACATTCAAACTAATATATAAAAATAAAACTCAAAAGTTAATCTTTTGTAAAAATCTTGTGAACCCCCAAAATAATCTGAAGCACATAAAATGGTTTTCCAGTTCTTAACAGGTGCACAGCAGAGTTCATACTCATTGGCTGCATTACATCCTGGTAGGGCACGTATCAGTTCAGGACTGCTACAGTATGTGCTACACAGGGTGGCAAAAGCAACTCACCTAACTGCCTTCTCTTCAAGATATACAGTACCAAAACCCTACTGTGTTAAAAAGACAAACCGGATAATTAAAGCCATCTTGCACAGGCACTTTTCACTTTCCTTCATTCTGATTATTAGCAGTTACATCAGTGTACTCCGAGTTTTCATTCCCATGTCATTTAACAATCACACATAGTGGCAATCCCAGGCTCTTGTATATATACAGTATTTTATGTATACGCTACACTCTATCTAAAGTATATTTGTATTCATTATCTTTTGTAGTTATTGCATTACTGTCATTAGTCTGAAGGAGGCAAATAAGTACAAATTTCACTTTACTGTACACATAAGGATAAAGTTAAACTTGAACCTGCAGTATAATATAACGCTGGACGTTCTTCTAATGCTTTGTTTATATTTTGCAGAATGTATAATCTAAGCTATCATGAATGCATTTTACCAGAAACTACTATGGCAGTTCTTCTGTTTATGTGCACCAACTTTAAGTCTTGAGCTAATATAGAGGCATGAGTACCTCTAAAGACTTTGTTTAAGAACAGATTCCAGTATGTGAGTTTATTAGTGGGAAGACATGAAAAATTAGGTGGCAAAAAGATTAGCATGCCAATCAAAAGTGGAGACTGCACTTTTCTGCAAATTAAAAAAGGGGTCAGCTAGTTAAACAATGAGACCAAGTAAAGGTAAAAATGACTGTAAAACTGGTCAAAACAGAAGCCTACAGTCACGGGGGTCCCGGGAATGAACTTGAGAACCACTACTCTAGAGAGTTTGCTCCCTTAATTGTATCCAAATGCTGATCATTAGCAATGAGCACTGCAAACCCAGGTTACAAACATTTTGTATGTTTGAACTGCCATTTTCACTTGTGTCCTAAGTAAGAAATGTACCTTACTAATGAGCAGACCAGCTAAAATGGCAGTGAGTTCATTGCTCTCCTTTAGCATGCCTTGTTGTTAGCATTTGGATATAATTAGGCAAGTGAACTCAATAAGAAAGGGATGAATTGAAAAGAAAATGACAATGGGATCTTAAACATTTAAAATCTTCAGAATAAGAAAATAAAAACACAGCTCATTAAACAGTGAGATTAATTGACAGTAGGAATGAGCCACAGACTGTGAAATTATTTGGAATAGAAACCTGCAGTCATGGAGGTTCCTCTTGACTGAACTTTGAAAACCACTGCTATGGAGAACAATTAGTGTTTTTTTTTCATATTGTTGATGGCTTTGCAAACTTCCAGACAGGGAAATAATATTCATACCTTTTTCCTCTTTCTTTCACATGTTCTTCCTGCTTCAGTTACAATGAAATACAATCTGTGTGCACTTTCCTAAAATTACAGGCCATCCTGTAACTGTGGTTTCTTTTGCCCCAGCTAACTTTCTTTTCTGCCCCTTTTGCGCTTGGAAACCTCTTACTAGTTGGACAATGCTTTGCAAGTGCATTTTCATAATTTTAAAAATGAAATTCTAGAAAGTTGCAATCAACTTTGACCAGAGACTGTATCGTTTCAAAAGACAGTTATTATTTAACAGCTCAAAAGTTTACATGATGCATAATTGAATAAAAGATAGGTATTAGTGTTGTTTTCAGCCTTCGCTCAGAGGCACCAGAATGCATGTATAATTTGGTTCATACACTTATTTTAATGTAGGTTTTCAAAGAATATGTTTAAACAAAACATTTTTATTTTCTCTCTCTGTAATCAGAATAATGTAATTATATTACTTAAAAGTGGTTCATTTTTGTATGAAAAATATAGTATTAACGGATCTTCTGGTACTCTGTTTATGGCTGCAGGTTATCCCCAACCCCTCCAATCCTACACTGTATTAAGGAAGATATAAACTGGATGGATGGGCAGACTATGCTTTAGTTTGTATGATGTGGAAAGAAGTTGTCACATTAAGTGACTGAGACGATGCGGGTTCTTGCTCCACGCTCCCACTTCCCTTTTGGGAGCCCTTGAACCCAACATTTTTGTTAATGTAACAGGATGAACTGAACAATTAGGACACCAATGAAGCAAGGGAAAAGGTGTAAAGTGCAGAACTGCTTTTATTTAAAAGTCAAAAGAAATAAGTGTTTAAATAAATAGTGCAGTGCATCAAAACGTCAATAAATAAATAATCCATTAAAAACGGAAAATGTGGAGGTTAAAATCCAATAAATAAATCCATTAAAACAATGTTAAAACAATGACTGGAAGCAGTCCTTTTAAAAAGAAAACCCAGTCCCATCCAGGTCATGCACCAGGAGAGTTGCCCTACCTGCAGCTGACCTTCTCCTGTTGGTCTGGAAGCCTTTCGATCCCTGGATTCATTGGGCACTACCAGACTGAGACTTGGGTTCCCCAGCGAACAGGGCGCTCACACTGAGGCTTCCACTTCCCAGGCCTCCGACTCCCGCTGCCTTCAGTGGCCTTATGCGGCGAGCCGTCTTCGATTGTATTCACTCTTGCTCCTCTGCAAAACTGAGCAGAAGTGACCCAATCCATTTGCCCCGGGTGCCTGCCAAACACCCTGTTAGGGCTCACTTCTCCCAGCTGCCTATCCATTTTAACAAAGGCGCTATATAGGCGCCAGACCCAACACAGATGGACATGGAGGCACGTATAAAAATAAGCAAACTTTTATTTTCTTCACCTGTGGGGCACGTCTTCCCCGTGAACCCCACAGGCAATACACAGTCCCAAAGCTCACAAGACCCACAACAGTTCTCACTTTTTACCACCACTCCTCCTCTAGCTTAGTTCTCCTCCTCCTGATTCTGGCTCCTGAGTGGTGGTGGCTGGCCCCTTTTATAGCCCACCCGGAAATGTTCCCGGTTCCTGACCACCTGGTAATGATTGCCCTTCCGAGTGAGGCTGAAGACTCCCTAGTGGCCACCCCAGCTCCCAACCAGGCTGTGGAGGACTCCATCTCCCATGGAGCCATGCAGGAGGTTGGGGAATCACCATCAGCCAGGGAGGCTGCTACCAAGCATCCCGGGGGAGATATTGAGCTGTCCACGGTTGCTCCCCTGGAACATATGCAGCAGGGGTGTCCCAGCTGGGCATGGGCCCTGGCCACCCATCACACCATCTTACAGAGAGCCTCCTCTCACGGGCTCGCTTGCTTACACCGGCTCCTTCGCTTCCTGCCTTTTCACCTTTTTAACTTCCGTCCTTTTCTTTTTTCATTTTTTCCACCCATACACCTTCACACTTGTCCTATTTATAATGGGGACGTGGCACAGGTGTGGCAGAGATTGTGCAGAGAATGGAGATTTCACCCTGAGTGGCCTTCCCGTCAGCAAGTATTTGATCTGTGGAACAAAGCAGGCCGCTGGCTATGTCCAGACATTAATGATGCAAAGCAGGTCGTGGAACAGGTGGTTTGCAACCGTTTGGTCAATGTCTTAGCTTTCCTTCTCCCCCAGCCAGTCTACAGACAAGCATACAAAAATATGGAGGCTGTTATAGATACCTTTGTGTGGCACAGGGGGCATCTCAGGCTGAACGCCCAGAAAGATCTGCTTGCCAAACCCAGACAGGACACCTCAACCGTCATGAGCCTTCCCATCCATATGGAGCCTGTGATGACATCCATGGCAAAGAACACACCTCCACTGCGCTGTTTCAAGTGCAAGAAGGTTGGGCATACCATCCCCTACTGCCTTCAATTCAGGGAGCTGATGGACTGCAGCTGGACAAAAGAAGAACGGTACTATGCTGTTGATAACATTTTGTCTTTTCCCTGTACACAGTAGTGTTGGTTAATGGTCACAGGGCTACCGCACTTATAGATCATCCTCATTGCTTCTTGCTGTTATGTGTTACTGTGACAGTGGCTTAGCGGAACGAGCAGTCTAACCTGTATTCACGGGGAAACCCAGTGGTATCAGTTCACCACTTGCTTAATCAATTATGACAGTACCTTAAGGGCACTGTAGGTGGTGGTGTTCTGAAATCCACCCTCTCCAGTGATAACAGGGGTGAGACTGTTCAGGAAACAAAAGAGGTTTAATGCCCAAAACCATCTCCACACAGTGTACAGTGCCGACAACAAAGAGTCACGTGGCCATCCAATGCGCCATAATGGAGACCGCAACATTGCAGCCGGAATTATCATCAACTGACACTGCATCATCAGAGTCAGAAGCTCCGCCCATTGATTTTGGACAGGATCCTCTTACTACCTTACATTTACAAATCAGGCAAATCCCTTCTTCTTTTAAAAGGGAGCAATGGAAAGATGACTCCCTTAAATTTGCTAAACTTGCAGGGGTGTTGGTAAATGGCCAATGCACCAACCTTCCCATGCACCAACCTTCCAGACCCGACTTTGTTTTTAATAACAATCTACTATATCAGATGTCTGAGCATGAGGGGGAGTCAACAAGGAATCAAACCTATGAGTCACAAGGTGGTTTTTGGAGCTCCAGCCTTATGAGATTACATTCATTTATTGCTGTGGCTCGCATCAGGCCAATTCCGATGAGGTTTCATGATCTCTCAGTTTGGACACGAGCACATGGCAGACGGTTTACAGGCTAAAATATAAATGTTTTTCAGCTGAGCCAAGGGTTGGTGTTATTCTCTAATGCTTTCTCCTTTTTTCCCTCTGGAGACCATCTGAACAACCCAACGCCTAATGATATCATTTCCACTTCTCAAGACAACGCAGCCAGATACAGTTTACAATACAATACAATACAGTTTATTTTTGTATAGCCCAAAATCACACAGGAAGTGCCGCAATGGGCTTTAACAGGCCCTGCCTCTTGACAGCCCCCCAGCCTTGACTCTCTAAGAAGACAAGGAAAAACTCCCAAAAAACCTTGTAGGGAAAATGGAAGAAACCTTGGGAAAGGCAGTTCAAAGAGAGACCCCTTTCCAGGTAGGCTGGGCGTGCAGTGGGTGTCAAAAGAAGGGGGTCAATACAATACAATACAATACACAGAACAGAACAAATCCTCAATACAGCATAAAAATAAAAAATTTTAGAAGTACGGAGCAGAATTTAACAGTAGATGATATCAGATAATATGATTTGGATTTGTTTAGAGTCCAGGAGACCACATCCATCAAGCTGCCTCCCCCATTTGGCCATTCCACGACTAAAAACGGTGCTCTGCCAGCCAATCCGATGAAAGGACCCCTCTTTCCCATGATTCCTGTGATCCTCCATCAGGGATGACTTTACCATAGGCAGGCAAAACAACTTGACAGGTGGGCCGTGGCACCAAGTGCCACATTTGAGTACCAAGAAGAGAAACAGAATAGGTGAAGGTTAGTATTCAATTATAACTGTCATGTTATGAGATGCAGTCTGTACA
The DNA here is from genome assembly GCF_016835505.1 of Polypterus senegalus. Lineage (NCBI taxonomy): Eukaryota > Metazoa > Chordata > Cladistia > Polypteriformes > Polypteridae > Polypterus > Polypterus senegalus. The sequence continues at coordinate 67,950,847 of NC_053156.1, forward strand.
GTTAATCAACAACTCTAGTCAGGATATGCTAAACTGAAGTAGTGAGTCTTCACCCAGGATTTAAAAGCTAAGACCAAAGGGGCATCTCTTATAGAAGCGGGCAGACCATTCCACAGTTTAGGGGCCCTGTAACTAAAAGCTTGACCTCCCACTGCTATTTTATAAATCCTTGGAATCATAAGCAGACCGGCATCTTGAGATCTTTATGTGCGCTCTGGTTTGTAAGTCATGATAAGTTCAGACAAGTAAGTCGGACCATGGCTATTTAATGCTTTATATGTTAAAAGGAGGATTTTGAAATCTGCCCTAAACTTAACTGGGAGCCAGTGTAAGGATTTAAGAACTGGAGTTATGTGTTTGTATTTTCTTGTTCTTGCAATGATTCTTGCAGCTGCATTTTGATGAGCCAGATGAAGTTACTTTCAGTTTTCTGGATGAATCCTCCTCTTCATGTTTCTTACCTATAAATCTGCCAGCTTAATATCCCTATTCAGTTCTGTATTGAACTCAGACTTACCCAGCCAGGATGCTTTCGGAATGGAAGGACCGAGGTAGAGAGTGTGCACACGGAATGCTAGATGGCAGCCCCACTGGGTTGCAGCGGTGCCTCAGATTTCCACAGGACAGTATGGCACATGGTGTTCCTCAACTCAGCCTAGCTGGGTTCCGTGGGTGCCTCCAGGGAGTGTTGTAGGGACTGGGGAGCCCTACTTCTTGAGATTTCCATCTTACTAGGAAGTGCTTTCGGACCATGTGTGCGGAAGACTAGATGTACTCTCGGGTGGGAGATATAAGGAGCTACCTGTCTCACAAGGATGAAGCAGAGTCGAGTGTAAGGTGGACAAAGCTTGCATGGAGGAGGCTGTGACAGAGCGGAAGAAGTCAAAGAATTGCTATAATATAACAGTGCCTTATTGTACTTGTCGCTGTGGTGTTGGGAAATGCTTTTTGAGAAAGTTTTCCCACAATAAAAGACTTTACCTAGTGTCTTTGTGTTGGGTGTTTGGGGAGCCGGAGTGTCCCCTGGTGTCATATATATATATATATATATATTGTGAACTTGGACCCGGACACAGACAGACAGACATCGTTGGCTCCACCACACACTGTTTATTTACAATACTATTTACAAATTGGACGTGCACAAACCCCAGTGCCTCTTGCACCGATTCCCCCAATGTCCAGGCCACACAGTCCTGTGCCTCTTTTCCTCCTGGCCGCCTCCAGTCCTCGCTCCAGCTCCGTCCTCTTCCACCCGACTTCCACTAATGACTGGAGGGAGGCCCCTTTATAGGAACCCGGATGGGCTCCAGCTGCTTCCCGGCAATCACCGCGGACACACCCCCGTGTGGCGGAAGTGCCGGCTGCGCACCCGGAAGCCATCCGGGTGTCCCCTGTCGTCTTCCCCCCAGCACTTCCTGGTGTGGCGGAAGTGCCAGGCTCCCAGGATAATAAGGCACTGGGGCGCCGCCTGGCGGTGGCCACAGGTCCCTACAAGGCTGAGCTTCCAAGCCCTTTACCCGAGGCCCCCAACATAACCAGGACGGACGCCCCCTCGCGGTCTGGAGGAGGCACAAGCCCTCCTCTCGTCCTCCTGGGCGTCCCAGCCAGGGACCACAATATATATATATATATATATATATATATATATATATATATATATATATATATATATATATATATATATATATATAGATAGATAGATAGATATATATATAGTGACCACCAGGCCACTCCAGGTACCCCAGACATCTACACACCAGACATAGGCATGTGCCAATGTTCTTCAACCTCTATACTTTGTCATCTACTCGTTATCTTTTATTTCCAGCTCCGAGCATGGTTAAATCTCTTGGCACAAAGTCTTGTCTCATAGAACATGAAAGTGTCTCTCTGAAAAAGTCACGTCGAGTCCCAGGACTTTGTTATTATAATAGAGAGAGATATTTGTAACTGGAAATCCAAAAAGGAAGCAAATGAATCATGTATCTTAAAAGAGTTTTTTATTCCTAAGCTTTTGATTACTACCAGGAATCATTATCAGAACAAAATACTTAGACTTACAAGAACCCAAGGCAATATATTGCAAATAAGGAGAGGAGGATAGGTGGATGTGGGATAATGAGGTGGGGTTCAGAGGGTGTTGGTCATAAAGACTGATTTAATATTTGCATGTTCTTCTTTTCAAGCCTGCATATGCTGAGTTCATGCCCAAATGTCTGTTAATGGTGTTTTCATTGGATAGCCATGTTTCAGTCAGTTCTCTGGCACTTTTAGTATAAGCCTTGAATTTTTCTTGTGCTGAGTCCCATTTAAATGCGTGTCCCATTGAAATTGTATGTGCATAAATCAGAGACCATGAGTCCTTTCTTCTGACTGCATTGTGATGTTCCTGTATATGTGTGGCAAGAAAGATTAGGGACAAAAAACTATATTAATATATGTGATTCATTAGCTCCCGTTGTGGAATTCCAGCTACAAATATGCAAACCGTAACACAGACCTTTGTCTCCATATATATATTTATGTATAGCAGGGGTTAGTGCAAGAGATTACACTGCTTAAAGTGAATGATGTCATGAAAGACATTTTAACACATGGCATATACAGTGATGTTAAATAATCAGTACACCCTTTATCAACTGTATACTTTTAGAAATCAGGACATAGCTTAATGTCATGTATGTTGTAGTTTGTACCACATGACTGATATAGTGTGTACCACACTTCTTTACCACATGATTGATGGCATCCAATGCTTAGAATGTCACTGAAGCACCAGGGGCTTCATGTATAAATGATGCGTACGCACAAAAATGTTACGTAAGAACATTTTCATGTTCAAATCATGATGTATGAAGCCTAAACTTTGCGTAAAGCCACGCACATTTCCACAGTAGCTCATACCCTGTCATACGCAAGTTCTGCACTCAGTTTTACAGACTGGCGGCACCCAGCATCAAAGCAGTGCTACTGTTCCTGTGTGGTTACCCTTTCTTTTTTAGATCCACATCCCTGATGCGGCTTTATAAATACACTGAAATTAACCACATATTGTTTATTAGTTTAATGCATCTGATTGTAATTAACCTGTAACAATATAATGGTCCACGGAATGGTCAAACTATTCTAAATACCATAACTGCTTTAGCGTTGTTACTCTCACTGCACCTTTTTCTTCTTTCAGCTGCTCCCGTTAGGAGTTGCCACAGCGGATCATCTTTTTCCATATTGCTCTCACTGCACCACTCGGAGTATTTATATCACTGTATCTGAGTGTGAATCACAGCAGCAGCTGATCAGAAAGAGAATTATCAGTATACAGCATCAAGCACACGCTGCCTCAGCCATTCTGTCTATTGAACTGCTTCCATACGACAAAAGCTTCAGAGCCTTTCCTGTACGGACCTCGCAGTTCAGAAACAGTTTCATCCCAAGAACTCTAAACGCACTCAATCAGTCCATCAAGTGCCCTGGTGGAATGCTTTGTACTTATAAGTACAATCACCTCACTGTAAACTTGAGATACAGTTATAATATTGCACAACCTGAGCCACTTTATAAAGTGCATATTTACATATGATGACGATATTCATTCAAATTCAAATTAAATGCAGCAAAATATGTTTATTATATTATACAGATAAAACTTTAACTTCATTTAAATAATCTATATTGCTAATAATTAAACATGCGAGTACATGGTGCCACAGCGGTAGCAAGCTGCTGGCGCTTCGTTCACGGATTGTTCCTGCCTCACGCTGTATTCTTGCTGGTGCTGGCGTGACACTGGAAGGATAGATGGATAGAATAATTAAAGAAGTACTACGAAGATATTTCAATGTTCCTTAAAAGTTTTGAAGAATCGGCGTTCTAAGCTTACAAATGGCTTAACGTCTATTACACAGCTGATTGTGTGGCGATTGGGTATTTGGAGTAAAGTAAGGACAGGAATTGGGGGTTAGTACGTTTGAAAGACAGTACTGCTACAATAAAGTATTTCATCAAAGGTCACACATGGCGCAGCAAGCATCTTGCGTGAGACATGAATAATCACTGCGCCACCGTGTTCCCATGTTTAATAACATGCTTTAACTCCTATCATCATGAAAATGATATCATATATACATCTAAGTATTTTAATTATTCAGGGAGTTGTAATATTACAAATGTAATAGATTCTGTGTCCTGTCGGAGGAAGAGAAAGCCCAGAAGCACATAGTGATTCACACACACAGAGCACATAGAAGATCAAATACAAAACAAAGCATTTAATGTGCTACTTTAGTTACGATGGGATTTGAGAAACTAGTAAATTAAATGATTTAAAGATGAAGTTTATGATGGTGCAGTGAGAGTAATAACGCTAAAGCAGCTATGGTATTTAGAATAGTTTGGCCATTCCGTGGACCATTATATTGTTACAGGTTAATTACAATCAGATGCATTAAACTAATAAACGGTTATTTTCAGTTTATTTATAAAGTCGTGTAAGAAATATGGATCTAAAAAAGAAAGGGTAATCACAAAGGAATAGTAGCACTGCTTTGACGCTGGGTGCCGCCAGTCAGCAAAACCAAGCGCAGAACTTGCATACGCCAGGGTATGAGCTACTGTGGTAATGTGCGTGGCTTTATGTCAAGTTTAGGTTTTATACATCATGATTTGAACATGAAAATGTTCTTACGTAACATTTTTGTGCGTACGCATCGTTTATACATGAAGCCCCTGGTGCTTCAGTGACATTCTAAGCATTGGATGCCATCAATCATGTGGTAATGAAGTGTGGTACACACTATATCAGTCATGTGGTACAAACTACAACATACATGACATTAAGCTATGTCCTGATTTCTAAAAGTATACAGTTGATAAAGGGTGTACTGATTATTTAACATCACTGTATATGCCATGTGTTAAAATGTCTTTCATGACATCATTCACTTTAAGCAGTGTAATCTCTTGCACTAACCCCTGCTATACATAAATATATATATGGAGACAAAGGTCTGTGTTACGGTTTGCATATTTGTAGCTGGAATTCCACAACGGGAGCTAATGAATCACATATATTAATATAGTTTTTTGTCCCTAATCTTTCTTGCCACACATATACAGGAACATCACAATGCAGTCAGAAGAAAGGACTCATGGTCAAAGTGGAAACAGGCTTACGCAATATTTTTGCGCGTATGCACCATTTATACATGAGGCCCCTGAAGTGTGAAAGTTGTTGTCAAGTCAAGTTGGGGAGCAGGCACTGGTACGGTGTATTGCCACATCCCACCACAAAACGAAACAGCTCGGGATACCGGTTGGCAACCGCCCAGGCACACACGTGGTCCAGTTCCACCACCGGAAAAGACCCTCTATCTGTTGCAGCCAGGTGTTACATGGGCAACCCCTTGGCCTGGTCCAGCCACTTAGGTCCCGAAACAATGAAGATCCCACGAGTTGGATCACCCCTCAGAGAATCGCGTCACATGGCCGTAGTGCCATAACTGACATTCCCTCACAATGCAGGTAATGTGTCTCATTTGGGACTACATGAGCAACTGCTCATTTTCCGGAGAGACACAGTACCAAAGGAGTCCAGTCTTCATCTCAGGTCACTGGATACCATGTCTTGCAACCATACAGCAATACAGGAAGCACCAGGACTCTAAAGACTCCATCCTTTTGCATAGATTTTGGGAGCGCCACACACCCCTTTCCAGCGACCGCATGACACCCCATTCTCTCCCAATCTGTCTATTGACTTCATAGGAAGAGTCAACAGAGGTATGAATGTCACTGCCAAGGTAAGTAAACCTCTCAACAAGGCCAACATTCTCTCTGCAGACCGTCACACTGCTGATAGCTGTACCTAAGAGGTCATTAAAGGCCTGGATCTTGGTTTTCATCCATGACACTTGCAAGCCCATATAAAATAAAATAAATACCATGCTCTACAATTCTGTATTAATTATTTAGCCTACTGTAGGCACATTCTTTAAACCCCCTTATCTGTGCTCAGTTCCATAAGAACATTCCCTAAACCATCTATGAATGTATTTGCTCCTAAGTTCAATTATTGCCCAAAAACTGGTTTAAAAAAATCAAAAATCCCCTGATGTGAAAAAGCTATCACATAAGAATGAATTAGTGGTTGCTTATAATGCACTGTAGTGTCTCCCCAGTGCTGAGTGCTGATGGATTTTTGTTGTTTACAGCACTACTGTAATAAGGTTGTATCAGCCTGGAGAAATACAGTATTAAGGTGTTTTCCCAACATAGGAAGTTTGTTTTCAGGAACCAGTGAGTTCCTGTACGATGTAGGCCTTAGGCCAGTTGTGGTCCTTGGCAACTTTCATATGCTGCATTCCAAACTCTAAAAGAGGAAATGTAAGCTTTATGCAAAATATGTCATGTGCAAAGAAGAGTGATATGGTGAAAAATGATGGAGGGACATTTGAGAGTTCACTGAGCACCTACCCCCTCCCCACTTATTACTTTAGTGCTGTTTACTGTGCAGTGCACCAGAGTGGCAGCTATGAGGAGTGATGTGGCGAGAAGTGCGGCACGGCCGGGAGTTCATGAGGAACCCTAGCATCTTATTACTTCAAAGCAATCATTGCTCCATGGGGGAGATTATTACTTCAATGCAGTGCATGGTGCAGTGTACCAGGGAGATGGCTATGGAGGGAGAGAGTGAGGTGGTGTGAAGTGCAGCTCTCCATGTTCACCAGTAACTCTCCAAATTCCAAACACTAAGAGGTTTGTAAGATGGGGTCAGTGCTTGTAGTCAACCAATCAGCACATACAGTGGGTACGGAAAATATTCAGACCCCTTCAATTTTTCACTCTTTGTTATATTGCAGCCATTTGCTAAAATCATTTAAATTATTTTTTTCCTCATTAATGTACACACAGCACCCCATATTGACAGACAAAAAAAAGAATTTTTGAAATTGTTGCAGATTTATTAAAAAAGAAAAACTGAAATATCACATGGTCCTAAGTTTTCAGACCCTTTGCTCAGTATTTAGTAGAAGCACCCTTTTGAGCTAATACAGCCATGAGCCTTCTTGGGAAAGATGCAACAAGTTGTTCACACCTGGATTTGGGGATCCTCTGCCATTCGTCCTTGCAGATCCTCTCCAGTTCTGTCAGGTTGGATGGTAAACGGTGGTGGACAGCCATTTTTAGGTCTCTCCAGAGATGCTCAATTGGGTTTAATAAGGGCTCTGGCTGGGCCATTCAAGAACAGTCACAGAGTTGTTGTGAAGCCACTCCTTCGTTATTTTAGCTGTTTGCTTAGTGTCTTTGTCTTGTTGGAAGGTAAACCTTCGTCCCAGTCTGAGGTCCTTAACACTCTGGAGAAGGTTTTTGTCCAGGATATCCCTGTACTTGGCCGCATTCATCTTTCCCTCGATTGCAACCAGTCGTCCTGTCCCTGCAGCTGAAAAACACCCCACAGCATGATGCTGCCACAGCCATGCTTCACTGTGGGGACTGTATTGGACAAGTGATGAGCAGTGCCTGGTTGTCTCCACACATACCGCTTAGAATTAAGGCCAAAAAGTTCTATCTTGGTCTCATCAGACCAGAGAATCTTATTTCTCACCATCTCAGAGTCCTTCAGGTGTCTTTTAGCAAACTCCATGCAGGCTGTCATGTGTCTTGCACTGAGGAGAGTCTTCTGACAGGCCACTCTGCCATAAAGCCTTGACTGGTGGAGGGCTGCAGTAATGGTTGACTTTCTGCAACTTTCTCCCATCTCCTGACTGCATCTCTGGAGCTCAGCCAAAGTGATCTTTGGGTTCTTCTTTACCTCTCTCACCAAGGCTCTTCTCCCCCAGTAGCTCAGCTTGGCCGGACGGCCAACTCTAGGAAGGGTTCTGGCCATTTCAAATGTCTTCCATTTAAGGATTATGGAGGCCACTGTGCTCTTGGAAACCTTAAGTGCAGCAGAAATTTTTTTGTAACCTTGGCCAGATCTGTGCCTTGCCACAATTCTGTCTCTGAGCTCTTCAGGCAGTTTCTTTGACCTCATGATTCTCATTTGCTCTGACATGCATTGAGAGCTGTAAGGTCTTATGTAGACAGGTGTGTGGCTTTCCTAATCAAGTCCAATCAGTATAATCAAACACAGCTGGACTCAAATGAAGGTGATCTCAAGGATGATCAGAATAAATGGAAAGCACCTGGGTTAAATATATGAGTGTCACAGCAAAGGGTCTGAATACTTAGGACCATTTGATATTTCAGTTTTTCTTTTTTAATAAATCTGCAACAATTTCAAAAATTCTTTTTTTTTTGTCTGTCAATATGGGGTGCTGTGTGTACAATAATGAGAAAAAAAATAATTTAAATGATTTTAGCAAATGGCTGCAATATAACAAAGAGTGAAAAATTGAAGGGGGTCTGAATACTTTCCATACCCACCGTAGATGATTATTGATGGTTGAGCAAAAAGTACATACCCCAGAGGATGAACTAAAAAAAGTACTGAGAACTATCTACAGGGAATTAGCAATAGCCTGAGTTTCTGTGGTGGGAAAACTACAAATGTTCCTGAGTTTCTTAAAAGTCCCTAGTTCCTGAAAAATGTTCCTCTGGTTGGAAAGTACCTTTAGTTGGTATTCCATCATACGAATGAGCAGCTTTAGTGCCAGTTGCTGGAAAGCTGGTAAGCCTGCCAAAGTCACAAATGAATTCCAACTAGTGCGGCAACAGTGAGCAGGCCTTCTGGGGATAGTGAGCATTCAACAAAGGTGTGCACATTGCGGTGCTAATACAATACTCATGGTAACATGATTTAAGCATGATTTTATTGTTGAAAAAATTTTCCCCTCCCCATACTAACATGTACGTTTATTAAAGCATTTCAATGATAACACGAACACCATAAGGTCAATCTGAACAGTCTTTAAGTACACCTGCCCGATTGTAGCTGTGAATCAACCATGAATCAACGAGGGCTTGTGTATATATGCTTCCCCCACTGGCCGTATTGAACTCATGGCTCCTATTTCAGAAGCTTCTTTTGTTTTTACAGAACACTCAGGAAGAAACTCCTAAAGCTTCATAGGGCCTTTACTCGCCCATCAGTACCTTTCTAACAACTGTCTTTTACACATGTAGTCCTCTGCTGCCATCTAATGGATTAACTCAGTAACCGACTAGTACCCCTTGCTGCAGCTTACAGAATGCGGCTTGACTAAACATGGGTGGAGTTAAATGTTTAACTCCACCCATAATCCCACAGGCATCATTCCCCTTTCTAGGTGCTGGCAGTGACAGTTACCTGGTTACAAACACATTTTTTTACTGTTTATTGTACCAAGGTTTATTTGTGCTTAATGTTCTGTGATGTTTTCATGAGCAAATAAGCACTTACTGCCAGAAAAATGGCCTTAAAACTAATTGTAAAATTTTTACACAGTACTCTATGGAACAGAACCTCACCAGGCAGAGAAGTAGCTTCAGTGACAGACTTTTGTCACTGTCCTGCTCCACTGACAGACTAAAGAGATCGTTCCTCCCCTACACTATGCGACTCTTCAATTCCACCCGGGGGAGTAAATGCTAACATTACTCAGTTATTGTCTGCTTCTTTTATTTTTATTTTTTTCATTTTTATCACTATTTAATTTAATATTGCTTCTTTGTATCAGTATACTGCTGCTAGATTATGTGAATTTCCACTGAGATTAATAAAGTACCTATCTATCTATCTATCTATCTATCTATCTATCTATCTACATAAATTATACTTTTATTGCACATGCTGTAGAAATGATAACAAAAATATTGAACTCAAATGTATGGTTTAATCCTTGTCAAATTAAGTTCAATTAGAAGCGGAGTAAGAATTTCACACACATGCTGGTGCTACTTCAGGGGATTACATCAGGGTGTGCTGGGTCCTCTGAAGAGGTCACAGTAAAATAACTAGTGTTAAATTAACACTTAAAAGTGTATATAAAGAAAAGATGTGTCCATGTATTCATTATAAATTGCTAATTTAATATGTTAATGGTTGTTTTAACAGTGACAATGGACCCTGCTCTGACACCATAACACACAATTGCAGCAAGGGCTACTCGTAGGCTGTCTGGTATGGAGGAATATTTCAGACAAAATTTAAATAAATAATTAATTGTGCAAATAAATAAAAGTACAGTACTGTGAAATGTGCCATGAAATATGTTTTATATTAAATTATTACATTTTGTCATCTAAAAGCATCACAAAATACAGTTTGAAATAAAACTGTCAGTTTTACTCGTTAAAGTTGAGAGGGTGGGCTCTATCACATACTCTGTTTTGATTGGTGAATCGTCTTCTTTAGATTGCTTCTGCCCAATTCAATATGTCTATGCGGGAGATGGACGTCAATTAATTAATTGGAAAAATGCTTACCACTACTGGTTAAATGGATTCTGTTGAAGTCACCACATATTTATTTATCAGAAGAAATTACAAAGTTGGACTCCCTTTTATACGAGAATATTGATGAAACTATTTTTGAAAAAAATCGAAGAAATGGTGCAACAGTTTATACTATACGCCAGTTCAAGTGACAAGTTAACTGCACTGGAGGCCCATCTGTTGACATTCCAGCTGAGTCAATAGAACAGTTTCTTTTATGAGGGTTAAAAGTACGACAAATTACTAATCTATATGGTATATCAGAAGATGATCGCAAGGTGAATCTCATTTACATCCATTTCCCGCACAAACATATTGAATTAGGCATGCGCAATCTACTAGTAATTTGCAATGAACAAGCAGACTAGTTGTTCTGTACTTGTTTTGGTCTCTGAATGAGCATACTGGTTCAATGGCATTAAAGAACAAATCTTTTTGAGGCAAGCACAGTGTGTGCTATATTGTATAAAGCATTCCACAACAGTCCAGATCCATTACCTTAAATTCACTTAAATGGCTCTCTTTAGGAAATAGTCTGTAAGTAACTGTTTCAGCAAATTGGTCATGATGACAACTAGCCAATGACTGACTTGCTAGAGGACACCAAGCACCTCCCATTGATAGGTTCTCTGACTGAGTCAAAGAGCCACTATGCCCTCTACTGATCTGGAGAGGCTCAATCATGAACTGCAGATAAAAGACCCGCAGCACATTGGATCACAGTTCAGCTCACTGATGACATATATCTAAGGTTCCCAATGGGGGCGGTACCACCCACCGGTGGGCGCTGAAGAAATCTAAGGGGGCATTTCTGGTATAAGACATAGTTTGATTAATACTAAAAATCAACGAACGCATGTTTCAATCAATTATTCTAAATGTCACTTAAGAAAGACCCGTCCATATTAAATAGTAGGTATTGGTACATTATATTTACAAGTTTGCATTCTCAGATCATGCAAGTCCTTACAAGATTAACACACATGCAGAGGACCGAATCTATGCATTTTTGACAGGTTCATTGAACATTACTATAAATATGTGAGAAGTTTTTTTTTTTTTTTTTATCAATACCAGGTTGTTTCGGAATTAATCAGAGCAGGTGCAAACCTACAATTCCAGTGTGGTACCTACAGATCACATTCAAAGGAAAACTTACGTGGACCTACTTATTAAAAACTAGGGGGCTTCGCTCACCAACCCCCCGGCCTGCTCTATGCACCAGCCACTTCACGTCTCAGCCGCTCGCTTATGTGGATTTCACTTTCACCAAACAACAAATCTTTTATTTATCCTGGATACGCCTTTTCATTGGGAAGAAACACTACTTTTCCCTGATGGCAACACGAATTAGACGATCTACAAGTCTCCCATCATCATATTTAACCGAAGGAGGATTAAACATGATCAACAATCTATTAACAAAGAAAAGAAACAGATTGTCAATAGTGGAATGCGGCGATTTAAGATTGCTGATGACAAAAATGGCACCAAACATCGAAAAATCAGTGTCATCACACCATTCTCAGCCCTCTCACTAATAATATTATATCCATTTTTTTTAATAATATATTTTTTTAATCATACTTTGAGCAATACACCAATATTGTTAATATCTTCTAATAAAATAATTTTAAAAATCTGTCCTTGTTTTTCAATATATAGTATAGTTCACCCAAGTGGGGCGCTATCGAATCACTCTTTGAAAAATTGGGCTCTGACTCAATAAAGGTTGGGAACCTATGATATATATTCAGTATATACTTAATGGGAGATTGTATCAGAAAGGACAGAAAAGAAGGATATTGTGGGAAATTACGCTAACCTAAAACTGAAAATAATTTTGTTTAGTCACATTTCAATGTTCTCAGTTTTATCGTAACATTTGCACCATGGTTCTATTTTTACAATTGTTTTATTATTTATTGTTGAAATTTTATTTGTCAAATAAAGTGTATTATTATTATTATGATGATGATGTGTGAATTACTTCTTTTGTTGCTTGATTTTTATATTGTTTGTATTGTTTGGTGGTTGAAGTTGCAACACTGTTGTGATAATATTCAAGATTTTAAAGAATAATATAGTTTGTTGTTTTTGAAATGAGCGAATCAGTGATTAAAAGATCCCAATCATTTTGGTGAACTGAACGAAATGAATCAAATCACTAAAAAGAATCGTTTTGTACATTAGGACAATCTACAGAAGACGATTCACCAATCAAAACACGTACTAGAGCCCACTCTCTCAACTATGACGAGTGAAAATGAGAGTTTTATTTCAAGCCGTATTTCATGATGCGTTTGGAGGAATATTATGAACAAAATGAAATAAACAAACAGACAAATAAATAAATAACATATTTCGTGTCACATTTATTTATGCTCACATTTCACAGTACATTTATGCATAGCCTGGAGTTATAAATAAGGAATTGGGAACTTCCAGGAGGTTTTTTCCCTAATATTTAGTAATGCTACTAGTCGTGTCTACTAATTTCAATATAGTTAGGTTTTTATTTAAACAATAAAATAAATGTGCTGTCTTTAACTTGGAACAACGTAATTGTGTGCAGTATACATCGACATGCCTCTGAGTTATTATTTTAAAATGTAAACGTAGCTAACAAGAAACAAGAACAACCGCTAAAACATATTCAAATCAGAAATTGCCGGAACTTGTTTTGAGCTTTGCAGTGTTTCACGCCGGACTCATTTACTGTATACGTTGCGCGGTTGTGCCTTCTATTCTCCTTGATGGTTCTTGTTTGCATGTGCACATTGATACATATTATCTGCATAACTCAGTTACGAATTTAAACAAATTTCGGATGTATTGTTTCTCAATCAGTTCAATGTCCATAGACAAGGCACGCTGAGGAAAAGTAACGAGGAAGAACGCCATTCCCGCATTTTAGGTCTCTTGCCGGACGGTCAACCGGCGCACTGCAAACCATCTGGTGCCATCGTACACTCAAAAAATGCGCTGAAAGATTTATATAGCCGCAAGCAGTCGTCTGTGCTTTACGTGGTTATTATTTTCGGCGTTGTAAGAAATACAAATACTTCAAAATGGCAATCTCGATGGAAACTCAACTCCAGAGCATCTTCGAAGAGGTGGTGGTAAGTACAAACCCATTGTGTGTCGCTTCGGGGTCTTACTTGGATCTTAGTAGCTTTTTATTCCGTGGTTGTGCTGTTTTATTAAGACGCCAAATATCTTCTTTATTTTGCATGTGAAATCGTTTCTCCCACGTATGCCTGGATTTCCATTTCTCACACCGGCATATCTTAATTGGCTCTTTCGAAAATAATCCACGCATTTTGTAATTCGTCCGTCTCGCCGAGGGTCGTGTAGAATCACTACCTAACTTTGTGTAGTAATGGCCTCAGGTTTTCACGAGGATGCCACTTTTTAATTGCACCGCCAGGAACACAAAATGAGCTTTGTAAACATTTTTAAAAACAGTGGGTGCGATGTTTGACATTGAAACTCTCGTCACAACTCTTCTTCATTTAAGGTGTTAAAAGCAGTTTAGGTTTACTGCAAAGATGTGCTTGCATAATTAATAAGTAGATACAAAAATGCTTTGTTTTTAAAGTGCCATGTTTATACCAGGTATCCGCTTTCCTTCAGTTCAAGGCAGAAATGTTAAATATTACGGTTGATGAAAGGGATACAACAAAATGCTATACGGTTTTAACATAGGAACTGTATTTTGTTCCGGCTCCCAGATAAAAATGTTTTGTCCTGTTCAGTAATATGCACGATCAACGTCGAGGATGTTAAATACAGAGGACAAGAAAACGTAACTGAACCCTTGGAAATACGTACGAATAAGTTTCTCTTAAAATATGGTCCGATGTTCTTCAAAGTTACAATGATGAATATACACAGTCGTTTTAAACTAATAACCCAATTATCGTAGTGTACATATTGAATACATCATCATCATCATTCAAGTATGCGAACACCTAAGCTGACGACTTCCAACAAAATCGGATTGGAGTCAGAGGTTAGCAAACCTGTGCTCGTATTTATCAACAGTCATGGAATTACTCCTAGGAATTACACTAACGATCTTAAAGCCCAATAACAGTCACGTTTGTTTAACGATGAATGTCCCACATCTGTACTTTCAGAAGAATCCCCTTCCTGGTGTTACGGCCATAGGAAATACCCTGTAAAATAACCTATCCTGAAACTAGCCATGGCGCCGGTTCTGAAGTCGTTGTGCCACTTTCCGTGACCCCCAATATCTTGTCTGAGTCTGTATTTATCCAATGCCCTGGAAGTCTCTGTCTGCCTTCTTGAACCTTCTCGGGCCTGTGAAATGTGTCGTGAATGTTAGAGCTGAGCTCAGTGTACCCAGGCAACATTTCGTTGTTAATCACCCAGCCTACTTTCCTTTTTTTCAGGATAAATGCAAGGTACTACAATGCAGACTGTATCCATGACGATTCTTGTGTTGCTAGTGTAGTATTTATTGCATGCGATTCTCGTGTACATGCTCATCCACAGTTCAGGCAGTAATCCTTATGTGTGTGCCCATTTGCATGAATGCTGTTTGCTTTAACATCATGTGCAGTGGCTGGGAAAGGTATGAATCTGAGTATTACCTCAAAAGTTGAAATGGTGTTCAAAGTTTGGTGCAGAATTCTAGGCATGGTTGGTTGTGATATAACCAAGTCATTCCCATTGCAAAGCTGCATTTTCCTGGTCACCAAAAAGTAACTTTACCAACACTTTCATTTCAGTTGACAGCAATTAGCTTCTCAACTTTGATCGAGCAATCATATGATGTACAAGATTTGTCACAAATATTATTCCATTTGTGTCAGAATACTGAATTGACGTCTTTTCTCAGAAGTGTATACTGATCTCTACTTGATTACCATCTTCTGGCAGCTCCTTGTGAGTTAGGACATGAGCTCTTCCACATCCCTGGTAAAGTTAGGGGTAGTTTCCTAAATTAGGAAAACTGATAAAATGCTATTACTAATACTCCTAAGAGTTGGACCAAATTTGCGTAACTCTGAAATTTTTGGTCTTGTTTACGACGGTTTTCCAACTCTGAGAAACTTCATAAATTTGGACAATTTAGTTCAGTCAGGGAAACAACATTGGAGGTGTGATTTAGAGCTGATTTTACTTATTAAAAGACTCAAACATTTTGAGTTTGCTATTCGTAAGAAGTATCTACTGATGTGAAGCATGACTTGCAAAATAGGGATCTCAGAAGATCTATGATCATAAATTGTTGATTTGCATTAAGCTGTAAAAGATTACAAAATAATTTCTAAGAGTTTAGATATCCTTCAGTCCACAGTAAGATATACTGTTTATAAATGTAGCTGATTTAGTAATTTGGCTGCTCTCTGTAGAAGTGGGTGCCTAGCCAAGGTGGATCAAAAGGCACAACCCAAAATGCCCAGTGAGATTTAAAAAATCAGTAACATCTAAAGGCTTAAAGGAATCTGTTCATGATTCTACTATGCACGAAATGGTGAACAGTCATAGTTTATGTTGCATGACACAAAGGAGTAAGCCACTGCCCTAATGTGTTAAAAAATGTAAATACAATGTCTGTGTTTAATTTTGAGTCATATACTGTATCAACCTAGCTACCAAAGTAGAAAACTCCGTTTATTTAGCTAAAAAGCACAGTTGCCTGTTCTGGACACATTTTTTCCCCCCACAATTAAAAAACTGTGCATATGTAATTAAACCTACTTCTTCGAAGTTAAGTTCCTGCCAGCCAGAGTCAGTTCAAGAAGCATCAGATGCAGGCAGAGATCAACTTTGTACAAGGTTCTAGATTTTGAAACTCCTAAACCAGGCATGTGTGCCCACACATAAAACCCATCCTCATCTGTGCTTTATCTCATTGTCTTCTGAGAGGGACCAGGGCAAGGGAAAGCACAGAAGTGGTAGTGCTATCTGTTTTTGTCTGCTTCTTATTTACCCTCGCAATGCTGTTCAAATTTCACACAAGTTCTTAACAAAGCTTTCACTGATTTTTGCCCTTTAGAATTTCATGTGTGCATGTTCTAAATATAGTGTGAGGATGCTTATGTCAGCAGAGCAATTTATTAGGTGGGCAGCCTTTTAAAACCTGGACATTTTGATTTGATTGAATTTTTATCAGGATTATAGTGATCATCTCACCTAGCAATTGTTGTGTCAGTGAAATCATTATAATTATAATCATAATAATTACTAGCCAACCCGCGGCTTACCATCCATCCATCCATTGTCTAACCCGCTGAATCCGAATAGGGTCACGGGGGTCTGCTGGAGCCAATCCCAGCCAACACACCATACGCGGCATAATCAGGCCGGTTTTTTAATGATTTTTAAGCACAGGGAGGAAATTAACATTTGAAAAATCGGTAATGTAATAAATCAGCAAGAAAAGCAACATTATAACAATGCACGGAACGAACCAACACACAATCGTCCGTGACTGAAAACTGGCGGACCGCCATTGCGCTTTCTCCTCCCAGATGGAGGGATGGGGTGGACGGCGCTCAGGCGCGGAGGGTGGAACGGGAGAAGAGGAGAAGGGCGTCCGTTCCGCTCCCTCCGTCATGCTAATCTGCTGATTTCTCGTGCAGTATGCAGTGCCTGCTCATGTGCCCACCTCCAACGCGTCACTTGAGTCGTTGTCGTCTTTGCACAGTCCAGATGCACCTGTGACTCACGTAGACGTTTCATTGCTCTGTGCGGTTTTGGCTGCTTTTCTATGTAAAATCCACCAAGATACCCAACCACGGTAGTAGCGAGGTGGGATGGGGGTGTGTACAAAGGGTAGGGACGTAATCAGTGGGAGTGTATGAGTCGCACTTAGTGAGAATTCCACGGTTTGCAGCCCGAATGGGGTTCAACGGCTTACCCATGCCTCTCTGTGCCGGGTAGACACACGCTCAATCTCATGCATAATTATTTATTGAATGCTGAACACTTCTGGAAAGACACAGTTGTCTAAAAAGGGTTGGTGTGAGAATACAACAGAAATTGAATGAAAAGATGGAACTCTGGAGAGAACAACATATAATTGTCCGTGAGTGAAGACTGGTTTTGGCAGATACAGGCATATCTTTTTGAAAGTTTGTCCTTGTGTCGGTTTTTAAAGACCGACATTGTGTTTTAACCTCAGTTGTAAAGGATTGTTTTAAGTATCCCATGGGATACCCCTTGCAAACCGTTTTACACGCTGTATATGGCGATTCACCTCCATGAGAAACATGCCTCTATGAAAAGTCATCGTGGCTCGGAGGTGCATGTGGCCTCTACGACAGACGAATATAAATGACGCCGTTTTTTCTGTGTCGTCGCGTTCGAGTTGGTGGGCATAGCTCCTTCCTGCGTGCTCCATAGGTATCTTACTTGTTGGCGGCTTAGTGAGTCCACGCACCTTCCGGCGTGCTTTCCTTGGCTGTCTTGCCTTAGTGAATTATATATATAGAAGATAATCATTTTAGAGATGCACGATATATCAGAAAGTGTATTGTTATCGGCCCGATGTTCGTTAAAAATTACAACATTGAAATTGGTCAGATGTGTACATTTAAACCAATACTTCCAACCAATATAACTCGGGCTTATCAACATTGTCAGTTCACTAAATAATTAAATGTTGGTTTTATTGTTTGGTAAGGCAGACATTAAGCTGCAGAAAACCATGCTTGTAAGCACAGCCCGTTGCGCTCACGAATAAAACAAAACAAAAATGGAGTTCCCTAGTTTTGCTGACAGGAGCACTGTGCGCGTTGTTTACTCATTGGGCAGATATCGTTAGTAAAGCAACGTGTCAGCCGTGTGGCCATATTTTTCTGTGAAAAATGAAGACAACATAGTTGCTATCTGCTCTGCCTGCAAAAATGACTCACTCTTTGTAGCTTGCTGTAAATGAAGACTTATTGAGCCAGAGAAGCATCTCTGACTGTTTTGCCATTGAGAGGTGAATAGTTACTCATTTTAAGCATGCAGCTGAGAGAAACACAAACAGACCATGGTACCCCAGCAAGAATGCTTCAGCAGGACATGTCGACATAAACGCGCATTCATTTATGATTGCGAATGTAATTCTGTCTGTTGAAGGGATTAAAAGTCTTCTTAGCAAGTGTGACATGACAGATTCCATAGTTCAGACGGCGAAAGTCACACATTTGGATGCTGTCACAAAATGCTTCAGTGGTGCATTCTCCAAGCCACTATACCATCTATCTACTGTCCTTGATACACGGGTACAAAGATCAATTTTGTGACCGAGATAGCAAAAAAACAAGTGCAAGAAGCACTTGAGAAACAACTGGTCAAGAAGTCAATTGGTGAAGGAGATGCAAAGAGCAGCAGTGAACCAGAAGAGAAAAAGATTTGCACTTGGAGAGATGTTGCTGCTTCATTACTGGAGATGCATGAAGAAATGCTTGAAGAAAATTTGTATGCGGCTACATAGCCACATTTAGCTGCCGCCGAATTAAAATAACAGAATCATAAAATTATTAATAGTAATCATACTAATTAGGATTATCGGACATCGAGAATAAAAAAAAAACAAAACTTTGTTACAGATTTAATTAAAAAAAAAAGCCATACGCTGCAGCATCCTAATATCCAATCAGTATCCTCGTGCATTTTCCGGAAAGTCACAGTCGGCACTGAGAGGTGGCTTGCTGGGATAGTACACGAGTGTGGGGCAAACTGCTCTGCAAACATCAGCTGAGAAAAAAAAGGAATACGTTAATGGCATCACCTCGCCTTTTTTGTCAGGTTTTTACACTTTATTTGCCAGATTGCATATGAAACTGTTATTGAAGCGGCGCCATTTGGGGGTTTCCCATTTTAGTCGAGTTGTTGTGGAAAAATATTGGAGGATTTTAATTTAGTGGGTACTTAAAAAGAAGGTATAGGTTTGCCTGCATACTAGAATGCAGCTTCAAGTTTTGTACCTTGTGAAGGATGCGTCTCCTGTGTCTAAACTGTAAAAGATTTTAAGGCAAGATCTACTCCAGTCTTAACGTAAGCATTACTTTTAAACAATCGCCCTAAAATATACAACAGTCTCTCAGTATTTCAAGGCACACCTGTGTTAGAAAGTGTTTAATTGCGGAACAGCTTGTCCATCTGCATCACATTTTATAGAAATAATTATCCGTCAAACTTTTATCGTCACAAGTTTTTATTAATGGTGGTGGTTTGTACAAGCGATTGTCCTGTTTTTCTTTACCACATAGCTGGTCAACCTAATAATAATTTATTATTTTTTATTATAATACAGGTAAACATTTGTAAACGTATTTTTTTTTCAGCTTAATAACTATCTCAGCAAGCCCCCTATCTCCAGAAATAACTGCACCCTCCAGTATTGGAAAAGCAATGCAGCCCGTTTCCCAACCTTGGCAAGGCAGTGATCAAGTATCTATCGGCATCTTGTACCAGTGTAGACAATAAACGCCTTTTTCAGCTTTGTCAAATATAGTAAATGAAAAGAAAAACAGACATGCTGGTGAAAAGGCAGAAATGCCTCTTTTTGTTAAGAAAAACCTACTGTTTGTGCTTTTAAAGAAGCCAACCTAAGTCAGCAAGTTAATAAAAATAAGTTAATCTCTGTTTCACATGCTACTGTTGTTTCTTTGATAATGCATAATACATTTTCAGCATAATTAAAAGATTCAAACCTGATGTAAATTAAAAAAAAAAAAAATATCGGTTTGGCAAAGTTGGACAAAAACATATGGTTATCGCCCAGAATTTCTATATTGGTGCATCACTAAACATTGTAAATTGCATATAATGGAGGTGTGTTGCTGTATTAGTGTAAGGTTAGTACTGAGTAAATGTTTACAGTGGTGTGAAAAAGTATTTGCCCCCTTCCTGATTTCTTCTTCTTTTGCATGTTTGTCACACAAAATGTTTCTGATCATCAAACACATTTAACCATTAGTCAAATATAACACAAGTAAACACAAAATGCAGTTTTTAAATGATGGTTTTTATTATTTAGGGAGAAAAAATCCAAACCTACATGGCCCTGTGTGAAAAAGTAATTGCCCCCTGAACCTAATAACTGGTTGGGCCACCCTTAGCAGCAATAACTGCAATCAAGCGTTTGCGATAACTTGCAACAAGACTTTTACAGCGCTCTGGAGGAATTTTGGCCCACTCATCTTTGCAGAATTGTTGTAATTCAGCTTTATTTGAGGGTTTTCTAGCATGAACCGCCTTTTTAAGGTCATGCCATAGCATCTCTATTGGATTCAGGTCAGGACTTTGACTAGGCCACTCCAAAGTCTTCATTTTGTTTTTCTTCAGCCATTCAGAGGTGGATTTGCTGGTGTGTTTTGGATCATTGTCCTGTTGCAGCACCCTAGATCGCTTCAGCTTGAGTTGACGAACAGATGGCCGGACATTCTCCTTCAGGATTTTTAAGTAGACAGTAGAATTCATGGTTCCATCTATCAGAGCAAGCCTTCCAGGTCCTGAAGCAGCAAAACAACCCCAGACCATCACACTACCACCACCATATTTTACTGTTGGTATGATGTTCTTTTTCTGAAATGTTGTGTTCCTTTTACGATGTAACGGGACATTTGCCTTCCAAAAAGTTCAACTTTTGTCTCATCAGTCCATAAGGTATTTTCCCAAAAGTCTTGTTAATCATTGAGATGTTTCTTAGCAAAATTGAGACGAGCCCTAATGTTCTTTTTGCTTAACAGTGGTTTGCATCTTGGAAATCTGCCATGCAGGCCGTTTTTGCCCAGTCTCTTTCTTATGGTGGAGTCGTGAACACTGACCTTAATTGAGGCAAGTGAGGTCTGCAGTTCTTTAGACGTTGTCCTAGGGTCTTTTGTGACCTCTCGGATGAGTCGTCTCTGCGCTCTTGGGGTAATTTTGGTCGGCCGGGCACTCCTGGGAAGGTTCACCACTGTTCCATGTTTTTGCCATTTGTGGATAATGGCTCTCACTGTGGTTCGCTGGAGTCCCAAAGCTTTAGAAATGGCTTTATAACCTTTACCAGACTGATAGATCTCAATTACTTCTGTTCTCATTTGTTCCTGAATTTCTTTGGATCTTGGCATGATGTCTAGCTTTTGAGGTGCTTTTGGTCTACTTCTCTGTGTCAGGCAGCTCCTATTTAAGTGATTTCTTCATTGAAACAGGTGTGGCAGTAATCAGGCCTGGGGGTGACTACGGAAATTGAACTCAGGTGTGATACACCACAGTTAGGTTATTTTTAACAAGGGGGCAATTACTTTTTCACACAGGGTCATGTAGATTTGGATTTTTTTTCTCCCTAAATAATAAAAACCATCATTTAAAAACTGCATTTTGTGTTTACTTGTGTTATATTTGACTAATGGTTAAATGTGTTTGATGATCAGAAACATTTTGTGTGACAAACATGCAAAAGAAGAAGAAATCAGGAAGGGGGCAAATAGTTTTTCACACCACTGTATTTGCTCCATGCACATAAGCTTGCACGCCACAGGGTACTTCATTCATTCACGTTTTCTGTGCTTGCACTTATACTTTTTGCAAATTTAATTAACTTACCTGTTACGATGTAAAACACCTGGAGGACTTCCAGGTCCACTTGTACTGCTTGTCTTCTGTTTGCACTCAAGCCACTAGGAAGACTTCATAAGCTGGAACAACTTGCTGATGTATAGGTTTCTCCATGTACACCCATCTTATCTAACTAATGGAGGATGTTTGCCATCAGTAGTGGTTATTGATGGTGAAAATGATGAAAATATACAAATTTGGGTAGCTGCTGTAAAGGTAAAATTGAAAAAGTATAATAATTCAAAGTTGAAGTCGCACGGAACGTTTCTCTGTTTTAAAATAGACAAGCTTGCAAATTCACCACTGCTTTTCATAGGGAGTTATTGAAATTTTAAAATTGTGTACAGTACAATTTTTTAAAGATATCTCAACAAAAACTGAACTGAGTAAGTATACCATATTTCATCAAAATTGGTCTATGGGGGGGTTGAGTTGTTTCATGTGCCAGACAGACAGACATGAGCTATTGCAATAGATGCTTTGCATATTATATGCAGACACACCTAAAATGAGAGAGTGTGACAATGTTGAACTGTATGTGATTTAGAAATCATTAGTTAAAGTGTTGTGTAAGAGCTAAAACTTGTCATAGCAAATTTAGTATAATACGTAGGTGTTTTAATGTCAAGCTTGTATATTAGAAGAAGTGTTTCCTGGGCGGCACCCAAATTAATATCTGTTATACTAACATACGTGTTTTCACATTTCCTCCCTGCCTGTGTTCTTTTCCATTTTTTTTCAAGCCTATGGAAATTTTTATTTTTTAAGAGGGTAAACATTTGGATTTTACATCTGTCTATTTACTTAACAAACTTTATCTAGTTTAGGGTAGTTGGAAGGTTGAACCTGTTCCAAGAACATTGTCTCAAAAGGAAGGGACCAACCCTGGTTAGGGCATTAGTCCATCATAATGCGACCACACACTCATAATGAATCGATTTAATATTACAGATTAAACTGCCTATTCATTTCAGGGTTGTGGGTATTTTGTGTCTATCCCAGTAACACTGGATGGAAGTTGGGTGCTTGAATGGGATGCCATTCCTTCATAGGGCACACTCCATCACACACCTACACTGATTCATACAGGGACAATGTAGAGTCATTGGTCTATCTGTCATCAAACAAGCATATGTTTGGGATTTGGAAGAACATCTTAGAAAATAAAACGGAGAAATACCCACACAGACTAGGAGGACATATAAATTCACACAAAGAGTGAGTTGTCTGAGAAGCTGTGAATAGTAAGTATTGCTAGCCACTATGACACTTTGACTACCAGTATATGATGAATAATCATACATAGTTTTCATTGCTTCTTTCCAAAGTTACATATATTGCTTTTTTCATATTATTGTCATTGTTGATTTTTTTCATTGCATATAAAACATTATTAATACAGTTACATTTTTTAAAGTGATTAGACTTGTCTTTTAAAAGTGAGAATGTCTTTGGCTACATTAAATTTATTGGGAAATGTTTGTTTACACTCTTTTTTCTTCAGAAAACTGAGATAATAGAAGAAGCATTTGCTGGGTAAGTTTGATGTTTACACATAATGTATGTATTACATTAAAGTATTTTATCAATTAAACAGCATGCAGAAAACATATTGCTGTTTGCAGTTTTCAGCATGAGTATATATTTACTTTTATGTATTTCTTCATAATGTAATCATTATTTGAAAGTTTGGCAATTGTGTTATTGCTACCTTTCCTTCACCTATCGTAGCTGTGTAATATTGTTTTTGCTTTCACATTAGATCTGATTATATATTGAGGATCTTGTATTTGCTGACTCAAATATAAGGGAACTTGGGGCATAATTACTGTACATTTTATTCTTTTTTGTCTATTTTTTGTTTTATATAACTAGAGATAGATGTGCTTAACTACCTTTCCACGAAAGATGCTGAAATTATTTTTTCAATACACAACTGAAATATATACTATACATTCTAAAATGTATGATATGTAGTAAAAGTAACCTGATTATGCGTTGAAGATCTTGTATTTACTGCCTTAATCTGGTGGCTCGGGGCATAATTAATTACTCTGTATTTTATAATATTTGCCTATTTTTTGTTTTACATAACTAAAGATATATGCAGTTATCTACCTTTAAATTTGAGATGCTGAAATGCTTATTTTAGTCTTGTATTTTTAATATAATGTACTGTACAATTGAAATATAGATTGTATATTATAAAATGTATTTTTGTGGTAAAAGTAATATACATTTGTTTTGACAATCTTAGCATGTTCTTGGACACCCCTGAAGATGAGAGAACCAAGCTAATCAGCTGTCTTGGTGCTTTCCAGCAGTACTTAAGCACTCTTCCACAGGTAAAGTTAAAATATCCAACAAACATACACTCTTCTTTTGTTAGTAACATACTACTGCATACATTTTTAGTAAGTCTCCAGGTCCCCTTTTGAGTGAAGCATGCATGGATCTCCTTATATAATACATGTAGCTGCAACTGTGGAAAGTCTATTCCCAGACAAATCCAACTTAACCAAAAAGTTAATTTAAATTGGAGAAAACTGAAAAATGTATTTCATAGTGTCAAGGGCAATTTAGAGCCTTTCTGTGGAGGTTGTAGTATAGTCCATATAGAAGTATGCCTGACTGAATTGGTGTTTTGAATCCCACTCATTTTTTTTATCCTTTTATTTATTTTTTGTGTACAAATACCTGTATATTCACCAAAGAATAATTAGTGTCACTACCAAAGTAATATAAAATTGTTTATTAAAGTAAAAATCTTATCTCTGAAAAACTGTTTCCTCACATTGTTCTAAATAATTTAAGATATACCTTT
The DNA here is from genome assembly GCF_016835505.1 of Polypterus senegalus. Classification (NCBI taxonomy): domain Eukaryota; kingdom Metazoa; phylum Chordata; class Cladistia; order Polypteriformes; family Polypteridae; genus Polypterus; species Polypterus senegalus. The sequence goes on from NC_053156.1 coordinate 67,975,658, forward strand.
GAATTGTCCATGGCCATCTTCTGTGTTCTATAGTGTAAACTAACTACATCACAAATGTGCCTTAAGAAATCCTTGTTCATCTTTTCTGTATTATTCTTTATTATTTCACATTTAACTTGCTCTGATTCAATTATTTAGTTAGGAGTTTTAAAGTTATTACTCCAGTTCATTAGTATTCTGTATATTTCTCTGTTCCTATATGTTATGTCATGATATCTATGTTATTATTACCAAGAGAAAACAAAATAATTGCACTAGAATATTATGCGTAAATGATCATTGGTCAACAAGCATTTTGCTACTGGGAGTCTTTCACCTTTACTTTAACAGGTTTCATTTGTTGACTCCAAATTTGAAAACCGTTTTCTTTCAGCACGTCCCATTTTTTAGTTATGAAGTTCCAGGTCTTGGACAACTAGGGTGACTGGACAGTAAAGGTGGATAACCATTTTGATAAATACCAGTAATTCCACTAGAGATTCATTGAGATAAAAGAATTCACCACAAGTTACTAATAGCTGTGTGTTGTTTACCTTGTCATTATTCATTTTATTTAAAAAATAATTTTTAATTAGCAGAAAAAATATTTGTTACTGATTTCCAGGTCTTATATGACTCTAAAGCATAATGACACAACTCAGACATGACTGTGCAGGAAGTAGAGGTTTTACTGTTAAACATAACAGTGCATTTTAGAACATTTTGTTTGCTAAATTCACCATTACTTTGAAAATTTTGTCAAGGTGATGGACAGAAACGGCATTGTTTTTTCAGCATTTAAGAAATAAGTTTGGTCTTGAGAAAAGTGAAGCCAAAATTAAGGAAGATGTTTTTGTTGTTCCTGAAATCCGTGAACTGATGCCTGCTGAGGAGTTCAAAAGGAAACTGAAGCCCACTGAATTAGCAGCATGGGAAGCATTTGTGCGGGTTGTCCAGAATTTTCTTGGCAGTCACAAAGCAGAGAATAATGCTGAGCTTGTGGAGAACCTGCTGAAAGCGTACTGTATCAGCTTATGGGAGCCAGAATGTCACTGATGATGCATTTTTTACATTCTCATCTTGACTTTTTTCCACCAAATCTGGGCAATGTCAGCAATGAGTATAGGGAAAGATTTCATCAAGATATAAAGGTGATAAAAAACTAGTATTGGGGAAAATTCACTCCGAACATGACGGGTGACTACTTTTGGCTCTTGCAAAGAGAGATGGATGTGCAGTACAAGCGCAAAAGCGAGTGCCTCCAACATTTTTGGGCACGCTGACCTCACTTTTATGTTGAGGTAAATTGACATAAATATGCTTTAATGTGTCTCTCTGGTATCGTCTTCTGGTTTGTTTTCAGAATAATTTTGGTGGGATACAGTCCAAACTCCAGATATTGTGTTGATATATTATATTGATATTCAAAAGTGTCAAAACGTCAATGATGTGTATTTCAAAAACCCGACGTGCTAGCTTAATTCTGATTTCATACATTGATACCAATATATATATACATGTGCCATACTATATAATGTCAGTAATATTACTTGGTCATGCCCACACTCTCTCACTCAGGACAAATTTAGAGTTGGCAATAAGCCTAACCCTCTCAGAGGAGTGAAAGTTTTGCTTTTTATTCTAAATATACTTGCTCTCTCTCTCTATCTATATCTATATATATTTACTTACTTACTTACTGTTTAGTGAAATAATGTGCCATCACAGAGGAGAAACTCATTTTGATACTTCTACAGTAAATTTTGTTATGATGAGTTTGAATATTCATTCCTTTTCTGTTGTTTATTTGGCTATGTGATGTTAATAGTGTTTTTTCTTTTTCTCTAAACTGTTTTGTAATCATAGATTCACTTGAAGAATTGTAAAAAAGTTGCATTGTAGAAATGTAATTAGCACATTATTTTTAGAAAGTTTTTATCATTTGGGTCATTTTAAATTACTTTAAAAATGTAACTATTTCTATAAAGTACACTTTTATATAATCCTTATTACTGATTTAGTAACGAAATATCTTATATTTAGGAATCCCACGACCAGTGTGTCCAGTGGATTGTAAGATTCATTCATAGCCAGCACAGTCCAAAACGTATATCATTTCTCTATGACTGCCTGGCAATGGCTGTGGAGAAAAACCTTTTGCCTCCAAGGTAATCCTGCAACTTAATATATTTTCTAATGCTTTCTACTTAAAATAGGTATTTCCCACATTATTTTCTAGCAAGTCAGTGAACTTAGCTACACATGTTTGGAAGAAAAGAATCAAATGTAGTTATATGTTATAGTTGGTAAAGTTCTTTGGTGATGGTAGTATAAAGCTAGAGGTAAAATGCAAATTTAGTATTAAAAAGGACCTCAGACAGGATGTGAACCGTGGTTTGGGTGTTTGCATGGTAACAACTATCCGAGGTGCCTCAGTTCCATTCTGGTGCATAACTCTAAACATAAATATCTAAGAGTTATTTATAAAGAAATTATTTCAACCTGGTTTTCAATTAAAGCTATTTCATTTTACTTTCACTTAATGTTTTTTAATTTAGCAAAACACATTTTTTTTTCTGTAGAGTACAAGATTTTCACAGTGTTTAATATTTCTGTTCTTTTTAGGATGGTCTGTGAGGCTTTGATCAACTCTGACAGTCTAGAGTGGGAAAGAACACAGCTGTGGGCTTTGACATTTAAATTAATTAGAAAAATCATTGGTGGGGTTGATTACAAGGTAATTCTGGATTAGCATTCTTAATGCATTTCATGATGTGATTACTGTTCTGTATTACAAGAAAGCCAATTATGCAGCAGAGGAATGAAACACAGTTTACACTTTGAATAGTGTTACTGATAGTTTCCAAGTCATTTCAATGTACAAGAATCAGAAAAGAGTTGCTTAATAGTACAAATATGCCTTTAGGTACATAACTAATCATAACAACAACAACATTTATTTATATAGCACATTTTCATACACACAGTAGCTCAAAGTGCTTTACATAATAAAGAATAGAAAAATAAAAGACACAATAAGAAAACAAAATAAGTCAACATTAATTAACATAGAATAAGTAAGGTCCAATGGCCAGGGGGGACAGAAAAAACAAAAAAAAACTCCAGACGGCTGGAGAAAAAAATAAAATCTGTAGGGATTCCAGACCATGAGACCGCCCAGTCCCCTCATAGTGGATACATATGATGTTTATACTTAATTACTGTTGCATTCAAGAAAAATTTATACCACTTTAGTTTCTGGAAAAAGAATATTCTTGATTTTAAATATCTTTTGGGATAAGTTTTTTCTAATCCTAATTTAAAATTATGATGAAATCTACCAAGTTTGTGTCCAGATATGCATCATTTACATTTTTTGGTAAAACATTATACTGATGCAAAGTAGTAGCAGCTTCTTTTATTTGTGCTTGTAACCTTTTTTCTGCAGTAAGATAGTGAGGTGTTAAGTTAGTAATCAGCACTTTTTGATTTTGATATCTCACTCCACGCATCCATAAATTGGAAGTAGATACGAGGCAGTAAATGTGCTTTGTAAACCGTGGCACTGTTTTTCCCAGTAAAAAGTGAGACCACCTATATGACACCACTGTACCTACAACAAAGTTCATTGAGCATTTTATATACAGTCTTTGAAAAAATTTGTGAACCCCTCTCAGCCTGCATAATAATTTACTCTACTTTCAACAAAAAAGGATAATAGTGATATGTCTTTCATTTCCTAGGAACATCTGAGTACTGGGGTGTTTTCCGAACAAAGATTTTTAGTGAAGCAATATTTAGTTGTACGAAATTAAATCAAATGTGAAAAACTGGCTGTGCAAGAATTTGGGTCTCCTCGTAATTTTGCTGATTTGAATGCATGTAACTGCTCAATACTGATTACTTGCAACACCAGATTGGCTGGATAAGCTCGTTAAGCCTTGACCTTCATAGACAGGTGTGTCCAATCATGAGAAAAGGTATTTAAGGTGGTCAATTGCAATTTGTGCTTCCCTTTGACTCTCCTCTGAAGAGTAAGAGCATGGGATCCTCAAAGCAACTCTCAAAAGATCTGAAAACAAATATTGTTCAGTATCATGGTTTAGGGGAAGGCTACAAAAAGCTATCTCAGAGGTTTAAACTGTCAGTTTCAACTGTAAGGAATGTAATCAGGAAATTGAAGGCCACAGGCACAGTTGCTGTTAAACCAACCCAGCAGGTCTGGCAGGCCAAGAAAAATACAGGAGTGGCATATGCACAGCATTGTAAGAATAGTTACAGACAACCCACAGATCACCTCCACAGACCTGCAAGAACATCTTGCTGCAGATGGTGTATCTGTACATCATTCTGCACTTAAGCGCAATTTGCACAAAGAACATCTGTATGGCAGGGTGATGAGAAAGAAGCCCTTTCTGCACTCATGCCACAAACAGTCACTTGTTGTATGCAAATGCTCATTTAGACAAGCTAGATTATTTCTGGAGCAAAGTGCTTTGGACTGATGAGACAAAAATTTTGTTATTTGGTCATAACAAAAAGCTCTTTACATGACGGAAGAAGAACACTGCATTCCAAGAAAAATACCTGCTACCTACTGTCAAATTTGGTGGAGGGTCCATCATGCTGTGTGGCTAGCTCAGGGACTGGGGCCCTTGTTAAAGTCGAGGGTCGGATGAATTCCGCCCAATATCAACAAATTCTTCAGGATAACGTTCACGCATCAGTCACAAAGTTGAAGTTACGCAGTTACGTAAGGGTTGGATATTCCAACAAGACAATGACCCAAAACACAGTTCGAAATCTACAAAGACATTCAAGCAGAGGGAGAAGTACAATGTTCTGGAATTGCCGTCACAGTCCCCTGACTTGAATATCCTCGAAAATCTATGGGATGATTTGAAGAAGGCTGCCCATGCTCGGCAGCTATCAAATTTAACTGAACTGGAGAGATTTTGTATGGAAGAATGGTAAAAAATACCTCCATCCAGAATTCAGACACTCATCAAAGGCTATAGGAGGCTTCTAGTAGCTATTATACTGTATTTGCAAAAGGAGGCTGAACTAAGTATTGTTGGGGTGCCCAAATTTATGCACCGGTCTAATTTTGTTATAATGCATATTGCATATTTTCTGTTAATCCAATAAATTTAATGTCACTGCTGAAATACTACTGTTTCCATAAGGCATGTTATATTTTAAAGGAAATTGCTACTTTGAAAGCTCTGCCAATGATAAACAAAAATCCAAAGAATTAAGAGCGGTTTCCAAACTTTTTCATATGACTGTATACGTATTCATCTTCTAAACAAGTTGAATGTATAGTTAGTATTTCAGATTATTTAGTACTTCAGATTGAGTGACTATGCAGTTATCCAGGTTAATGGAGACAAATTCTATAAAAACTAAACTTTAAGTACAGTCCAAGGTTTGCATGTCATCAAAGCTGGTCCACAGAAGCATACCACCCGGACAATAAAGACTGAAGTTCCAAAATACCCTAACATTTACTACTGCTGTACCATTTATAATTACTATTAATACTATTATTAGGTCCTAGACTTGGGACCAAGTACCACCCTCTGTGACTACACTTTAGACTTCAAAATCCCAGCATGTACTGATTGGCTGTATGTTTTTTTCCATAATAATCCTCCGCATAGACACCTAGTAACCTTAAACTGGCTATTTGTGAATGTGTAGATTTGCACATTGTTTAAAGGCATATATGTATGTGTTTTTATGGATGTGTATGTAGAAAAGGGTTTCCTTTAATATATAATGTTATATTCTTTGTGTATTCTTCTGTTTGTCCATTGCTGGCTATACTGTTGTCACTGATCTATGGAGACTGCAAGTAATTTCATTGTACTTCACACCGAAAACAGTAAATGTTGGAAGAAACTAATAATGCCTGCTTTACTTTTGTAAATTTCTTTCACAGAATACAGTCAACAGTTTTTATACATTAGCAAAGCCTATAAGTACATTTGAAGGCCTGATTAAATGTGTTTTGTGTGCAGGGTGTGCGTGATCTATTAAAAGCATTGCTGGAGAAGATACAGTCTATTCCAAACACTGTGAGTTCTGCTGTGGTACAACAGCTTTTAGCAGTTCGTGAGGTAAATTTTGATTTTGCTTATTTTTAATAATATATTTTCCTTTCGTACTTTTAATGTAAAATAATTTTGTGTCCTCATCTGTATTTAATTCTGCAGTATAGTACAGTGACTAATGTGGTTGTATGTAAATCATATGACTGCAAGTTCAGTTTTTTCTTGCTACAATTCTTTTTTGAAGAACTATTAACCTGGCTGGATCAAGTTACAGAAATATCTAATTAACTGTTTTATCTATGTCAATAGCTTTAGCATTATCTTCTTTTTTAAAGTTGTGTACAATGTAACACTTGGAAGCATAGTCCTTCAAAAAACAGGAAATCTCTGTGAACACAATGTGTCTTAATTAAACAGATAGTATTGTAACATTTTATCCTACAAGCAGCAGCTGTTAGATTTACCCTGATAAATTTTTTTTTTCATTGTGCAGAAATAATTATGCATACATAGGTAGAGCTGTACATCCACTGACACTGAGAGCAGATTACATCACAGTATATGAATTGATACACCCAGAGTCTTTACTTGTTTTATATATGAAATAACTTTAGTACATTAAAGGTTGCACTATGGTGATCTTTAAGTATTTTCTCAACATTATTTGTTACTAATGCCAATACAAGTTATCATTTCAAAGATACAAATAGAATTAATGTAGAAGTGATAAGTTTTCTGATTTTTTTAAATGCTAGTGTAAACATTTATAGAACTGGCTCCTCCCCTTGACATTTCTTTAACACACAAACTGCGATGTTAATTCTGTTGTTTTTATATGACAAAATTAAATCACTTACTTGCTCTTCAACAAAAACACTATTTCCCATGTAGTTAAAAAGCTGAAATTTGGCAGGACGGTACATGTAAGTTAGTAGGAATCTGCTAAGAAAGGATTTTATCAATATTTAGGATCCCCAATGGATTTTATTGAAATTTGATAATGTTATAGAAAAAAGAAAGTTAGCCAACACTCTCTTTTTGGCTTCACGATAACATTTTTTAGTTGTTGATATTAATTAATAATTATACTCTGTGCTATATTAAGAACATGCTTTGTACGAATTATGCAAATGTTAAACACAGCAGACGTGATTGACAGGCCACGTGAATAGCACCAGTAACCAATAAGTTGGACAAATGATTGATGATAGGGCAGAATCCTGGTCAGGGCAAATGAGACATGATCACTAACCGAATGGAAAAAGAAAGCTTGGCAAAGCTTAAGGAAGATGCAAGGCTCAGTGGTTAACAAACTCTGTTGCTTGCTGATGGCACTTGTTTATCTGTTCCACTCTGTCAGCCTCTAGCTCCCAGTTGAAAACCGATATTCCACCCACCCTGAGTCTTCTGTCGTTGTGCTTAAAGCATTAAGTTAGATTTATATAATTGTTAATTTATTTACAGCTAAAGGAATCACCATTTTAGTTTCTGGAAAATCTATGAACTGTGTTTGCCTTTTACACAGAGAAGACAAGTTAAGTAGGTGAAGAGAATGCCAGCTGAGCAGGGAGATCTATGTAGTGGAGTGGATAAAAGAAAGCATATAGTGTTTCAGTAGTGTCCCCACTTGTTAGAATAAACAACCTGGCAGCTCTGAATAGTACAGTAAATGTGGTGTCTTTCCTTATTTTGCAGGTAAATGTATTCCTCTTTGTTACACACTGTAAAAGTGCTGACAGAAAATGCTAGTAGAACGTAAAGTAGGAAAAGCAGTAGAGGAAGAATGGTGCACTGATTTTGGAGAAATATAAATGGGAAAAGCGACAGTGTATACAGTAAAGTTTAATTCATGAAACATGTAATAGTGAAGGTTTATTTTATTTAAAATCATAAGTTGCAGCAGTTTGTGATGTTGGTGTTTATCAAAAGAATGGAAAGATACTGGCACACTTGCCTTCATTGATGAATAAACTGCTGATAGCAGTTGCACATTGAATTCTGTGGCATATAGAAACATCTTTGGACAGTGCTTCATCATACAACAAGATAATCCCAAACATATTTCTGATGTGACACAGGAGGTTTTCAAAGTTTAAAAAATGGAAAATTCTTAAATGGCCAAGCCAACCTCCTGAATTAAATCTAAGCCTAGTGCTGAGCGGTATGACCAAAATTCTATATCATGGTATTTTTCAAAATTATACCAGTTTCACGGTATTGGACAGTATTTTCCCCATGCATGAGTGGATGTTAACCACATTTCCACTGCAATTACTGGCTAAGAATAACCTATTCCACAGTCATGAGAATTGTACATTGTACAAAAAAGATTTGAATGTACACACAAGTATTAATACAGGTTTGCTTGGCCCCATGAAGTGATAGTTTTCAAGGGGGTAGCACTAATGAAGAGAAGGAATCACATTGCGTGATAGTTGCAGTCAAAATATAGAGCCTTTTTATTGAACAATATTTGCAAACAACTTAAACATATTTTCAAACATCCAAAGAGGCATTTAGACTTAGTAAAATATCCAGAGGTGTTTTTCAAAAGTTGTATTGCACTGAAAAATGTCTTTTAAAAGGAATAAATAGTAAATATTTTTTGTAAACCAACTACACTTTGTTAATGTTAGCATCTCTGTCCACTGACATGTTAAAGTGACATTTTAAACAACTTTATCATCATTAAACTGCATAATATTTAAACTAATAAATAATAGTGCAACTTCCAGTAATAATACTATTACTTCCAAGAGTTCAAGCCCAGGCACATTACACAGTATTCACCAAATAAAAATAAAATAAAATAAAACAAGTGCAACTTGATGATGACGACATCTTTACCAACTGAACCATCATTAAGGCAAACTGCATTAATATAGACCTTGCTTCAAGCTAAGCTATATACATAAATAATAAAACTGCAACTTGCATTTATAATGTTATTTGTGGTATAGCCCTACGGAATCGTATTAGGGCCACAGTGAAAAAAAAAAATATGAACATTGAAGAAAAAAAAACTGTCGAGATTAAAGTTGACATTTCCACTTATTCTCTTTATTTTGTCATTAAAGTAGAATCTCGTAAACTAAACTTCATCCTAAAATCAATGTTTAATTCACTAGATTTTCTCAAACCCCGTTATAAGTTATGTAGCACATTAAATGCTTTGTTAAGTGTTCCCCGACCCAGTTGTTAATCGCTATGCTCTTCTTAAACTGACTTCCTCTTGCACTAAGAGGCAGCGATCACCTCACAGAATACATTCACTTCATGATATTCCTGCTCTATGAAAATGTAGAATGTCAAGATAATTTTTCATGATGAAATGCATTAAAACAGGTATTAAACATGCATGGTAGTGTGGCGGTAGTGCTGCTCCCTCGGAGTAAGGGGTCCCCAGGTGTACATTCAGTTTAGAGAACTTTATGGCAGATGTGACGAGGCTCCAAAAAACTGGATGTATGAATGCACAGGTTTAACTTAAATATTGTGTAAATTTTGGGTTCGTGAACTGGTGGTCGAAAACATGAACACAGAATTCAATGGATGTTCTTCTGAGCGGGCTTTCCTTATTGCATGCATGCTGTCTCTTTCTGACGTATTAAACACCCAGTTCCTATCCTTCCTTTTTCTTTCTCCACATAACCAATCGCCACATGATAAGCATCCTTGTGAAATTAAAACGTTATAAACTTAGACCACGGAGTGTTCAGAACTTTAAAAAAAAATCTTTGTTATACATGTTTAATTTTGCCGTCCATTCAGGGTTGCTCCCATCCCAGTAAGCATTGTGTGCAAGGCAGGAAGAAATCCTGAATGTGGTGCCAGCACATCGCAGGGTGAATATGAGCAATACATACACTAGCAGGATTAATATAACATAACAAAACCCGCCATCTTACATGACTGTGAAAGGAAAATGAAGCATGCCGAGTAAACCCACCAGAGAAGCATGCATATTCAAAGCTGGGAACACCCGGGACCCCATTGCTGCGAGGCAGCAGTGCAACCTCCACGCCACCCTGCCCCCAACATGATTAATACATGCTTTAATGCATTTCATCATGAAAATTATATCAAGTATTTATCTTAGCATTCTAAATGTTCATGGAGCAGGAATATCATGAAATTAATGTATTTCGTGTGCTGTCTGTGCCTCCTCTTAGTGCAAGAGAAAGTCAGTTTAAGAAGCACATAGTGATTAACATGGCTCTGGGAATGCAACACAAAGTGTTTAATGTGCTACATAACCTATGACGGGGTTTGAGAAAATCTAGTAAATGAAATATTCATTTTAAGATGAAGTTTAGTTTACGATGTTCTACTTTAATAACAAATTACGAGAATAAAGTCAGCATGTCGACTTTAATCTCAACAAACGGTGAGAATAAAGTAGAAATGTCGCCTTTATTCTCATCATAAACGTCAAGATTAAAGTCAACATGTCGTCACACTCTTACACAGTACCCAGGTACATTACACAGCATTGAAAAAAATACAACTTGGCTTGCAGTATTATCCAGTAGTATAGAAACAGTATTCACACTTTTGAACTTAATGGTCCACATCCGACCTTTTAAATCCAATGTATCTCCAGACAACAGACGTGACTCCTTTTTTCATCAAAAGTTCTTCTGTGTCATCATGTTCAACTTTATCGTCTGCTACAGCTTCAGTTTCGGAATGTTCTCTGTCCATTTTCACCGCGAAATATCTCTACTAACTCATGTACTGTACTCCAATGTATGCTTGTTTAGTGGTGTAGCAAAGAAAAAGAGCCCCTGCGCAACACCTCTGTGGCATGTGTTTAGCGGTGTAGCAGTGAAAAAGGTCTCCCTTAAGCAATTTCCTGCTGCGCCGAGTTCCGAACGGTGTTTAGGCAATTTAAACTGGTGTTGCGATATAAGAAAAATCCATATCATAACAAAAATAAAAAAAAAATAAAAAGTTTTTCGGTATGAACCAGTATACCGCCCAGCACTAGTTAAGCAACCCATCCACCCCCACCCCCAAAACAAGCAGAAGTTGAAAAGATACTTTATATATGGTAATGTCTTTGAATCTCAGATTTCAATCAAACATTGTATGCAAGAAATATACAACAATGTACTAAATGTGACTGCTTAAATACACCTACCGTTGCTATGTCCCAAACATTGTAGTGCTCTGAAATGGGAGCACCATGTAGAAAAGGTGTTGTAATTTTTACATGGTGTGACTGAAAAGTATGCAAATACTCTGATTAAATTATGCAATGCACACATTAATCATGTCTGAATTGTTTGATTTGTAATTTTAAACTGGGAAGTAAATCAAATAAAAGATGTGCCTTTGTCCCGAACATTACGAAGTGCACTATATGTATTTCAACACTGATTTGCATATTCATACACATCTGCAGACTTCAAACTGGAACCACATTCAAATGACAAAAGCACGAAAAGGAATGCTGTACTTGAGTGAACAGTGTAAACAAATGAAAAATTGTAAAAAATTTAATAATGATAGTAATATTTACTCAAATTTCATATTAGTTCTACTGATTATCCATTTCCATTCAAAAGAATACTTTCCAGTAAGATTGTGTATTTCAGTGACCATTAACAAAAGCCAAGTCACAAAGGAAAGGAAAAATTGATCCAGTGCAATAATGTTTTACTTGTATATAGCATGTTCAAGAATAAGCAACTACATAGACCAAATAATATTATTATTACTTATCATTTGCCTAATTCCCTTTTCAGTGTAGCTTACAGTATTTGAGATACAATTGGTTATGTTTCTTTTGTTCAATCTAGTGATCATGATAATAGAATTTTAATTGTTTACTGCATTATTTGTACAAATTTGAAGCATACAGTCGTCTTTGCTTCTGACCCTTTTAGGTTTTAATGATTGGCAGCTCAATTATCAGTAATTTAACTGTTAAATTATTTACATTTTTGGTAAAAGAAATGACTCTATGAAGGTCTTCTACATGACCTGTAAATCCGCCACTGTACTCAAGTATTGTTAAGATTGAATTAGTGTCCAGTTGTCTGAAAGCATAAGCTACAATAATAGGCAGCACCTTTTAAAAAAATATTAAGTGCATAATAAATAAGTGAGGTACACTTATCAAATACTACTTTATTGTCTTAAAAGCACCTTTCTTTAGACACCACACATAATCAGAAGCCAACACACAGCATTGTATTTTTCTAAGCACATAATTCAAGTAATAAGTGACAATATATATAGGACCAGTAGACATGTACTTTAGATTAGAAATAGTCAATGACCCTTTTTGTTAGAGATCTGTTACTGTGAATAGTTAATTGAGCAGAAGATCAACTGATCAACAAAAGGGATAAGTTAAACATGACACATTTTAGCATTGTATGCAAGATTAGTGTATTGTTTTTGTTTTGTACAATTGTATAGTGAAAAAAGGAAAGGAGCACCTTGCAAATGTTTGGGCACCCAGAGATATTTGATGTCTCAGATAACGTTTACATAGGTCTTAGAGCTTAATTAGCTTATCAAGGCTACAGCTTGTTCACAGTCATAGTTCGGAAACCCCCAGGTGATGCAAATTGCAAAGCTGCATAAATTCTGTTACTCCTCAAATATTGTCCCAACAATCAGCAAACATGTGCTCCTCTAAGCAGCTGACTAGGACTCACAAAGCAGAAGAAGGCTACAAGAAGATATTAAAGCATTTTCAGGCAGCGGTTTCCTCAGTTCGTAATATTAAGAAACGGCAGTTAACAGGATCAGTGGAGGTCAAGTTAAAGTTTGGAAGACCAAGAAAACTTTCTGGGAGTACTGAGAAAGGCAAATAAAAACCACTGTTTGACTGCAAAAGACCATCAGGAAGATTTAACAGACTCTGGTGTGGTGGTGCACTGTTGTACTGTGCAACAACACCTGAACAAACATGACCTTCATGGTAGAGGCGGCAGAAGAGAACCTTTCCTGTGTCTTATCCTCGAAACTGAAAGTTTACAAATTAACGTCTAAATAAGCTTGATACATTTTGGATACAAGTCCTGTGGACTGATGAAGACAAAATTGAACTTTTTGGTCACAATTTGCAAAGGTATGTTTGGAGACAAAAGAGTTCTTTCCAACTATTAAGCTTAGGGGTGGTTCAATCAGGCTTTGGGCTTGTGTTGCAACCCATGGCACAGGGAACATGTCATTGGAAGAGGAAAGAATTGATTCAAATAAATACCAGCATATTCTGGAAGCAGACCTTAGACCACCTGTAAAAAAGTCTACAATGGAATCCCTCAAGAGGAGAAAGCTGGCTGTTTTGCTAGGGCTTTCACATCCCCTGACCTAAACATCCTTGAAAAATCTCTGGATATGTAGATTTCAAAAGAACAGTGCATGCAAGATGGCCTAAAAAGCTTTCAGAATTTGAAGCCTTTTACAAGGATGCATGGATGGAAATTTTGAAAGTCTCTTAGCTGGCTACAAAAAGCATTTACAATCTGTCATACTTGGGGTTTGTTACTAAGTACTGACCTTGTTGGGTGCCCAAACTTTTGCTTCAGGCCGTTTTTTATTTTTTTGCTACTTTGTACCTGTGAGTGATGGGAATAAAAATGTAATCTTGCTTAAAATATCTTAAGAAATATGTCATCATTAACTTTAGGCCTTTTGTCGATCTGCTCAATTATTTATTTACAGTAACAGACATTTTAAGCAAGGGTGACCAAACTTTTGCATGCCACTGTATATTTGATTTTCTTTTTCAGTACTTTCATGTTTTTGAGGGAGTGTGTCACAAGTACATTGTGATAAACCCAGGGCATCATTGAGCCCCAAACCCCAACACGATCACAAAAACACAGTCCTTTATCAAAAATAAACAAAGATTTTATTTAAATACCTCCAAAAGTATTACCAATACGCACAAAACACTGGTCTTTTTCTCTCCACAATATGTTCTCTCACCACCGCACTGCCCTCCTCCAGTCAAGTGTTGCCTCTCTACCACCCAGCTCCAACTCGCCTGAATAAGGGAGTGCGGTCCCTTTTATTACAGACCCGGGAGTACTTCCGGTGCCAAGGCGATTGCCCAATGGAAGTACTTTTGGGTCACATGGAAGTCCATTATTTGAGTAGGAAGCTTGTTTCCCTGGAACACCCTCTTGCGGCACCCCATGACTCCAGCAGGGCTGCCCTGCCAGACTACATTTCTCGGCATGCCCTGCTGGCTTCCCACTGGGTGGGGATATCCGGGCCTGCTGCCATCTAGCGTGCTGGGAATAACAGTTCCCTAGTGATCTCTCTGCTTCTACAGCAGCTGTCTGTCCATATCTTCCTTCCGGGTCTGCTTCCTTTCCTGGCCTTGATGTCCATCTAGCCCATCTGTGTGCTTGTGCTCTGTGGAATCAGCTTGCCTAATATCAACATGATTAAAAACCCTTTTGCTGTCCAGATGTACAGTAAATTCCTTTTTAATGTGTTTTGTCTATTACTGCAGTTTTTGTTTACTCCCCCACTGAAGTCTGTGCTGTCTCAGATTATGGTTTGTAATTTACGACTATGGACTGCATTGTTAAATAACTGTATATTAAGTATAATTCTGATTAGTTGCTTACTATACCTTGCCTAGGAATGTACTGTACACAGTATTTGGAGTTTTGAAATGTAATTGCTAGGTATATACACAACATTGTTTCTAGTTGTTTCTGTATGCATTTCATGAATATTGCTGTTAATAAATAAAATCTGTTGTATATTCTGCTGATATTTACCAAAATATACTATATTATGTAGTAAATAACTACATAAACTGTAACATAGATATTTACTAATTTAGGTTCATTTTTTCATAACAAGACTAAGTTGTACTTTTAATTGGGTAACTTTTTTACCCGAGTAGTTTCCATGTAAGTTGCTTTTTCTTACCGTATATACTCGCAGATAAGCTCACCCATGGATAATTTGGAACTTGATTTTACTGTATAATTTCTGGTATTTTATAATGTCGGTCATATATGTCAAATGTGGAAAACTCATGCTATTGGTACAAGGGATTATGATGCGCTAACATCCATCTGAGAGAATAACCACAGAGCACACTGCCTTTTTTTTTCTATGTGGGTGCGGCAATGGACTGTATCATTGCGTGCTCTTAACCTCTTTCTTTCTCTCTCTCTCTCTCTCTATTGCGCCTGAATACCCAAACTATTCCAAAGCAACGTTAGCACTGATTTGTGTTTTTTGTATCTCACACCCTCATACACCTTTATCGTAAGAGCATTCCTTATCTACGATGGAGCGTTCAATCAGAAGAAAATTTGAAGCTAGTTTTAAATTAAATGTCGTTGAAGGAGAGAAAGAAATTGGTAACTGCGCTGCTGCAACAAAATTCGATGTGTCTGAGAAACTGATGCAAGATTAGAGGAGGCAAGAAGATGAAAAAAAAAAAATTTTATGTCGCATTTTTGAACGGGCATATAAGTTGGGGTCTGATTTTATGATAGATTTTTTAGGTTTCAAGACCCGACTTATAAAGTAGCATATATGGTAAGTGCATTTTTGTTGAAGGAACAATACTTTACTTGAGTAGAGTTTTTTTAGTACTCTTTCCACCACTGCTTCTGATGCATCTGATTTAACCGACAGCACTATAGCTGATGCCCATTGTTTTATGAAATTTTCTGGGCAAAGCCAGGAAACCTAACTAGAAGTGCATATATTTATTATTTGCAAAATGAAAGAACTCTCATACATTGAATCAACAATCGTTTCACAATGGGAATTGGCACAGTGGCATTTTGTATTAAGAAAATTGAATGTGTTTATTTTTATATAAAAATTTCTTTCAATTATATTGTTATTCGCATAAGTACATAATGGTTGCTTCTGGATTATTACTGTCTCTGTGTGAAGTCTGGCTGCAGCCCAAACCTGACTACATATCTCGCTGCACAAGTTGGTGTTCCAGCCACAAATTGTCAACTGCAATAACATAAAACAGAGGAGAGAGATTTAAACTTTTAACCTTCTCTCCCAACAACTCTAAAAGTGATGTTCCATCAAACTTACCATATGTCCTTTAAAAAGGAAACTGATTTCATTTGTTTCTTTTAGTTCATCTAAGTACTTTTAACTTTATTTTAGGTCGTGGAATATATTTTGGATAGAAATGCCTGTCTTTTGCCTGCTTATTTTGCCATTACGGAAATCAGAAAACTATATCCCGAAGGAAAACTATCACACTGGGTAAGTTATTTTCATTTGTTCAAGATGTTTTATGTAGATATATAGAACATTAGAACATCTAGACGAGAACAGGCCATTCAGCCCAACAAAGCTCGCTAGTCCTATCCACTTATTTCTTCCAAAAAAAACATTGTCGGGTTTGAAAGTCCCTGACATCTACTGTCTACCACATTACTTGGTAGCTTATTCCAAGTGTCTGTCGTTCTTTGTGTAAAGAAAAACTTCCTAATGTTTGTGCGAAATTTACCTTTAACAAGTTTCCAACTGTGTCCCTGTGTTCTTGATGAACTCATTGAACTCATTTTAAAATAATAGTCTCGATCCACTGTACTAATTCCCTTCATAATTTTAAACACTTCAATCATGTCACCTCTTAATCTTCTTTTGCTTATTAAACTGTATAGGCTCAGCTCTTTTAATTTTTCCTCACAATTCAACCCCCGTAGCCCTGGAATCGGCCTAGTCGCTCTTCTCTGGACCTTTTCTAGCATTCTAGAACCAATAGACTGTTGGTTTATACCAGGGTTCTTCAACTATTTCCTCTGGCAGGCCAGATTACTAAATTTTAAATGTTGGGAGGGCCAAGCATAATTCATGTGAACGAGAAGAACAACATTAAATGTAATGTGTATCACAGAGTATTTATTGACATTAATATTGAATATTTAATTGTTGATATTATTATTAGTTATTTAAATCAATATGAATTAGGGACAAAAAAAAATTCTTACAGGTTTATCTTGGAATGCCATTTAACTGAATAACAATGGTCTGGATAATTAGTCCCTTGACACTGTATTACTTTTTCTTATATTTGTTATAATTACATTTTATACATTTGTTACAATCACTTTTAATTTTAGGAAAACAATACATCCACGGGACCACATGTTAAATTACATGTTCCCAATATCAGTTAACGCTCGTTCTTTTTTCTTTACTTCTCTTTTACGTTTGTTTATATATGGTACACATTTAACAACCAGTACTATATTTGTTTTCTAGTGACTAAAATTGCGCTTACTTGACTTTGCAAGAGCATTAAAGTTAGCTTCATATGAAGTGAGAGCAGTTGATGGATGTGGGTGCTTGTAAGGTGGGAACAAGTGTTTGTTTTTATTGCATTAATATGCAAAAAGCTTGACTCACTTGTATGTCATAGTAAACATTGTTAGAAGAAAAATAGCCAACCTTTTAGCGTTTGGGAACTGGACCTGACTCAGTTCTGTCCAAAATTGTACATATCCCACAGATCAAAACTTCTGTTTTACTTAATATGATTCTTGCAGTTCTGTCAGTTCTAATTGCAAGGTACCTAAATCAAGTGACGCAAGTTTTTGATGCAAACTCTCATCCCACATCAATTGTAAATGGATTCTTCGAAAATTACATCACTGCAGTGGCAATGTCAAAAATGTCAAACCTTGTAGAAATGTTTGCACTTAACTTGTCTTTACTTTAAGTTTGCCTTAACTTGCTGCCCTTAACTTAAAAATTATATATTCTATATATATTAGTTATAGTAATTTCTGCAGTTGCGGAGTTATTTATTAAATCAGGCAGTCTCTGGAAATGAAACATTTCCTCTGCAGTTAAATCATTTGAATATAAGTCAAGTATCTTTTTAAATCTGTTTTTCCACAAAATCACTGTTCTTGCCTTGCAGACCAATATTAAGTCCATTTAAATGTTGGAAGATGTCAGATAAATGTCTTGTCTAGCATTATGGATATAAATTTATCTGCTTTTTTAGGGCAACAGCTGCGGAGAAAAGCAGCGATCTCTTGCAACACAAACGCTAGTGAATCTGCCTTATTGGTATCTCATTGTCACTTGAATTTTTTTTTTATTTAGTTTTATTGAGTGTTCCTGCTCATGTTGAATTAGTATGCACCTTATGGTCCATGATGTCAAAGCTGCACTTGCAAAAAACAGAGGCATAGGTATAGAGAGAGTTGAGAGATATAGCAGAGTTGAACTCGGGTGATGATGAGGGTTCTACATCGGAGAAAGAATGCACGTCACACTTTTGACATACTTTGTATATAAAAGCCAGATCGAATGTTATTTACGTATTTACTCTGATTTATTTACTTCCTACAGCGTAAAATCACAAGTAGACCGAAGTGTCTTCTATGTTTGATCGACACGGGCATGCTCAAAAAATACATGTGTAATGCCACGAAAGTGCATGCTGACACTTCAGTGGCAAGCAATTGTACGAGAATGCATTCAGACTTTTTTTTATGGGCACATACACCATCCAGATCTAAACACTAGCGTGGAGAGTCTCTCGCATACTGAAGAGTCTATAGCTGCTGGTGGAAGCTTCCGTTGCTGTACTTTGTATATAAAAGTCAGATCGAATGTTATTTACCTTGATTTATTTACTTGTTTCCTACAACATAAAGTCACAAGTCGACTGCAGAGCTTGCCGTGTACATATACAAAGTACAGTGATGGCAAAAGTGCGACGTGCATTCTTTCTCTGATGTAGAACCCTCATCATCATCTGAGTTCACCACTGTTATAACGTGTCTTTATGTGAAAACAGCAGTGTCAGATCAGGGGGAGCATGAACATGAATGGGAGAATAAAACTGAATAAAAAAACAAAACAAAGCTAACCTTTACAAGTACCGTAAATTTACACTGGCTGTTACAGACTCAAATCAAATTTATGTTACTATTCTAAAATAGTAAGAATAAGAGCAGCTCACTTCTCAAAACTGAGTCATCCGGAGTCGAACTTGTGACCTTTCGATTACCAGTCAGCAGTTCTTACCGCTGTGCGACCAAAGCGGTCATTTTAAAGCTGTGTCAATGTCGCACCCTATCGCGGGTTCTTTTTCTGCAGTTATATTCTTGAGTAAAAGTGTACTTGTTTTGTTATACTTGTACCTTTTGTGAAAGTGATTGATATTTGGACTTTAGGCTTCACACATTATATGCTTCATGTCTACATTTTGTCAATTATTACTAAAACATGAAAAATGTTTCTGTTTTAACAATGTGTTTACATAGATTGTTATAGACACGGAACACACATGAAATGCATGTGTTCCAAATAACGATATAGTATTTACTCTTTACAACTCTAAGCAACTGGCATGCAGGCAAACAGACTTGAGCTGTGAAAACTGCAGCGGTGGGGGAATGTGATAGCAGGCTGCTTGCTGCTTATCGAGACGTTTACAAGACAAAAGATGCTGATGGAGAGGTGCAAAGGGATTTAAGGTGGGACGGATTTACAAGTTTTTTCGTAGGCTTTGGTAATTCTAGTGTTAAGCCAGGTGGTGTATCAGACCCTGCACCCTTTCTGCCATGGAAGGGGAGCCATCTATTACTAGCAGATTTACTCATTGCAAATCTAGCCTGTTTTCATTAAAAAATAAAGTCAATTTTCTAAAATGTTATTTCCCCTGTTGTGCTTACCTTTAGTGAAATTAGAGTGAGCAAGTCCTCGCGAAAACACTTCTTGTTGAAAACTCTCAATGTACACACATAGTTGTGTGATGTCACCACCATTGGTGGATTCATCAACAGCAAACAACATTGCATCAGCCTTATTCAATCTCTCTAAAAGGGTTTTGAAAACATCACTTCCATTTGAAGAACCCTAGTTTTATACTTTTCTCTTTAACAGAGGATTTTTTCTAATTGTCTACTGTTTAAAAAAACCTTTAATATTTGATTATCAATTTAATACTATACTTTAGTAATAATAAAATTCGAGCCATTCGGCTTTATACATTCAGACTGTTAAATTCTAATTTTCCTTTGTCTCCTACATTTATTAACGTATGGATATGCATGAAGGAGTTCTCTAACATAGTGTTTATTTATTTGTATTAGCCGAAGCCCACCGTAGCATACGGCGGTGTAAGAATAGGAATGGAAAATGGTGAGAAAGGAATTCAGTATAACAAAGGCTTAGGAAACCACCGTCGCAATATAACGAAAATAGCAAGGAGCAAAACCAATGCCAATGGTCGAGAGAGTATCTTCCTGTAGCAGTCTACGGAAAACATAGACATATATAGATAGATGCTGCACTCACTGTGTTGCCCAGTCGACACGATAAGTCAGTGCATCCGCCCTATTGCGAGTGGTAAAAGTGCCATTTAAACTAATACAGGTAGACGTGGAAACCGGGTTTTCTGATGGGAAAAAAAACAATAACGTTTTAAACAGTATCATTTACATACAGCAGATTTTGGCAAATTGTTTACATGCAATTATTTATATCCATTTATACACTAATAATGGTACAGTAATCCCTCGCTATATCGCGCTTCGACTTTCGCGGCTTCACTCTAGCGCGGATTTTATATGTAAGCATAACTAAATATATAATGCGGATTTATCGCTGCTTCGCGGGTTCTGCGGACAATGGGTCTTTTTACTTCCTGTACATGCTTACTTAGTTGGTTTGCCCAGTTGATTTCATACAAGGGACGGTATTGGCGGATGACTGAGAAGCTAACCAATCATAGCACGCAGTTAAGTTCTCCTGACTGTGAAGCTAACCAATCAGAGCACGCAGTTAAGTTCCTGTGTGCTGAATGCAGTGTTAACCAGGAAGTCTCGTCTCGCTCATTCAGCGTCAACGTGTTTCGCTGTGTAAAGAGTTAACTTTTGTGCATAGTCAAGCCCTTCATTATGGCTTCAAAACGATCTGCTCCTGCTAATACTTCAATGAGGCTATGATTCTTTTTGTTTAAAAAGTAGGAAAGAAATATAAGATCTACGGCCGCAGTGTCCTTTTAACCAGGGTGCAAAATGAGTTGTAAGTGGATGTAATAAGAAAGTAGTCTGGATGGAATCTGCTTTAGGGATATGGATTGAAGTCTGCAGGAAGAACAACAACAGCGGTGATATACAGTTGCCTGAAGAGGCTCCTTTAGAAGAGCTGTAACGCTCTCCTTTGTTGTGCTGTAAAACTAAACTCATCGTTATTGGACAAGTCGTCGTGTCATTGTTGGTGAGTAACAGTGTGTTTACATACGTAATTTCTTTTTTTTTTTTTATTAATTTTATTACAATCCATACAAAACAATCAAGTTTTTACAAAAAGAAGAATTGAGTTAAGAACAGATCGTTCCCCACCCCGAGAGAGAGAGCAAGCCAAGCGTGTAAAATTTAAGGCTTGTAAACATACCTAAATTAATAAATTCTCTGTGCTTTATAAACTTATTTTAAAATATTACTGATTAGATCCTGCCATGTTTTGAAAAAAGTCTGTACGGATCCTCTAACTGAGTATTTGATTTTTCCAATTTCAAATAATATAACACATCGGTTTCCCACTGACTTAAAGAGGAGAGTTTGGGTTCTTCCAGTTTATCAGAATAAGTCTGCGTGCCAACAGTGTAGTGAATGCAATCACAGTTTGTTTGTCCTTCTCCACTTTAAGCCCTCTGGAAGAACCCCAAACACAGCTGTTAATGGGTTAGGAGGGATTGTGAGTCCAGGGCTGTCTGAAAGGTAATTAAAATTTTTTGTCCAGAATAATGTTAATTTGGTGCAGGCCCAGAACATGTGACCCAGTGAGGCTGGGGCTTGGCTGCAACGTTCGCAGGTTGGATCATGCCCTGGAAACATTTTGGAGTTTTAGTCGAGACAGATGTGCTCGATATATAATTTTGAGTTGTATAATTGTATGCTTTGCATATGGAGCTTGAGTGAATTCTCTGCATTGCTACTTTCCACTCCTTTTCTGATATATTAATTGAGAGATCTTTTCCCAGTGTCCTCTTGGATCTTTGAAAGGAAGGGATTGTAAAATGATTTTATATATTGTAGAGATGGAGTCTAATCCTTGATTGAGCAATATTTTTCCAGCGTGGATGAGGGTGCAAGATGAGGAAAATCTGGAAGGTTCTGTTTAACAAAGTTCCTGATTTGAAGATAGTGAAAGAAATGTGTAGCTGGAATGTTAAATTTGGAATGTAATTGTTCATAGGATGCAAAGGCGTTGTCTATATAAAGATCTCTAAGCAAGTTAATTCCACATTTTTTCCAGATATTAAAAACTGCATATGTTTGTGAAGGTTGAAAGAGGTGGTTCTCTTGCAGGGTGCCACAGATAGAAGCTTCTCCGTCTTAAAATGCTTTCTACATTGGTTCCAGATTCTAAGTGAGTGGAGCACAATTGGGTTATTAGTGTATTGCCGATAGCGTGTGTTTATTGGAGCACAGAGCAAGGAATACAAAGAAGTACTGCAGGATTTTACTTCTATTGCGGTCCAAGCCTGTGTATGTTCTTCTATTTGTGTCCAGGTTCTTATCGCCTGTATATTTGCTGCCCAGTAATAAAACTGGAAGTTAGGTAGAGCCATGCCGCCTTCTGCCTTTTGTCTTTGTAGGGTCGCTCTTTTGATGCGTGGATGTTTTGAATTCCAAATAAATGAGGTTATTGTTGAATCTAATTGCTTAAAGAATGATTTATTAATGTATATTGGGATGTTTTGAAATAAAAAGGAGCTTAGGAAGAATATTCATCTTAACAGTGTTAATTCTTCCAGCTAGTGTGAGATGAAGGGTTGACCATCTATGCAAGTCTTGTTTAATTTTTTCCATGCAGGCGTGAAATTTTGTTGATAAAGAGCTTTATGTTTACTTGTGATGTTTACCCAGGTATTTAAACTGTTCTGCAATGATAAAAGGTAGGGTGTCTAATCTAATATTATATGCTTGAGAATTCACTGGAAAGAGTACACTTTTATTCAGATTAATTCTGAGACCAGAGATCTTTTGAAATTCTGTGAGTGCTGCTAAGACTGCAGGCACAGAATTTTCTGGGTCCGATATATACAGTACCATGTCATCTGCATATAATGAGATTTTCTGTTCCAGTCCTTCTCTGCTAATCCCCTTTATCTGATCAGTATTTCGACAATGTATTGCCAGTGGTTCAATGGCAATGCAAACAGCAGCGGTGACAAGGGCATCCTTGTCTAGTGCCACGTTCTAGTTTAAAGTAGTCTGAGCAAATGTTATTGATGCAAACTGAAGCTTCTGGGTTAGTATACAGTAATTTAATCCATGCACAAATGTTGGGCCAAACCCAAACTTCTCCAATATAGTAAAAGGTATTTCCATTCAATCATGTCGAATGCTTTTCTGCATCCAATGATAATAATATTTCTGGGGTGTTTGATTTAGTTGGTGAGTATATTACATTAAACAGGCGTCGAAGATTTGAAGATAAGTGTGGCCCCTAATAAATCCAGTTTGGTCTTGTGATATTACGAGGGAGCACTTTCTCCATCCTTCTAGCTATGATTTTAGAGAGTATTTTAACGTCGTTATTCAGAAGTGAAATTGGTCTGTATGATGCACATTGTAATAAGTCCTGATTTTGTTTTGGAAAGACAGTGATTAGTGCTTGGCGAAGGTTTGTGGAAGAAATTGGTTATCTCTGGCTTCTGTAAATGTTGCTAATAGGAGGGAGCTAGCTGAGCGGAGAATTTCTTGTAAAACTCTGCAGGGTAGCCATCAGGGCCTGCTGCTTTTCCACCTTGGGTGACTTTATAGCATCTAGTAATTCTGATAATGCAGAGGTTTATCAAGTTCCTCCACACTAAAAGCGTCTATTTGTGGTATTTGTAATATATCCAGAAATGCATTAGATTGTATATTGTCTTCTTTAAACTCAGTAGTATATAGGGATTTATAGTAGTCTCTGAAAGTGTGCATTATATTTTTGTGTTCGATGATTTTATCTCCGTTAGTGTTAGTGATTACGAGATTGCGTTGCATTCTTGCTTGTGAATTTGTTCAGCTTAAAGCTTATTAGCTTTCTCTCCATGTTCATAATAATGATGTCTGGATTTGTAAATTAGTTGTTCAGTTTCTTTAGTTGTCAAGATGTTTAATTCTGAATGTAGAGCCTGCCTCCTCTATGTAGAGTCTCGCTTGGTAGTCTGGCATGTTCTTCATCTATTTTAGTAATTTGCTTTTTATCTCTGCTACTTTCTTGGATTTATTTCTGTGGGAAAGATATGAGATAATCTGTCCTCTTAAGAAGGCCTTAAGAGTTTCCCAGAGTATTCCTGCAGAGATCTCGGGGGGATGTATTTGTCTCTAGAAAGAATTTGATTTGTTTGGATATAAATTCAGTACAATTCTCGTCAGCTAATAGAAGCGGGTTGAGGCGCCATCTGCGGGGTGAGTGTATGGGGCTTAGTAAGTACATAATTTCAATGAATCTTACCTAATATCTAAGAGAATACAAAGGGTTTATGCTGTATAACTGTGCAGGAAATATTTATAAACAGTGTGGGAGAGTTTATAAGGGCTTAAAATATATAAAACTAACCATACAAACATATGGTTTCTACTTTCCGGATTTTCACCTATTGGTGGGGGGGTTTTGGGGGACTCTGGAACGCAACCCCCGCGATCAAGGAGGGATTAGTGTAATTATTAAATAATAATAATATATTATTATTGTTATTATTAAATAATTCCTCCCTTATAAGTAACGTTTCTAGACTTCGTCCTGTTCTTACGCTACACAGTACTAAAGTATTGGTTAATGCCTGCGTCACTTCACGTATAGATTACTGTAATGGTATTCTATCAAAATAACTAAAAGCGAAAGTGTAGCTCTACAGTTATATCGTTGATAGATTACTGTTTTCAGTAATAATACTGAAATGTTATAGAGCATCTAGAATGCAACACAGTCATGCTATACAACTCGATTGCTCAGATACAAATGAGGGTTGAGTGGCACATACACCCTTGTCCTCCAGAGCAGTATTCCTGGTGATTCCCCACACAGTGTCTGTCCCCTCTCACATGCAGCATTTCAAAACACTTTTGTTACTCCAGCATAAGCAAGGATGTTATGACAAATGAGTCATTCATTTGCTTATTATTTTCTCTGGCAAAAATTCAATATAACATTTGTGTTTGTCTTATAATGAACATTCAGAAAAGATGGAACAGATTTTGATACGATCATCTTTTAAAGAGTTATTGAGAAGCAAACATATTCTTATTTACGACACTTAAATTAGATAAATGCTTGAAATTTGTGTTATTTTGATGTGCAATCATTTCTGATTCTTTTTGTGTTCTGGACATATTTTCATTTAAAGGCACAAGGTTCCACAAAAATGGCAAATGTTTTTTATATTTAGCTAGGTATTTATTGGTCGAAAATGTAAAATTTTATTAGCCTTTATTCAAAGTTAGCCTATACTGGAAATAACTGCAGTTTTGTATGAGGGACATTCAAAAAGTTTCCACACTTTTTTTTTTACTTTGTTTATTAAGAATTTCACTTTTCTACATAGTCACCTTCCTATGTGATGCAATTTTCCCAGCGTCGTACTAACTTTTTATTGTCCAATTACTACTCTCCCTGTCCTGTTTCCTATGAAAATATGTCCCTCGTAGAAACAGGTGTGGTGTTTTTTGTGTAATGCTTAAACAGACAGGAGGACAGAGATTCAATGTTGTATAGATAAGTCAACTTACATTATTTTGATATACAAATGTAGTTAAGTCTGACTTAACAAAATCTAATGTCAACGTTAAAGCTAATACCAATATAAAAACTGGTGCATCAGTACAGGAAATTGCAGAAGTTCCATATTTCTCACTGTTTTTCTTTTTGCTTTGAACTTACTTATTAGTTTTATTTAAAATTAGAATTGATCTGGCTTGTCACTGATTGTAACTACTAGAAATTGGATAAAAAGGATTTTAAATTTACCAACAAACTGCAATGCATGCAAACCCAAGAGCCGACTTGTTATGACTGCACTTCAAATGGGCTTCAAACTTAGATGGAGTCACAAAGCTGTTCAATGGCTGACCCTGCGCTCTGACCCCAAGGGGTATGTGAAAACTAACTAATTCCTAATGCAAGAAATTGTATAAGGCGAAATAAAGAACAAAAAAAAAAGGCCCGAAGGTTTCCTTATGTGTGCAACACCTGAAACAGTAAGAGATGCGGAGAAAAGTGGGATGTATTAAATACTCCCATAATTGACTACTACTTCTACGATTGTGAGTACCTAAGCAGCTCAGTTACATTTAACTGCAGCAGCGGTTTGTCCACAGATGGAGAGGGTGGCGTTCAGGTGTAAGAGTAAAAGCAAAACGAAAGGGTTTTAGAACTGGTCTATCATATTATAATGGGACATGATTGATGAACTTTCTACACTTACAATTTGTGCTTTAAAGAGAGCTGGCTTGACCTTGATATACCTGACACTGTTTTAATACTGGATGGATTTCATTTTATTCAAGCAGGAACCCACTGTGGTGTGGAAAGGAGCCAGGAGAGGGGAACTGGTCATTCATGTGAATGAGGAATGGTGTATTCCTTGCATATTTTAATTATATTATGGTTTTTATAAAGTGAAATGCCCAAAATCCTTCTATTTTGTCTTTTGGAGCATTGTTCTCAAAGTGCTGGACTATTCACTGACACATCTGTTGGCAATATGGTGAGCCTTGACTCATCCCATGCTCTTGAAGCACTCTGCCTTTTTTTGGAAACTCCTTATATAACGAAATAATTGCCTAACCTGTTTCACATCACATTTTTATTTAAACTTGTCACATGATTAATAGTCCTAAACTCCCCCATACCAAAGTAATGCAGGGTGTGGCAGGCAATAATTTCAGAATAAGCATATATCTTCAAAAAACAATGGAACTGATTAGGTAAAACATGGAATACCTTGTCTATGCTGTTTTTGTTTGAATACAGGTCAAACTAAATTTACAAATTACTACTTTTTGTTTATTTTTAATTTCTTTTTATGACAGCTTGTACATATGACAAGTATTTTATTTTCTTTAATGCCACATTTATTATAGCTAAATATTTTCTCTACATTTTTTTTATTAGGTCAAGCATGTATTTTAAGGGATTTTTAGTGTGCTATTTTTATAGTCACTTAGTAAGACATGTACACAATTTCATTTTGTTAATAAAAATTGAACAGGTAACACCTGTGGTCTATAGTTTCATTATAAAAATATCAAAATATTTTGATATTCAGAAATTACCCTGATGCTATTACTCCAATAAATGGATAATTGAAATTGATTTTGTTTTTTTGTATGTTCAATTTAATCTGCTACATCAGGGGTGCCCAAAACGTTGATGGCGATCGACTGGTAGATCGGAACGGTAGTGCAGGTAGATTGCGTTGCATTCAAAAAATTGTTTGTTAGATGTTAGTCTATCATATCCTCTCTATGGCATTTGCCACTTGATTGACATACAGCCAGTCTGAGATCTCTTTTCTTCTAAAACACGGGTCATCCTGCACGCACAATAAAATGATGTAAAAGTGATCTAGTTAGCCTTCCAATTTAAATCGACTAAAGAAGGGGTATGAAAAAATAATTGGTTTGGGGGGTGTGTTGGACATGTGGAGTTGGAAGAGGAATTTTTTTCTCACAATGTCACAATCGAAGTGTGTTTGTCTGATCTTTCAATCTATCATTGCTATTCCAAAGAAGGAAAATGTGAAGAGGCACTTTCAAACTGTTCATAAAAACTACGAAACTGACTTCTTTCCGAAAAGTGATCTGAGAAAGAAAAAGGTGAGGTGAGTAAAATCGGACAGCCGTCATTTTTCACTCTGTTGAATTCAGAAGCAAAGCCAGACACCGAAGCATCGCTCCGGGTGAGTAACTTGATCATTAAGCATAAGCATCAGAAATTGCAACACTGTTTCACCTAAAACTCCTCTACAGTGGAGGATGAGATTTTGGCACTACAGGATGACATTCAGCTGACGTCTGGGGCTCATGGACAGTTTTGGAACTTACTCATAGAGGAAAAGTACCCAAACATAAGGAAATGTGCTACCTCCTTGACTGCATTATTCAGCTGTATTTATTTATGCGAGTCAGCCTTTTCCCACATGATTATTAAGTCCAAATACCGTAGTGACCATAAATATATGGAATTGTTATTGTGCTATAAGGGTTATTCAGTTATGCAAGGTACGCCTATATATATAATATATAATGTATACAGTATATATATGTGTATATATGTGTATATATGTATATACAGTACAGGCCAAAAGTTTGGACACACCTCCTCATTCAATGTGTTTTCTTTATTTTCATGACCATTTACATTGGTAGATTCTCACTGGAGGCATCAAAACTGTGAATGAACACATGTGGAGTTACGTACTTAACAGAAAATAGTGAACAGTGAAATAACTGAAAACATGTTTTATATTCTAGTTTCTTCAAAATAGCCACCCTTTGCTCTGATTACTGCTTTGCACACTCTTTGCATTCTCTCGATGAGCTTCAACAGGTAGTCACCTGAAATGGTTTTCACTTCACAGGTGTGCCTTATCAGGGTTATTTAGTGGAATTTCTTGCTTTATCAATGGGGTTGGGACCAGCAGTTGTGTTGTGCAGAAGTCAGGTTAGTTGGACGATCATTTATTTTTCAACAGGACAATGACCCCAAACACACCTCCAGGCTGTGTAAGGGCTATTTGACCAAGAAGGAGAGTGATGGAGTGCTGTAAATGGTCATGAAAATAAAGAAAACACATTGAATGAGGAGGTGTATCCAAACTTTTGGCCTGTACTGTATATGTATGTATGTACAGTATATATGTGTATATATATATGTATTTATATATATGTATAAAAAATATATATTTATATATATGTATGTACAGTAATCCCTCCTCGATAGGTGAAAATCCGCGAAGTGGACACCATATGTTTGTATGGTTATTTTTATATATTTTCAGCCCTTATAAACTCTCCCACACTGTTTATAAATATTCTCCACACAGGTATACAGTAAACCCTTGTTTATGGCGGGTAATCCACTCCACACAGATAAATGAATTTCCATGTAGTAGGATTCTTTATTTATAAATCTAATATTTTCGCAGTTAGAGCATTGAAAACCTGTTTGCGACCATCTGAATACGTTTTTTAACATTATTAGAGCCCTCTAGACATGAAATAACACTCTTTAGTCAAAAGTTTAAACTGTGTCCATGACAAGACAGAGGTGACAGTTCTTTCTCACAATTAAAAGAATGCAAACATATCTTCCTCTTCAAAGGAGTGCGCGTAGCAGAGAATATCAGAGAGAGAGAAAAGTAAACAATCAAAAATCAATAGGGCTGTTGGGCTTTTATGTATGCGAAGCACCGGCGATAAAGCGGCCGCAATGAAGGGATCAATGTGAAGGTAGTCTTTCAGCATTTTTTAGAGGAGCGTTGGTCAGAGCAGAGAATGTCAGAGATAGTGAGAGAGACAGAGAAAAGCAAACAATCAAAAATCAATACGGGCTGTTAGAGCTTTTAAGTGTGCAAAGCACCGCGCGTGAAGCATATTGTATATCATTGAGGAGTTTTATTTAATACGTAATACGTGCTCTGATTGGGTAGCTTCTCAGCCATCCGCCAATAGCGTCCCTTGTATGAAATCAACTGGGCAAACAAACTGAGGAAACATGTACCATAAATTAAAAGACCCATTGCCCGCAGAAATCCGCGAACCAGCAGAAAATCCGTGAGATATATTTAGATATGCTTACATTTAAAATCTGCGATGGAGTGAAGCCGCGAAAGTCGAAGCTCGATATACCGAGGGATCACTGAAAGTATTCAGACCCCCTTCAATTTTTCACTCTGTTGTATTGTAGCCATTTGCTAAAATCATTTAAATTAATTTTTTCCCTCATTAATGTACACACAACACCCCATATTGACAGACAAAAAAAATAATTTTTGAAATTGTTGCAGATTTATTAAAAAAAAAAAAAAATTAAATATCACATGGTCCTAAGTATTCAGACCCTTTGCTGTGACACTCGTATATTTAACTCAGGTGCTCTCCATTTCTTCTCATCATCCTTGAGATCACCTTCATTTGAGTCCAGCTGTGTTTGATTATACTGATTGGACTTGATTAGGAAAGCCACACACCTGTCTATATAAGACCTTACAGCTCACAATGCATGTCAGAGCAAATGAGAATCATGAGGTCAAAGGAACTGCCTGAAGAGCTCAGAGACAGAATTGTGGTAAGGCACAGATCTGGCCAAGTTGACCAAAAAATTTCTGCTGCCCTTAAGGTTCCCAAGAGCACAGTTGGCTCCATAATCCTTAAATGGGATGACCAGAACCCTTCCTAGAGCTGGCCATCCGGCCAAGCTGAGCTACCGGGGGAGAAGGTAAAGAAGAACCCAAAGATCACTTTGGCTGAGCTCCAGAGATGCAGTCAGGAAATGGGAGAATGTTGTAGAAAGTCAACCATCACTGCAGCCCTCCACCAGTCAGGGCTTAATGGCAGAGTGGCCTGTCGGAAGCCTCTCCTCAGTGCAAGACACATGACAGCCCGTATGGAGTTTGCTAAAAGACACCTGAAGGACTCTGAGATGGTGAGAAATAAGATTCTCTGGTCTGATGAGACCAAGAGAGAACTTTTTGGCCTTAATTCTAAGCGTTATGCGTGGAGACATCCAGGCACTGCTCATCACTTATCTAATACAGTCTCCACAGTGAAGCATGGCGGTGGCAGCATCATGCTGTGGGGTTGTTTTTCAGCTGCAGGGACAGGACGACTGGTTGCAATTGAGGGAAAGATGAATGTGGCCAAGTACAGGGATATTCTGGACAAAAACCTTCTTCAGAGTGCTAAGGACCAGAGACTGGGCCGAAGGTTTACCTTCTAACAAGACAGTGACCCTAAGCACACAGCTAAAATAACGAAGGAGTGGCTTCACAACAATTGTGACTGTTCTTGAATGGCCCAGCCAGAACACTGACTTAAACCCAATTGAGCATCTCTGGAGAAACCTAAAAATGGCTGTCCACCAACGTTTACCATCCAACCTGACAGAACTGGAGAGGATCTGCAAGGAGGAATGGCAGAGGATCCCCAAATCCAGGAGTGAAAAACTTGTTGCATCTTTCCCAAGAAGACTCATGGCTATATTGGCTCAATCTACTAAATACTGAGCAAAAGGTCTGAATACTTAGGACCATGTGATATTTCAGTTTTTCTTGTTTAATAAATCTGCAATAATTTCAAAAAATTTTTTTTTGTCTGTGAATATGGGGTGCTGTGTGTACATTAATGAGGGAAAAAGTTAATTTAAATGATTTTAGCAAATGGCTGCAATAACACGAGTTGAAAATTGAAGGGGGTCTGAATACTTTCCGTACCCACTGTACATACGTACACATAAATATACATATATATATATATATATATAATATATATATTTATATATCCATATATATACACACATACATACATACAACATATATATATACACACACACAGACACATATATATACATATACATATATAACTGTATATATATATATATATCAT